>NC_058377.1:106144295-106744295 GCF_018350175.1 Felis catus | reverse complement strand
TGGGGCTGCCGTAGCAAACACCACAGACTAGGTGGCTTCAATGAGAGAATTTTATCTTCTCAGGATTCCGGAGGCTGGAAGTTCAAGATCAAGGTGTCCACGGGGTTGGTTTCTTCTGAAGCCTCGTGGCTTGAAGATGGATGCTTTCTACCTGGATCTTCACACGGTCTCCCTTCTGTGCATTTTTATGTCCTGATCTCTTTTCTCATAAGGACACCAGTTGGCTTAGGACCCACACATAGGCCCTCATTTGAACTTAATTACCCCCTTAAATACCCCATCTCCGAATACATTGTGAAGTGTTGGAGGTTAGGATTTCAACACATGAATTTGGGGGGGGGGGCACCTGAATATTCAACCTATGACATTTACCTTCTGGCAAAGCAATGTAATCCAGGTTTGGCTTCTACTTTCCCGGTCCCTCCCCTGGAATCTGCTATTTTTCCAGGCAGCCTGGTGCCTTTTAATGGATAATGGTATGTAGAAAGCAAAATTGGATCATTGAAGTAGTTTGGATTTAATTCCTGTACCTTTTTCTTAAATTATTTTTACTGTTTATTCATTAAAATTTTTTTTAAATGTTTGAGTGAGAGAAAGAGAGAGAGCCAGAGACAGAGTGTGAGCAGGGGAGGGGCAGAGAGAGAGGAAGACACAGAATCCAAAGCGGGCTCCAGGCTCTGAGCTGTCAGCACAGAGCCCGGCACGGGGCTCGAACTCACGAACCGCAAGATTATAACCTGAGCTGAAGTCAGACGCTTAACCGACTGAGCCACCCAAGGGCCCCTGGTTTTCATTTTTTTTGAGAGAGAGACAGAGTGTGAGTGGGGGAGGGCCAGAGAGCAAGGGAGACACAGATCTGAGGCAGGCTCCACGCTCCGAGCTGTCAGCACAGAGCCCGACACGGGGCTCAAACCACGAACCTCTAGATCATGACCTGAGCCGAAGCTGGATGCTTAACCAACTGAGCCACCCAGGTGTCCCAGGTCCTATATCTTCGGGCCAAAAACCTCCTGATGGGGACATAGAGCACGTCTCTCTGAAACAGTGTAACACGCTTCGCTGTCAGGATATTCCTCCGGGGAATCAGGGTGCCTTCCAGTCTGTATCCCTTTCCCTACTGCCAACATATAAGCTGGGATTTGCAGTTACCTAATGGATGAGGAAGACCGGCTCCTTCTGGGGGTGACTGTGGGAGCACAGCACTAAGGTCCCATTAATTTTTGTCTTCCAGACAGTCAGCTCTTAGTGATGGGGGTCCTGAGGCTGGAGAGAGGGAATCAGAGGAAGGGAATCCCCGTGTCATGTGGCCATGGACGCAGTAGGCAGGAGGACCATGTTAGGTCCTGAGAAGAGGGAGGGAGAAAAATAGCTAATTCCCACTTCTCCTGGGTTATACCTGCTGCTCTGACCCACTGAATGTGCTCGCCCGCGAGGCACGTGTATTCACATGCACAGACACAAAAAATAACGCCCGCACACACATAGACAACCAGCAGGCATACGATACACACACACACCCCTGGACAAATGCTTCTCCTCCTCATCTCTCTGGGGGCTCCAGCCCCTGACTCTACCCCGCTGTCCCTGGCTGGATTCACCCCGGAATATCAGAGCCTCGTGGGGGAAGTTACCGCTCAGTCTACACATCTTCCCTCCTCGTCTGGTTTGTTTGTCCGAGGCCGCCCCAAAGCCTGGAGGCCAGGTTGCAATTTTTACCCTGGTTAAGATCATTGCCGGGTGGTCCACGTGGCCTCTCCAGGCAGGGAAACGGTTTTCTATTTGAACAGCAGCCCTGAGTTTCGAATGGAAATTAACATCAGTCCTATGTTCTGATGAGCCAATTAGCCTGTCCTTGTGGAAATGAGACATTATATACGGACCTTTATTCCTAGATGGAACTTACTCTGTATCAGTTGAGTTGCATCTTGTGTGTGTAAAACCCTGTCCTGCGTCTCAAATGTGCCAGGTGACAGGAGGTAAGAGAAAGGTCAGGAACAGAACCTGTGTGTAAAGGATCCACACCTTTCAGCCTGTCAACAGAGACAGGCTGGGTCTTTGCACCTTGTGAGCCTGGTTCCAAATCCTGGCTGCACAACAGCTCAGCAGAGACCTTGGCTAAGTTGCTTAATCTCTTGGAGGCTCAACGGATAAAATGAGGATGATAATACTTACCTTTTGAGGCGATGGAGGTTGGGTAAGTGAGGTTATACATAAAAAGGTAAGCCCGGAAGTGCCTGGCAGAAAGGAAGCACTCAGAAAGTGATGTTGTCTTTCTCTTATTAAAAAAAAAATTTTTTTTAACATTTATTTATCTTTGAGAGACAGAGGGAGACAGAGCACAAGTGGGGGAGGGGCAGAGAGAGAAGGAGACACAGAATCCGAGGCAGGCTCCAGGCTCTGAGCTGTCAGCCCAGAGCCTGACGCGGGGCTCGAACTCACGGACTGCGAGATCATGACCTGAGCCAAAGTCGGACGCTCAACCGACTGAGCCACCCAGCGCCCCCGATGTTGCCTTTCTTAACCAGACAAAGGTACAGTTATTCATAACATCATTTTAATAATAATCAAAACTTGGACACAACCTGAGTGCTCAATATGTTATTTTTATTTTTTTCAGTAGGCTTTACATCCAGCATGGAGTCCAACGCGGGGCTTAACTCATGACCTGAGATCAAGACCTGAGCTGAGATCGAGAGTCTTGGGGCGCCTGGCTGGCTCAGCCAGTTAAGTGTCAGGCCTGCTTGGGATTCTCTCTCCCTCTCCCTCGGCCCCTTCCCTGCTTGTGCTCTTTCTCAAAAGGAATACACAAACATTAAAAACCAACAGAGTCAGATGCTAGGGGCGCCTGGGTGGCTCAATCGGTTGAGCATCCGACTCTTGATTTGGGCTCAGGTCATGATCCCAGGATCAAGGGATCAAGCCCTGCACTGACAGGGACAGCGGGGAAGGGGTCTCATCTGTGAGGAGAGCTTCTCTCTCCTGTCTACTGGGCTATCGATTGCTCAGACTGACCTCTCTCCATTTCTCCGGTAACTGACATCCTAACAGAGCCAAATTCCAGAGATCTGCTTGAAATGTTGTATTCTGACAAGGAGCACTGGGCCACCCGTGTGGGTAATGAAAATGTGCCCTCTGTTCCTTAATCATGAGCCATAATCTGCTCCAGCTTTTGCTGCCCACTCACGAAAACCTTTGGTATTTGAGACGGTGGAATTGACGACATGGATGGGTTACGCAGGCTCTAGAAGCTGGGAGGGGGATGATGAAGTGAACTTTGGTGATCGTAAAACATCCTGGATTGCTATTATTGATGCTTTTGGCCTTGATTAGTATTTATCTGATAGCCAACAACCAAAACCTAAGCTAGATTCTTTCTGAGAGACCAGACAAAGTCGCTGTAAATTTTATATGGAAAAATAGAGGTTTAGGAATACCTAAGTCAAGGTAAAAATGATGGCTAGGAAGAGGAAATATACGAGCCAAACCACGAAATATTAGAGATGATGTTGGTTCAAAGCTAGAATGAATCAAAATAGAGCGTTCAGAGATAAACCTGCGGACGGGTCGGAACATTCCATACAAAGGTCGATTTTAAAAAGATGGAAATTTGAAAAATAAGACTTGCAAGTTAACGGAAAAAAAAAACTGAGGAACCCCGTCCATAAAACAACCATGTTCCCTTCCATGGCGGCACAGTTTTGTATACCACAAAAAATAGACATTTTACCCCACGAAGACTCAGTAGCATTAAAATTCATTTTGAATGATCTCGGATATTGAGTATGTTTTTTACTGTGAATAAACAACCCGATGACAGATATTTCAAGTTACCCAACACCTCTTCATATATGTGCGTGCTCCCTAAGCACGCACACACACACACACACACACACACACATCTCTGACACTATGTTCATTATCACAGAGGAGGGAGGATTTGTAACAAATAATAACAACCTTTCTCACCCCCTGCATTTGGTTCCACTGATGGCTTATTTCCTGCTGAGTTGACGAGTAATATAACCCATGCAGTGTCTGGCAGGGAGACATCAAATCAGTCCATTTACCTTGAACGACAGATATTACGAATTAATTTAGTACCTGTTTCAATCAGGGGTTATTATAAAGGCTAAGAATGGTTACCCTTCATTTCCTGGACTCCCTTGCGGTTAAGATTCCATTCAAGGCTAGGCTGACTGCCCAAACTTGGGTGGCAAAGGAGCCCGTGGGTTGGAGGATCCATTTTGTGAGCTCGGATTGGCTGGCAAGAATTTGGCGAAAGCATACAATTCTTCTGAGTCATTTTTCTGGGGTCCAGTTCATTTCACCTTCTCCGTTCACCATTGGTAATATTACATGCGATTTTGGTTGATGGTCAAGTCTGGGAAAACCTGTATCTAGCTCCCTTCGTATATGAGCTCTAAGATTTGGAAGGATCTTCTGTAGACCAGCCTCTGACTCTGCTCATCTCTCACCTTATTTTTTCTCTGCTATTCTTATGCTTCCATAAGACCGTTGTATCTCATTTTAACTTCTGGCCGTGCACCTTTGGTGTTAGAACACTGGGTGAGTCGGCACGGTGGGCAGTAGGAGTGGGTATTCAGGAAGCCTCTACACTGGGACAGCTAGCTAGATGGAGGTGTTCAAGCCCCGCACCAGGCTCTGTGCTGACAGTATGGAGCCTGCTTGGGATTCTCTCTCTCCCTCTGTCTTTTTAAATTTATTTATTTTGAGAGAGAGAGAGAGAGCAAGTGGAGGAGGGGCAGAGAGGGAAAGAGAGAATTCCAAGCAGGCTCCTCAGTGTGGAGCCCAACGCGGGGCTCGAACCCATATACCGTGAGCTCACGATCTGAGCCAAAACCAAGAGCTGGATGCTTAACCGACTGAGCCACCAGGCGCCCCAACACCCAACTCATTCTGACTTGAGTTGCACAGCTGAGAAAACCTTAGGTCTGATGTTCAGAGGCCTGATGAGTGCTTAACAGCTTTTTACCCAACATCCAGACCTGAGTCAGATCACAGACCCAGATCTCCTTGAGTAAAGGAGACCTACTTTGAAGAAAAGCCCTATGAAAATATCACAAGTATGTTCTGTCGATTATCATCCCGATGTCCCCCTGGAGGATTTGTGGCAGGTAGCAGGAAACCGATTCCCGAGAGGACAACGTCTAGAATTTTCAGAGATGTAAAAAAATATTGGCCTAAAGCTAATGAGATGCCTGGATTATCAGATCTAGCAGACAACTACGTTTACAAATGGGATTTTCCAGTTTGCAATGCATTCGGTGGGGCTGCAAACCCATCCTACGTGTCCTATGTTTGTTTATTTCGCTTATTCCCCAAAGCATAGTTGGGACGGATGTATCGAACCCTTGGCAGAATCCCTGTATTGCCTTTGATCCTAATTTGGGCTCTTACACAGAGAGATCCAGACGAAAGCAACCTGAATTTCCTGAGTAAAAATAGAAGCCAAACACAATCTTGCATCAGCGAAACTAGTTCTGCACACTTCTCGTGTTTCCTCGGTATAACTCACGACCAGACCAAGACCCATGTGGGTGCGTGTGACGACAGAACCCGGGTCACTGTTTGCACCCAGGGAAAAATGTGGTGTTTTAGACTCTACATTGGAAAGCAGGATCCGCGAGGCCGGAACTATCAAAACGTAAAACGTACACCCAAGAGGATTGCAGGGAGTACCTGCTTCGAGTAGCTCTTCGTTACGAGTAGCTATGCAACTTGGCAAAACGCCCGGAATGACTGTTTCCAGACACTGGACTTTGGAAATCGGAGAAAAGAGCTCTGAGTAAAATGAGTGCTTCAAGCAGCCCAGCTTTCTGCCTGCCGGCCCTTTCCAGACCCCACTTTGGGGCAGGGGGGAAGAAAACAGTGTGGCAATCTCGTTAAGCTGAAAAGACAGAGACTGGAGATTGGGGATTGGGGATAGTGGGGTGGCTGGGATTTTCAAGGGAGAAAATAAGCTGCGAGGAGAAGGCGCTAGAAAAATCCGCACTGGGGTCCTCTGGGGTCTTTGAATAACAAGACCCTAACCTGTGCTTGCTAGCGAGACTTCAGAAGAACCAGCAAAGAACAAGTCCAAGGACAGAACGGCCCTTTGGGAGCAGCCAGTGAACAGCTCTCCCAGCACACAGGGCTGGGCCATATTCAAACTTGCTTGGCCTGAATTCTGGAAGGAGTTAGTCTGATGGGTTTAAATGCCGTTCTTGCCTGTGGATGCTCTTGAATCCTTTTTTTTTTTTTTTTTTTTTTTTTTTTACATCAAGAGCCATGGAAGACACTGTTGTTTTCTTAAATAGCCGTCTACTTACACTTCCCAGTCTTCTTCCTACTAGAATCCCTGATTTGTCTAGACAACCAACATGGGCCCCTCCCTCAAATAGTGATGATCTCTGTGAATAGCCAGGCTGCCTGCAAGGTTTCTGGGAAGGATTTTGCTCCCCGATAAAAAGAGAGACTCATGATAAACAAGTCTGTTCTGCCTTTGGATGCTGTCATGTGAGAAGGTGACATACCGAGCTGCTGCAGCCGCTTTGCCTCCATGAGGGCTGATACCGTAGCTGTTGAGAAGGACCTGATGACAGGAGCCGGGAGCTTGATGGCATCATAGACCATCTGACAAATCCTGGGACTGCCATCTCTTGACTTCTTGAACAGCAAGTGGGAGTTGAGTATTACATCCTCACTGTCTGATGCACTGTAGTTTAGTTACTTTCTGCCAAAGATGTTCCAGGGAACGTAGTGCACACTTTGTGCCCGAAAGCACCTAATCTAGATCCCATCTGCTGTGCTTTTGCTGTAGATGCAGTGCCTCCCACTTGTCACTCTCCAGTCCCTTCTGACCAAATACTTCCTGAGAGCTCAGTTCCTGAACGGTTGTGGAAAGAGTGTCCCTGCTGTGGATTGGATTCTTTCGCTCCCCACTACCCTCCCTCACAGTAATAGATTACACATCCTTGCCATTATCATGTGACTGGAGCATTACCATGTTCCTCATTGACCTTGGGCTGCGTCATGTGGTCTGCTTTGACCAATGGGAGCAAAGGAGCACACGTGAGCACACATTTCCCACGTCTGAGCATGGTTAGGCTCAGCTTCTTTAAAATTTTTTTTTAATGTTTTTATTTATTTTTGAGACAGAGAGAGAGAGACAGAGCACGAGCAGGGGAGGGACAGAGAGTGAGAGGGAGACACAGAATCCGAAGCAGGCTCCAGGCTCTGAGCTGTCAGCACAGAGCCCGACGCGGGGCTCAAACTCTCGAACCGCGAGATCATGACCTGAGCTGAAGTCCGACGCTTTACCGACTGAGCCACCCAGGTGCCCCGGTGAGGCTCAGCTTCTTTAGCTCCTGTGCTCTTTGTCCCAAGGAAGACGCGTCCCGGCTCGAGGCTGCCCCTTCAGCCGGGGTACCAGAATGAACCCCTGGTGGTGGAAGGCCTGAACTCCAGGAGCCAAACTCAGCTAAGCCCAGAAGAATCGTCACTGATCCACAGCCCTCAGGTTACATGAAGGAGAAGAGCTAAGCGTTTGCTGATACGGGGGATGGGGAGGGGTTTGTTTGTTACCCCAGCAAAGCTGATGAAATATTCAGGTGGGAGTCGGGATGTAGCCCTCCCTCGGGTCAGGGATGCTTCCCAGGGGCAGTATCTCTCTCCTGCTTCCGCGTGTGAGGGGTCCCTGTGTGACTGTACATCACGGTCACCTCTCAGGCTTCCGAGTTGGGTTCAATGCCCGGTGAGTGAGCGAGGGGCTCTGAGCAGGGCAGAATGGAACCAAGAGTGAGATTCTCGGAGTTCGTATGGAAGGCGGGGCGGGCGATCAGCAGGTGCCAGGCTTAGCCTCCACTTGGTGATGTCTGCGCCGAGGTCCTCTTGATGTATAAGGGCGCTTCTGCTGGGGGTTGGCTCCCTCGGTCTGCTTTGCGGGGCTTGGGAAGAGTGGGCACCAGCTGCTAGTTTGAAAACTTGTGGAAACATG
Source organism: Felis catus (assembly GCF_018350175.1). Classification (NCBI taxonomy): domain Eukaryota; kingdom Metazoa; phylum Chordata; class Mammalia; order Carnivora; family Felidae; genus Felis; species Felis catus. The sequence goes on along the minus strand of NC_058377.1, from coordinate 106,736,299 downwards.
CCGTTATTATATAAAAGCCTATTTTTCCCTGGAGGCGGTGGCGGGGGGACGGACTATGAGGTCTTTTCCGAGTAGATAGCTCCTGTCTGTGTCCCCAGGGCTTGACTGCATGCCTGGCCTGTAGGGAGGGGAAGGCACAGCGAGTGAAACACGAAGGGAGCCGGATTCTTGTTCTAGAAGCTGTGTCTGTCTGGGCCTTAGGGGCCCCGCTTGCCCCCAGGCAGCCCACAGAGGAGCCTTGATGCTGTGTCTGTGGGGGGGGGGGCACCTTCAGTCTCTGGGAGGTGAACTGATCCCCATCGTGTGGCCTCTGGTCCGGCCAAAGGTTCTCTCCCCCCCCCCCCACGACACCTCTGTCCCTCTCCTTCTTTCTGCAGTCTTTTCCTCTCCGTTCCAGACCCTTCTTGCCTAGGCCGTGAACTATCAGGTTCCAGTAGCCCCGCCTTTCTGCGTCTTTGAAGTTGCAGGCGGGGTGGGTTTTTGGGCTCAGTGGCGTGCAGCTGAAAAGGAACAAGCCGGGGGTTCGTGCATTGATTCCCGGGAATGGAACATTCCAGAAAAGCATGTCTTACTTATCAGCTGGAAAAGCGAAGGCTGTCTGGCCTCGCTCTGGAAGGGAGCTGTCCTGTCCCCAGTGTCCCTCTGTTTCCTCATCCAGGGAGGGAACAAGCTCAGATTTGGGATCCTGTTGAGAGCGCCCCAGCTGAGGGCTTAGGCATTTAGGGATGAGGTGAGTAGCCCCTTCGTGTTCACTATCCCTGGGCCCCCATGCCAAGCCAGGCCCTTCCCCGGATCCTGGAGGTGAAGGGGGGAGGGGCAGCATACAGGATCCCGCCCCGGGGGAGGTGCAGACAGCCACAGGGAATGCCAGCGAGACGTGATCCATGCAGAGGGAGGGGGACGTCCTAGGGGCCTGGGGACCCCAGGGAGTGGCAGCCGAGCCAGGCTGGGGCTCTGGGGGGCAGCTTCTCGGAGAGGGGTGTCTGGTGTGGGGGGCGAGGGGGAGGAGGGGAGGTGATGGGAGGCAGAGACAGCCAGATGTGCAGGGGAGCGGAGGCAGGAGCCAGCTCCGTGGTGAGGAGGGGGGCACGCCATTCAGTCATCCCGGGTGGGGCAGAGGGCGAGGGGGGCTGAGGAAGGGCAGCTCAGGAGGGCCTGGGAGCCGCTGCCCAAAGGGCGTGCCCTGTGCCCTGAGGCCACATGTACCCTTTGGGAAGGCCACAGTGGGTCTTGGGGAGACGGGATGTGGGGTAGCAGGGGGCGGTCAGGAGGCTGGGGGGGTCACAGAGGCCGGGCCAGGGCTGCCCCGAGCCAATTCAGGGGGTGGGAGATGGACGAGGAGGTGAATTCAGGAGAAACTTCTAGAGTTAGCATTGACTGGACTTTGGGACTGGACACAGGTGGTGGGGGTGGACGTGGAGGCTGGGTGGAGGGAAGGGGTGTGTGAGGGGAATGGAAGACTTAGGATGGCCCTCTCTGGGGACTGGAAAGCCTGGAATAAAGGGTTAGAGTGCCGATGTCGTTCCCGGGATCAGGATCATAGAAGGAAGAGGAAGCGGGAAAGTGTCGATTCTTGCAGCTGGGGTGTCCTGGGTGGAACACTGACGGCGAGGACTGGGGTGTGGAAGGCAGGGCCACGGGGGGCAGCCGGTGGGAGACGTGGGCAGAGGAGAGACGCAGCTCAGCCTTTTCACACAAGTGACCTTGAGCCAGTCATCACCGTCCGGGAGCCCCGGTTCCTGCACCTGAACAAGGGGCGATAATGCTTCCTCCTCAGGTTGTGTGGATGGGAGGGCGGGCTGGCAGACGTCCGCCCCACTGCCTCCAGCTGTGTGACACGCCCCCCTGCACCCTGAGATCCTGCTCCCTGCCCGAGCTGCCGGTCAGGACACCAGCCAAGAGAGAATGGCATCCCGAGGCCAGGAGGGGAATCCGAGGAGGAGCCTCACCGTGGCCATGGACACCACGAGCGGGGCGGGGGGGCAGGGTGCTGGGCTCGAGGATCAGCCTCCGAGGAGGGAAGAGACTCCACGGGGACTTCTGGGAGTGGTGCTTGGACACGTCAGAAAGATGCTGGGACATATGGCGTCACGACGACACGGGTGCGGAAACGCAACCACACAGGCACGTGAACACACATCTAATGAACGCGCGCTCAGCAGACACACGTGTAGTCCTGGGACCCTCCCTCCTTCTCCACGACTTGGGGGGTGGGAGCGCGGGTCATTTTCCCCAGACTCTAGCATCTGGGCCCCGCGCCGAGGGGACCCCGTGAGAGGCGCAGCAGGGCCGGACATCCCTTACGCGGCCCGCGTTCTCACCTCCCTGGCTTCCCAGGAGGTGCGCCAAGCGCCATGCCTGGAGACCTGGTTGAGAATGTCCTTGAGTGGCCCGGCCGGGAGCACGGGGCCATCCGCCTGGTTCTGCTCATGCCGGGGGAGGGGGGTGGGGGGGAGGGGGCGACATTTGATTGTTCACATGTCCGGCAAGCGCCACCGTTTATTGAGTTCCAACTCAGTACGCAGCATTTTAAGCAATTTTGACTCCTCAATTCACAACCATCCCGCTGGGTTGATGTAACTGTTCATACCTTGCCACGCGGATGCGCTGAATTTGCCCAAAGCCATGACCTCTAAGCTCGTAGAGACCGCAGGATTTGAACTCGGGCTGTATGCCTTGGGAACCACGTTCAAGAGGATAATCAGTGGAGAGCTCCTGACCAGGAGACAGGACGAGCTGGTTCCTGAATCGAGGACCCCAAGACCCGCTCTGTGACCTTCTGACAAATTACTCGGCCGGTCGGCCCTGCGTCATCCTTATCCTGTTATATCACAGGGTCTTTACAGGAATGAAATGTGTCGGAAAGTGCTGGAAAGTTGAGAGGGCTGCTCCCACGCGAGCCCCACAGCCCTGTGGGGGTGATCAGAGCAATGACTTATCCTCATTCTACAGTGAAGGAACTGAAGACCAGAGAGGTCACGGGGTCTACCTGAGGCTCATCAGCACAGAGCTTGTCCCTTCGAGTCTGACACATTCTCCACTCTCCCTCCCGCTCTTGGTATGCCCGGGGGGCTTGGCTCCCTAATTTGGGGTGTCCCCCTCTTCTCTGGCATTGCTACTTCATCTTACCCTCGATCCCCGCCCTGCTGGGGTCCCATCTCTCAAGCCCTGCTCTCAGCGGGCTGGTCACTAGGCCTTTTTCTTTCCTGGAGCAATTTCATATGTAAAGGTACAGAAATGTCCAGAGTCTTCGGGGCCTGAAACAGTCATTTCCAATCCTAGCTGCATGTCAGAATCTCCTGGGAGCTCCTAAAATATTCTGAGGCACAGGCCCCACGCCCAGACATTCTGATTTCGCCCCTCTGGGGTGGGCACCAGGAACTGGCATGTTTTAAGGACTCCCAGGATGTCTGGAATGTGCAGTCAGAGAGCGGCTGTGGGAGGGAGTCGCCGATCGCCCTCGGAAAATATCCGTGCCTTGGTCCGGGAGATAGCTTTGGAATGTAGTTCCGCGTAAACTTCCCTTTTAACAGAGGGTTGTTAATATGTAAGGAACGAAAGCAAGGTGCTCTCTCTAATCATTTCATAAAATAATTGAACGAGCCCTGATTGTCACGTTCTTACTTTCCACGAACTAGTCTTTTTTTTTTTTTAAAGTGTTTATTTATTTACTTAAGTTATCTCTACACCCAACGTGGGGCTCAAACTCACGACCCCAAGATCAAGAGTCGCATGCTCTTCCAACTGAGCCAGCCGGGCGCCCCTCCAGACTAGTCTTTTGATTTAAGTTGGGCTTATTGAGGTCGCTCATAAAGAAGACGGCAGGCCCCAAGTGGCGTCGCTTAGATTACGTTCCCAAACTGGGGCTCAATCCCCGATCTGATTGGAGTTTCAGCCTCCCCCAGAAATGTGGCCTCAACCAGTCAGTCAGGAAATTTTCCTTTCCATCAGCATCAGTGAGCACCTGGGTCCCCTCCACCCCCCAAAGAAAGATGAGGTCATCGGCATGATAAGACCCCTTGCCTTTTCCCCTAGAAAGCAGGCCTGCCTGGACCAATCTTTTCTTGCTAACAAGAACCTTCCATTTTGTTTAACTCCTTGGAGCACCTCTCTGCTTGCCACATGGGGAGCCCGCCCTACATGAATGGTTTAACAAAGCCTGTTAGATCTCTGGATTTAGTTGGTTCAATTTCATTACTTAACAAAAGGATACAGCTTTCAGAGGGAAACAAAGGAGAAATTCTCACTAGGCGAAGAGTTTGTAGCTTCTGATACCAAAAGGATAATCCATGAAAGAAAAAATTGTTGAACTGGACTTCACCAGAACCCAACTGATACTCGGTGGAAGAAACCAAATGAAAAGACAAGCTAAGATGGGGAGAAATTCTTTACAAATAGCATATTTGACAAAGGACTTCTATCCAGCTTGTATAAAGAACGCTTCAAAGTCAAGGGTAAAAAGGCCAACGACTCAGTTAAAACATGGAGAAAAGAGGGGCGCTTGGCTGGCTCAGTCGGTGGAGCACGTGACTCTTGATCTCGGGGTTGTAGCTTTGAGCCCCACGTCGGGTGTAAAGATTACTTAGGAAAAAAAAAAGCCACAAGGACAGCAAAGGAGAGAACAGGCACTGAACCAGAGAATACAGGGATGGCAAATCAGCATATAAAAAAAGGCTCAGCATCTTCGGCCATTAGTGAAAAGCAAATGAAAACCCGCAATGACATCCCCCTCCCACAGATGAGGATGGCTAAAATAAAAAAACGCTAGGGGCGCCTGGGTGGCTCAGTCGGTTGAGCATCCGCCTTCGGCTCAGGTCATGATCTCACGGTTCGTGAGTCCGAGCCCCGCATCGGGCTCTGTGCTGCCACACCTACTGGAACCTACTTTGGATTCTGTGTCTCCCTCTCTCTCTGCCTCTTCCCCGCTCCCGCTCTGTGTGGGTGTCCCTCTCAAAAATAAATATTAAAAAAATGAAAAAACAAAACAAAAACCAAACCCAAACAAAAAAAAACCCCCACTGACAATCACAAGTACGAGCATGCAGAACCACTAGAAGTTTCCCACGTTGCTAGCGGGAATGCAAAATGGCACAGCCGCTCTGAAATAACTCTGGAAAATTGTTGGGCAGTGTCTGATACAGTCAAAGGTGCCTTTATCGTATGATCCAGAAATCGCACTACCAGGTACCTACCCTAGAGAAATTACAGCTCATGTTCATCAAAGACTTGTACACAACCGTTTTTAGTAGCTCTACTCATGACTGCCCAAACCTGGAACCACCCAAGTGTTCTTCGATGGGTCAGTAGGTAAATGAACTGTGGCACAATGGAATACTGTTGAGTAATAAAGAGAACTGGTCCCTGATGCAGACAGCTACTTAGATGGGTCTAAAACCATGATGCACAATGAAAGGAACCAGATTCTGGGGCGCCTGGGTGGCGCAGTCGGTTAAGCGTCCGACTTCAGCCAGGTCACGATCTCGCGGTCCGGGGGTTCGAGCCCCGCGTCAGGCTCTGGGCTGATGGCTCAGAGCCTGGAGCCTGTTTCCGATTCTGTGTCTCCCTCTCTCTCTGCCCCTCCCCCGTTCATGCTGTCTCTCTCTGTCCCCCAAAAAATAAAATAAAACGTTGAAAGGAACCAGATTCAACAGGTCAGATACTGTAGGATTCCATTGATATGGCATTTCCAAAAAAGGCCACACGTAGGAGTGGAAAACAGATCCTCGGGTTGCTGGGGTTAGGGGAGGGATGAAGGAGGTATGATTATAAAGCAGTGACACAAGAGAGGGTTTTGGAGTGATGGGGTCTTCGCACGTCCTGATTGTGGTGGTCGTGGTTACACAAACCTCCGTACGTGTTAAAACTCAGAATTTTACCCATTCCCCAAGTCGATCTTACTACTACTAAAATAATAAAAAATGGGGCACCTGCGTGGCTCAGTCGGCTGAGCGTCTGGCTCTTGATTTCAGGTGAGGTCATGATCTCACGGTTTGTGAGTTCGAGCTCCGTGTCGGGCTCTGTCCTGATACAGTGTGGAGGCCTGCCTGGGATTCTCTCTCTCCCTCTCTCTCTGCCCCTCCCCCCTCTCTCTCTCTCTCTCTCTCAAAATAAACAGTAAAGAAAAAGAAAAAGTAAGGAAAACCACTACAAGTGTAAATGCAGTTATAACTTCCAACCCAGTAGAAGAGAAAAAAGGTAGGGAGGGTGATAAAGATTTCATCAACCCGACAGCAAGCAGGCAAGGAAAAATAGCACCGGAAGTGGAGGCCACAGAATCAGATGGTATAAACAGACATACCAGGAACGCCCCAGATACACCAGGAATCACAGCAGTAGCACCGTGGCCGGGCACACGGCCATCCCGCTGGAGAGTCATTTTTAGCCTTCCTTGCACACAGCGTGGCCCCGGGACCGAGTGCTTGTGGATGAGATGCGAGTGCGCGCAGGGGGTGCCAATCCCAGGCTGGGGCCTCGGAAAGCAGGGGGGTGACAGGCGCACAGCGTATCGAAGGGAGGAGAGCGGAGCCGCTTCGAGGGGTGCCGGGCGTGGGCTGGTCCTCCTCCTCCCTGGCGGGGCCCCTGGCTCACTCCTCAGCAGTGGACACAGTAGAGCTGGACGCTGCCACTGATCCGGAGCTCCCGCAGCTGCTCCAGGACCTGCCGGTGCACGCCGGTGGCCCCCAGGCCCTGCCCGTTGAGCGCCAGCTTCAGCCCTCCCTCCTGGCACAGGAGCAGCACCTGGAAAAGGACAGGAGGGCCCTGCAGGCTCCCAGACGGACAGACAGGCGGTGCACTGCCTGCCCGATGCCCCACCCAGCAAGCCCTCCGCCCAGAGGTCACAAAGACGGGAACCGTAGGGCGCCCGGTGGTGGGAAAGGGCAGGACTGGGTGCCCCGCTTGTCACCAGATCACTGTGACCTTCCCACAAGGATCGTCTCAGCCCTGGGCCTCAGTTTCACCCTCTGTGCCGGCTGCGTGCCCTCGAGCAGTGGGCTCAACCCCGGCTGCACTTTGGAGTCGTTAGGGGGGGCTTTTTCTTTTTTTAAATAACACCAACGAGGGGCGCCTGGGTGGCTCGGTCGGTTAAGCGTCCGACTTCGGCTCAGGTCATGATCTCGCAGTCGGTGAGTTCGAGCCCCGCGTCGGGCTCTGTGCTGACCGCTCAGAGCCTGGAGCCTGTTTCGGATTCTGTGTCTCCCTCTCTCTCTGCCCCTCCCCTGTTCATTCTTTGTCTCTCTCTGTCTCAAAAATAAATAAACGTTAAAAAAAAAAATAACACCAATGAGGGTGATGGGCATGGAGGAGGGCGCCTGTCGCGATGAGCACTGGGGGTCGTATGGAAACCAGTTTGACAATAAATTTCATCTAAAAAAAAAAAATAACACTAATGCCAGGGGCAGCCCCGATTAATTAAATCCGCATCTGGGGAGTAGGGGGTTGAGAGCCGTGGCACAGATGTTTTCTCTGGCAGGCTCTGGCCCCAGCCCCGCATCCTCCACCCGTCCCCAGGACGCACCCCTGGCTCCCCACGGGAATGCAACTTTCGGCTCCCGGCAGACGGGATGAGGCCGCTGGGCTCGGACTGACCTCAAAAAATCGCCGGGGGTAGAACAGGAAGGGGGCCGAGATCAGCTTCTTGCAACCCCAGGGCGCGATCCAGGCCAGAGTTCTGTCTGCGAAGGAAGCCCTGAGCGTCACAGGCACATGAGCCGCCTGGTCCCGCAGGCTCAGCGTGAGGCTGCAAGAGGGGGTCGGAGAAGGGGCCGCCCCTGAGCTGTGGCTGCCGGATCCTGAGGGGAGGGGCGGATGTGGGAGAGCAGCTGGAAGGTTCCGCGGCTCGGAGGGGTGGGGAGACCTGAGCACACCTGCAGCCACGGGGTCGGAGACCACGGGGGAGCACGTGACCTTGTCGGAGCCTCATTTCCCCTTCGGCAAGATGGGGATCGTTGTATCAGTAGTCGCCAGTATTTACCAGATTTTACCATACCGCAGGTGTCGCCTTAAGTGTTTTGAAAATAGCTATAGGGGTTAGAGCCAGGCTACCCGGCTTCAGCTCTGCTCTGGTACTTTCTAGTCCTGCGAGCTTGGGCAAGGCACTGTCTCTGTGCCTCAGTCTCCTCATCTGTCAAGTGGGAAGAAGAATACCGTACCTGCCTCATGAGTTGTGAGAACTGAGTTAACATAGGTAAAGTGTGAGAACGGGACCTGGCCCGTAATAAGGACGCGAATCACACCTATTGTTTAGAAAATACTACTATGGGGGCCCCCCGGGGGGCTCAGTCGGTTGAGTGTCTGACTTCAGCTCAGGTCATGACCTCACAGTCCGTGGGTTCGAGCCCCGCGTCGGGCACCGTGCTGACAGAGCCTGGAGCCTGCTGCGGATTCTGAGTCTCCCTCTGTCTCTCTGCCCCTCCCCTACTCCCGTTCTGTCTCTCTCTCTCTCTCAAAAATAAATAAGCATTAAAAAAATAAGAATAAAAATAAAATTAAAAATACTGCTATGTAATACAATACCTATCTCATAGGGCCACTGATAGGAAGAAAGGAGATAAGGGACGGGAGATCTAGCAAATACCTGGCACACAGGAGGTGTCTTACCGCCTACTGTTAGCTTCTCCGGAGTCCTCTCAGAAACCCTGTGCCTGGAGGCTCATCGGCCCATATAACCGACGGGGACAAGAAGTTCCGAGCCTGACTCTGGTACTAGTAAGAGCTGTGGGGCTTTGCGCTGCGATGCGAACAATCTGGGGGGCTTCCTGCTGCCTGGCGTCTGCCCCTCACAGGGCAGCCAGATTCTGTCTCATGTCTTGGGAGCTTCCAAAGTCACCTTTGAAACAAAACCCCCGAAGCTGCTGGTGACTGACCCCTTAGCAGGAGGCGGTTGACAGCTGGGAGGCCAGGATGCCCGTGGGAGGGCAACGTGTGGAAAAGGGATCCTGCTGGACCTGGGCCAGGAGGACGCCCCGTACATTTCCAGCCTTGGGTGGGGGCCGGCAAGGGCTCACCACTGGGAAGAAGCTTGGAAGGCAGGGACCCTGCCTCCAGCCCCAAACCCTTGCCCCCGTGCTTCCCCAGAAAAGTCTTTGTCTTCCCATTGGCCTAAGAATTCAGCGTTCCCACCCCAGCTTGGCCCTATCCAGCACAGCCCCAGGCCGGGCAACAGGCTCCCCCCCCCCAGACACCTAGAGAAGTTCTGTGGAACCTCTCAGCAGCTGTAGCCACACCCCCACAGCCTCAGTGACTGGGGGGAGGGCTGGAGAGGAAAGGACAGATGTTTAATGCAGGCGAGTTCCGTGCCCTCTAACTCCTACTCTCTCTGTCCAATTCAAGCCACGGTCGCTTCCAGAAAACAACAGTAACAGCCAACATTTGTTGCAGGCTTGCTAAATGCCAGGCACCGTGCTAGGTCTTGATGTGGGCGGCCCATGGCTGAAGTGGCCTGGAGAAATGTCCAGGCTGTTCCATCGTGTTCTTCGACTTCTACCGTGGTCAAAAGTTGAGAAGGTTTGTACAAAAGTGGCTTCCAGCTTCTTTTTTAAAATAATCAGAAGATCTGGCATGAGCGGGTCTGTGGAAATGTTCTTTCCACTTTGCCTTCCCAGCCCAGCCCTTCGCTATTTCTGTGACCTGTCAGGCCTCTGAGGGCATGTGAATTCGATGTCCTTGAGAAAGAGCAGTTAAATGACTTGCCGTGTCACTAATAATAACCATCTGACTTTTCATTGGTGGCATTTCTCTACACCAATAATGAAGCGGCAGAAAGAGATGTCAAGGAATCGATCCCATTCACAATTATAGTAAAACCCAGAAAACACCCAGGAATAAACCCAACCAAAGCGGTGGAAAATCTGTAAAACTGAAAACTGTAGAACGATAGAAAGCTTGTGAAAGAAATTGAAGACGATACAAAGAAATGGAAAAACATCCCATGCTTATGGATTGAAAGAACAAATATTGTTCAAATACCGATACTACCCAAAGCACTCTACATATTCAGTGCAATCCCTATCAAAATAGCACGAGCATTCATCACAGAGCTAGAACAAACAATCCTAAAATTTGGATGGAACCAGAAAAACCCCGAATAGCCAAAGCAATCCTGAACAAGAAAACCAAAGCGGGAGACATCACAATCCCGGACTTGAAGCTGTATTACAAAGCTGTAATCATCAAGACAGTATGGCACTGACACAAAAACACTCAGATCCATGGAACAGAATAGAGAACCCAGAAATGGACCCACCAACGTATGGCCAACTCATCTTCGACAAAGCAGGAAAGAATATCCAGTGGAAAAAAGACAGTCTCTTCAGCAAATGGTGTCGGGAGAACTGGGCAGCGACAGGCAGAGAAATGAACCTGGACCCCTTTCTTACACCAGACACAAAAATAAACTCAAAATGGATGAAAGACCTAAACGTAAGACAGGAAGCCATCAAAATCCTAGACAAGAAAACAGGCAACGACTTCTTTGACCTCGGCTGCAGAAACTTCTTGACATGTCTCCAGAGGCAGGGGAAACAAAAGCAAAGATGAACTATTGGGACCACATCAAGATAAAAAGCTTCTGCACAGCAAAGGAAATAGTCAACAAAACTAAAAGGCAACCGACAGAATGGGAGAAGATGTTTGCAAATGACATGCAGATAAAGGGTTAGTATCCAAAATCTATAAAGAACTTCTCAAACTCAACACCCCAAAACCAAATAATCTAGTGAAGAAAGGGGCCAAAGACATGAATAGACACTTCTCCAAAGAAGACATCCAGATGGCCAACCGACATGAAAAAATGCTCCACATCACGCATCATCAGGGAAACACAAATCAGAACCACAATGAGATACCACCTCTCACCTGTCAGAGTGGCTAACGTTAACAACTCAGGCAACGACAGATGTTGGCGAGGAGGCGGAGAGAGAGGATCTCTTTTGCACTGCTGGTGGGAATGCAAACTGGTGCAGCCACTCTGGAAAACAGTATGGAGGGTCCTCAAAAAATTAAAAATAGAACTACTCTACGATCCACCAATTGCATTGCTAGGTATTTATCCAAAGGATACAGGTGTGCTGTTTCGACGGGGCACATGCACCCCAATGTTTATAGCAGCACTATCGACAATAGCCGAAGCATGGGACGTGCCCAAGTGTCCATCAACTGATGAATGGATAAAGAAGATGTGGTATATATATTCAATGGAATATTACTCGACAATGAAAAAGAATGAAATCTTGCCATTCGCAACGACGTGGATGGAACTAAAGTGCATTATGCAAAATGAAATAAGTCAGAGAAAGGCAAATATCATATGATTTCATTCATATGTGGAATCTAAGATACAAAACAGATGAACGTAAGGGAAGCAAAGCAAAAATAATATAAAACCAGAGAGGGAGACAAACCACAAGAGACTCCTAAATACAGAACAAACTGAGGGTTGCTGGTGGGGCGTTGGGTGGGGGGATGGGCTAAGGGGGTGAGGGGGTGAGGGGCATTAGGGAGGGCCCTGGTTGGGATGATCACTGGGTGTTATACGTAAGGGAGATGTAAGTGAGGAATCACTAAATTCTACTCCTGAAAAAAATATATATTTGGATTCAAAAAAGATAAAAAATTAACATAGAGCATTAAATCTCAAAAAAAAAAAATATAAATGACCATTCGACTTTGAGCTAGGATGTAAAGCTGGTGTCGTGTCTCCAAGTTTTGTTGGGGAGGGTGTTCCTCCTATCGCTGGGAACTCTTTCATTTTCCCTTTATGGCGGAGACGATCTTTCTCTTTTACTTCTGATGGGGAAACTCGGGACTCCAGCCTCAGAGAGGTGTAGTGACTTCCCCAAGAGCACATAGTTTATAGGAGGCAAAACCAGGATTCCAACCCAGTTGTGCCAGGCTGTGGAGGTCGGTGCCCTCCAGGGCTGTGTTGCCAGCCTGTCCCAGAGCTCGCAGGCCTGATCAAGAGCGCGCAGGGCAACAGTCTAGTGAGGTCAGTGCTTTAAAAACCAAAACCAAAACAGAAAGGGAGAATACGGGGCACACTCCTTCCTCTCCTGCCCCTCCGCGGAGACAATTGTGCCCCTACCACATTTGTGGAGCCCTTACTATGTGCTTGGCACAATTCTAAGCCTGCACCCACCCCTGAAGCTGGCAGTATTATGACCACTTTTTACAGACAAGGAAATTGAAGCCCAGAAGGGAAAAGAAACTGCCTTGAGGGTGCACAGGGAGGAAGTGTCCTCAGCAGAAGTCACACCCGGGGGATCTGGCCCGGAAAAGTCATGAAATCCAGCGTGATTCCAGCGAGAAGGAGGAAAGGAGGGGAGAAAGGAAGAAAAGACTAGTCTGGCTCGGAGCCCTGGGGTTTAGGGAATGGAGCAGGAGCGCCCCCTGTGGGAGAGGTCAGGCAGCGTCCGTGTAGTTCGTGTGTCGCTCCAAGCTCCCGATGCCTCCTCTCTGGGGCGCCCTGGGAGGTGGAGTTTGCCCTCTGGGTCTCAGCCTGAGCCTTTAAAGGACCTTTCCCGAAGTCCCAGCTGGGACCTGCGACGAGAGGCTGGTTGGCCCGCCCAGATGTACCGGCGGGGAAGATACTCCCAGCACTGGTGCTGTCGGGGCCACGGAGGCAGCCTGAGCACCTGTCCCAACCACAGACTCGGCGACTGAGCGGTGGTGTTGGAGACGAAAGAGGAAATTCTTGCAAAGCTCGTGCGTGGCTCAGAGCTGCTTCTCTCCCCCTCCCATCTGCATACTTACTCCTTTGGCTCTGGCAAGACCAGCCCCCGCAGTACGATCACCTGTCCCGGCCAGAGACCCTTGGGAAGGGCCCGAGAGCAGGGCACCTCCTGTAGGGGGACGGAGATAAGTGAGAAGGGACACATAGAGGGGCTTGGGGAGGGCTGGCGCCCCCCAGGGGCCGTGGAGCCCTGGAGCGGGGGAAGTCTGACGTCGGGCCTGCAGCCAGGAGAAGACTCAGCTTTGCTCATTTATTAAACACCTATTGCATGCGTGGTCTCCTGCGCTCGACTCTCCCTGGCCCTTCAGGGTAGAGCTCTGTGGCCACCCCCCTCTCCCGGGGTCCGAGCACCAGGTATGTCCCCCAGCGCTGCACCCTGAATTGTGATGGCCTGTTCACTGCTCTGTCTCCCCCACCAGCCTGCGATCCATTGGAGGGCTGAGACTGGCTAGTCCCTCTATCCTAGAGCCTGGCACCAGGCCTGGCACAGAAGAGTATCAAATAATTGTGTGCAGAATCAATGGAGAAAAGACAAGAAGCGGGAGCCTCAGCCGGAAGCAGCCTGGCCCACCCGCAGCCCACAGGTTTCTTCTATAAAGGAAGGGGAGACTTTGGTGCTGAGGCCATTTCCCACCAGGGCAGGGGTGGGGGAGGGGCGGGGGGGGTGGGGGGTGCCCTCCCAGGACGACACCTCCACCAGACCCAGGCGGGAGGTCACTCACCAGGCTGGGGCTCTTCAGCAGGAAGGGCTGTCAAGGGAAGAGAGGGGGCATGGAGATCATGTGGTGTTTGCTCGGTGGGAGAGAGCCTCTTAATATTGTTATTAAGAATTGAGGGCATTTGGGGTTTATCTCTCTAAAGACAATGCAGGTGAATGATCGGAGCCCCAGGGGGGCCCTCTTGGATTCACACATCAGCTCTGGGAAAATGGGGAGGAACGGGAGAGAGGGTCTGTCATTCACTTATTGTGTGGCCTTGGGCCTCATCTCCCCTTCTGTCCTGCAGGCCAACCCCAGCTTCCTCCCCGGGTTGGGAACAGAAAGCCCCCCCCCCCCCCGCCGCCCCCGCCGCCCCCCAGAGGGATCTTCTGATGGCCATATTGGGCAGCCAGCCTACCCCACCCATCTTCCCAAGCCACCCCAGCTTGGGCTGGGAGAGGAAAGGCCAGGCTGCCTTGGGATTGGAGTGGGGCCAGCGGTATCCACGGCAACCGTGCAGGGACGGAAGGGGCAGCTGGCTCTTATCAACCAGGTCAGGCCAGGGGGCAGGAGGGAGCTCAGTGGCTCAGCGAGTGTGGCTGGAACCGCAAGGGCCGACCTTGCTCCCCAGAGACTCACATATCCGACCGGATACTCAATGCCGCCCTCTGCAAATGGCTGTCAGGAAAGAGAAAAAGCAACACACGGGATTTTAATTTATTTTTTTAATGTTTACTTATGTTTTTAGAGAGGAGGACAGAGCGCGGGCAGGGGAGGGGCAGCGAGAGAGGGAGACACAGAACGGGAAGCGGGCTCTGGGCTCCGAGCTGTGAGCACAGAGCCCGACCCGGGGCTCGAACTCACAAACTGCAAGATCGTGACCTGAGCCGGCGTCGGACGTCTGACCGACTGAACCGCCCAGGTGCCCCTCGGAATCTGCATTTTTAACAAGCTCCTCCCTCGGGTGCGAATGGCATAGCTAGCTGCTGTTTGGGCCCCATGGTGCCAAGTGTCCGAGTGATTCATTTCCTGGCCATTGCTCTTGGGTCCCCTTCTGTGGTCCCCTTCTCATCCCGCTCGCATCCCACACCTTGATGGCCCCCTTCCACCTTGGTTCTAACTGGTGTGACAGGGCCTGTCTGGGGCGGCAGGGGGACCTGGGCCTGTCTAGGCATCCACTTGGATGTACGTTGGCCCCAAGGGAACTCACGTTGATGTTCAGGAACCCAACGGCCTCCACCAAGATGTCACCAAATATGCCCAGGGTGTCCACACGGGACAGCGGGAGCCGGTAGCGGTAGTGGAGAAAGTGCTGTCCGTTCACGCTCACCTGGAGGGACGGACAGACAGCGCAGCAGCCCTGGATGCACGCTGAATTGATACGTGCCAGGCCACGGTGGGCACCCTCACCTGGAATGTCCCTCATTTAACTTGACATCAGCTCTAAGAGACAGGCACGATTTACAGACGAGGTGCCCAAGGGTTTGGGGAGCTTATGCGACCTTCCCGAGGCTGCACAGCTGGCGGGCGGCAGACCTGGCCTTGGAACCAATGCACCTCTCACTGTCCCCTCTGTGTCCCTCTGCCTGGGACACAGCACTTTCCCCACGCTGTTCCTCATTTGCCCTAGCGGCCCCAGCAGCCCCATCCACAGGTGAGGAAGTAGAGGTCCAGGAGGCCGCGTGACCCCTACACCCCAGGGCCCTCCGTCCGCTGCTGGCTCCCCCCAGTCCCCTTTCCCCCGGGAAGGTCAAGGTCCTGGCATCTTTCTGGCAGGAGTTCACATCAGCGGTGAAAGCCTCGAGGTGGAGCTCTCTCTCCCTGCCCCCTGCCCGCTCTGCCCCTGCTCCGCTCCCCTCCCTGGTGGGGCCCCACCTCATCAGAGACGCGGTGAGGATTCAGTGAGCTGATATGGAAGGGCTGGAACAGAGTCCTGCACAGCGCAGGCTCTCTCCAGGTACTTGCTATGACCGTGGCGGTAGCGCCCCCTGAGGGTCAGGCACGACAGGGCCTTCTTGCTGCCCCGTGTCCCAGGCCGTGTGGGCCCAGGGGCAGCTTGGAACTGGGCTTGGCGGCTGCTTGGGCCTCTTGGTTCTCAAGCCCTCCCGGCAATGCCCCTCAACGCAGTGACCCGGGCATCCAGCTGAAGGAAGGAGGAGGAGCGGAAGGGCATCGCCTGTCTAGTAGGTTCTAGGCCCCGAGGCCCACCCCCTCCCCCCTCACCTTCATTTCTTCATTTCCGAAGAGAAAGAGGATGAGGAAGCTGGCTCCTCTCTGCAGGCCCAGGCGGGGCCACCGGGCCTCGGCCTGCCAGCGCTCGAGGTACAGGGTGTTGCAGATGACGTGGGGCTTGGTGGTGTGGAAGCGAGGGTTGAAGTGGATGGCGATGTCCGGCCGGGGATGCACGCTGCAGCCGCACTGGAAGTCTACCTGGAACCTGGTGGGCACCCCTGGTCAGAGACCCCCGGGGACCCCGAAGGCAGAGAGGGGCCGCCAGCTCCCCACGGAGCACGCCCTTACCTGCGTGCGTCGAGAGGGACCACTCCCTGGAGCGTGACCATCTTGCCTGCACGCAGGCCACCGAAAATTGTCGTCACGTAAGGAACCACCTGAACAAGGGGAGAGACCTATCCGTACGGGGTTGGAGAGAGGGCTTTACTAGGACCAGGTGGGTGGGGGGAGAAGAGGAACGAGACGACTCGACTCTCCAGCCCCAAACGGAAACCGCCCTCATGGGGAAAAATCAGTTTTCTCTGAAAGGTCTGTTCTCTTCCACCTTCTCCCCTTTCCTGGACCTTCACATGCCCTGGGGAGGCCGAGTTCAGTTCCATCGCCCCCTTGGAGCACCAGCCCTGCCCCTCTCCCCAGCTCCTTGGGCACAAGCCCAAGCGAGGCTTGCCATCTGGATGCCTTGTCCATTGGATGCCATCTTGGCCTCTAGAAGCTTGGTATTGGCTTGGTATTGGCAATGAACAATGGCCTTGTCCATTGGATGCCATCTTGGCCTCTAGAAGCCTGGTATTGAGGTTTCTCGAGGACCGTTTACTGGCCAGAGCCCAGAAAATGGGGGCGGTTGGGCGGGCAGAGGGATGGACAAGTTGGGACCTTGATAGAGACGCCTGGAGAGATACCCAATGGTGGCCCAGCCTTCCTTCCCAGGCTCACCTTTGCCCACACAGAAGCTGTGCGGAATTCCTAAAACATACCACACACGTTTACCGGTCCCTACCTTTTCGGGCCTGCTTCCTGTGCTCTCCCTCCACGCTGTGAAATCCAACTTGACTTTCAAGGTTCTCCGACACCTTCTCCAAGCATTGTCCACTATGGCGCCCGAGTTTTCCCTTCCTTTCCCTGCTGTTCCCAGCACACTTCACTCGCATGGCTGGCTTGGTGGTTGGCTGGCTTAAAGGGAGACCAGGGGCCCGGGAGGCCCAGGCCGCTCAAAACTGAAGCCCTGTCTTCCCCTTCTGTGCTCAGCGCCTGGCGGGGCACAGCATGGGCTCTGAATAGGTGTCTGCAGAACGAATGTGAACATGTAGCAGCTACGCGTGGGCATACGTGTGTTCTCCAGCTCGCAGGAGCCTTTAGAAGCCCGAACCATCTAGAAGGAGCTGAGCCCCAACAGTGCTGCCCTCCAGGCAGGAGCTGGCAGCGTGCAAAGAGAGGAGTGGTCGTGACCTGGGCAGCGGCTGCACCCCGTTACTCAGGCAACTGGGGAGATGCTGGGGCCCCACAGGCTCCAGAGGGCCCACAGCTGACCGGGCTCAGCACCTCAGTCCCTCCCACTTCCCAGGCTCTGGGCCTGGCCTATAACTAGGGACCTGATGCAGCTCTCCTGGGGGGAGAGGGCCAAGCAAAGAGAAAGTGATAATTAGTGCTCAGTGAGGGGAGGGCGGAGTGTGCTGGGCGGTCAGCCTTCCGTAAAGCAGGGCCAGACTTCAGAAAATTGGCAAGGGGGCGCCTGGGTGGCTCAGCTGGTTAAGCGCCCCACTCTTGGTTTCCACCTGGGTCACGATCTCACGGTTCGTGAGATCGAGCCTTGTGTTGGGTTCCGTGCTATCAGCATGGAGCCTGCTTGGGATTCTCTCTCTCCCTCGGTCTCTGCCCCTCCCCACCTCAAAATAAGCAAACATTTAAAAGGAAAACAAAAAACAGAAAATCTGTGAGGGCACTGAGCAAGAGGACGAAGTGAGGGGACCCCCACGGCCATCCCTGAGTTGGATAACCTGACTCTCTTCCAGGCTGGAGAGGAGAGTACCCTAGGTACTCAGTGGCTCCCCCCAGGGGTACTACCCCGGAGCCCAGAGCCTTCCAGCCCCGTGTCTTGCAGCAGGAGCACGGCACTGACTCCCGGCAGGCTCTACTGCTTTTAAAATGTGAGGACCCCGTGAGCTCAACGATCGTTCCCACCCAAATGGGAATTAGCTGGTCAGCTACTTTGCTAAGCTCAGGAGGGCCTTCCAGAGTCTGTGGACAGGTGCAGGGGGAGAAGGGCCCAAGATTAAAGGCCTCTCCACCCACCGCCGGGGAGTCTGGGCCCCGCTGGGGTGGGGGGAGCCCCGAAACCTGGAGATTCCAGACCACAGTGGCTGCTCACCGGGTGGAAAACTGGTGGCTGCAGGATGAAGTTGTCGGGAAGTGGGTCCGGTTTTTCTCCGGGTGACATGGGGGTGGAGGGCCTCCAGCTCGACCTGCTGATCCGGATTCCAGGAGCCCTGCCCCCACTGACTCGCCTGCCCCCCGACAGGATCCTTGGTGCCAGGACAGATCTCCCAGCTGTTAGCCTCACCTGGCCCAGCCGGGCCCCAGGGCCTCCTGGAGCCGGCCTGGGAGGGCAGGTCCGGGCAGCGGTCTACCCCTGGTCCACACCCCAGCTCCAGTCCCACCGGCTGGCTTGGGGCTGGCAGCCGAAATCCGAGTCCAGGAGCAGGAAGCTTGAACTAACTAAGCAGCTGGCCAACCAGCTCCCCGCCCCCACCGTGTACACCCGGGTCTGGAGCACAGAGCTGTCGCAGAGGGAGGGCAGAGGCAGGCTCTTCTAAGGCCTCGGAGGGTTTGTGGTTTCTGGGGCTCCCATGGGAGCTCTCCCCAGTCAAAGGCAGGGGTGATGGTGCCCGTGGCCAGGTCCCCGGAGAAGCCCCGCCCCCGCTTCTTGGCCACCGTTCCGTGGCTTCCCATTCCCTGCTCCCTGCCTGCCATGAGGTTTTCATCTCTTCCCCTCCTTTCCCTGCCCCTTCCTCCACTTTTCTCCCTTTTGCAAGATTACAGTCCCTGGAGGCTCCATTTCGGCTTCGGCTAAAAATGCCAGGGCCCAGCTGCGGTCACCAGAAAGGAGGCAGGGGATGGGGAGAAAGGGGCAGAAAGAGAGGGGCACCCCTTGAAGCCCAGAAAAAGCAGCGAGGTGCAGAGGGCGGGACCCACCCGGTGCTGAAGGGAGCCTGGGTTCTCACCCAGCCGCTGCTGTAATGTGCTGTGTGCCCTAGGACAAGTCACTTGCCCTCTTTGTGACTCCCTTTGCTCATCTGTCTATTGAGCGACTCCCGAAGAGTGTTTCCACGGGAGGTCTGTGTCTGGGGGGCGCGTGGGGGGGGGGGTCGGATCTTTATCAAGACCCCCCAGGATTCTTTGGACTAGAGTCGCTCCAGTTCTGGTTCAAATTCCAATAAAGCCTTCCCTCTACAAGGCAGCACAATCTCTCAACTTAATCTTGAGTTGGGAGGTCCCAGGATCCGACCACGCCGGCGGCAGGGAATTCTCTGCAGGACCAGGCTGGGCCGAGGCTCCGGGGCGCCGTGCGGAGGGAGGAGTCAGCCGCTGCTCTAATCGAGGGGCAAGTGCAGGGGCGCCTCTGGGGAAAGGCATCTCGGTCAGAGCTTCTCAAGGGCGGCAGCAGTGTGGCTTGTTAGCAGGCTTGGTAGAAATGCAAACTTTCAGGCCCCGCCCCAGACCTACTGGAGAAGACTCTGGGGGCAGGGCTAGGGCGCAGGAATCATGCAGCGTCCAGGTGACGCTGATGCGTGAGAGGCACTCACTGTCTTAGGGCTTAACTGGCGGGGCTTGGGGTGCAGAGCCAGGAGCCTTGTTCAGATCTTGCCGGGTAGGAGGTAGGAGGAGCTGGGCTGCTAAAGGCGCTTTGCCTTGGGAAATTCGATCAGAGGGTCACCCTCCCCCCTCCCCCCTGTGGAGGAGAAGCCGAGGTGGAGAATCCTGTGGGGGCAGGGGCAGGGGGCCCATCCCAGCCTCCCAGCCTGCACAGATCTTTGGGCCAGGGGCAAATGTGTCCTCCCCCACTCCCCAACCCAGCCTCAGTCCCCCCCCCCCCCCCCCCCCCCCCCCGTCCTCGTCTGAATGCAGAAGGAGGGTGTCTGAATGCACAAGTCAGCCTGTTGTGCCTGCTTGCACAACAGATGTTTATTTTCTCACAGTTCTGGAGGCTAGAGGCCCAAGACCAAGGTGTCGGAAAGGATTTTTTTTTTTTTCCTGAGACCCCTCTCCTTGGCTTGCAGAGGGGTCGCTCCTTGATCTGTGTGTTTGTGACCTAATCTCTTCTTGTAAGTGGTCCAGTCGTCTTGGATGCTACTCATAGGAACTCATTGTACCCTAATGACCCTTTTAAAGGCCTTTTGTCCAAATACAGTCTCATAATGATCAACATAATGATTTTGGGGAGCGGGGCACAATTCAGCCTGGAATTCCTATAACCGGTGTCACCCTGGACCCCCAAGACTGAATATGAGACCCCGTTGGTCTGTCCGGGGGTGGGAGAGGGAAAATCCCTCTTTCTGAGCCAGAGTGAGGGGAACTTGTGGGGGAGGGGGAAAGGGCTGCTGCTGACCCTGACATTGAACCCAGAGGGGCTTCCCCTGCCCCAGGCTGGTGGCCCCCCACCCCCACCCCAGCTCCCTACCCCTGGACTTTTCCCTCAGAGCACTTACCATACGCATCGTTCTATATTGGAGAATTGTTTCATGTTTGTCTCTCCCTCCCCCTCCTTCCTGACTATACGTTCCATGAGGGCAAATTTATTCTTACACCCTCCGTACCAAGCAATGCCCGGCACCGAGCAAGTGCTCAAAATGTATTTAAAGAATGAATAACTGTAACAAGCTGTGGCTTATGGCTCCTGTCCAGCTGCCACCTCCTTCTCTGTCGCTTCCCCAGCAGTCCTGGCCCAAGCGGACACTAGGCACATTTTCTTCTAACTGGCTGCGGATTGTCACCGAGGCAAGTTTACCTAATTATCTATGAAGAACCAATTCGTAGCCTGGGAAACTTAATCCGCGGTCAGGGACCTCAGGGTTCCTCACTCTCCCCTGTTCTCTGATCCAGCAACTTCTTTCCCAATCCCTGCCGCTGCATGGGTGTAACTCTGGGCCTAGGGAGGGACCAATGCCCCGATGAACCTATTTTGCTCCACATCTTAGCCCTTTCTTCTAAATGAATTTTTTTTTTCAACGTTTATTTATTTTTGGGACAGAGAGAGACAGAGCATGAACGGGGGAGGGGGCAGAGAGAGAGGGAGACACAGAATCGGAAACAGGCTCCAGGCTCCGAGCCATCAGCCCAGAGCCTGACGTGGGGCTCGAACTCCCGGACCGCGAGATCGTGACCTGGCTGAAGTCGGACGCTTAACCGACTGCGCCACCCAGGCGCCCCCGCCCTTTCTTCTATCTGATCCCCTTTCTAGGTCACTGGAAACTCTCATGGATCCCGTTTCTCTCGGGACCAGCGTGGACCCATCCTGGAACGGAATGGGGGGATGATGAGCAGAAATCTGGGAGGAAGAATCCACAGAATGAGACAGGTGGATGGATAAGGAAGATGAGGAAAAAGAGCTGGAAAACAAACGCACAGACAGACGGAAGACTCCAGCCTCCCGAACCAATGGATTGGGAAGGGTCTGGTGCATTAATGGAAAAACAGGGAAGCTGTGGGTAATCTGGGGTGGGGGTGGGGGTGTGAGCTGGCTGGTTCCAGTGGAGACCAGTTTGGAGGACGTGGGGGTGCAAGAGTTGGCCTGGACAGAGCCTGGGCAGGGCCTCTATCAGTGTTCGACCAGCATTTATTGAGGGAATAAAGATGCTGTTGTCTGGAAGCATGTTAATCCACTCTGGAGAAAACAGTTGCCATTGATTCTGATTCTCTTTTGCCCCGTGCGTTTTCATGGTCGCGGCCATTTTGCATGAGCAGGTGCGGTGGTGTTAAAGGGAGCAGCAATCACTGGCTCTCAGGGAGCTTCCAGTCTAATTGGAGAGACAACACACCCTTGGAGGGGAGGGCCAATAGGACAGAGCCTACTTCTTTTTCTCCCAAAGAGATCAAACCATCTGGACAGAAATACCGTAAACCGGAGGGAAAGAGCAAGCATTGCCGGTCACCTCCGTAGGCTAACACGACACTTCTCATTACTTTGACGTATAGCCTACGACCCTTCTTCCCTCCCCCCTGGAACGTAAGTTTGTTGCAGAATCTCAACCTAAAAACTTGATGTAGCTTGATTTTTATTCCCAACCATGGCTCTGGACCACGTATGTTGACTCCCTCTTTCCCGCGGGGTTGCAGACCTCATCATATCCCAGACAGTTCCTGTCACTCACCGGTCACTTTTGGCTACTGGAACTCAAAATAGTTTAGCACTGGTCGTCAACGGTCGGTGACATCACAGAAAGATACAGAAGCAGACATATTTACTTCCTGATGGAAGAACACATGGACGCTAGTGGAATCCTCTGGAAGAAAAAGTCACCGAAGCTGAATTTGATTGAGTCTCTATACTTAGTTACCAGTGTCTAGGAATACAGGGCATGAATGATTGTATTGTACAAGACAAATAACTCTGGTTCTCTGGGGTTTGTTTTTTTTTCCCTCTAAACATGGAACACTTCACAAATGTGTGTGCCATTGTGGCACAGAGGCCATGGTCATCATCTCAGTATTGTTCCAATTTTAGCATGTAGGGTGCCCACACCAGCATCCCCGTTACTTCAATGAGAAAGTTTCAAGGAAGAAAAGAGGTGGAGGAGAAGCCGGTAAGATTGGAGGTTGGCAAACGTTTTCTGTAAAGGGCCAGCGAGTAAATATTTACACTTTGAAGGCCATAAAGTCTCAGATGCTGCAGCGACTACACATCCCTGCCCTTGTCGTGCGAGAGTTGCCAAACACGGTCTGAAAATAAAGGGTTTTTAAAGGTGAAATAAAGGGGACTTAAAGGTGATGTTTAAATCAAACACGGATGGGGCGCCTGGGTGGCGCAGTCGGTTAAGCGTCCGACTTCAGCCAGGTCACGATCTCGCGGTCCGTGAGTTCGAGCCCCGCGTCGGGCTCTGGGCTGATGGCTCGGAGCCTGGAGCCTGTTTCCGATTCTGTGTCTCCCTCTCTCTCTGCCCCTCCCCCGTTCATGCTCTGTCTCTCTCTGTCCCCAAAATAAATAAACGTTGAAAAATAAAAATAAAAAATAAAAAAATAAATCAAACATGGATGCTGAAAGTTGGATTTCATATAATTCTCGCATGACGCAAATACTCTTATGTTCTAAGTGGTTTAACAATAAGGGCGCCTCGGTGGCTCAGTCGGTTAAGTATCTGACTCTTGATTTCAGCTCAGGTCATGATCTCTTGGTTCATGGGATCGAGCCCCACATCAGGCTCTGTGCTGACAGTGCAGAGCCTGCTGGGGATTCTCTCTCTCCCTGTCTCTCTCTCTCAAAATAAATAAATAAACTTTACAAAAATCTATAAATGATATTTTTGTGTTTAAAAAAAAATTTTTTTAATGTTTACTTATTTTTGAGAGACAGAGAGAGACAGAGCACAAGTGGGGCAGGGACAGAGAGAGAGCGCGACACAGAATCCAAAGCAGGCTCCAGACTCTGAGCTGTCAGCACAGAACCCCATGTGGGGCTCGAACCCATGATCCATGAGACCATGACCTGAGCCAAGGTCGGACGGAAATCGACTGAGCCAACCAGACATCCCTATAAACGATTCAACAGTATATAAAGCCAGTTTTAGCTCTGAGGCCATACAAAAACAGGCAATGGCTGGATGACAGTTAGAGGGTAGTTGCTGACTCCCACTTTCACAAAAGGAAATTAAGAGGCACATCCCCTGGTTGTAATTTGTGGATCCACGTGGCTTTGGGCTCAAACAAAAACCACGTAAAAAAACATATAAGCAAAATCAGGGAGAGGGAGACTTTGGCTATCTGATGACATTACGGAACTGCTAACATGTCTTTAAATGTGCTAACGGTGCCGTGGTCATCTTCATCTTTAAAAGATTTCCTTATCTTTTAGACATATGTACTGAAATACTTACAGATGAAATGATACGGCATCTGGCATGGGCTCCAAAAAAATCTGGTCGTTGAGAGGAAGTTGGTGGGGGTGGGGGGGGTATAGATGAAGCAAGACTGGCCATGCACTGTAAGCTGGAAAGGCTGGGTGAAAGGTTAGTGGAGATCCATTATTCGGTTTCCTCTGACTTTTATTTTTATGTGCACGTTTCCATAATAAAAAGTAACAAAAGCAAGCAAAGCCCTAAAATAAGTAAAGAAAACACCCGACCAAGAAAATCAACCAAACCGAAAACCACAGCACAGTGTACAGATTTGATCGCGTGTCCTAATTCACCTGGGGTGAGGTGCATGGCCTGAGGGCCTGGGAGCAGAGTGTAGACATCACCGCATGTGGGGGCAAGGAGGAAGGTCAGAGTTGACAGGCCCCGGGAAGCTGGGGGTGGTCCG
Organism: Felis catus; assembly: GCF_018350175.1. Taxonomy (NCBI): domain Eukaryota; kingdom Metazoa; phylum Chordata; class Mammalia; order Carnivora; family Felidae; genus Felis; species Felis catus. Next base: position 106,712,131 of record NC_058377.1, on the reverse strand, counting down.
TGGACTGTCCCCAGCTCTGTGCCATTTCAGTCCTAGTGCTGAGGCCTCTGCTTATGTGGTCTCGGTAGACAGAGTGCAGGCAAAGTTCCTTTACTCCAATACTCTGTCATCTCTGAGGACCTCTTCAGAGAGGCACCCGGGTCTCCCTTGGGACCCTTCTAAATTTTTTTTTTAATGTTTTCATTTTATTTTTGAGAGAGAGACAGAGTGCAAGCAGAGGAGGGGCAGAGAGAGAGGGAGACGGAATCTGAAGCAGGCTCCAGGGTCCGAGCCATCAGCACAGAGCCCGATGCAGGGTTTGAACTCATGGACTGCAAGATCATGACCTGAGCCGAACGAAGTCAGACGCCCAACCGACTGAGCCACCTAGGCGCCCCTGGACCCTTCTAGAAGTAGGAGTCCTTCCTCTCCCAGCTGTCCAGTCCAGTTCTTGCCCCTCCACCCTTGCATTGTTTCAGAGGGGTGCTTAAGATATTACTTTTAGACTTTGAGCATGCATGTTAAAATTTCAAGGGCAATAAATAAAAAAGTAGAGTGTAAACTTCCAAATGAGTAGAGGGAAACATGTCATATACCTAAGATCAAATCTTTATGAAGAGTAATATAAAGTTTGTTTCTTTATTTTGAGAGAGAGAGAGAGAGAGAGAGAGAGAGAGGGAGAGAGACGGAGACTCCCACCCTGACAGCACAGATGAAACTCATGAACCATGAGATCATGACCTGAGCAGAAATCAAGAGTCGAATACTTTCCCGACGGAGCCACTCAGGCACCCCCTACAAAGAACAATATGAAACTTCATCGAAAGAGGTTAAAGGAGACCTAACAGATAGAGATCATATGTAATCGTCTGGAAAACTCAATTTTGTAAAGATGTCAAAATCGCCAAGCTGATTTATTGACTCAATGTGATTTCTTTCTTTTTTCTTTTTTTTTTTAATGTTTATTTTTGAGAGAGACAGAGTGTGAGCAGGGGCGGGCAGAGAGAAAGGGAGACAGAATCCGGAACAGGCTCCAGGCTCTGAGCTGTCAGCACAGAGCGCGACAAGGGGCTCGAACTCATGGACCATGAGATCATGACCTGAGCCGAAGCTGGATGCTTAACCGACTAAACCCACCCAGGTGCCCCAAACCTCTCTTTTTTTAAAATTAATTTTTAAATATTTACTTTTTTTTTTTTTTTTTTTTTTGAGAGAGAGAGCGTGCAAGCAGGGGAGGGGCACAGAGAGGGAGACAGAGGATCTGAAGTAGGCTTTGTGCTGACAGCGGAGAGCCTGATGCGGGGCTCGAACTCACGAGCCATGAGATCATGACCTGAGCCGAAGTCAGATACTTAACTGTCTGAGCCACTCAGGCACCCCCACCCCCCCAAAACACAACTTCTAGTAAAACTCCTTCGTAAAATACTATTTTACAGCCACTCACCTGGAAAAAGTAAGTATGACAGCACTAAGTGTTGGTGAAGATGTAAACCCACAAGAATTCTTACACACACCGGTAGAAGTGACGTTGGTACACTCAGTGGGGAACACGTTTTAGTATTCTGTTGTAAAGTTGAATATGTGCATACCTTCCCAGGTGCTACGTTCTGTAGAATCTCTTGCGTGTGCACACCAGGGCACAGTGTGGGCTCTTTTCCATAGTTTCGAATTCCAAATGAGAAAAAAGGACCAAGTGGCGTTATCACTGGGTCAGTAAACTGTGGTGTATTCACAGAATGGAATGTTTTTCCGCAGGGAAAATGAATTACAGATCTGCACGGTAATAGGTATGTATTGTAGAAACAGCTTTGAAAGAAGCAACTTGCAGAAGAAGCTTGTTAACACAGCTGACCATTTTTATAAGGCTTCAAGTATGCCAGACCAAACAATGTATTAGGGATGCAAAGAAAGGATTTTAAAAAGCTGTTTTTTAGAGGCTTATTTTACTTATTTATTTTTAAAAGTTTATTAAGAGGGGGGAGGGGGAGGGCCAGAGAGAGAGGGAGAGAGAGAATCCCAAGCAGGTTAGGCAGAGTCAGCCCCCAAGCAGGGCTCAATCTCACCAACGGGGAGATCATGACCTGAGCCAAAGTCAAGAGTCCAAGGCTTAACCGACTCAGCCACCCAGGTGCCCCTAAAAAGCCATTTTATTTTTTTTATTTATTTATTTTTTTATATGAAATTTATTGACAAATTGGTTTCCATACAACACCCAGTGCTCATCCCAAAAGGTGCCCTCCTCAATACCCATCACCCACCCTCTCCTCCCTCCCACCCCCCATCAACCCTCAGTTTGTTCTCAGTTTTTAAGAGTCTCTTATGCTTTGGCTCTCTCCCACTCTAACCTGTTTTTTTTTTTCCTTCCCCTACCCCATGGGTTCCTGTTAACTTCTCAGGGTCCACATAAGAGTGAAACCATATGGTATCTGTCTTTCTCTGTATGGCTTATTTCACTTAGCATCACACTCTCCAGTTCCATCCACGTTGCTACAAAAGGCCATATTTCATTTTTTCTCATTGCCACGTAGTACTCCATTGTGTATATATACCACAATTTCTTTATCCATTCATCAGCTGATGGACATTTAGGCTCTTTCCATAATTTGGCTATTGTTGAGAGTGCTGCTATGAACATTGGGGTACAAGTGGCCCTATGCATCAGTACTCCTGTATCCCTTGGATAAATTCCTAGCAGTGCTATTGCTGGGTCATAGGGTAGGTCTATTTTTAATTTTCTGAGGAACCTCCACACTGCTTTCCAGAGCGGCTGCACCAATTTGCATTCCCACCAACAGTGCAAGAGGGTTCCCGTTTCTCCACATCCTCGCCAGCATCTATAGTCTCCTGATTTGTTCATTTTGGCCACTCTGACTGGCGTGAGGTGATACCTGAGTGTGGTTTTGATTTGTATTTCCCTGATAAGGAGCGACGCTGAACATCTTTTCATGTGCCTGTTGGCCATCCGGATGTCTTCTTTAGAGAAGTGTCTATTCATGTTTTCTGCCCATTTCTTCACTGGGTTATTTGTTTTTCGGGTGTGGAGTTTGGTGAGCTCTTTATAGATTTTGGATACTAGCCCTTTGTCCGATATGTCATTTGCGAATATCTTTTCCCATTCCGTTGGTTGCCTTTTAGTTTTGTTGGTTGTTTCCTTTGCTGTGCAGAAGCTTTTTATCTTCATAAGGTCCCAGTAATTCACTTTTGCTTTTAATTCCCTTGCCTTTGGGGATGTGTCGAGTAAGAGATTGCTCCGGCTGAGGTCAGAGAGGTCTTTTCCTGCTTTCTCCTCTAAGGTTTTGATGGTTTCCTGTCTCACATTTAGGTCCTTTATCCATTTTGAGTTTATTTTTGTGAATGGTATGAGAAAGTGGTCTAGTTTCAACCTTCTGCATGTTGCTGTCCAGTTCTCCCAGCACCATTTGTTAAAGAGGCTGTCTTTTTTCCATTGGATGTTCTTTCCTGCTTTGTCAAAGATGAGTTGGCCATACGTTTGTGGGTCTAGTTCTGGGGTTTCTATTCTATTCCATTGGTCTATGTGTCTGTTTTTGTGCCAATACCATGCTGTCTTGATGATGACAGCTTTGTAGTAGAGGTTAAAGTCTGGGATTGTGATGCCTCCTGCTTTGGTCTTCTTCTTCAAGATTCCTTTGGCTATTCGGGGCCTTTTGTGGTTCCATATGAATTTTAGGATTGCTTGTTCTAGTTTCGAGAAGAATGCTGGTGCAATTTTGATTGGGATTGCATTGAATGTGTAGATAGCTTTGGGTAGTATTGACATTTTGACAATATTTATTTTTCCAATCCATGAGCAGGGAATGTCTTTCCATTTCTTTAAATCTTCTTCAATTTCCTTCATAAGCTTTCTATAGTTTTCAGCATACAGATCCTTTACATCTTTGGTTAGATTTATTCCTAGGTATTTTATGCTTCTTGGTGCAATTGTGAATGGGATCAGTTTCTTTATTTGTCTTTCTGTTGCTTCATTGTTAGTGTATAAGAATGCAACTGATTTCTGTACATTGATCTTGTATCCTGCAACTTTGCTGAATTCATGTATCAGTTCTAGTAGACTTTTGGTGGAGTCTATCAGATTTTCCATGTATAATATCATGTCATCTGCAAAAAGCGAAAGCTTGACTTCATCTTTGCCAATTTTAATGCCTTTGATTTCCTTTTGTTGTCTGATTGCTGATGCTAGAACTTCCAGCACTATGTTAAACAGCAGCGGTGAGAGTGGGCATCCTTGTCGTGTTCCTGATCTCAGGGAAAAAGCTCTCAGTTTTTCCCCGTTGAGGATGATGTTAGCTGTGGGCTTTTCATAAATGGCTTTTATGATCTTTAAGTATGTTCCTTCTATCCCGACTTTCTCAAGGGTTTTTATTAAGAAAGGGTGCTGGATTTTGTCAAAGGCCTTTTCTGCATCGATTGACAGGATCATATGATTCTTCTCTTTTTTTTTTGTTAATGTGATGTATCACGTTGATTGATTTGTGAATGTTGAACCAGCCCTGCATCCCAGGAATGAATCCCACTTGATCATGGTGAATAATTCTTTTTATATGCCGTTGAATTCGATTTGCTAGTATCTTATTGAGAATTTTTGCATCCATATTCATCAGGGATATTGGCCTGTAGTTCTCTTTTTTTACTGGGTCTCTGTCTGGTTTAGGAATCAAAGTAATACTGGCTTCATAGAATGAGTCTGGAAGTTTTCCTTCCCTTTCTATTTCTTGGAATAGCTTGAGAAGGATAGGTATTATCTCTGCTTTAAACGTCTGGTAGAACTCCCCTGGGAAGCCATCTGGTCCTGGACTCTTATTTGTTGGGAGATTTTTGATAACCGATTCAATTTCTTCGCTGGTTATGGGTCTGTTAAAGCTTTCTATTTCCTCCTGGTTGAGTTTTGGAAGAGTGTGGGTGTTCAGGAATTTGTCCATTTCTTCCAGGTTGTCCAATTTGTTGGCATATAATTTTTCATAGTATTCCCTGATAATTGCTTGTATCTCTGAGGGATTGGTTGTAATAATTCCATTTTCATTCATGATTTTATCTATTTGGGTCATTTCCCTTTTCTTTTTGAGAAGCCTGGCTAGAGGTTTGTCAATTTTGTTTATTTTTTCAAAAAACCAACTCTTGGTTTCGTTGATCTGCTCTACAGTTTTTTTAGATTCTATATTGTTTATTTCTGCTCTGATCTTTATTATTTCTCTTCTTCTGCTGGGTTTAGGCTGCCTTTGCTGTTCTGCTTCTAGTTCCTTTAGGTGTGCTGTTAGATTTTGTATTTGGGATTTTTCTTGTTTCTTGAGATAGGCCTGGATTGCAATGTATTTTCCTCTCAGGACTGCCTTCGCTGCGTCCCAAAGCGTTTGGATGGTTGTATTTTCATTTTCGTTTGTTTCCATATATTTTTTAATTTCTTCTCTAATTGCCTGGTTGACCCACTCATTCGTTAGTAGGGTGTTCTTTAACCTCCATGCCTTTGGAGGTTTTCCAGACTTTTTCCTGTGGTTGATTTCAAGCTTCATAGCATTGTGGTCTGAAAGTATGCATGGTATAATTTCAATTCTTGTAAACTTATGAAGGGCTGTTTTGTGACCCAGTATATGATCTATCTTGGAGAATGTTCCATGTGCACTCGAGAAGAAAGTATATTCTGTTGCTTTGGGATGCAGAGTTCTAAATATATCTGTCAAGTCCATCTGGTCCAATGTCTCATTCAGGGCCCTTGTTTCTTTATTGACCGTGTGTCTAGATGATCTGTCCATTTCTGTAAGTGGGGTGTTAAAGTCCCCTGCAATTACCACATTCTTATCAATAAGGTTGCTTATGTTTATGAGTAATTGTTTTATATATTTGGGGGCTCCGGTATTCGGCGCATAGACATTTATAATTGTTAGCTCTTCCTGATGGATAGACCCTGTAACTATTATATAATGTCCTTCTTCATCTCTTGTTACAGCCTTTAATTTAAAGTCTAGTTTGTCTGATATAAGTATGGCTACTCCAGCTTTCTTTTGGCTTCCAGTCGCATGATAAATAGTTCTCCATCCCCTCACTCTCAATCTAAAGGTGTCCTCAGGTCTAAAATGAGTCTCTTGTAGACAGCAAATAGATGGGTCTTGTTTTTTTATCCATTCTGATACCCTATGTCTTTTGGTTGGCGCATTTAATCCATTTACATTCAGTGTTATTATAGAAAGATACGGGTTTAGAGTCACTGTGATGTCTGTATGTTTTATGCTTGTAGTGATGTCTCTGGGACTTTGTCTCACAGGGTCCCCCTTAGGATCTCTTGTAGGGCTGGTTTAGTGGTGACAAATTCCTTCAGTTTTTGTTTGTTTGGGAAGACCTTTATCTCTCCTTCTATTCTAAATGACAGACTTGCTGGATAAAGGATTCTCGGCTGCATATTTTTTCTGTCTAGCACCCTGAAAATCTCGTGCCAATTCTTTCTGGCCTGCCAAGTTTCAAAAGAGAGATCAGTCACGAGTCTTATAGGTCTCCCTTTATATGTGAGGGCACGTTTACCCCTTGCTGCTTTCAGAATTTTCTCTTTATCCTTGTATTTTGCCAGTTTCACTATGATATGTCGTGCAGAAGATCGATTCAAGTTACGTCTGAAGGGAGTTCTCTGTGCCTCTTGGATTTCAGTGCCTTTTTCCTTCCCCAGATGAGGGAAGTTCTCAGCTATGATTTCTTCAAGTACCCCTTCAGCACCTTTCCCTCTCTCTTCCTCCTCTGGGATACCAATTATGCGTATATTATTTCTTTTTAGTGTATCACTTAGTTCTCTAATTTTTCCCTCATACTCCTGGATTTTTTTATCTCTCTTTTTCTCAGCTTCCTCTTTTTCCATAACTTTATCTTCTAGTTCACCTATTCTCTCCTCTGCTTCTTCAAGCTGAGCTGTGGTGGTTTCCATTTTGTTATGCATTTCGTTCAAAGCGTTTTTCAGCTCCTCGTGACTGTTCCTTAGTCCCTTGATCTCTGTAGCAAGAGATTCTCTGCTGTCCTGTATACTGTTTTCAAGCCCAGCGATTAATTTTATGACTATTATTCTAAATTCACTTTCTGTTATATCATTTAAATCCTTTTTGATCAGCTCATTAGCTGTTGTTATTTCCTGGAGATTCTTCTGAGGGGAATTCTTCCGCTTGGTCATTTTGGATAGTCCCTGGCGTGGTGAGGACCTGCAGGGCACTTCCCCCGGTGCTGTGGTGTATAACTGGAGTTGGTGGGCGGGGCCCCCAGCCCACCGCTGGGGCCACAGTCAGACTGGTGTGTGCCTTCTCTTCCCCTCTCCTAGGGGCGGGATTCACTGTGGGGTGGTGTGGCCCGTCTGGGCTACTTGCACACAGCCAGGCTTGTGATGCTGGGGATCTGGCATATTAGCTGGGGTGGGTAGGCAAGGTGCACGGGGGCAGGAGGGGCAGGCTTAGATCGCTTCTCCTTAGGTGATCTTCTTCAGGAGGGGCCCTGTGGCAGCGGGAGGGAGTCAGATCCGCTGCCGGAGGTTTTACTCCGCAGCAGCACAGAGTTGGGTGTTTGCGCGGAGCGAGCAAGTTCCCTGGCAGGAACCGGTTCTCTTTGGGATTTTGGCTGGGGGATGGGCGGGGGAGATGGCGCTGGCGAGCGCCTTTGTTCCCCACCAAACTGAGCTCTGTCGTCAGGGGGCTCAGCAGCTCTCCCTCCCTTTGTCCTCCAGCCTTCCCGCTTTCCGAGCAGAGCTGTTAACTTATGACCTCCCAGACGCTAAGTCGCGCTTGCTGTCGGAACACAGTCTGTCCGGCCCCTCCGCTTTTGCCAGCCAGACTCGGGGCTCTGCTTGGCCGGCGAGCCGCCCCTCCGCCCCGGCTCCCTCCCGCCAGTCCGTGGAGCGCGCACCGCCTCGCCGCCCTTCCTACCCTCTTCCGTGGGCCTCTCGTCTGCGTTTGGCTCCGGCGACTCCGTTCTGCTAATCCTCTGGCGGTTTTCTGGGTTATTTAGGCAGGTGTAGGTGGAATCTAAGTGATCAGCAGGACGCGCGGTGAGCCCAGAGTCCTCCTACGCCGCCATCTTGCCGCTTCCCCCCCCTAAAAAGCAATTTTAAAAAGCAAGGGTATAGGGCCACCCGGGTGGCTCAGTCGGTGAAGTGTGCGACTTCGGCTCAGGTCATGATCTCACGGCTTGTGGGTTCAAGCCCGGAGTCGGGCTCTGTGCTGACAGCTCAGAGCCTGGAGCCTGCTTCCGATTCTGTGTCTCCCTCTTTCTCTGCCCCTCCCTCGCTCTCTTTCTCTCTCTCTCTCGGAAATAAATAAACATTAAAAGATTAAAAAAAAAAAAAGAAAGAAAGAAAAAAAAAAGAAAAAAAGCAAGGGCATGATAGACACAAGAGTGAGCAGAGGATACCTCTGGCGGAGGGCGGCAGGGAGATGGGATAAGGGAGGAACACACAGGACCTAGCCTCTCGGTGCTAGGCGTGTTCCCCTTCTTAAGTAGGCAGGTGTATTCACGGGGAGTGATTTTATTATCACGTTTTCACAATTACGTGCATTCCATACGTTTTGTGTATATTACATATTATATGCAATTAATTACAAAATATATAATTTAAGTCATGCAAATAATTTAAAAACCTTGGATCCCTCAAGATGTTAACTCCTGAGCGTGCCTCCCCCAGGCCCTCCTAATCTGGCCTCAATGCATTTGTCGCTCCTTAACGTCTGGCTTCTGCAGCGACGTCGGATAGCACACCCCCGCCTCCGTGCCTACTGGCCCGCGTGGCCTTCCGCCCCACGGATGACCTCCGCCGCCGCCCTCCCCCGCCTTTCCCGGGCCTCCAAGCGCCCGCGTTCGCGCCCTCTCTGTTCCCTCGGCGGTGCGCGCAGCGCCCCGCGCGCCCCCGCCGTTGGCCGCGCGCCCCGCGTTCCGGGATTCGCGCCCTTCCGTCCGCGGCTCCGCCGACCTGGGGCAGAGCCGCCTGGGCCGCGCCGGCGCCGAGCCGCAGCCGCGGGATGGGCCTGAGCCCGGCCGCCCCCGGGAAGAGCAGGCTCCGCCTCTCCCGCTCCCCGGGGCCCCGCCCCAAACCCGCGTCTGGAGCCGCAAGTACGGGGCCCAGCCGTGACCCCGTCGGCCCGGGCGCCGCCGCTGCAACCGGGCCCCTCCCCACCGAGCCGCCGCGCCCCGGCCTGGAGGCCCTACTGGGAGGTTCTCGGACCCCCGCCCCGAGAAGTCACCAGAGTTGTCTTCCAGGCCCCTTCTCGTAGCTACGTGTTGATGGCGCGAAATGCGGGTTAACCGGAACGAGTGCACGCTCGGGAGGGAGCGTTTGATGTTCATTTCATCAGAGCGAGCCCTGCGACTCTGTTTGGGGGCGGAAGGGCTAGCGGGGTGGCAGTCCCGGGCAGGCGGAGTTGAGAACGGCTCTAGGATTCTAGCTCCTCAGAAGCTTCTGCTGCCGGGTTTAGTCCCGGGATTTCTGGGCTCTCCCTCCACCTTCTTCCCCATTCTATCCCGGAGAGTTCCAAAGTCTTTCCTAACCGGAGGAGCCGAGACCTCTCCAGCACCTAGTCCCACAGCCCCCTTCGTTTACCCCCCAAATTGACTGAGGGCTGACCAGGCCAGGCTGGAGCTCGGAGCCACCTTCACAGAGATGTCCGAGGCGCTGCCTCCAACTCTCCCTTCACAGATTTCACGGTCTGTAGGAGGCAGTTGTGGTTTAAATAGCATCTTCCCTCCCCTCTCCCCCTTAGAAATATCCTCTCAAGCGTTGGTCCAGCTCTCTCCCAAGCACCTGCAGCAGGGAACCTCAGAACTGGACAGAAGCGTCCAGGAGGGGTAAGAGTCACCCTATGGAGGGACTGGCTTTTAGGGTGGGGAGAGCCTTTTGAAGAACTGACTTTGACGGCAGCTCTTATAATTCCGGAGATGGTTTTCAGAGGCACCAGCCTACCATTAACCAGTAAACGGAAGGCTCAAAGGCTCGCGTGCTCCTAATAATAACCAGATTGTGACCAGGGCTTGGGGCCACTGACAGGACCTGCCTTGCGGCAGTTCTAGTCACAATGTCTTGCCCAGAGCCCTGAGGACAGAATCGCTTTAGAAGAACGCTTACAATGTGGCCAGTTGGTCTCACTAATGAATGATGAAATCTTCTTGCAAATTTCCTTAATTCACTTTAATTGAAAACACAGTTTGCTTCTTTTGAAGATTTTAAGGGTCTAAAAGTTCCCCAAAGAGCTGTGTTGAAAAGGAGGGGTTCTGTCCACTCCCATACACTATACTTTGGAGAAGGGGTGAAGCATAGGGAAAGGTCAAGAAAATGCCATTTTTTGGGTTGGTGATGTACCAGACGTGTACATATGGTCGCTCATTTAACTCTCTTGGGAATTCTGAGAAAAATACTTTCTTCTCTGTTTTATAGATAATCAAACTGATGTTCAGACAGATTTATTTACTAGCTCAAGGTTGGACAGCAAATATCAGAGCCAGGATTCAAACCCAGGTCTTTTTTTTTTTTTTTTTTTTTAAGATTTTTATTTTTGGGGGGGGGCACCTGGGTGGTTCAGTTGGTTGAGTGTCCCAACTTTGGCTCAGGTCATGATCTCACTGTTCGTGAGTTCGAGCTCCCTATCAGGCTTTGTGCTGACAGCTCAGAGCCTGCTTCAGATTCTGTCTCCTTCTCTCTCTGCCCCTCCCCCACTCACACTCTGTCTCCAAAATAAATACTAAAAATTTTTTGTAAAGATTTTATTTTATTTTTATTTAAAAAAATTTTAAAGTTTGTTTGTTTATTTATTTATTTATTTATTTATTTATTTATTTATTTATTTGACAGAGACAGAGACAGCGTGAGTGGGGGAGGAGCGGGGGGGGGGGGTGGTGGGAAAGAGAGAATCCTAAACAGGCTCCATACTGTCAGCACATAATCGGATGCGGGGCTCGAACTCACAAGATCGTGAGATCATGACCTGAGCTGAAACCGAGAGTTGGATGCTCAACTGACTGAGCCATCCAGGCTCCTCAAAGATTTTTTTTTTTTTTTTGAAGTGATCTCCAAACCCAATGTAGGGATTGAACTCACAACCCTGAGATTAGGAGTCACGTGCTCCTAAGGCTCTACCGACTGAGCCAGCCATGTGTCTTTTTGACCCCAATATATTTCACCACACTATCCCAAAGCCTATTCCTCCCTTTGGTTTCAGCCCTCTCCTGCAACATTTTGTTTAAGGGACAAAATCTACTGATTTCTTTCATGACACTTGCAGTTACACTGTTGTGGCCTAATGAGATTTCTCAGAAATATGGAGCAAGTTGTTGGAAGAAACAGCTCAAAAGTTCAAGGGGCTTGCCTCTCACAGCTGGACCAGAAGAGAGAAGGGAGGGAGCAGGGTTCTACTGCATTTCATTAGAAGCCATTATGTACTATTACCAGTTTTTTAAAGCTATGTGCAAGTGTCCCTTTGATAAGTAAGATTATCAGCAATTTAAAAAAAAATCCTGAGAGCTACTCATTGCTATCATTAGCATTTTAAACAATCGTCTGAAAAGCAGTAAATGGCAGTGATTTTGTACGACAGCTAAATGCGTGATCGCAGAAACAAGCCTTGGGGAAAATGTTTCCTAGAATCTGAAAATTGAAAGGTATCTTAAAATCGCACATCTGAAGTGATGCAGAATTTCCGGTATTTGTGAAATAGTGTGATTTGTTAACAACGTGATCCCAACATTCATTTAGGGAGGAGCCCGGAGTTAACTTGGAGACCACACCCAACCAGAAAAGAGCAGAGTCACATTCAACCCCGAAGCCTGAGAGCGCAAGCAACTTAGCAAAGCAAGCCGCCGAGGTGGGCATCACAAGAATTCTTAAAAAAAAAAAAAAAAAAATTTTTTAACGTTTATTTCTGAGACAGAGAGAGACAGAGCATGAACGGGGAGGGTCAGAGAGAGAGGGAGACACAGAATCGGAAACAGGCTCCAGGTTCTGAGCCATCAGCCCAGAGCCTGACGTGGGGCTCGAACTCACGGACCGCGAGATCGTGACCTGGCTGAAGTCGGACGCTTAACCAACTGAGCCACCCAGGCACCCCAAGAGTTCTTAGCGCGTATCTTTAACGTGCCTGTGGCTTCTCTGCAGACTGTGTTTTACTTTATTTAGACTGTGTGGTAGGTTGAACTGCCTAGCGACTTGGGATGTTGGATATGCCTTCAAAAATTCTTTAAACACAGCTTTGTTGAACTCTTCATTGAACTTTATTGAGGTATAAATGACATGCAATAAATTGCACGTATTTAGAATATATAGAGTTGGATGTGTTGTGACATATGGGTGCACCCACGAGACCATCACTGTAATCAAGATAATGAACATCTCCATAACTTACGAAACTTTGTTTCCCTTTGTAAATCCACCCCCCCTCACCTGCATCCCCAGGAATCACCTGATCTGCTTTATGTCACTGTATATTAATTCGCATTTTCTAGACATTTATGTAAAGGAAATCATATCGTACATGCCCTTTTTGTCCATCTCCTTTCACATGATTTCATGTAATTATTTAAAGTTGTATCCAGGGGCGCCTGGGTGGCTCAGTCAGTTAAGTGTCTGACTTTGGCTCACGTCATGATCTCGTGGCTCGTGAGTTCGAGCCCCCCGTCGGGCTTTGTGCCGACAACTCTTCAGATTCTGTCTCTGTCTCTCTCTGCCCCTTCCCCCGCTCACTCACTGTCTCTCTCTCAAATATAAATAGACATTAAAAACAATTAAGTTGTATCCATATTGTTGGGTGTTATTAATAGTGGATTCCTTTTTACTACTGAGTAGTATTCCATTTTTTTTTCATTCACCTTTTGATGGGCATTTGAGCTGTTCCCAGTCTCTGGCTCTTACAAATAAAGCTTCTGTGGACATTTGTGCACAAGTCATTGTACAGACATATGCTGTCTTTTCTCTTGGGTGAATATGTAGGAATGAAATGGCTAGATCGTACGGTAGATGTATGTTTAACTCACTGTTTTCCAAACTGATTGTGCCATTTTTTACATTCCCACCAGAAGTGTGTGAACGTTCAAGTTCCTCCGTGTCCTCGTCAGCATTTGGTATAGTTAGTGTCTAATGTTAGCTATCCTAATAAGTATGTAGGGATCTCATTGTGGTTTTAATTTGTATTTCCCTAGTGACTAATGATATTGCACATCTTTTCATGTGTTTATTTGCCATTCACATATATCCTACTTGGTGAAGTGTCCAAATCTTTTGCCCATTGTTTGCCTTGGGTTTGTGTGTTTGGGAGTTCTTCAGAAATTCTGTGTGCAAGCCCTTCATCAGATACGTGCTTTGCAGTATTCTCTCTTGAGCAGGGGAGTGGGGTAGAGGGAGAAAGAGAGAATATCAGGGCCTGATCCCACCACTCCAGGATCACAACCTGAGCTGAAATCAAGAGTTGGACACTCAGCCGACTGAGCTACTCAGCTACCCCTAGATATTTTAAAGTTTTAGTTTTGTTTTTTTTTTACATTTACATTTACATCTTTGATACATATTGAGCTATATGGTGTGAGGTACAGATTGAAGTTTTGTTTTGTTTTGTTTTCCTTATGAATATCCTGTTGTGTTGGCACCATTTGTTGAAAAGACCATTCTTTCTCCATTGAGTTGTCTTTGTACCTGCGTAAAACCCAGTTATCTATGTACTGTAAGTCTCTTCTGGAGCTCTCTGTTTTGTTCTGTTGATCCTACTTGTCTTTTGTGGGGCTAGTACCGTACTATTTTAATTACTATAGCTTTATAATAACTCCTAAAATCAAGTAATGTTAGTCCTCCAACTACAGAGGACTCTACAGAAAGCCTTCCGAGATTTTGATGGGAATCACATCAAACCTTTAAGAGAATTGATGTCTTAACAATATTGAGTCTCCTGTCCCATGAGCAAGATGTGCTATTTATTTCTGTCATTTCCCTCAGCAATGGTTTATAAATTTCAGCATACAGATCTAGCACCTCTTTTGAAAGATTTTCGGATCTTTGGTCAGTATTTAATATTTTTTGATACCCCTGAAAAAGCTTAAAATTTTTTTTCAGATTTCAATTTTGAAAATTTAAACCGAAAAAAATGTTAATTTCTGACCGTTTGTTGCTAGTAATTGGAAATACTTTTTAAGTTTATTTATTCATTTTGAGACTGCACGCGTGTGAGACAGGGCATGAGCAGGGGAGGGGCAGAGAGAGAGGGAGAGAGAGAATCCCAAGCAGGCTCCGTGCTGTCAGCATGGAGCCCAGGATGGGGCTCGATCCTATGAACCATGAGATCATGACCTGAGCGGAAATCAAGAGTCAGACCCTTACCCAACCGAGCCCCCCACAATTGACTTTTGTAGATTTACCTTGAACCTTACTTACTTGCTTTAGTATTCTTTGGGGGGTAGATTCCAATAGACCTTTTACATAGGTGATCACATCATCTGCAAATAAAGACGGTTTGGCATTTTCTTTTCTAATCTGGATGCCTTTATTTATTTTTTGTCTTCAATTGCACTAGCTGGGAATTTCAGCACAATGCTTAATAGCAGGGTGCCAGCAGATGTTTGTCTCATTCTTCAACTTAAAGGGAAAACATCCAGTCTTTACCATTTAACATGATGTAAGCTGTAGGTTTTTCATAGAGCCATTTTATCAGATCTTTTCATCCCTTTTTAAATTTGTTGAGAGCTTTTTTTTTTTTTAAATCAGGAATAGACATTGAACTTTAACAAGTGCTTTTTCTGTACCTATTGAGATCACAGTTTTCCTTTTTTAGTTTGAATTACACTGAGTGGTGCTCAAATGTTCTAACAACCCTGAAATACTGGGTTGGGGGGGGGGGGAACCCACACATGGCCGTGATATATCCTTTTATTACATTGTTTGATTCGATTTATAGAATTTGGCTTAGAATTTTTGTATTTATATTCATAAAGGATATTGATCTGTGATTTTATTTTCTTGTAATTGGCTGGTTCTGTATTAGGGTAATGCTCGCCTTATGGATTGAGTTTGGAAGTATTCTCACTT
This sequence comes from Felis catus, assembly GCF_018350175.1. Classification (NCBI taxonomy): domain Eukaryota; kingdom Metazoa; phylum Chordata; class Mammalia; order Carnivora; family Felidae; genus Felis; species Felis catus. The sequence continues at coordinate 106,697,124 of NC_058377.1, read as the reverse complement.
CACAATATTCTGTGTAGGATTCATATCATTTCTTCCTTTCATGGTTGGTAGAATTTACCAGTGAAGTCATTTGGGCTTAGAGTTTTCTTTGTGGGAAGAATTTTAATTACAAGGCTACAAGAATTTTAACTACAAACCCTTGGTAGATATGGGGTGGTCACGTGATCTGTTTCTTCATGAGTGAGCTTTAATGGCTTGTGTCTTCAAAGAATCTCCGCTGTTCTTATAATTTGTCAAATTTATGGGCATAAAGTTGTTTGTAATATTCCCTTACTGCCCATTTACTATCTGCAGAATGTGTAATAATGTCATCTCTCTCATCCCTGATATTGGTAACTTTCGTCTTCTCTTTATTTTTCTAATCAGTTTGGTTAGAGTTTTATCAATTTTATTGGTTTTCTCGAAGACCTCGCTTATGATTTCATTGATTTTCTTTTATTGTTTTCTATTTTCTGTATCTCTGCTGCTGCCCCATTTGTTATTTCCTTTCTTCTCCTTACTTTGGTGTTATTTCACAATTCTTATTTATTTATTTGTTTATTTTTTTGAGACAGAGAGAGAGAGAGTGTGTGTGTGTGTGTGTGTGTGAGTAGGGGAGCGGTAGAGGGAGAGAGAGAGAATCTTAAGCCGGTTCCACGCCCAGTGCAGAGCCTGACATGGGGTTCAAACTCTCGACCATGAGGTCATGACCTGGGTTGAAATCAGGAGTCGGTGGCTTAACTAACTGAGCCACCCAGGCACCCCTCACATTTCTTTGTTAATGTCTTAAGGTGGAAGTGGAGGTCATTGATTTCAGACCTTTCTTCCTTTCTATTATAGGCATTTATGACTATAAACTTCCCCGTTTAACACACTTCATATGGTTTGAATCCATTTGAAATTTATTGAGACTTGCTTTATGGCCCGAAATATGGTCCATCTTGGTAAATGTTCTGTTAGCTCTTGAGAAGACTGTGTATTTTGCTATTATTGGTTGGGGTATGCTATAAATATCAGTTAGGTCAAGTTGGTTCATAGTGTTATTCAGGTCTTATGTTGATATTTTTCTATTAATTACATGGAGGAGTATGAAATTTCTGAATATGATTATGGATCTGTTTCTTTCTCCTTGCAGTTTTATCAGTTCATTCTTGATGAATCATGGGGCCTGTTATTAGACATGTAGACAGTTAGGGTTATTATTTATTCTTGATAAACTGATTCCCTTATTATGAAATTACTTTCTTTATCACTAGTAATATTCTTTGCTTTGAAATCTACTTTGTCTGATAGTAAGCCACTCTAGCTTCCTTTCTTTTTTTATTTATGTTTATTTTTTATTTTTTATTTATTTTTTTATGTTTTTATTTCTGAGAGAGAGAGAGAGAGAGAGAGAGAGGGACTGAGCACGAGTGGGGGAGGAGCAGAGAGAGAGGGAGACACAGAATTCGAAGCAGGCTCCAGGCTCTGAGCTGACAGCAGAGAGCCTGATGCGGGGCTCGAACCCACGAACCATGAGATCATGACCTGAGCCAAAGTCGGACTCTCAACCAACTGAGCCACCCAGGCGCCCCAGTATAACTTCCTTTCAATTAGTGCTAGCATAGCATAAAATTTTCTTGCTTTTGCTTGTAACCTATTTATGCATTTATATTTCAAATATGTTTCTTGTACGCAGCATGGAGTTGGGTTTTGCTTTTTAATCCAATCTAACAGTCTCTACCTTGGTTTTTTTTTTTTTTTTTTTTTTATGTTTATTTATTTTTGAGAAAGAGAACACGAGCAGGGGAGGGGCAGAGAGAGAGGGGGACCAAGGATCTGAAGCGGCTCTGCACTGACAGCAAAGAGCCCGACGTGGGGCTAGAACTCACAAACCCTGAGATTATGACCTGAGCCAAAGTCGGACGCTTAACTGACTGAGCCACCCAGGTGCCCCAAACTTTACCCTTTTAAAGTGTATAATTATAATGCACAGGTTTTTACTACATTCAGAGTTGTGTAGCCATTGTCACTAAAAAAATCTTAGAACTTTCTCAATACTCTCAAAAACCTCTCTGCCCATTACCAGTCACTTCCCAGTTTCCCCCTGTCCTAGTACCTGGGAACCCTACTTTTTGTCTCTATGGATTGACCTATTCTGAAATTCATATGTGGTTTTTTGTGTCTGGCTTCTTTGACTTAACGTTTATGAGGTTTGTCCATGTTGTAACATGTAGCGGCCCTTCATTCATGTTTATTGGTGAATAATATTCCATTGTTTGTATAGACCACGTTTTGTTTAGCCATCCATCAGTTGATGGACATTTAGGTTGTTTCCATCTTTTGGCCATTGTGAATATCGCTGCTACGAACATTCATGTACAAGTGTGGACATAGGTTTTCAGTTCTCTTGGATGTAAGTTACCTTTTATTTTAAATTACAGTTTTTTTTAAACGTTTATTTATTTTTGAAGGAGAGAGAGAGAGAGAGAGAGACAGAGTGCAAGGGGAGGAGGGGCATAGAGAGAGGGTGACACAGACTCAGAAACAGGCTCCAGGCTCTGAGCTGTCAGCACAGAGTCCGATGGGGGGGTTCGAACCCACAAACTGCGAGATCATGACCTGAGTCAAAGTCGGATGCTCAACCGACTGAGCCACCCGGGCGCCCCCAGTCAGCTGCCTTTGAAAAGAATTGAAGTTACAAGAAAAACATGAAGAGATTGGACCCAGTGTTTTTGAAGGTATCTTCTAGAGGTGGTTTTAGTGTGATATGATTCTAGGTGCTGAGAGTTGGCTGCAGAAGTTGACTATCCCAGTTACCGTGGGTTCATTAAGACCCTCTGCATTGTACTCGCTTAAAGGAGGTGAGGCTTTTGACCTCTTTAGTCAAATAATGATCCTGACGGTCAAAGGTTTTTATTTCTCATTATGTGATAGAAGAGGATAGGGTCAATTGATTCCATGAAAGAAGAGGAAAGTGCCAATCGAGTTGGTCTTAGTTATATTGTTCAGGAATGTAGCATTGTCGATGATTAGAACATTATTACCAGGCCAATGGATGATCAAGTCCAGCCACCAATAAGAATTTCCATTTCTCCTTGAAGGGTATTTTGACAAGACACTATGCCAACTTCCAGAATGTTTCAAGACCATTTTGTTCAAATGGTGCTCAAAGGACTGACTTAGCTTAACAGAGCAGAGCAAGTAGGTAGCAGTCATAAATGTTCACGAAGCCCCCATATTGCACAATATATAACAAGGTTGATATTTTTGTAAGTGTTTTCAGCTTAGTACTTTACCAAGTCAGACTCTTTAGCAAGCTTTATGATGCGGGAAGTTGCTGTTGCCCTTCTAGCTGCGGGGAGGACATCACCTTCGACATTTTAGAAGATTGTTTTTATTTTTATTATTTTTTTTGTATTTATTTAATTTTTTATTTTTTAAAATTTTTTTTATTTATTTTTGAGACAGAGAGAGACAGAGCATGAGCAGGGGAGGGGCAGAGAGAGAGAGAGGGAGACACAGAATCAGAAGCAGGCTCCAGGCTTCGAGCTGTCAGCACATAGCCCGATGTGGGGCTTGAACTCACAAGCTGTGAGATCATGACCTGAGCTGAAGTTGGGCACTTAACCAACTGAGCCACCCAGGCGCCCCACAATCTTGCATTTTTAAGGGTAGGCTCTGGAATCTCATTTGATAACACTATAAGCAAAAAGCAGGTCTGTAGGACTCAATGTTACTGGCAAAAATGTAGTAAGAGATGAATAGGATTTTACTTAATAGCAGTGAAATAAGGACTATCGAAGTTTCCTTGGCTACATTTAAAAAAAAAATTTTTTTTTTAACGTTTATTTATTTTTGAGACAGAGAGACAGAGCATGAACGGGAGAGGGTCAGAGAGAGAGGGAGACACAGAATCTGAAACAGGCTCCAGGCTCTGAGCTGTCAGCACAGAGCCCGATGCGGGGCTCGAACTCATGGACCGCGAGATCATGACCTAAGTCGAAGTCAGACGCTTAACTGACTAAGCCACCCAGGCCCCCCACCCCCCCCTTTTTTTTTATTTAGCAGAGATCTGGAAGGATCCTTGCCCTCAAGGCCCTCACAGACTGTGTGGGGAAACAGGAAGTAGATAAGGCTTACATTACAATGTGATAAGCAACATTATCATGGGTCCTTGTAGGAGACTTTGTATATCATTGATACATGGTTTCATTCACTTCCCCCGTTTTAGAGAGTCCGGCTCTGGGTTTTATTTCTGAGATGTTGTCGGGGGGTCAGGGTCAGAGCCTAAAGTGGAATTCCTAATATTTGTGTCTTGAGGATTTTCTTACGCCGCTGGCTTTCCACATCCGCTCTAATACCTGGTCAGGGGTTGACCTGAGAGTCCATGCATTCTAGAAAAGGTCCCAAGGCTTCACCTTTTTACTCCTAGGAGTTCAAATTCTTGCTCTTACCTTATGATTTTGCTCTTGCAGGCAGGAACAAACCCTCGACCCACTGCCCTACCACATCTGTCAGATTGATAAAACTTTCAGAAACATTATCCCGGGGCCTTACAAAATACCGGTTTTTCTCAGCAGGTGACTAATTCTGGGAGGAGGGTCAGAGCTGGGTTGCCGGTCTCTGCAAAGGGAATAAAAGGCAGGTGGATGGAACGTTTTGAAGTAACATCTGACTCCAAAGAGAGAGAGAGGGCACAGAGACCCTAATCTGGAATTGGAGATTGGAACATCACTTGGGACTGGAGGTTTGTCCCGGAGGCTATAGATGGTTCTATGAGGTCCATGAAATGCTGGGGAGGATAAAGTACAGGGAAAAGGAAGGACAAGACTTTGGAAAAGCCTCCAATGTAGCTATAACACTGGCTGCGATTAGAGTCACCTGGGGAGCGCTTAAAACTCTAGTCCCCAGGCCATACTCCAGATCAGTCTTACTTTTTATTTTTTTAATGTTTATTTATTTTTGAGAGAGAGAGTGTGTGTACGTGGGGAAGGAGCAGACAGAGAGGGAGACACAGAATCCGAAGCAGGCTCCAGGCTCTGAGCTGTCAGCCCCGATGCGGGGCTTGAACCCACGAACCATGAGATCATGACCTGAGCCGAAGCCAGACGCTTAACCGACGGAGCCACCCAGGCGCCCCAGAGTCTTAATTTTTAAAGGTTCCCCAGGTCATTTTCATGTGCAACCAAGGTGGAGACCCAAAGCTCAATAAAATCAATTTAGTGATTTCTTAGAGAAAATCTAGCAAGGGGGTGGTAATTCTTGTTGACTATTGAGTCTGTTGTGAATCACATTCAAGTTTTGACCTTACTACCCCTATCCAGTGATAATACTGCAGGTGAAGAGTGTGAAGGAACAAAAGAAAACTCCTGAAAATTCTAAAATCCCCTCCTCTTCCCCAAAGAAAAGAACCACTGACTAATACCTCTTGTGAATATAGATGTCAAAATCCTCAACAGAATACCAGCAGACTGAATTCGTCAACACAGAAAGAGGATATACACCGTAACTGAGATTTATCCCAGGTGTGCAAGTTGGATATAACACCCTCAAATAAATTAATGTCATACACCATATTAATGAAGGACAGAAATAATGTGGTCTTATCCTTGTACCCAGAAAAGGCAGTTAGCAAAATCAAGGTGAATGACGGGCTGATGGACCCAGGGTTGCCCGGGGCTGGGGTTAGGAGATGGGAAGGTCGACACAGGCACGAGAAATCTCTTCGGATGTTTAGGACAATCCACGTTCTCACTTGGATGGTGGTGATGGTTAAGCAAACTTTGTGAATTTGTAACTTGGAAAAGAAACAGGTGAACCCCCTCCCACCCCCCTTTTACTTCCAGGAGGTTTGGCCCAGGCGAATGGCTGTCCTTCGCCAGGGAAATAGAGCTGGGAACGGGGAGGTGAGCTATAACCTTGAGGAAGTTAGGCTATGTGGGCAAATTGTTGTAAAGTTGGCGTAAATGACAAGCCATGGTAAAGTTGATGGCTCAGTGGGGGTGGTTTGATTGTCTAAACTGGCTCTGACCTTCCTTTCTGGGGGAGGAATCAGGGAACAGACCTTCTTCCCAGGACAAACAGGGATAGTTTGGGAGGGACGCACATTACAGAAGGAGGGATATGGGATAGGAAGGATATGAGAGTTTCTTTCTTTTTCTTTCTTTCTGTTCCTTCCTTCCTTCCTTCCTTCCTTCCTTCCTTCCTTCCTTCCTTCCTTCCTCCCTCCCTTCCTCCCTCCCTCCCTCCCTCCCTTCCTTCCTTTCTCTTTTTCTGCGTCCAGTCAAGAGATGGAAACACACAGTAGGTTAAACGGGGAGATTTACTATAAAGAATTATTAAACTACGTAAGAGTAACTACAGGATATGAAGAAACTTGGGGCGCCTGGGTGGCTCAGTCGGTTAAGCATCTGACTTCGGCTCAGGTCACGATCTCATGGTTGGTGAGTCAGAGCCCTCCATCAGGCTCTCTGCTATCAGCAATGGAGCCTGCTTTGGATTCCCCCCCCCCCGCCCCTCCCCCACTCGTTCTCTCTCTTTCTTTCTCTCTCAAAAATAAATAGACATTAAAAAAAAAAGATATGGGGGCGCCTGGGTGGCGCAGTCGGTTGGGCGTCCGACTTCAGCCAGGTCACGATCTCGCGGTCCGTGAGTTCGAGCCCCGCGTCGGGCTCTGGGCTGATGGCTCAGAGCCTGGAGCCTGTTTCCGATTCTGTGTCTCCCTCTCTCTCTGCCCCTCCCCCGTTCATGCTCTGTCTCTCTCTGTCCCAAAAATAAATTAAAAAAAAAAAAAAAAAGATATGAAGAAACTCAGTATGGTTCTCCCAGGGCTGAGGGAGAAAACTCAAGGAAGGACAGACTTGGGAGGGATTGAGACTCGGTTAGAGAGGTGAGCAGAGAAGTTTGGTTTGGCCAGGCTGGGACGGCACCGCGACTGCTGGGCAAATGCAACCCTTTGGAGTGTGTGTGGGGAGCTGGCATGCAGGGGAGGGGAGGACCCTTTGGACCACAGGTGGTCCACGTGGCCACCTGTAGAGGAAATCAGGACATCAGCAGGTGCAGGAAGTGTCTGGGCACTGATGTCTCCATCAAAAGGGCCCCAGAAGGGTTATTGCCAGGCCAAGGCTGCAAGGTGATGGGGTCGGAGGGATCCGGCTCAGGCAGAGCTCCACTAGAAGTCCTCACACCCACACTACTGACCATCACCCTCCTCACCATCCCCCCACCCCCGCCCCTGCAGGAGAACCCCTTCCACAGTGCTCATTTTCAGGGAGAAAAGTGGAACGTATCGCAGAACTCATCTGGAGGGTGCATTTGGAACCAAGGGGCAATACATTGATAGCTGGCACAGTTAGCCTCTGTGGCTTTCATAACGAGGGTGACAGCAGGAGGGGGGGTGGGTCCTTTGGTCCCGTGTGTGGAGAGAGCTTCTTGCCGCCGGGATTTCTGTAAAGCGATGGAATCTGGTGGCTTTAGGCTGAGCGGTAGCTGCTCTCCAAACCGGGTCCTTGGGCACGTGCAGTTTCTTTCTTCGATCTTATTTCTTCCGTCACAGAGCAAACCAAGACCCAGACCTGGAGACCTGATTGAGATTTTTCGCATCGGCTATGAGCACTGGGCCATCTACGTGGAAGACGACTGTGTGGTCCATCTGGCTCCCCCGAGTAAGAGTGGATACTCTACTGACATGTTGATATTGATATTGAAGTTAGCGGAGTGAAGAGAAATACAGTTAGTTATCATGTTCCTCGGCTGCTGCCTTTCATTAGCCGTAGAATTCTCGAAGCATTACCGGGCCTTAATTGAACTGGGTGATGGAGCCTGATCTCTTGTCTACCAAAACCCACTGAGTGTCCAGCCCTAAGGGAGATGGAAAGTCAGAAAGTGTCCCCCTGTTCCCTGAACCTCAGTCCCCCTTCCTCATATTTCTGAGGGTTCCCCGGGAGGAGTGCAGATGCTTACAGGTTCCGATCGTCCCCAAATGCTGCTTCCGGCTCCCTGATCGCTTGGGCCCCTCCGCCCGCCCTCGACTCCCTGCGCTTTCTACCTGTCCGGGGCTTCTGGGCCTCGTTGTGGACCCAGCTGTTCTTTCATTTGTCAACATTGCCTCCCACAAAGGCTGAGATGAAACTGGCAGCTGATTAAAACTTGAGTGGAGACCTGATGGGAGGAAGCGGGGAAACTGACAGAACAGAATAGGAAACTGACTCAGTTAACTGGTCGCCTGGGGCAAGGGCCCTGGAGGAGCTGGAGAATATGCATATTCTTTGTTGCCTTTGGAATTTTGCATCCTGTGTGAGGACTGCCCGTTCAGGATGGAATTACAGAAGGGCACTGGGACGGCTCACGGCTCTCACTGCCTGGGGCTCCGTCCTCCGCCTTGGGCCCAGCCTCTCACCTGCTGGGACCTTCCAGCAGGGCAGAGCCCCTCTCCCATGCCCCGCCTACACCCGGACAAGGTAAAAAATGCTCCCCGTTACAGTTTCCTCCATCTTTCCTTCCCAGACTGAGTCCGGGAGCCTCCGCCTTGTATAACCAGAGAGGTCGCTAACAGTCACGTCCCCACCCTCCCCGTCAGATCTTCCTCTGAAAATGAATTCTGCTCCTCAGAGCTGAATTCCCTGCTGCCAGCTCTTGTAAAATCAACAGAGAGTCTTCTAATACGGAAGGACAGAACAAGGGACGCTTCTTGTTCTCAGACAACTTTCAGAGGAGGAGGGTACCCACCTTGGCCTATCCATATGGGCTCGGCAGAAACACAGTCTTGGTTTTAGATTGCGACCGTCCTGGTTCTGGGCAGGTGCTTGACCCTCTCTGAGCATCTGTGTCCTCTAAGGACTGAATATGATAACATAACCCCTTTCAAATGTTTCTCTTTTCGAATCCGTGGAATGCTGTTTCCAAATCCCGGTGTTTGAGTGGAGAGAAAGGCATCGTGGTTCTGGCTGGAAGCTGAGTGGGGTAGCAGCGAGAGGCCTGTCTGCTTGGGCTCCCCTGTGCCCAGCGGTGGCTGCAGAGGGAGGCAGGTCACGGAGCCCCACACCCGGGAGCTGACCCTTACCTGTAAGGGTGCTTAGCGCACGTTTGCAAAGATGCTGAAGTCTAGTTAGGAAAGCCAGACTCAAAACTCTTAGGACTCTGTCAGGTCAGTGCAACACAGGATGGAGTCTGGGGCTGTGACATAAGGTTCTTTTGGAGTTTTACAAGAGAGAGAGATTGCTGCGGGGGTTGACGGTGGGGAGTGCGGTGCAGGGTAAAAGTCTTCATGGGCAAGTTGGTCCCGGGCAACTCCTTTCATCTGACTCCCATCCTCTTCCGTGCCTTTTGATTTTTGTTTAAGCATATTTCTTTATTTTGAGAGACAGAACATGAGCGAGGGAGGGGCAGAAAGAGAGAGAGAGAGAGAGAGAGAGAGAGAGAGAATCCCAAGCAGGCTCTGCACAGAGTACAGAGCCCCAGGCGGGGCTCGAACTCACGAACTGTAAGATCCAAGAGTCGGATGCTTAACCGACTGAGCCACCCAGGCGCCCCCTGCCATGCTTTTTATAGATGGTGAAGCCGAGGCCTCGGAGGGAAGCAGCTTGACCAACATCTTGGCCAGAGCCAGTGCTCTGCACACCCCCGCCCCTGCGCCCCCTCCCCCCCCAGCTGTCCCTTGCAGGTTTCCAGCTTGTGTTCATCTGGGTCTCTCTCTAGGTGAGGAATTTGAGGCCGGCAGTATCAGTTCCATCTTCAGCAACCGGGCCGTGGTGAAATACAGTCGCCTGGAGGACGTGCTGCACGGCTGCTCTTGGAAGATCAACAACAAGCTGGATGGGACGTACCTGCCCCTGCCCGTGGACAAGATCGTCCGGCGCACGAAGAAGATGATCAACAAGATGGTGCAGTACAGCCTGATTGATGGGAACTGTGAGCACTTCGTCAACAACCTCAGATACGGTGTGCCCAGGAGCCAGCAGGTAGGGTGCCTTTGGCTCCGCCGGTGGCTGCTTGCTCGGCTCTCCTGGGGCCTTGTCGTCCCAGTCACTGGTCGGAACGGTGCGCGGTGGTTTCGTATTCTTTGTTGCACTACTGGGCTTCTGCTTCTACGGGGCTTTACGGTTCAGGAGGTATTTTCACTGCTAGGAACCCACGGAGGACTGTAGAGCAAGGGCCCTGGGCCGAGTCCCAGCTTGGCCGTGTGTCTCCTTGGTCAAACCATTTTCCTTTCTGAGACTGTTTGTTCTTTTACAGGATGGGGATGAACCGAGGTCCATACTTTATTGTTAAAGCTGCAAACTAGCGGCGACATGTGGCCCGCAGACGTGTTTTGCCTGGACGAGTAGTAGTTTCTTTTTTTTAATTTGAATGACTTGCCAGCATTTTTTTTAATGTTTATTTATTTTTGAGAGAGAGAGAGAGAGAGAGAGTGTGTGTGAGCAGGGGAGGGGCAGAGAGAGAGAAGCAGGCTCCAGGCTCCGTGCTGTCAGCACAGAACCTGACGCGGGGCTCGAACTCACAAAACTGTGAGATCATGACCTGAGTCGAAGTCGGACGCGTAACTGACTGAGCCCCTCAGGTGCCCCAAACAGCATTTAACCACGTAGAGATTTTATATAAAAGGATCTGGATTCACAGCCTCCCTAGAACAACTAATTGATCAGGCCGCCGGGTGCGTATCCCTGCTTGCCAACACTCTGTGGGGCCAAGCGTGTCTGCCTCTTTCGACGGGGTGTGTGTGGCGGGGGTCAGGTATGCCACCTTCCGGTTTCGCCCGCTTAACCTGCCTGGCCAGCCGGGGCTGTGTCTGGGTTTCTGACTTCCCACCACACAGAGTGGAAGTAAATCCAACCAGGCACAGCCCACGTGTTCAAGAGCTTTGAAAACCTGAATATCTGTGACAACTTGAGCGGCCCTTGTTTGTATCCGGTCCTTACTAAAACCCCCTGAGATGAGTGGAGGACGTATTTGTCATCCCCTTTTTCATAGATTAAGAAGTCAGGACTTAAAAACTAAATAAGTAAAAATAAAGATTAATTGTGAGAAGGAAAAAAAAAATACCAAGAGTGAAAGGTAGGACGTGATTTTTCTGCTTTTTTTCCCTATGTTTTTTTATGTTCTCTCCGGCTGCGGGGCTCAAATCCCAGTCTGTCTACTATTGCTGAGCGTGAGCGGGTCACCCAGCCCCCGCCCCTGCCCCCTCTACTTTGTGCACCTTCCCCCTTTGTACTCTGTCCACTCGTGGCCCGTACACGGTTCTTGGGAGGCCTCACTCCAGGGCCGAGGGCTTGGGGGTTCCGGTGTGAAGGATCGCCTGTCCCCTGAGCGTGTGTACGTGACAAGAAGACCCCCAAGGATCAGATGGATTATAGGGGGCCTTTCTCTGGAGTGTGGGCCAAGCTTAGACACTAATTCACTTCGTGACTTTGTCCCAGTGAGTTTCGTCCAAGCGAGTCCCCCCTCCGTGGCTCTCAGATTCCCTGTATGTGGAATGAGGGCCCCTGTGGCTGTGCCGCTCTGAGATCCTTTGCCTCTGAGCCCTACACTGGAGGCAGACCCTGAGCCGAATGGACTCCGAGGGAAGAAGGGGGCCAGGAGCCGTGGATGCCCGTGGGGGAAAGGGAGAGCATCTGCCTCGGCTGTCCATCCCGGGCCATCCTGACCTCTCTCGAATCTTTGGAAATATAGGCCAGCCAGGTCGCTTCCTCCTCTAGAAAAAGACTCCCGGCAGCCCGGTTCCTGAAGGGGAGGGGTGAGGCGTAGGGGTAGGGCGGGGCACAAGCCTCTGAGTGTGAACCCCTCTGCTCTGCAGGTGGAACACGCCCTGATGAAAGGAGCCAAAGCTGCCGGTGTGGTTATTTCAGCTGTGGTGGACAGCATACGGCCCAAGCCTGGCCCCGCCTGAAGGTGCTGGAAATTCCAGGCAGAGGAAGAACGGCTGCCACCAGCAAGGACAATCACAGCCCCTTTCCTCCCCTTGCCTTCTCTCGCCAGAGCTCCTCCCGAGAAAATCGGGAGCTTCTGGAGGAATCTCGAGTGTATCCAATTACCCCTCCAGAAATACATCCAATATATGTGACCATAGATCCGTGGACTCTCGGGGTGAGAAGAACCGAATATTTATTATGCCTCCCCTAGGCGCCAGGCACCGTGCTAGGCATCGTTTCATATACTCGTTTCATTTTATTCTCTGTGGGACGGGTCTTGCTTGTTTCCGAGGCCGACTCTGGTCTGTGATGCCTGAATACCATCTGACACATCCCGGAAACCTCGGCTCGAACATTCCCAGAAACGAAGAGCTCTTTAGAAGTTCTTTTTCTTGAGCTAAACGCCTCCGGGTTTTGCATTCATGCGAATCCTGCTCTTTCTGACCCACAGAGCTGTGCAGGGGGAGGAGGATTTTAAGGGAGCTTGTGACTTGCGATTCAGGGTCCTCGGTGCCTTAATCCGAGAAAATCTTTCTTGGATTTAAAAAAAAATCATACATCAGCCTTGTTCTTCATCGTTTAACCACGCCCCCCCCCCTTAATTTTCTTCTTTTTAAAGTTTTTATTTTTGAGAGAGATTGCGCGTGAAAGCGGGGTAGGAGCAGAGAGAGGGGGAGAGAGGCAGAGAACCTGATGCGGGGCTTGAACTTAGAAACCGTGAGATCATGACCTGGGCTGAAGGCAGACGCTTAACCGACAGAAACACCCAGGCACCCCCCACCCCCCACACTTTCAAGTATAATCAACATCACCATTTACTTTGCTTTTTTTTTTCTACCTTACAATTACCAGGAAATATGAAATTGTTATTTTCACCGATTTCAGATGAATATTTCAAATGATTTACACAGTGGACTTCTGTGTGAACGAGGGAGGGGAAGGAGTGATTTTTGTGTGTCGACTGTTGTTGGTGTGATAGATCTAAAATTATGACCAGGGTGGGGCGCCTGGGTGGCGCAGTCGGTTAAGCGTCCAACTTCAGCCAGGTCACGATCTCGCGGTCCGTGAGTTCGAGACCCGAGTCAGGCTCTGGGCTGATGGCTCAGAGCCTGGAGCCTGTTTCTGATTCTGTGTCTCCCTCTCTCTCTGCCCCTCCCCCGTTCATGCTCTGTCTCTCTCTGTCCCAAAAATAAATAAAAAACGTTGAAAAAAAAATTAAAAAAAAAATAAAATAAAATAAAATTATGACCAGGGGGACGCCTGGGTGGCTCAGTCGGTTGGGTGTCTGACTTCGGGTCGGGTCATGATCTCGCGGTTTGTGAGTTCGAGCCCCACGTCGGGCCCTGTGCTGACAGCTCGGAGCCTGGAGGCTGCTTCAAGTTCTGTGTCTTCCTCTCTCTCTCTCTGCCCCTCACCCACTTGTGCTCTGTCTCTGTCTCAAAAATAAATAAATGTAAAAAATAAATAAGTAAAGGGGCACCTGGGTGGCTCAGTCGGTTAAGCGTCCAACTTCAGCTCAAGTCATGATCTCGCGGTCCATGAGTTCAAGCCCCGCGTCGGGCCCTGGGCTGACAGCTTAGAGCCTGGAGCCTGTTTCGGATTCTGTGTCTCCCTCTCTCTCTGCCCCTCCCCCGTTCATGCTCTGTCTCTCTCTGTCTCAAAAATGAATAAACATTAAAAAAATTAAAAAAAAATAAGTCAATAAATAAAATAAAATAAAATAAAATAAAATAAAATAAAATAAAATAAAATTATGACCAGGGATGGTTGGTGCCCTTTGAGAGCTGAAGCCATCCAGGAGAGCTAGAAAAGGGCTCCTGGAAAGGCTGGAAGAGCAGGACGGAACCCCCAAAGCATTTCACATAAGATCTGTCAGGATCTCCCGTGAGCCTTTCTCCTGTTTGGAGAAAGTAGACCCTCAGTGAAACTCTTCCATTTTTCCCCCCTTCCATTCTTTTCTTGGCGATCCAAACTTGACCGTATCCTCCTGTTTCTTAGATGCTGGAGTCTGGGTGTGCGTCTCTGTCTTCCACCCGCCCTGCCCGATGGCCTCCCTCTTTGCTTTGCGTGGCATTTCCAGGTGTCGGTAGAGAGAGCCTGTGCCCTCATTTCTGTGAATCGGGGATGAGCATAAAGCCATTACCTCTTATCGCCCCCATCATCTCCCCCATACCCCCCCAAAATCCGCTGAGCCCCCCGATACCTCTGCCTTCAGTCTCCTTACTCATTATGGTCTGGGTTGACACGTTGAAGCAGAACGCAGCCGCCAGGAATTTATATTTTCTGGAGTATATTCCTTTTAGTCTTAAATGAATTCAGTCGTGTATTAGTGACCCTTTTGATTCTGAGGATGAGACTTTGAACTCCCCGCCCCTTTTAATCCTTACTCGAATAAAAGGGATGTTGTTTGATCATCAAACAAACAACTCCCCCACACCGGGGAGTGTTTTGGTGACTCCTAAACTAAGGGCTTATCCATCGCTTACGCTGGGGACAGAAAGACGCTTCCCTGGTTTCTTTTCGGGTTTGCACCCGGTGGGGCAGAGGGCCTCTGCCTGAACCCGTGAGCAGCGGTGGGGGGAACGGCAGGGAGAAGTTGAGTCGGTTGGAAGAGACCACCTGCCGGCTGGCCAGCCTCTGCTTCCCCAGCCGCCTGTAAAGCCGTGGGGTCTGGAATGCCCACCCCACACCTTGCAGACGTGGGGGCAGAGTTTCTTGAAGCGCCGTTTAAACCCCCGGGGCGGTGTCTGCGGGGTTCTCGGGTAAAAACTGAAATCTCTGCTTTGAACCCTGGGTGAGGGTTTTTACTCTCGCAGGTATAAGGCCCATCCCCCCCTGTGCGGGGAAATCCGAAGGGAAAGCGATGGAAATGGAAGTGTTTCTGAGATGTCAGACCCGGATCTCTCGTTTGAGTGCTTATTTTTTTAGTGTGTATCCCTTTTCACTTTTGGGGGCTGGGCCGGGGGAGGGGGCGGTCAGTGGTGGTCTTGGTTCACTGGGCGTGTCACAGGGAAAGTCGGAGAACTTGAACGCGCTGTGTTCCCTCATGGCGGGGAGGGGGGGCCCAGTGGCAGTGACACCTGAGCCGACAGGTGCTTCACGAGGTCCAGGTGCGTGGCTTAACTGCTTGAGAGGCTGAATTCAGGAAAAAAAAAATTCAGAAGTAAGTTCTGCCGAGGTTAAGTGGAGAGGGATTGGTAAAGGGATCTGGTTTCGCTGACTGGGAGCGGGACGTAGGGAGTAGAAAACGTCAGTCCAGTCGGGGATGTCAGCTGCTAAAAGAGAATGCAGCCCTCCACTGGGGCAGCAGGCTAAGGGGGGAAATGGACAGAGGGGAGTCCTGGGACGCCAGCGGTAGCGATAAGCTGCTCCCCAGGTCCTGGTTTGAAGTTTTTTTTGTCCACTGTGTATAATCACCTTTTGTGATTCTCAAGCCTTGTCTTGGGAAGGGGAGTGGAGAGCCAGTGCACAAGCCGCGGTCCCCAGGAGAGCTGCGAGGGAAGAGGCTCGGGGAGCACTGGAAGGAGTCCGTCAGAAGCGAGCAGCCCAGGGAGTCTCCCTGTCCATGTCCTCTGGGAAACCCTGGGAGAGAACTGGATGTCCTGTAGTCATGCAGGGGCGGGGCTTGGTCAAAAAAGTGGCGTTTTGGGGGTGCCTGGGTGGCTCAGTCCATTGAGCATCTGACTCTTGATTTTAGCTCAGGTCACGATCCTAGGATCATGAGATCGAGCCCCGCATTGGGCTCCGTGCCGGGTATAGAGCCTGCTTGATTCTCTCTCTCTCTGTCAAAAAAAGTAACGTATTTTTAAAAAATTTATCTTATTTATTTATTTTTTAAATTTCTAATGTTTCTTTATTTTTGAGAAGAGACAGAGAGACAGAGTGCAAACAGGGGGGGGGGGGCAGAGGGAGAGAGGGAGACACAGAATCCGAAGCAGGCTCCAGGCTCCGAGCTGTCAGCCCAGAGTCCGACGCGGGGCTCGAACCCACCAAGCATGAGATCGTGACCTGAGCCGAAGTCGGATGCTCAACTGACTGAGCCACCCAGGCGCCCCTAAAAAAAAGTAAGATTTTAAAGGGAAGGATGGCGTCTGAATCTGTAGGACTTGGATGCTTATAATCACACAGGGTCCAGCACAACATAAGGGCAGTGGGAATTGAACACTGCATTCTGATGACGATAAAGCATTTTGACCCCCACACTGTTCCTACCGAAACTTCTTTTGTGACGTTAGCAGACCAATACATGGTTATACAAACTCTGAGAAGGCTATTTGGGCCGCCTAAGGCTCTGTTCTCTCAAAGTTTCCGTTCCCAGGGCTGTTGAAGCCAATTGTTGGCCAAGCACACTGTCTGAAGAGAAGGCAACTATTAATGAACCCTGTGCTGCTTCCTGGCACAGAAGGAGTGGTTTGGGCTTTTTTTTTTTTTTTTGGCTTGATTAGTGTTTTTGTTTTTTTTTAAGAAATATTTTGGTAACCCAAATTGTTCAGTTTGCCAGGTTAAAACCAAAAGATCAGTTTTGATATTTGTTTTCAGACAGATTGCTTAAAGTTCAGCTCCAGAGGTAAAGCATAGTGGAGTTTATAGCAGTGTGGGTGATGCCTTGTCAAGGAATCATTTGGGGTACTTCTGCCCCAGAAGAAGGGCTTTTGAAAAACTCAGCTGAGCCCACAGCTCCCGCCGTGTCTTTTCCTCTTGACGAAAGGTGGCTTCCTTCACCTTTGCCTGAACCCACGAGCAGTGACCAGGGTGGCAGCGAGAAGTTCTGAGATTTTCCAGAACAGTGGCTTTCAGGTGACGTTAGCAGCAGAGCCCTCTCCTCAGGCGTGATGTCATGGAGCTGCCTGATGGCGTAAAAGGGATAAAAATGGGGCAGTTCTGGGGCTCCTGGGTGGCCCAGTCGGTTAAGTGTCCGACTTTGGCTCCGGTCGTGAACTCACGGTTCGTGAGTTCAAGCCCCGCATCGGGCTCTGTGCTGACAGCTCAGAGCCTGGAGCCTGCTTTCGGATTCTGTGTCTCCTTCTTTCTCTGCCCCTCCCCCTCTCACACTCTGTCTCTCTCTCAAAAATAAATAAACATTTTTAAAAATTTTACTGGGGCACCTGGGTGGCTCGGTCGGTTAAGCGTCCGACTTTGGCTCAGGTCGTGAACTCACGGTTCGTGAGTTCAAGCCCCGCATCGGGCTCTGTGCTGACAGCTCAGAGCCTGGAGCCTGCTTCTGATTCTGTGTCTCCCTCTCTCTCTGCCCCTCCCCTGCTCCCGCTCTCTCTCTCTCTCTCTAAAATAAACGTTAAAAAAAAAAAAAGACATTTCTGGGGGAGATTGAAACTGCAATTAAGTCTCATTTAAAAAAAAAAAAAGTCTGACATCATCTACAGCTGGACTCATCTACTCCGGGATGCGACAGTCACTTAAACAAGTAAATTCCTCACTCTGCTTATTGTTGAGTTTTCCAGCCCTTGCAACCGAGAGAGTCCTAAGACAGGTCTATTTGCGGCTCTGGAAATATCTAGAGAAAGAGACGTCGAGAAGCTTCTAAAGGGTTATTTCCCCATCTTTGGAGGATGACAGATCAGTCACGATATACATGCATCCTTCCACACTTCCTCTTTATATATCTGCCAGGGTCCTCGGGCTTGGAGTGTCATGGGTATATGTTCTTGATGGACACGGCTGGTGAGTCTCCCCCACGCCCCCTTCCCGAGCCCAGCCTTGCAGAGCAGTAGTCCTGAGTGTGAGCCCCCTTGCATCAACGCCCTATAAGCAGTTTTCCTATTGCCCGGTGAAGTCCCACGGCTCCGGGCGAGGTGCCTCGGGGCTGCCCTGGGAGACGAGGAAGACCTCCGCTTCCGCAGGGGAGCTCGACATCCTGACACTTCTCTGTCCCCCTTGAGCCGAGAGGGTGGCGAAAGCGCCCCCGGCTGGGCTCCCGCAGCTGCCCTCTCCTCCCCGGGGGCGTCAGTGTCTGGGCCAGCTCGGGGGCACCCACGACTTGCTGGTCTCTGCCACGTCGATCCCGCAAGGCTGATTCGTGCCAAAGAAACTCTGATGCTCTGTGGCTCCCCGGACTGCGTTTTCCCCCACCTCCTGGGAAGAGAACGCAACTTGTTGCTTCCGCTCTGTGAGTAGATACCGCGTGCGGGCGAATACACCTCTCAGCATCTGGAGGCTGCAGAGCACCTTGCATCCCAAACGTGGCACAGATCGGCTGCAAAAGCTTACCCTACCCACTAGCATCTACTGCTACTCACCCCCTACATGCCCGCCCCCCCCCCCCCCCCAGGGTCACATGCAGACTCTGCCTCTGCCTGTGAGCCCTGTGGCTGACTTTGGTCCCTGCCCACCTTGTCATGGTTATGCCTCTCTTTGGCCCTGAAGTACTCTCTTCCCCTAGTTACCTCTGGGTTCATCATAAAGCAGCTCTTGGTCTCAATTTCCTTATTTCGCCAAGTGGGGACATTGCTGCTATAAACATTTACCCACGTAAGGCACTGGGTAAAGCAGGTTGAGTGGGGCAGCTGCCTAAGGGGCCACAGAGCCTGCAACGAAGGTGATAAACGTATGGAACATGGTGGGGGGGGGGGATGGAGGTCCTAACCCGTTTGAAACAGTGCCTAGAACAGCGTTAGCACTCTGTGAATGTCACTATTATTTTTCATTTTTTATAATGTGTATTTATTTTTGAGAGAGAGAGACAGCGGGGGAGGGGCAGAGAGAGAGAGGGAGATGCAGAATCCGAAGCGGGCTCCAGGCTCTGAGCTGTCAGCACAGAGCCTGACCTGGGACTTGAACTCATGAATGCAAGATCAGGACCTGAGCCAAAGTCAGACCCCTAACCGACTGAGCCACCCAGGCGCCCCGACGACGGCTTTAAAATAACATGACAGGCCGGTTCTCCAGAACCGTATGATTATTGTGGATCAGGAGGTGGAGTTGGGCAGACAAAAGAGCACATGACTGCAGGACACCTCACCATCTTGGATCCTTGCTCGTTTTCCAGTAGGTCCCAGAACATGCTCTATTGTTGCAGATCAGGCTCCCTGGGATGCAGACTCTGAGACGGAGGTTTTCGGGCAGGAAGTTCCCTGGGGGAGGATGAGGAAGCAGAACTTAGCAGAGAGAATTGAGCCGCGTTGCTGTCACGGCAAAGGCCTGAGCCAGCCTCCGGGGAGCTGGGGAGCTGCAATAGCCCTTATGGGGTTGTCCCGCAGTGAGGACGGAAGGCCAGTCCTTTACTAGAGGGCCTCTGTGTTTATTGGCTGGTGGCTGCAAGCTGCCAAGGACAAGGGGTGACCCTCCCAGAGAGGGTCTCAGTTGGGAGCTGTCAGCCGTCAACACTCCTAGCAGGTGGAAAATGCATCCTTCAGTCCTGAAGACAGTGGGGAGCGGGCAGCACATCACGCGTGTAGGCAATCCACAGCAGTGCACACGGTGATCACGTTTCCAGGCGCCACGATAGTTTCTGGAGAGTCAACAATAGAAAGAGTCCTTGAGAAGTTCAGCCTCTGGAGGGGATGCCCACAGCACAGAAAACCAAAGCGTCATCTGCCCTCCACAGACGCTGTCCATGCGATTCTGTTGGCAGATAGCAAAATGATTCCTGTTTTGGGGTGCGGGTGGGGTAGGGATGGTGTTTGGATTTTTTTTTTAACGTTTATTCATCTTTGAGAGACAGAGACAGCATGAGCAGGGGAGGGGCAGAGAGAGAGCGAGACACAGAATCGGAAGCAACCGACTGAGCCACCCAGGCGCCCCTGGATTTTACTCAACACCAATGCAAGAGTTGCAGACGAGATTTCCCTCAAAGCCAAGTAACTAGGCTCTGCGAAAATACAACTTCGAAAAAATACAACTTTCCGTCTGTTTAGAGTCCCAGGTCTGTCTGACAGCATCGGCACTCAGTTATTTCAGGTTTAAGGCGACTCATTTCCGAGTATTTTCTTCTCTTTCTTTTGCTCCTGGATGACAGATACCTTGCATGACACGGAAGAGGGTGGAGTCGTACCTATTTCCTCTCCTCTGTGGCTTAACATCTGCCTCAGGCGAAGTCCCTGTCGCTTGCACCTTGTGGAGGAAAAAGGTGCAGTTCACACCACTGTCCACCGGGGGGCACCCTCCTCAAGACTCTGAAACTCCTTCCAGCCATCGGTTCTTAGCTCTAGCTGTTCTCTGGGCCTGTTCGCCGCCTGGGGAGGGGAGGCTTGGGTTTGCATTCACACCCTTCCGTCGTTTAACCATCCGTACTTTGCCGCTTCCCTACCTTTGTGGCAGGGGAACATCGAGAGTGTTGTCCAGTGACAGAAGTTCCTGTTGGGAGTCTTGCACAAATTCGTTCCATCCTCAGTTCCCCAATTTTAGCGGGGGGGGGGGGGGGCGGGGGCAGAACCTAGCATATATGTTGTCACCCGGAATAGGACATATTTTAAGCTCTTCATCCTCTATATGGCAAAATTATTGTCAGTAATAATCATGAAATAAGCAAATAATAATCATAGCTAGCATTCATAGGGACAAAATATTTTTAATTGAATTTTGAATACATAAAACAACTAATACATGGGGTGTGGGTGCCTGGATGGTTCAGTCGGTTCAATGTCCCACTCTTGATTCCAGCTCACGTCATGATCTCACAGTCGTGGGATCGAGCCCCATGTGGGGCTCTGTGCAAGGTGTGGAGTCTGCTTGGAATTCTCTCTGTCCCTCTCCGATTTGTGCCTTCTCTTTCTCTCAAAAATAAACTTAAAAAAAATTTTAAAACAGAAAAAACAACTAATACCAAGTGCCACTATTTGCTCAATAGATTTTATCCCGCCTTGCCGTTTGAACTTTGATCCTTTGCTTATAGCCTGAAGTGGTATTTTATGTAAATAATTGTCCAGTGGGTAAAAAAAAAAAAAAAAAAAAAGCAAAAACAAAAAACCAAAAAAACCCGGACACAACAAAATGGAAACATCAGCAAAAGGTTCAACAGAAGCAACCCCTCTTCTACCGCTGACATAACATTTTGGGTTTCTTAATTTATTCATTGGTTTTAAAACAGGTAAGGGCTTAAAAATGTAAGTTCCAGTTGGAAAATATTATTCAAGTTCAGTAAAATATTTCATTACACAAAATTAAATGTTCACTTGCCAGACAAAGATGTTACATCTCACAGTTGGCATTGTTTCATTGTTTTAAATTTTAAACACAGATAAGACGCCAGGTGGCCACATAAAATGACATCATCTAAGTAATTCAAGTTCAAGTTCTTTATCTTACCAATCACTGTGCTTTCATCATTTGTTTGAACCCACTATGGAAAGGCAGGAATATGTCATGCCACGGGGATGGAAGGCACGATAGTGCCCAGGGGGAGCTGGTGGGATTCTAAATCTTCATGAACTTCTTCTTGGAAGGAATGAGTGTAGCTGGGCCCACGGATCCCTGGGACCACTGGTATGGCAGGCAGTCCTCCAAATCAATGTCCATGTAGATACAATATTTATTTAAAATTTTTTTTAATGTTTTTATTTTATTTTTGAGAGAGACAGAGTGTGAGTGGGGGGGGGAGGGGCATAGAGAGAGGGAGACACAGAATCCGAAGCAGGCTCCAAGATCTGAGCTGCCAGCACAGAGCCCGATGTGGGGCTCGAACTCACGGACCGTGAGATCATGACCTGAGCCGAAGTCAGACCTTAACCGACTGAGCCACCCAGGCGCCCCTGGATACAATATCTATTAAGTGACAAGTAACAAAACTGTGCTAACTTAAGGCCTACAGATACATTATCAAAACTTAACAATAATCACATCTATTGTCTAGAACTCGGACCGACAAAGTATTTTTTTTTTTTTTTTGGTTGGGTAGGAAGAGTTTATCACTTACATTATTTAAAATTGCTGATGCCTGGTGATAAGAAAATTGAGGCTAACTTAGTAAGTTGTATTATTGTTTTCAGATTCTCTACCTGAATGTACCTCCTTAAACCTTTGACTTCCTGCTAAGTGGGAGACTTTATTCTCTCCATTTTGGATGGTGCATCATGGACCTGCTGGCCAGTTCTTGATGAGCTCCTAGTCTCTTGCTGCTTCCTCTCAGACGCTCCTTCCCCAGCTCAGAAGATCTTTAGCTGGTCTTTGGGTTGAGGGAATGGCATGAGGACAGGACTGCTAAATAAGCTGTCTTCCTAATTCTTTCTGATACTGGATTTGTGAACCCACGCTAAAAATTGTGCTGGTTTGGGGCGCCTGGGTGGCGCAGTCGGTTAAGCGTCCGACTTCAGCCAGGTCACGATCTCGCGGTACGTGGGTTCGAGCCCTGCGTCAGGCTCTGGGCTGATGGCTCAGAGCCTGGAGCCTGTTTCCGATTCTATGTCTCCCTCTCTCTCTGCCCCTCCCCCGTTCATGCTCTGTCTCTCTCTGTCCCAAAAATAAATAAACGTTGAAAAAAAAAATTGTGCTGGTTTATCTTACGGGTTTCCTCCCATGTCGTGATAACTCATGCCTAGTTCATTGACTTATTTCCAGCTAGCTGCTTGACCTGAAAAGAAAGGCCTTAGGCAGGATGATCATAAAAGCAAAACTGAGACACTTTTGGTAGTAAGGGGGGACTGAATAACTATGCCAAGATAATAAGGGACACCTGGGTGGCTCAGTTGGTTGAGTGTCCAACTCTTGATTTTGGCTCAGGTCATGATCCCAGGGTCGTGGGATTGAGCCCCATGTTGGGTTCTGTGATGAGCATGGAACCTGCTTGGGATTCTCTTTCTCTCTCTCTCTCTACTCCACTCCCCAGCTCACACTCTGTCTCTTTCTCAAAAATAAATAAACATTAAAACAATTTTTTAAATAAAAAATAAAATGTTTTTCAACATGTTTATATGCCTCAGGCACTGTGCCTGCCATGCTTAATGATTAAGTTGGCTTTGCCACAGATACTAAAGGGCTATCAAAAGGTTTTAAAAAGAGGAGTGCCATAGTTTCCTGTGTTTTATAAAAAAAAAAATTACCGACAGGTGAGTGGAAAAGGAAAGAAGAAGTCAAGGAGAGTCAAGGACAAGGAGACCTAGTTGGAAAGATACTGCAACAGTCTGTGTGAGATATGAAGAAGGTCTTAAAGTTGTGTCATTGTGGGTGGATGTAAAGAAATGATTTTGAGAGATATCTTATGGTGGTATTATATGGTGATATATTTTTATCGCCAGATTTTTGTGTATCATTGAATATTGAATTTAGGAATAGGAAATCAGATTGAGTCCTAATTTTCTTTCCTGTGCATCTGAGTGGACATTCTCTAAAATCAGAATGTAAGAGGAGCAAATTTATGCTTTCTTTCCATTATTTTCTGGGGATATCTAAGGAGGGTTTTCCAGTTGGCATTTGAAATATATGTCTACATTAAATAGAGGGTCTGGGCTGGAGACATTGCAGGTATAGGTGCACATTAAGTCCCTATTAATGTCAAGAACATCAAAAATGGTTATGTCAAAGGAGAAGAGAAGAGGGCTAAGGGTGAACTCTTTTGACTCTGATTTTATTTTATTATATTTTTTTAAAGCTTATTTATTTATTTATTTTGAAAGAGAGAGAGAATGAATACAGAAGTTGGAGAGAGGCAGACAGAGAGGGAGGGAGAGAGAGAATCCCAAGCAGGCTCTGTGCTGTTAGCATGGAGCCCGACATGGGGCTTGACCTCATGAACCATTTGACTCTGATTTTAAAGAGGGCTTTGAGAAGTTGTATCCAGCAAAGCAGACATTAGGAATGGCTAGCAAAACCACAAGAGAAGAGAAATGTATCACTGCTGCTATCTCCTTCAAACACTGGTCCTCTTACTGCCTCTTCCTCCTCTTGTCTGTCTCTGTAAATGATACTCTCACCCACCCAGTTACCCGAGTGAAAGCCTTTACAATACCCATTCACTCTCCCTTTACCCTCACTCAAAGCTCAGTCAGTTCCAAATCCAGCCATTTATACCTATTAAATCTCTTTCCATCATCATGATGAGTCCAGAGAGAAAACTGTAGCTTTCTCTGACTTATTATGGTTCCAGCCAAAACCAAAGAAACAAAATTCATGCTAAACCTTGCACTGCTTTCCTGCAGACCCATGAACACTTTAGTATTTGTCTTGTGTTGGTGTCTTGGGAAAGAAGATTTTATTTCTTTATTTTGCAAAGAGTCTCATCACAGCTTCCCCTTGGGACTTTATTTATTTTTTAAGATTATTTATTCTGAGAGAGAGCGAGAGCACACACAAGCCGGGGAAGGGCAAAGAGAGAGAGAGAGAGAGAGAGAGAGAGAGAGAATCCCAATCACAGAGCCTGACATGGGGCTTGAACCCATGAACTGTGAGACCATGACCTGAGCTGAAGTCAAGAGTCAGACACTTAACCAACAGAGTTACCCAGGCGTTCCTTCCTTTTGGGACTTGAGATGGTCTGTTGTATTCCTTCACCTGTAATTTCTGCCTTCTGTACATCTATAGTCCCTCCAGCTTTTATAGCCGTTGCCCGCTTTCGGTCTCTTTACTCAGCCCATGATGAATTATGCTTCTTTTCCTGCCTTGAGCTCCTGGTTAGTTGAAACAGAGACCACTACTCCAGGCAGCCTCCAGACAGGTGAGAACATTCCAAATAAGGTTTTCTCTTCTCCTTCCAGTTCTACAGAAGGCTTTGAAAGCTGGGCTTTCCTCCAGGTCATTACTGTGCAGATTATGGAAAGGGTGGGGGTAAGGTAAGGAAAAATTTCCTACCTTTTTGAATGTGCTGGTATCCTCAATTGGTTTTCATTTGGTCGCTGTAGTCCTTTGTTTTCCAGAGCGCCTATGAAGTTATTTTCTGAAGTCTGTAGTGTTTAAAAACTTATTAATGTTGCCACGGGGGGAATGAGTGCCTTATATTTCCTAGCTGGCAGTCTTTCTTACTTCATGCCTTTGGAGGGTCTGTCTTTAGGTGTGTAAATGTTTATGATTGTTAGATATTTTTGTTGTATTGAAACTTTTATTAATATATAATGTTCTCTTTAGCCTCTTGTAAACGTTTGGATTTCAAGTCTTTTGTCTGATACTCACGTAGCCAACCCAGATTTCTTTTGGTTACTATTTACATGGAATATCTTTTTCTATCTTTTCACTTTTAACTATTGTGAGTACACAGCATATAGTTGGAACTTTGAATTACTGTCTAGCGTACTTTTATTTCAACCTGAAAACTACCTTTAGTATTTTTTTGCAGGGCAGATCTAGTGATAATGAACTCCCTAGGCTTTAAGCTTATGTAGGCGTATTTTCATTTAACCTTCATTTTTGAAGGACAGTTTTGTTGGCTATAAAATTCTCAGTTGATAATTTTTTATTTTTTATTTTTATTTCTTTTTTAAATTATTTTAGAGAGAGAGAGAGAGAGCATGAGTGGGGGAGAGAGGCAGAGAGAGAGAGAGAGAGAAAGAGAGAGAGAGAGAGAGAGAGTCTTAAGCAGGCTCCAGGTTCAGCACAGAGCCTGACCTAGGGCTCGATCCCATGACGCTGGGATCATGACCTGAGTCGAAGTCAAGAGTCCGATGATGCTCACCTGACTGTCTGAAGGACAAAGTCCCTTTTTGCCCACGCTGGCCCCCATAGCTTGTTCCAAGGAATGTGGACATAGCTACCTACCCCAAGGATGGGTGTTTATGGATAGTAGCCAATACTGTGCTAGTGGCTGAAACTGACTAAAATGAAAAACACTTCATAAGCCAAGACTTCATCTGGAAGCTCCAAGCTTTGAATAGGCTCTATATTTTTTAAATCGTTAACCAGATAGCTTCTACCAGTGCTTTTGTCATCCAGATGAAAAGATGGATTCCTGGTGCTTCTACTTGCCCATCTTCCATGATGTCACTCCCTACCTAATTCTTTTTAAATCTTTGCGCCACCGATCGTCTCATGAAGTCCAACTGCTGGTTTGCAACATAAAATGCCCATGAAGAACCGTGGGGCATTCTCTCCAGAAACCTCAGAATCTGGAGTGGCCACAATTCTTCAAAGAGAACAATAGGTTCACCGTATTTCTTCTCATGATAGGGCCTCAAACATTTCATTAGGAAGAGGGATATGGCTGGCCAATACAATTATGGATGCTTTCTTTGAAATTTCCCTTGTGTCTTTCCCACATTCCTAAGGTTTATCATATCTGTAGGGGTGTTTTGTTTTGTGTTGTTTGTCTCTTCAAAGGCGTTTTGCTGATGAAAAACA
This sequence comes from Felis catus, assembly GCF_018350175.1. Classification (NCBI taxonomy): domain Eukaryota; kingdom Metazoa; phylum Chordata; class Mammalia; order Carnivora; family Felidae; genus Felis; species Felis catus. The sequence continues at coordinate 106,671,043 of NC_058377.1, read as the reverse complement.
GAAGGAGCTTGTAATACTGCTTGACTTTTCAAAACCTAAGGTCCATAGGGAACACTAGAAGTTCTCTGGAAGAGATAATGAGAGAAGAGGAAAGAAGTTGAGTGTGTGGGAGGGGTAACAAATGGGGGAGGGTCTGTGCATTGCAGGCCACAAGGATTCAGTCCTGACATCTGGTAGAACCCCAGGGAACAGCAGGCCCATAGCAGAGTGGCTGCTTAGGGAGCTAATCAGTGAGACTGGAAGCCCCCAATGCCAATGCCTCATGTAGTGGTAAATGGCAAGGTTGTAGCAGCCAAGGGCACAGGGTCAGTATTCATTTGGTAGTCTTTTGAACATATAACTGATAATCTGTAGGTTTTTCTCACCCCATCACTGTAGTATTGCACATGTCTGTGAGATATAGATAGTTCTGGTAGGGAAGGATTATAAAAATAATCCACAAAACTAACCAATTGGTGATTTACTCCCCACTTGGAGGAAATTGGGACTTATTTTTTTTTTAAATATTTATTTAGTTTTGAGAGAGAGAGAGAGAGAAAGAGAGCATGAGCAGGGGAGGGGCAGAGAGAGAGAGAGAGAGAGAGAGAGAGAGAATCTGAAGCAGGCTCCAGGCTCTAAGCTGTCAGCACAGAGCCTGACGTGGACTTGAACCCACAAACAGATATCATGACCTGAGCTGAAGTCGGACACTTAACCAACTGAGCTACCCAGGCGCCCCAGAAATTGGGACTTAAATTAAAATTATGTTGACTTATAGAAAATAAAAATATGAGCCTACATTTGCACTGTGCACTAAGATATATACCATTACCTCTGTTTATGCCTATGTTTTCGTTTCATCTCTGCATGTGGTGTGCTTTTTGTATGCATGGTAGTTACTACATGCCCAACACTACATGCTCAATAAATGGCATCTGAATTAGTGAAGACTTATTTCAAATCTCTTGATAATGATGCCAAATTGTGTTTTTAGCAGCCTTCTAGCATGAACTATTTTATAATTCTGCTCTTGAATAATGAATTTCTATTTAACTATACTCTCACCGACTTTGACAATGAGCACACTTTAATTTTTGATCTTTTGAAAATAAAAGTTGACATTCCATTTTAGTTTGTATGTCTTTAATTTCGAGTGGGTTTTATATGGTTGTCCATAAATTTATTAGCCATGTGGCTTTTTTCTTTTGAGAACTTAATGTTCTGCCTTTTACCCATTTTCTATTGAATTATTTGTTATCTTTTTTAGTAGATATTAAAAGTGTATTTTTTTGAAAATTGTTCATTTTGTCATTTACTCTTTTTTAATTAAAATTTTAAAACATTTATTTATTTATTTTTGAGAGCGAGAGAGAGAGAGCAGGGGAGGGCAGAGAGAGAGGGAGACAGAATCCCCAGCAGGCTCCAGGCCATCAGCACAGAGCCTGATGCGGGGCTCAAACTCACCAACTGTGAGATCATGACCTGAGCCAAAACCAAGAATCAGACATTTAACTGACTGAGCCACCCAGGTGCCCCTGCTCGTTTATTTTTGACACGATATTTTGAAATTTTATGTACTTTTTGTTGAAACTTTGAATACTTTGAAAATCACACACTGGCAAGTGACAATCAAAAGTCCACCAATAAAAGTTAATCGTTTTTTATCATTTTGCTGAATATTTTTCTGTTTTTTTTTTCCTCTGATAAGTTGTTAAAGTTTGGCCCAACAGTGGTTTTAAATGAACATTATTCAAATTGACCTCTCTCTAAATTTCTGGCATTTGCTTTACTATTCAAAACATTTTTTATGCCAGGATTTTGTAGCCAAGTTTTCTATCGAAAGTATGATTTATTTATTCCATTTAAATTTTTATTAATTAGAATATTTTTTGGTTTAGGCTATAACATCACATTAGTCACTTATTTAAAAATAGTTATGGGGGCGCCTGGGTGGCTCAGTTGGTTGAGTGTCTGACTTTGGCTCAGGTCATGATCTCGCAGTCTGTGAGTTCAAGCCCTGCGTCGGGCTCTATGCTGACAGCTCAGAGCCTGGAGCCTGCTTTGGATTCTGTGTCTCCCTCCCTCTCCGCCATTCCCACACTCACACTCTGCCTCTCTCTCTCTCTCTCTCTCTCTCTCTCTCAAAAAGATGCCAAAGGGATTTGGAAAAGGCAAGGACAGTATCCAAAAATTTAAAAATCCTTTCCAATTCTTGATCATTTAAAAACACCTAAAATTACTACTCCTTTCCTTCTTTTCTCAAAAGTTTCATTCCCAGCAAAACCAGTTGGTCTGAATCTTGCAGACTGCACAACAGGACTTGTCCCCTGAGATGCATTGTCATCTGTGGGAGGGGCTCTGGTCCCAGATTCTTCAGAGGTCAGGGCAGTCCTCAGGCCTGGTGGTGGCTGATTTTATATGTCAACCTGGCTAAGCTGTGGTGTTCAGATGTTTGGTCAAACATCAATCTAGATGTTTCTGTGAAGGTAGTTTTTAGATATAATTAACGTATAAATCAGTAGACTTCGGGTAAAGCACATTTCCCTCCATAATGTGGTGGTGGGGGGGGCAGGGATGAGAGGGGGAGCTCATCCAATCAGTTGAAGGCCTTAAAGAAAAAGGTCCCCCAGATGAGGGAGGAAGTCTGCCTCCAGATCGCCTTCAGACTGGGGAACTTGTCTCTTCTTTCAACTCTTCCCTGGGTCCCCAGATTTTGAATGTGCCAGCCTCCACAATCTTGTGAGCCAATTCCTTAAAATAAATCTCTCTCTGTATACGTGCACATCCTAGTGGTTCTGTTTCTCTGGAGAGTCGGATTAATTCAGGCCTACAGGGATCAGCAGTCCCAGAGAGCTGACTGCAGTCCCTGGGGCTGGGGGCTGTCAGGGTCTGAGGGATGAGAGCCTGGTGTTAGAATCTGTGTGTGTTTGTGAAATACCTTAGGGTGTGTTTGCCACACTAAGGCACCAAATTTTGGCCTCTTCGCCACTAAACCTACCATTGCAGGCTGAGAAGAGCTAGTCTGTGTGATCTAGGGAGCTGTGGGAGGGGTCTGAAGCCTAGGGAGTCTGGAAAACATAAGACGTAGCTAACCCAAAGGCACGGGCCACATGGAATATTCTAGGTCTAAGGCTGAGGGACAGTGGGCTCAACTCATGTTTTGCCTTCCTCACTGTAGACATAGAGCACACAGCTCCCCTAAAAGACCGCCAGGGGTTTACTCACTCCTTTTCCACATCCTGGATGGAGTCAGGCAGAGGCTGATTCCTGGTTTCAGGAAGGGGTGGGACAATAAGACCAGCGAGGATGGAGAAGATTCCATACATGATCCAGGGCAGGTGGGGAGAAGACACAGTTAGGATCATCAAGAGGGGAGACAGGGCAGCCCCAATATAAGCAGCAATCCCCAGGATTCCTGTAACTATTGCCCTTGGGGTGCAAACAACAATACAAAAAGTATGGTGAATATCCACGCATGTAATTTGTGATTTATCATTTTGTTTTGGTTATGGGAGACAGCGCATCAGCGTGTTTAGGCACCAGGGAGGTTGACGAGACCCTCTTGCTTTGGAAATTTTCTCTCTTATTTGCTAACGATTTTTTTCTCAAGCTTAATCGTGCAGTAAGACACAATTTGATCATTAAAAAAAAAAACTGTTAACCATGGCATCTACTTTTTGTGTGATTCAGAAGATCACATGAGCTATTACATTAAACGACTTCATCCAGTGCCTGACAAAAGCTTAGCTTTCAATAAAATTTATTGAAATTAATTAACATTAAATTAATTAAAATTAATCAAAATTAATTTAATTAAATTAATAAATTTAATAAAATAAAATTAATTAAAATTAATTAATTAAAACTAATTAAAAATAATAATAATTATTAAAATCGATGCTTTTGATAACCAACTAATTTTGGTTCTCCTCTCCCAATAAGTGTCAATTCACTGGGAAATGTCTATTTTGATCCTGAAAGAGCATCATGAGATTTATACCTGCCTGTGGTGGGGATTAGTTCACTTTCGTGAGTGGAAGAAGTCGGGACGGTGGGAGAAGAGACTCCTCCTTCCAAAGCCGCCAAAACCACTTGCAGAGTGCCCGTTTCTGGAGAGAGGAAGGCCAAGGGTAATGAAAACATCTGAGCTGAGGCGTGCCTGGGTGGCTCAGTCAGTTAAGCATCCGACTCCTGATTTCAGCTCAGGTCACGATGTCACGATTCGGGGGATCGAGCCCTGCGTCAGGCTATGTGCCAACAGCACGGAGCCTGCTTGGGATTCTCTCTCTCCCTCTCTGCCCCTCCCCTGCTCACACTGTCTCAAAATAAACAAACATTAAAAAAATCTGAGCTGTAAGAATCAGAATCCATTCAATGATAAGTGAAAAAGACACTTTTGGAGATGTTTTTGCCTTTGTAAAATACATCGTATGGACCTTGCACAGAGACGGGATGGGTGCAGTGGCTAATCTGCTAACTTACCTACGTAAGTAGGTAATCTGTGACTTACCTACGTCGTTAGGCTTGCGGTGAATAAAAGGTTTGAAAAGGTATTTCATCAACTCTTCCTGTGTCTCTGAGACTTGGCAGAAAAGGAGAGAGGAAGGTGAAGCCAGCAGGAGCTGCTTTAATTTATTCTGTCCGGCGTCTCCTCTGCCCATCATGTAGAATGTAGGGCTGTCACGTGAGCAGTTACTGAGGGTGTAAGACTCCTCCACGGATTCCAGAGTTTAAAACCTGGGAGCTTACACCGTGTTGACATGGGGCTAGTATTGCGGAAGAGAATGCTAAAATAACAGCGCCTTTCGTAACGGATACCTGGAGGGTCGCTGGACCTAGAAGCCCGTTTCGGTGATCGAGTCTAAGGACCTCTACTAGGAACACGTGTGACTTCGAAAGTCACAGAAGGCAAGTTTCAGGGAGTCAGTTTGATACCTCCTTCCCGCCCTCCCCTTCCAATGTTTTATTAAGAGTCTTACAACATTGGAGCGGGCTCTGTCGTAAGACAGCAAACTCGCGGACATTGAGTGTGAGACGCGGAGCCGCCGATCTGGAATCCTGTAAAATACACAACAGTGCTGGGAGTTAGGGGAAGCGTGGGGACCACCTTGGTTGCCCCATTCATCACATATAATCATTCCGTTTAATAAAATGGATCTAAGAGAGTCTCGTAACTGCTTAGTGCTTTGTTCCTGCCGTGTCCTCCTTTCCTTGAAGGCAAGGAATTTTAGTTTTCTTGAGGTCATGATGACCTCCCTAAAGTCTGCGGTGAACAAAAGAGGAGAGACAGATGGCATCAGGTTTAGATTCTCTGTCCTAAAAATGGTAATTTGAGCGAGGAAGCCAGGGGTTGGTGATAAAATACAAAGGCATAGTCTGATTTGTGGAATATTTGTGTTGAGGGCATTTTCTTATTTTCTGTATTTTTGACACTCTGGCATTTGGGGCCTCGATCCCAGAGATACTGGCTCTCCCAGGGTTAGCTAATTCATAGGGATAGGAAGTGACTCTCCTGTAAGTGCACCTTTGATACACAAACCTCCAGCCCAGAGCCCACAGCCCAGCCACCTTTGTCAAACTCACACACCATGCCAATACTCCCCCTCCCCTAAATCACCCTAGAGCAAGGTACTGGACAACCAGGGGCCACCACTATCACCCAGAGCACACCAGAATTATTCGAACCATCCAATCCTAACCCTACTCGGGGGCCTACCATCTTCTGTTTCCACCCAAACTGCAATAAAGGTGCTAGGCCATGCTCTCACCTCTCTGCCTCCGGGATGACCCTGGTGCCTCTCCACATGGCCCTGTTGATGCGTCCTGCCTTCTCTTTCCAGGGATCTGTGAATATAAACTTCCTTCATGACAATCGTTTCCAAGTCTGCACGTCTTACCATACATGATTAAAACGAATCTCTGGGTACCACTTAAACACACCTTCATTGCAAGGTAATGATTTACAAGTTATCATAAAGGGGCACCTGAGTGGCTCAGTCCGTTGAGTGTCCAAATATGGCTCAGGTCATGATCTCGCAGTTCATGAGTTCGGGCCCTGCGTCGGGCTCTCTGCTGTCAGCGTGGTGCCTGCTTTGGATCTTCTGTTCCCCCCTCTCTGTCCCTCCCCTGCACCTGCTCTCTCTCTCAAAAATAAATTAAAAGACACTAAAATTTTTTTTAAAGTTGTAAAACAATGATACGGTAATGGAGGTTATAGCTGTTAAGTTTTTTGGGGAGGGGAGTGGGGAGTTTTGTGGTGGAGTATACATAATGGGGCCTCCTAGAGTTTTAGAGTTTTGCCCTATATCTTCATCTAGGTGATGGTTATATGTTCACATAGGGAAATATTGAGTTGCATCTATGTTAGCCCCTTCTTATTTACAATTTTACCTCAATTAAAATGAAAACAAACACGTGAAGGAACTTAAAGCAGAGTCTGTCCACGATTGAAGATCTCAGCATCCTCTCCAGTGATGAGCCTGGTGGGACCATGCGATAAAACCCATCACTGTACAATTTGTTTTGTGTTGGTCTCTGCATGACCCGTGTGCTACCCCCAAAAGGCAATTATCTTTGTAGCTTCCTTATGTTTTATTTCAAATCTGTCTCTAGAGCATGTGTCCTCTGTAATAACCAACAGAATCGTGTCTCCATTATGTCAGCATTCCTCATGTACTATGTATGCAAAGCCTATCTCACACAGGACAGGGCCCAGTTCTTTGATGCAGAACAAGTGTGGAACAAGTCAACCATAGAAGGTTTTTCGGTGCTGCCTCCAGCTCCCCCTGCATGCTGGGTCTCCCAACTTTCAACAACAGCAAGAAATTGCTCACGGTCCCCAAATGTAGGCATTGTGAGGTCCATAATGGACGACAAGACAGATGGCTTATTTTTCTGTGTGCGGGAAGATACAGCCATGAAAGCTGCATTGATAGGTGTAAAAGTGAACTGGGGAGTTTAAGGGGACTGAGAGAAATCATACAGTGACAATGACTTTTTTTAAAAAAAAATAAATGTTTATTTTTGAGAGAGAGAGTGCACGAGCAGGGGAGGGGAAGAGAGAGAGGGGACAGAGGATTCCAAGCGGGCTCCATGCTGACAGCAGAGAGCGTGATGTGGGGCTAGAACTCACGAACATTGAGATCAGAACCTGAGCTCAAGACCTGAGCCAAAGTCAGATGCTTAAATGACAGAGTCGCCCAGGCGCTCTGGGAATGACATTTTTTTTTAAATTTTTTTTTTCAACTTTTTAATTTATTTTTGGGACAGAGAGAGACAGAGCATGAACGGGGGAGGGGCAGAGAGAGAGGGAGACACAGAATCGGAAACAGGCTCCAGGCTCTGAGCCATCAGCCCAGAGCCCGACGCGGGGCTCGAACTCACGGACCGCGAGATCGTGACCTGGCTGAAGTCGGACGCTTAACCCACTGCGCCACCCAGGCGCCCCGATTTTTCTTAAAAGCATGTTTCTGTTCATCATTTTCTATCACTTCTATTGCTCTGTCTTCTCCCTTGTGTCCCCATGGCTAAGTCTATACGGTAGTTTTTTTTCCTACTGAAAAGTAACTATACTTTTTCAGTTCTAGAATTTCAATTATTTTGGTCTGTGTGTGTCAGTTTCTCCCCCACGAGTGCCGGTTTCTCAGCTGCGATTTTCATACGGCATTAAAGCACTTTTTGTTTTCCGTCTTTGAGGATATACTTATGCTACCACTTTAAAACATTTACTGGGGGCGCCTGGGTGGCGCAGTCGGTTAAGCGTCCGACTTCAGCCGGGTCACGATCTCGCGGTCCGTGAGTTCCAGCCCCGCATCGGGCTCTGGGCTGATGGCTCGGAGCCTGGAGCCTGTTTCCGATTCTGTGTCTCCCTCTCTCTCTGACCCTCCCCCGTTCATGCTCTGTCTCTCTCTGTCCCCAAAATAAATAAATGTTGAAAAAAAAATTAAAAAAAAAAAAAGAAAAATCAACACAGAGCCCCAGAGTGCTGTACCCCAAGAGCCAGCAAATATTTCCTGCAAAGGACCAGATAATTCTTATTTGATGTTTTATCAGCCACATACCATATTTATCAATGTTCTTACTTGTTCTCTCTTTTTTCTTTTAATATCAATTTTTGTGTCTCTTTTTTACTACAGGAAAATATCCGTAAAATAAACTTTGCTACTTTAATCACGATTAAATGTGCAAACCAGTGGTGTTAATTACATTCTCAGTGCTGTGCAACCACCATGATTATCTACTTCTAAAACTTCTGTCTCTCCCAACAAAAATTCTGTGCTCACGAGATAGTAACTCCCCATTTCTCCTTTCTCCCTGGTTGTTGGTCGCCTCTAATCTATTCTTTTTCTCTATGAATTTGCCTCTTTTGTATATTTCCTATAAGTGGCATTATATTTGTCCTCTCGTGTTCGTCTTATTTCACTTGAGATTTGTTTGTAATCTAAATGTGAATATTCACATGGCATATCTTTTCCCCTCCTTTCTCTTTCTATTTATTTGGGTCTTTACAACCCAAATGTATCTATCTCTCAGGGCGCCTGGATGGCTCAGTCAGTTAAGCGTCCAACTCTTGATCTTGGCTCAGGTCACGATCTCACGGTTCATGAGATCAAGCGCCGCATGGGGCTCTGCACTGAGCGTGGAACCTGCTTGGGATTCTCTCTCTCCTTCTCTCTCTGCCCCTCCCCCGCTCACATCTTTTTCTCTCTCTCAAAATAAATAAACAAACATTAAAAACACACAAAAAGACCAAAATATGTCTCTTGCAGACAGTATATGTAGTTTTCAGCATTCAAGTCTTACATGCCTTTCATTAAAATTAAACATATATTCTTTCTGATGTGATCGCAAATGTTACGATTTATTCTGTTTCACTTTGGGTTCATCTATTGCTAGTATATAGAAACATCATGATTTTTTGTATTTGGCACCCTGAAACATTGAAGAATTCATTTATTTGTTCTTATAAATTTTAGTGGATTCTTATTGTGTGGGTCTCAGCCAGTTAATGGTAATGGTATTATCTTGGAACGCCAGGGCACTTGCCTGGTCCCATATTACTTGTGGCAAGCCCCCCTCCCCGGACATTTCCTTGACAAGGGCCAATGTTCTGGACAGACTGGACCTTATGACTGTTACTGTGATTGCAAGGTGCACATAGGGCTTCTCTAGGAACCAATACCATTCTTATCAGAAGAAAAATTTTAAAAAGGAAAAGTTATTTGAAGACTAGTCTTATGAAAAAGCATTACAATCTCCCCCGCAGGGGCGCCTGGGTGGCTCAGTTGAGCATCCAACTTCGGCTCAGGTCATGATCTCACAGTTTGTGGGTTCAAGCCCCGCACCGGGCTCTGTGCTGACCGCTTGCTCAGAGCCTGCAGCCTGCTTCGGATTCTGCGTCTCCTTCTCTCTCTCTGCCCCTCCCCCGCTCATGCTCTGTCTCTCTCTGTCTCTCAAAAATAAATAAATGTTAAAAAAAAAAATCTTCCCCACAAATATTAGTGAAAAGTTTAAGCCATCCAAGCAGGTGACCTTAACTTATTCCATCAGCCAGAAACATGATTTGGATCCAATGTGTCTTATAAGCTAGTGGGTTTTGCATTATCATACCTGGACCATGGCTCAAACTTTAAAATGAAAGCCGTAAGATCTCTCTGCATCTGGGGGTGTGTGTATGGATGTCTATGTATGTGTGTTATAAATGTGGGATTTTTTTTTCCTATTTCCAGACCTATTGGCAAAATTAATTTTTGGTTGAGGGACAGACAAGCACTTACATGAATCAAGTATATTCTTTTTTTTTTTTCTTTTCCATATTTGGTTTGTTTCTTGGTTTTTATTTATTTATTTATTTTTCAATTTTTTTTTCAATATATGAAATTTATTGTCAAATTGGTTTCCATTCAAGTATATTCTTAGATATGCAGAAACTAACCTAAGTGTTTTTCAAATTCACACGATCTAGAATAATCTTCAGTAAATAGAAGGTAGTTTACATGTGTAGGTTTAATTAAAACAGGTCTTTCTTTAGCATTGTTAGCATTAAGCACGACGCAGATGAACAATTCTTATTCCACCTAGGTTTTACCTAAAGGTCACATAAGCTCCTGTTATCTGTTACAGGATTTGTTAGCAAGAAAATAACTTAAGACCACAGCTGTTTAATGTCTCGTGAAATCTTCATGAGTGATCTAAACATAATTGTGGAAACAAATAGCGAATTCAATAGGTGTGAGATAAAAGCTTATAAATGACCTTTGCAACAATAATTATGCATTATGGTATGTCTACTTAAAAACAGTTTCCAAATTTCCTTTTTTGTAACTTGAAGTCTTGAAGATATATGGAGACAAGTTAAATGATGGTGATTCACTGAATATCTAAATCATTTCCAAATAATATAAAATACAGAAACATTACCGGACACTGGTTTATCCTTTTTTTTTTTGGCTTCCTTTTACAGAAGAGCTAAAGATATTGGGGTCTATTGTTAAACGTGCTTTGTGCCACATTGGAAATTTTCCTGCGAGGAAAAGTAAACTGCTGGAAATTAGGAAATGTATTTATAAATCTGCCAACCCACAGAACACCAGTGTAATAGGCATTCCACAACTGCCTACTTACTTTCACTAGGAATTAAAGATTATAGGTGTGCTCGCCCAAAAAGCCAGAGGTTGGGCCACAGTGGCCTTGGCGCCCCTGTGTCTGAGGGCGGGGCGGGGGCGGGGGTTGCTGCTTTTTACTCAGGCGCTCCCCCTGGTGTTTACTTTTGGTATTGTGGCCTAGCTGGTGCTGTAGTAAATCACCACCCTTGGTCTCCATCTAGTGTCTATCTGCGGTACTGCATATTCTGGTGACTTCTCAGAAACCCCCTAAAATTGGGCCTACAATTTTCTGATTTTCCTCCCCGGAAAGAATACGGGAGTTAGTGGTTTCCTAGCCCATGCACCCCAGTGTTAAGTGTGGGGAGGGACCCTGACCAGCCAGAGTGGAGACCGTGAGGAATGCCCTACTGGTTGCTGCAGTTGGCCTCATGGTCATGTGGGGTGCAGGAATCTTCTAGCTGGCTTTTGAATTCTCATGGGAGGAATTTTGTCATTTGGTCGCTGTTAACTCTGTGAGGAAGGCAGGTCTAGGGCTCCTTATTCTGTCATCTAGTTGATGTCACTCCCAGAATTCATAGAATTTTCACTTTGACTGGGTTGCTAGCGAGCTCCTAAAGAAAAGCGAGAAAAATCTTATTGGAAACTGGAAGAACGAGGCTTCTTATTATCTAGGGCAGAAAGCTTAGCAACACTGTCCCTACTGACACATGGAAAGCAGACAATGGGCTTCATGAGCTGGGTGACATAGCTAAGATCATTTTCAAGCGAAACATGGAAGACGCCGTTTGATTTCTTCTTGCCGATTTTAGGAAAAAGTGAAGGGAGAGAAACAAATTGAATCAAGAACTACTAAAGTAAGAAGATCCAGGACATGAAAGTTTTCTAGGCAGCAAGTGAGCTACAATTTAGGATCGGGTTCTAAAGAAATACCAAATCCAGGATACTGCCAGAAAAACATCTTTATACACCAAGTGGGGATGTAAGTATGAAACCATCTGAAAAGACCTCAGAAGGATCCAGGTGTGGCCACAGAGTAGGATTCAGCCACACAAAGTCCCTTTAAAGAGACTGAATTGTGCCTGACAGATCCTCTTGATAAAAATAAAATGATTTTATGAAGCTTCTTCATGTTGAACTCGGCTGATGATGTGAACATGGAGAAAGAGCACGTACACAGCAACTGAGGATGGTTTCGGTGGTCTTTAAATCTATAATAAAACGCTTCCCTTCCTGGGATGAATTTATGTCACCTGCTAAGCAGCTAGGGATAGAAATATGGGGAGCTATCACTTCTATTAAGGGCCTTGTACCTTGAGCCTGGATTTATCATTGAAATACGATAATGAGGGGCGCCTGGGTGGCGCAGTCGGTTGAGCGTCCGATTTTAGCCAGGTCACGATCTCGCGGTCTGTGAGTTCGAGCCCCGTGTTGGGCTCTGGGCTGATGGCTCAGAGCCTGGAGCCTGTTTCCGATTCTGTGTCTCCCTCTCTCTCTGCCCCTCGCCCGTTCATGCTCTGTCTCTCTCTGTCCCAAAAATAAATAAACGTTGAAAAAAAAATTTAAGAAATACGATAATGAGACACTCACCCAGGTTCAGATGGACCAGTTTGTGCAATCTGCAGAACCTGGCTACTGGGGACGATTATATTTTTCTCCTGCTCCCCAGACAGTTACATATGCTCTTGTGTTTCTGGAAAGTGATTCCGTTCCTGGGCAGCAAAACTCGCAGAAGCATAGACACAAGCTAAGGTAAAGGCTCTTTAGGTTATGGGGCAGTTAAACAGGCCACTTAAAGATCCACTCCATAGGACCATACGTATCTGATCATTCCATCAGGGGTTACCCACAGGAGCGATTGAGAGTTTACTCATCAGGGATATTCTCTCTGGGTTTCAGTCCAGGGGATGGCAGTACAGTTTTAAGAGCCAGACTGAAGATCATCAGTGACCTCTCACATTTACAGCACACAGTCTAGCTCCCCTCGGTAAGGTCAAGGCCGTGTGGCCTAGTATTGATCCAAAGGCTTTGATGTGACGTCTCTGGTCAAACTTTATTCCCTTCAGCAACAAACAGAACTGGGGCAAAGTCCAAAATCCAGCAGCTTCTGAGGAGCACCGGAGACATTACGCACTGATCAAGGTGTATTGGGAGAATTTACGGCAACCAAGGAATTTTGTTCATATTTTGGGGATATCGAGGAACCATCCGCTGTGCTACCAGGGGGTATTGCATCGGAAACTGACTTTGATGGGATTTGGAAATAACTTTCAGATTGCACAATGGACCGATGCAATTTTGTAGGTGGGACTTTGGGGACCAATACACATTCAAGCAGTGGTGATTAATACTGCTGAGTGTATTGTGAGAATAGATGTGTTCTCTATGGGTGGTACTTCTCGCGATTGCCGGGGACGTGCCCAGTGGGAAAATGTCATAATTCGAAGTGTGTTAGTAAGATGAGTGCACTCCAGGAACCGCCTGTCTTCCCCAGGATTGTCCTGTAGTCCCTTCATATTAGTAGAGGATACCATGGTAGAGGGAAGCAGGTGACTGCAGTGATCGTGGAGATAGTGGAGAAAGAGAAGCTTCGTAAAAATATCCCATTATCACAAAAGCTTGGTGTGGTAAATCAAAAAGTCCGTTGAGGGGCACCTGGGTGGCTCAGATCGTGATCTCATGGTTCATGAGTTCGAGCCCCACATGGGGCTCGCTGCTGTCAGCACGGAGCCTGCTTTGGATCCCCTGTCCCCCTCTCTCTCTGCCCCTCCCCCGCTTGTGCTCTCTCTCTCTCTCAAAAATAAAACATTAAAAAGATTTATTTTGGGGTGCCTGGGTGGCTCAGTCAGTTAAACGGCCGACTTCGGCTGGGGTCATGATCTCGCGGTCTGTGAGTTCTAGCCCCACATCGGGCTCTGGGCTGACAGCTCGGAGCCTGGAGCCTGTTTCGGATTCTGTGTCTCCCTCTCTCTGACCCTCCCCTGTTCATGCTCTGTCTCTCCCTGTCTCAAAAATAAATAAACGTTAAAAAAAAAAAAAAGATTTACTTTAAAAAACTTTTTTAAATGTTTTTATTTTATTTTTGAGAGAGAGAGACAGAGTGTGAGTGGGGGAGGGGTAGAGAGAGAAGGAGACAGAATCCGAAGTAGGCTCCAGGCTCTGAGCTGTCAGTGCAGAGCCTGACGTGGGGCCTGAACTCAGAGACTGCGAGATCATGACCTGAGCGGAAGGGATGCCCAACCGAGCCACCAAAGCACCCCCGCCAAAAAATTTTTTTCAGTCCAATGATACTTGGTGCCCCACTGTGGACTGCTAAAATTTCCAACTGTGGTTGTGGATATTATAAAGTCATGGAGTCCACTGTGCAGACTGAAGACACGTGGTAAGTGAGGATGACATTGCAGGGGTGCCTGGGTGGCTCAGTAGGCTGAGGGTCCGACTTCGGCTCGGGTCATGATCTCGAGGAGGTTCATGGGTTTGAGTCCCCCCGTGGGGCTCTGTGCTGACAGCTCAGAGCCTGGAGCCTGCTTGGGATCCTCTGTCCCCCTTGCTCTCTCTGCCCCTCCCCTGCTTGCGCTCTCTCTCTCTTTCTCTCTCTCTCTCTCCCTCTCTCAAAAATGAAAAAAAACATTAAAATTTTTTTTTAAAAAAGTGGTGATGGGGCGCCTGGGTGGCGCAGTCGGTTAAGCGTCCGACTTCAGCCAGGTCACAATCTCGCGGTCTGTGAGTTCGAGCCCCGCGTCAGGCTCTGGGCTGATGGCTCGGAGCCTGGAGCCTGTTTCCGATTCTGTGTCTCCCTCTCTCTCTGCCCCTCCCCCGTTCATGCTCTGTCTCTCTCTGTCCCAAAAATAAATAAAAAACGTTGAAAAAAAAATTAAAAAAAAAAAGTGGCGATGACATTGCCTGTTATAAGACAGTTTCTCATGGCCTTTGGGGTTCTGGTGAGGTCTGAGCCTTCCTGGCCCACCTCCCTGGGAATAGAGCTGCGGACTCTAGACCACATCTTGCTGGTTGTTGTTCCTGTGCCTCTTGATCTCCCGGAAGGCATTTGGCAGGAGAAAGGCAAAAAAATCCAAGCCTGATTGACTTTGTTTCAAGTTCTGAGGCCCACGGGATACCTAGAGGCCTTGCAGGACAGCTAGTAAGAGAAGAGCTTGTGGAGTTGAGGGTCTAGGAAGCCTAAAGACGGAGGCTAGATAGCTCCGATGTGGAGGATTTGTGAAAATAACGAACGGGTTTGCGATTTTCCACCAGCCCCGAGGGACTGAGCGCGGTACCATTTCGTTGCGGGTAGAAGATAAAAGCGTGATGTCGCACGTGCACACGTGGACTGAGAACCGCTACGTCGGCTTTTACGTTTTTCTTTTTCTCATTTCCTCTTTGTATCCCGGGTTCCCAGCATATTGCTGGGGAGCTGTTATATGCTGCATAAATGATTACTGAATCAAAGACTTTTAAAGCTCCTCATAATGACACCATCCTGTGTGTTGAACGTTCAATAGCACGTGTTATTTTATAGGTTGGCAGATCTCTATTTACAAACCTTTGGTCTTTTGGAAAGACCAAAGGATGCTACTTTAGTTTGACTGTCTTTAAATTCCAGTGGCTTTGTAGACTTTTTCATAGCTTTATGATTAGGAGACTTTTTTTTCTTTTGAAAAGTATATGCTCCTGGCTGTTAACTACCTAATACTAAATTATGTATTTTTAATGCATATTTTTTAGATATACATATTAATATATAGGCATTTTGAAAAATTTTCATTTCTCTTGCAATTTACTTTTGATGATACGTTAGAATATTTTTAAATGTTGCATTATCCTTTTTAAACTTAGAATACAAAAAATTTAAATCTCATAAAAGTACAGCACTAAAAGTGAATAGCTTTTATCACTTTTATGAATATTATTTTAGATTTTGCCTGTTTCTCTACGACTTGTCAATGGAGGTTTTAAATGAGTTTTCAGTCCAATTTACCTCTGCTTACATTCCTGGCGTTTGCTTGACTATTCAGAACATTTTTTTCAATCCCAAGAGCTCGTAGGCAGGTTTTGTACTGAATAACATGGCTTAATTGTTCCACTTATCTTTTTATTTATTTACTTATTTTTAATAAAAATCATTATTTTTATTTTTAATTTTTATTTAAAATCTTTATTTTTAATTTTTTTAATGTTCATTTATTTTTGAGAGAGAGAGAGACAGAGCATGAGCAGGGGAGGAGCAGCGAGAGAGGGAAACACAGAATCCGAGGTAGGGTCCAGGCTCCAAGCTGTCAGCACAGAGCCCAGTGTGGGGCTCGAACTCACAAACTGTGAGATCATGACCTGAGCCGAAGTCAGAGGCTTAACTGACTGAGCCACCCAGGCTCCCCCTCCACTTATCTTTTTAATTGCATGGAATATATTTTTTTGGCTTAGAGAATAAAATGAAATTATTAAGCATTTATTTATAAAGTGAGTTAATGGCACTTATGGAATCATTGATTTCTACTAGTGATTTACGATGCCCAAATCATCAAGTTTTAAGTACTATACATGCTACCATATCGGTCTGGACTTCTTTTGATTTTTCTTTTTAAAGTTTATTTTTTATTTTTGAGAGAGAGAACGAGTGCAGGAGGGACAGAGAGAGAGCGGGACAGAGGATCTGAAGCAGGCTCTGTGCTGACACCACAAGAGCCCAATGCGGGGCCTCGAACTCAAGAACTGTGAGGTCATGGCCTGAACTGAGTAAGGGGCTGAGCCACCCAGGCACCCCGTGGTCTTCTTTTGATTTGCAAATGCATCTGCTATTGGTGTTTAGACACTCGCATCTCATTCTGGCAAACGCTGCCCCCCAAACCTGCCCCACCCTCCCTCTATGAGCCTCATTTTCCTGAATCAGCTTGTCTAGTATTAATTTGCAGTTACCCTTGGAACTCTTTTCTGAGCTGTTCCAAAAGAATGGAGTTTTCCATGGCAATTACTCCATCAACTACTCTACCATTAATTGAAGCAGAAGCAATGTCTTTTTTTTTTTTTTTTTTTTTAATTTACCTCCAAGTTAGCATGTTGTGCGATAATGATTTCAGGAGTAGAATCCCGTGATTCATCCCCTACATATAACACCCAGTGGTTGTCCCAAGTGTCTTCCTCAGTGCCTCTTGCCCATTTAGCCCACCCCCCAGCCACAACCCCTCCATCAATGCTCATTTGTTCTCTATATTTAAGAGTCTTAGGGTCTGTCCCCTTCCCTGTTTTTATATCATATTTGCTTCCCTCCCTTATGTCCATCTGTTTTGTACCTTAAATTCCACATATGAGTGAAGTCATATGATATTTGCCTTTCTCTGACTGACTAATTTGGTTTAGCATAATAGCCTCTAGTTCCATCCACGTTGTTGCCAATGGTGAGATTTCATTCTTTTTGATCGCCCAGTAATACTCCATTCTATGTGTATGCCACATCTTCTTTATCCATTCTTCCGTCGATGGACATTTGGGCTCTTTCCATACTTTGGCTATTGTCGATTGTGCTGCTATAAACATGGGGGTGCGTGTGCCTCTTCGAAACCAGCACACCTGCATCCCTTGGATAAATACCTAGCAGTACAATTGCTGGGTCGTAGGGTAGTTCTATTTTTCATTTTCTGAGGAAGCTCCATACTGTTTTCCAGAGTGGCCACACCAGTTTGCATTCCCATCAGCAGTGCAAAAGGGTTTCTCTTTCTCCTCATCTTTGCCAACATCTATTGTTGCCTGAGTTGTTCCTGTTAGCCATTCTGACAGGTGTGAGGTGGTATCTCATTGTGCTTTTGATTTGTATTTCCCTGATGTTGAGTGACGTTGGGTATTTTTTCACGTGTCTGTTAACCATCTGGATGTCTTCTTCGAAGAAGTGTCGATTCGTGTCTTTTGCCCATTTCTTCACCGGATTATTTGTTTTTTGGGTGTTGAGTTTGAGAAGTTCTTTATAGACTTTGGATACGAACCCTTTAACTGATATGTCATTTGCAAATATCTTCTCCCATTCTGATGGTTACCTTTTAGTTTTGCTGAATGTTTCCTTCACTGTGCAGAAGCTTTTTATTTTGATGAGGTTCCCAATAGTTCATTTTTGCTTTTGTTTCCCTTGCCTCCGGAGACGCGTTGAGTAAGAACTTGCTGCGGCCAGGGTCAAAGAGGTTTTTGCCTGCTTTCTCCTCGAGGATTTTGATGGTTTCCTGTCTTATGTTTAGGTTTTTCAACCATTTTGAGTTTATTTTTGTGTCTGGTGTAGGAAAGGGGTCCAGATTCATTCTTCTGGGTGCCACTGTCCAGTTTTCCCAACACCACTGGCTGAAGAGACTGTCTTTTTTCCATGGGATAGTCTTTCCTGCTTTGTCAAAGACTGAGTCCTTGATTTCTCTTTCTGTTGCTTCATTATTGGTGTCTAGGAACGCAACCAATTTCTGTGTATTGATTTTATTTCCTACGACTTTGCTGAATTCATGGATCAGTTCTAGCCATCTTTGGTGGATTTTTTTGGGTTTTTCATAGAGTATCACGTCATCCGCGAGGAACGAAAGTTTGACTTCCTCCCGGCCGATTTGGATGCCTTTTACTTCTTTGTGTTGTCTGCTGAGGCTAGGACTTCCAACACTATGTTGAATAACAGTGCCAAGAGAGGGCATCCCTGTCATGTTCCTGACTTTAGGGAGAAAGCTCTCAGTTTTTCCCCATTGAGGATAATACTAGCGGTGGGTCTCTCATATATGGTTTTTATGATCTTGAGGTATGATCCTTCTACCCCTACTTTCTTGAGGGTTTTCATCAAGACAGGATGCTGTATTTCGTCAAATGCTTTCCCTGCATCTATCGAGAGGACCACGTGGTTCTTGTCCTTTCTTTTATTGATGTGATGTATCACATTGATTCACTTGTGGACATTGAACCAGCCCTGCATCCCAGGTATAAATCCCACTTAATAGTGGTGATTAATTCTTTTAATGTATTATTGGATCCGGCTGGCTAGTATCTTGTTGAGAATTTTTGCATCCATGTTCATCAGGGATCTTGGTCTGTCGTTCTCCTTTTTAGTGGGGTCTTTGTCTGGTTTTGGAATCAAGAATCAGTGTCTTTAATACTATCCCATCTTTCTATCCAGAAACATGCTGGAGGTCTACAATTTTACATATATTTTACTATGATTTCTTTAAAAATATTATGACTTTTAATATACAGAACGGTATCACTATGTGGTGTACCTGAAATTAATATAACGTATGTCAACTAGACTTGGATAATAAAATCTTTTTTCAAAAGTATTACGACTTTTCTCAAACTTCTTATTTTGATTGATTGTAGATATTTTATCCATAGTTACTTAGTCCTGCAATTGTAAATGGGATCTGTTATTCCATTCTATCTTTTTATTTTATTTCACAAACTTTTCCAATTTCTGGGAACAGTCCTGATTTTCCTCCTCCTATCTTACTCTTTGAGTAGCAGTTATTTCCTGGAATTCCTTAAAACTGTGTCACTTTCATGAAGGGATCTTCCTGCTTTACTTTTCTTGAGGCTTTTCTCCTGGTAAAAACACAATGAGACCGACAAGCACAAAAGTGAGAAGACCTCAAGTCAGCGTACATGTCCTGCATTCTCCAGAGCAAGCTGATTCTTGACCCACCAGGTTTTTTTAATTTTTTTTTTAATTTTTTTTTCAACGTTTATTTATTTTTGGAACAGAGAGAGACAGAGCATGAACGAGCGAGGGGCAGAGAGAGAGGGAGACACAGAATCGGAAACAGGCTCCAGGCTCTGAGCCATCAGCCCAGAGCCCGACGCGGGGCTCGAACTCATGGACCGCGAGATCGTGACCTGGCTGAAGTCGGACGCTTAACCGACTGCGCCACCCAGGCGCCCCAGTTGACCCACCAGTTTTGATAAAATCCGTGACCCCTGCCCCAAGGGTTTGAGTAAATTTTCTGAACACCAAGTTTCCGGGGCAGGATCTGGGAGGGCAGCTTTGGTAGTTTCGATTCTCACTTTTGGACGACAGGGGATCGGACGCCAAAGGGATTTGGAAAAGGCAAGGGCAGTATGCAAAGTTTTAAAATCCTCTCCAATTCTTGATCACTTAAAAATACCTAGGTTTACTACTTTCCTTCTTTTCTTAACAGGTTCATTCTTAGTGGACCCGGATGGTCTGAATGTCACAGACCACATAACAGGACTTCTCTGAGATGTATTGTTATCTGTGGGAGGGGCTCAGGTCCTCTCCCTGATCTCGCTCAGGTTTCTTCAGTGGCCAGGACAGTCCTCAGGCCTACAGGAACCGGCAGCCCCGGGGAGCTGACTGCGCTCCCCGGGCTGGGGGCTGCCAGGGTCTGAGGGATGAGAGTCTGGTGTTTGGATGTGTGCATGCTTGTGAAATGCCTTCAGACGTGTGTATGTCACACAAGGTCACCTAATGTTGGCCCCTGTAGCCACTAAGCCTACTGATGCAGGCTGTCTAAACCTACTGATCTAGGGAGCCATGGGGGAGTCTGAGGTTGGTGGCAGCAATGATGAGGCTATAGCTAAACCAGAGGCACTGGCCACATGGAACAGTCCAGGTCTAAATCTTTCCCTGGGAGGGGCAGCTGGCTGGCTCAGTCAGTATGAGCAGGCAACTCTCAATCTTGGGATCATGAGTTCAAGTCCCACAGTGGGCATTTGGCTTACTTAAAAAAGAAATGTTCGTAAATCTTTCCCTGGGGACAGTGACCCTGAATGATGGCTTGCCTTCCTCACTACAGACCTAGAGCACACAGCTCCCCTCAGGGACAGCCAGGGGGTTTACTCACTGCTTTTCCACATCCTGGATGGAGTCAGGCAGAGGTTGATTCCTGGTTTCAGGAAGGAGTGAGACAATAAGACCAGCGAGGATGGAGAAGATTCCATACGTGATCCAGGGCAGGTGGGGAGAATACACAGTTAGGATCATCAAGAGGGGAGACAGCGCTGCCCCAATATAACCAGCCATCCCCAGGATTCCTGTGACAGTTGCCCTTGGGGTGCAAACAATACAAAAATAATTTGGTATAAATCCACACATGTAATTTGCGATTTATTATTTTGCTTTGATTATGGGAGATACCACAACAGTGCTTAGATACATGAAGGTTGACAATATACTCTTACATTTCAAATATGCTCTGTCATTTGCTGGCAACTTTTTTCAAGTGCCATTAGGACAGATTTTCATTATTTAAAAACTACTCTCGGGGCGCCTGGGTGGCGCAGTCGGTTAAGCGTCCCACTTCAGCCAGGTCACGATCTCGCGGTCCGTGAGTTCGAGCCCCGCGTCGGGCTCTGGGCTGATGGCTCGGAGCCTGGAGCCTGTTTCTGATTCTGTGTCTTCCTCTCTCTCTGCCCCACCCCCGTTCATGCTCTGTCTCTCTCTGTCCCAAAAAATAAACATTGAAAAAAAAAATTAAAAAAAAAAAAAAAACAAAAACAAAAAAACAAAAAACAAAAAACTACTCTTAGCCATAGTTCAGTGGATTTCGTGGTTCAATAGATTAGGTGAGGGATATGTTAAAAAAAACTTAACACGGTGCCTTGCCAAAGCAGATTTTAATAATTTCCGGCTGCAATTTTTGTTACTGCCAATGCTATTATAACTGATGCTTTAGGGGCGCCTGGGTGGTGCAGTCGGTTAAGCGTCCGACTTCAGCCAGGTCACGATCTCGCGGTCCGGGGGTTCGAGCCCCGCGTCGGGCTCTGGGCTGATGGCTCAGAGCCTGGAGCCTGTTTCCGATTCTGTGTCTCCCTCTCTCTCTGCCCCTCCCCCGTTCATGCTCTGTCTCTCTCTGTCCTAAAAATAAATAAACGTTGAAAAAAAAATTAAAAAAAAAAAATAACTGATGCTTTGGATAATGACTCAGTTTTCTTCCTGCTCTAAATGTTCACTAGCTGGGAATGGTCTGTGTTGCCCCTACGGGACCTTCCATGAGATTTGTACCTGATTACGGTAGGGATTAGTTCGTTTCCATGGGTAGAAGAACTCACAACAGCTGCTGAACAAACTCCGACTCCCAGGGCTGACAAAGAAAGACGCAGGGTCTGCATTTCTGGAGAGGAAGACCAGTGAGACTCGGGAAGAAAATTAGAGCCAAAGGAACCACCATCCACCAAATTGTAAATGAAAAAGACACAATTAGAATATTCGCATGTGTTAGATGCATCGCAGGGAAAGCGCACAGGGCAGAGAATGTCTAGTGACCAGTAGCTGAGAAACGTGACCGATCTGTATGTTACAACTTCAACAGAGATGAAGAAACCTGAGTTATTTTCATTACCTCTCTCTTACATAGCGGAGATTTGCCAAAGATGGAGAGGGGAACGTGAGTTTGCTTTCATTAATTCTGCCCAGTGTCTCCCTCTGCCTTCCATGTACAAAGTAGGACTGTGATATGAATAATTACTGAAGGATGTGAAACTTATCCGCATCCTTGAGAAGTTTAAGCCCTGGGTACGCAATATTGATGTAGGGCTAGTACTGCAGTAGAATAATAAAAAACAGGAGTTTCGGGGCACCTGGGTGGCTCGGTCGGTTAAGCGTCTGACTTCGGCTCAGGTCATGATCTCATGGTTCGTGGGTTCGCGCCCCGTGTCAAGCTCTGTACAGACAGCTCAAGAGCCTGGAACCTCCTTTGGATTCTGTGTCTCCCTCTCCCACTGCCCTCCCCCTCTCACTCACTCTCTTTCTGTCTCTCTCTCAAAAACAAATAAACATTAAAAAAAAGAAGAAGAACAGGAGTTTTATGGTATGGATAAGCTGGAGTGGAACTCGACCTAGAGTGCTATGTGTTAAAATCTTTTTTAATGTGTATTTATTTGTGAGAGTGAGAGACAGAGCATAAGCAGGGGAGGGGAAGAGAGAGAGGGTGACACAGAATCCGAAGCAGGCACCAGGCTCTGAGCTGTCAGCACAGAGCCTGGCACAGGGCTCAAACTCACCAACCGTGAGATCATGACCTGAGCCGAAGTCGGACAGTTAACCGACTGAGCCACCCAGGCATCCTGATCTAGAGTAATATTTGAAGATTTAAGAATAAAGATCCATATTAGGGAAAAAATAGTTGGACTTTGGAGACCTCTGGAAGAAAATTTCAGGGTTCA
Organism: Felis catus; assembly: GCF_018350175.1. Classification (NCBI taxonomy): domain Eukaryota; kingdom Metazoa; phylum Chordata; class Mammalia; order Carnivora; family Felidae; genus Felis; species Felis catus. The sequence goes on along the minus strand of NC_058377.1, from coordinate 106,648,334 downwards.
GTTTTGTATTCGATAATTTTAAAAAATTTCATGAAACCGTTATATAACACTGGGGTAAGCTGTGTAGTCCAGCAGCAAACATGTATCATTGCTGACATCCAGGATCAGGGCACAGCTGTCCATCTGGGATCCTGTAAAGTGCACAACTTTGCTGGGAGTTGAAGCGTGGGGACCACCTGGGTTCCCCTATTCATTACATATGATCATTTCATTTAGCGAACTTGATTCTAAGAGAGGCTTTAAGTCCTTAACTGCTTATTCCTATGGTATACTTCTCCACCTGAAGACAAGATACTTTGATTTCCTTGAAGTCAAAAAGTTCCCAACACCAGGATGGCAGTGATGGGGACCTAATACAAGACTAGACATCAGGGAGTAAATTGTCACTGAAGCTGTAGTAACCAGAAAGCAACCAGGCAGAGGAAGTGATGGTAAATTGTGTCCTCATATGGGACACAATTATATATAATGGACACAATACCATCATTTACAATTACAAGCGTGATTGGTCATAGCCAAAGGGCAAGTGGTCCACTGCTCTCCTAGAGAAACTTTGAGGAAGAAATGGTACCAATTACCAGATACTTCTCACATGTGATGAGGATAGCCATATGTCCGAGCCAACGTGTACTTGACCTTTGACTCTTTCCCAGCCAAATGGTAGAATCTGTCCTAAATCCTCAGATTGGTTTTAGGGGATCATTAGAAACATATCCTCCCTTTCCTTGTGTGAGCACAGTCCCTGAGTCCCTGAGCTCTTTCCTTTCTTCAGCCTGTGTTCTTTTCTCACCTTTGGGCAGAAATGTGGTGATCAGAATGGAGATTCCAAGGAAGGGTAAGAAAATCATCTGGCATGTTCGACGGCCTATATGATTCAGTGCCAAAACCGCAATATAACTGGATGGGATGTTGACTAGGCCAAAGATAACCTGGGACAGGAAAACGTTGCTTCCAATGTGCTGGATGTGGAGAACCAGGCCATAAAAAGACATGTAGACTGAAAACCTGTGGAACCAAAGAAAAAGATAGACGTCGTGAAGTTTAGACCTTATTCTACAAATGACAATCGTAAATATTGTCAGACAGGCAGCCAGTGGTTGGTGGGAAAAAGGCACGGTCTGTTTTATAGAATATTCTACATGGTAATGATTTAAAGACTGTCGGGGCGCCTGGGTGGCGCAGTCGGTTAAGCGTCCGACTGCAGCCAGGTCACGATCTCGCAGTCCGTGAGTTCGAGCCCCGTGTCGGGCTCTGGGCTGATGGCTCAGAGCCTGGAGCCTGTTTCCGATTCTGTGTCTCCCTCTCTCTCTGACCCTCCCCCGTTCATGCTCTGTCTCTCTCTGTCCCAAACATAACTTAAAAAAAAAAAAAAAAGTTGAAAAAAAAAAGACTGTCATAAAATGCTGCATGATGATGGAGGTCATAATTGTTACCCTTTTTTGGTGGGTGAGGGTACAGTTATTAAGAATACATAATGAGGCTTTCTAGGGTTTTAGATTTCTTTTTCTATATCCTCATTTGGGCAATTGTTGCATGTACGCATATGTAAATATTCATCGGAAAGAACAAGAGACATTAAGCCAGTCTTTACTGTGATTGAAGTTCACAGCCTCAGTTTCCAGCTGATGAGCCTTGCAGGTGATGTAATAAATAAAACTCATTGTACAATTAGTTCTGGGTCAGTCTTTCCTTAACTAAAAGATGCAATTATCTTTTTTTTTAATGTTTATTTATTTGAGAGAGAGAGAGAGTGGGGGGGGGGGGGGGAGAAGGGCAGAGAGAGAGGGAGGGAGAATCCCAAGCAGACTCCACGTCATCATTGCAGAGCCCGACATGGGGTTCAATCCCACTACTGTGAGATCATGACCCCGGCCGAAACCAAGAATCAGATGCTTAACCAACTGGGCCACACAGGTGCCCCTAAAAATGCAGTTATCTTTATAGCATCCTCATGTTTTATCTCAAAATCTGTCCCTGCAACGGGTTGTACCCTTTGACAGGAATAGATTCACGTCTCCACCATTTGAATATTCTTCATGCACAACGTGAAACCCACCTCACAAAAGACATCAAACAGATCCTTCTGCGCAGTGTAGGCGTGCGGAATATATCACGCAGAGAAATTTTTTTCTGGGCTGCCTCTAGCTCCTCTTGCATGCTGGATCTCAAAACCTTTAAGAACGATGGCAACAAGAAACTGTTCAGTTGTCACAAAATGTAGGCACCAGGAGGCCCGTCACGGAGGATAAGCTAGGCCATTTGCTATTATATTTAGTAGGAGATAGAGACACCAAAGATGTCCTTGCATGTGAAAGGTGAATTCAGGAGTGAAAGGAGCTTTAGGATAATGATGTAGCAACAAGGACTTTTTTTAAAAAAAATTTGTTGTAAACGTTTATTTATTTTTGAGACACAAGAGAGACAGAGCACGAGGAGGGGGAGGGGCACAGAGGGAGAGGGAGACACAGAATCCGGAACAGGCTCCAGGCTCTGTGCTGTCAGCACAGAGCCCAACACGGGGCTCAAACCCACAAACCGTGAGATCATGACCTGAGCTGAAGTCAGACGCTCGACTGACTGAGCCACCCAGGCGCCCCTCATGAGGATTTTCTAGCCATGTGTGAGGTTGCAAACATGCATATGGAATTCTACCCAACACACCTCGGATACTTAATTATTTCTTAAATATTCAGATACTATCAACTTAATTCTCATGTCACTTTTACACATGAAACAATACCGGGGCACCTGGGTGGCTCCGTCGGTTGAGTGACCGAACCTTGATTTTGGCTCAGGTCACGATCTCATGGGTTCGTGAGTTCAAGCCTGGCATCGGGCTTTGCACTGACAGTTCGGAACCTGCTTGGGATTCTCTCTCTCTGCCCCTTCCCCGTTTGCTCATTCTCTCTCTCTCTCTCTCTCAAAATAAACTTTAAAAAAATGAAGCAATACCATGAAGTCCACTGGAAGAATTCCATGAGGAAGGGACTTGGGAGAAATACCCCCCCCCCCCCCATCAAATGAAGACCAACCAGATTAAGAATGTCTTCAAGTTGCAGAGCTCACTCAAGCAGCAAAATGCTGGACTTACCCTCTTGGAAGAGAAGAGTCATGATAGCATCTCCTTCCTGCATCTAACACTCAGAAACCCAGGACCACCGGCCACTATCACAGGGGCATTCTAGGAATGGCCTCCAAGGACACTTAAACTTGGGCCAGATGAGGCCTGTTGTACCTGTAAGGCTGGCCTCAAATCACAGCCGATATCAGAGTAAAAGTTTGGGAGACACTGACGTTACTTCACCAAGGCCATTCATTTTCAGTGAGAAAGCAGAGATGTTTCCAGAAGAATTGAGGGAGGCAATGCGAGGTCATTTGTGGGCATTAAAGGAGCTACTCCTACCTGGTAAAAAATTCTTATTCAAGGAAGAGGAAGCCTCTATTCAAACGGAGAGCCCACTGGATCTTTGTTTTTTAAACGCATCTGTTTCTCTGATTTTCCTTTGCTAGTAAATAAAAAAACCGTGCCAATCATAGCACCACGCTGGGGTGGAAAGCATGCAGTAGCCTCCTGTCTGAAGTCTTGCCCATTGGTGTCCTGGAATCAGTGGGTACAAATTCACAAAAGCCCCTTGTTAAATTTTTAGATAGTTTGTGAAGCAGTTGCCATGATGCTCGTGGCTTTGACTGACAATGGCGGTGGTGTTCATACTATAGAAGTTGACAATCACCACAAATTTGAGATCTATGGATTTTGTGTTCCTCCTATAATGTTAGGTGCTAAACATTTACCAGCACACCACTGGCTCGGCCCCTCTGCAGTCATTTGGACTCCTCTAAATTGCAAACTTTTTAATAATATTTATTTATTTTTGAGAGAGAGGGAGGGAGGGGCAGAGAGTGAGGGAGACACAGAATCCGAAGCAGGCTCCAGGCTCCGAGCAGTCAGCACAGAGCCTGATGCAGGGCTTTGAACTCACAGACTGCGAGAGATCATGACCTGAGCCGAAGTCGGCTGCTTAACCGACTGAGCCACCCAGGTGCCCCTATCCCTGCCTGGTTTAAACCTGGCTAGTTCTACCTTAACCTGTAAGACCCATTTCAAATGTAACTACCTTCGAGTAGCATTAAGTTCCTACACATCTGTGATCCAGGTTATGTCTCCCTCTTCGGTATTCACATATCACCCTTGCTTTATTTCAAAGAGGCTTTATCAAGCCCATAACCTTACCTATCTATTCATGAACCTAGCAGTGGACCCACCTGCAGATTCTGGCAAATGGTCCACACATCCATGGACCCAGACAGCAGGCTCGCTGATGAACCCTGCTCACTAGTCTCCCCAGAATCCCACCCATGGTGACTGGTGGAGGGTCTATGTTTCCTGCCAAAGCCAGACTGTAAAGACTGGAGGAGGTGACTCCTTCTTCAAATGCACAAACACGAATTAGGGGGGAAAAAAAAACAAAATAAATATCGATAAGAGAGTTGATTCTTTTAAAAAAAAGATGAGGGGCGCCTGGGTGGCGCAGTCGGTTGAGCGTCCGACTTCAGCCAGGTCACGATCTCGCGGTCCGTGAGTTCGAGCCCCGCGTTGGGCTCTGGGCTGATGGCTCAGAGCCTGGAGCCTGTTTCCGATTCTGTGTCTCCCTCTCTCTCTCTGCCCCTCGCCCGTTCATGCTCTGTCTCTCTCTGTCCCAAAAATAAATAAACGTTGAAAAAAAAAATTTTTAAAAAGATGAACAAAATTGACAAACTTTTAGCTAGACTGACCATAAAAGAAGCGAGAAGACTCAAACAAATAAAATCAGAAATGAAAGGGGAGACATCACAACCGATGCCACAGAAATTAAAAAAAAAGATCATAAGGGACTATAATAAAAAATTACATGCCAAAACGTGGATGCCCTAGAAGAAATGGATAAATTCCTGGAAGTATACAAGCTACCAAAATGGAATCAAGAAGAAGAGAAAACCTGAAGAAACCAGTAACTAATAAGGAGATTGAAACAGTAATAAAAAGTATCCCAGAAATAAAAGCCTAACACCAGATAGCTTTACAGGTGAATTCTAACGAACATGTAAATTATCAACACCGATCCCTCTCAAACTTTTCCAAAAACAGAATAAGAGGAAACACTAACAAATTTGTCTCATGAGGGCAGTATGCCTCTGATACCAAAGTCAGGCAAAGACACCAGAAGAAAAGAAAACTACAGGCCAATATCCCCGGCGAACAAAGGTAAAAAAAATTATCAGCAACATATTAGTAAACCAACTTCAACAGCACACTGCATACCATGAAGCAGTGGAATTTATTCCTGGGATGCAAGGATAATTCAACATAAGCAAATTTTAAAAATGTGATACACCACATTAGCAGAATGAAGGTTAAAAATCACGTGATCATTTCGGGCCGCCATGGTGGCTCAGTCAGTTAAGCATCTGACTTCAGCTCAGGTCATGATATTATAAATCATGGGTTTGGGCTCTGCATCGGGCTCTCTGCTGTCAGCACAGAGACTGCTTCAGATCCTCTGTCTCTCTCTCAAAAATAAATAAACATTAAAAAAAAATCATACGGTCACCCCAATAGATGTAAAAAAGCATTTGACAAAATTCAACACACATCCACGATAAAAATATAAAAAAAAACAACTCTCAAGAAACAAGGTATTGGGGCGCCTGGGTGGTGCAGTCGGTTAAGCGTCCGACTTCAGCCAGGTCACGATCTCGCGGTCCGTGAGTTCGAGCCCCGTGTCAGGCTCTGGGCTGATAGCTCGGAGCCTGGAGCCTGTTTCCGATTCTGTGTCTCCCTCTCTCTCTGCCCCTTCCCCGTTCATGCTCTGTCTCTCTCTGTCCCAAAAATAAACGTTGAAAAAAAAAAATTAAAAAAAAAAAAAAAAGAAACAAGGTATTGAAGGAACTTACCTTAAAGGCCATCTATGAGAAGCCCACAGCTCATATTATACTCAATGGTGAAAAACTGAAAGCTTTTCCTAGACAAGAATGCCGCTTTAAATCAACATAGGGTTGGGAGGTCCTAGCCAGAGCAATTAGGTAAGAAAAAGAAACATGAGGCACCCAAATCAGAAGGGAAGAAGTAATTATCTCCAATGGTGGATGACATCGTCTTATATGTAGAAAACCCTAAAGACACCTCCAAAATACTGTTAGAACTAATAAATGAATTCAGTAAAGTTTCAGGATACAAAGTCAAAATATAAAAACCAGTTGCATTTCTATACACCAGCAACAAACTATCTGAAAATGAAATTAAGAAAACATCTGTTTACAATAGCTTCAAAAATAATAAAGTCCTGGGGTGCCTGGGTGGCTCACTAGGTTAAGTGTTCGATTTCGGCTCAGGTCATGATCTCATGACTCGTGAGTTCAAGCCTCGCGTCCGGTTCTGTGCTGATAGCTCAGAGCCTGGAGTTTGCTTTGGATTCTGTGTCTCCCTCTCTCTCTGTCCCTCCCCCACTTGTGCACTCTCTCTCTCTCTCTCTCAAAAATAAATAAAACATTAAAAAAAAACAAAGTCCTTAGGAATAAACTTAGCCAGGGAACAAAAGACCTGTATACTGAAAATTATAAGCACTGAAGAAAGAAACTAAAGCAGACATAGGAAAAAAGGGAATACATCCCATGTTCATGGATTGAAAAAGTTCATATTATTAAAACACCCAGGGGTGCTTGGCTGGGTCAGTCAGGTAAGCATCTGACTCTTGGTTATGGCTCAGGTCATGATCTCTCAGGTCATGATCTCGCAGTTTCATGAGTTCAAGCCCTGTGTTGGGCTCTGTGCTGGCAGTATGGCACCTGCCTATGATTCTCTGTCTCCCTGTCTCTCTGTCCGTCTCCCATTCACACTGTTTCTCTCTCAAAATAAATAAGTAAACTGAAAAAAAAACACCCATCGTACCCAAAGTAACCTACAGATTTAATACAATCCCTATCAAAATCTTAATGGCATTCCTTACAGAAATAGAGAAAACAATCCTGAATTGATGGAAAGGCTTCCAAATAGGTAGGATTTGGGAATCTACAAAGTGCTAGGGAGCAGGAAGTCCAGGAAGAGTCTTGTAGTAAGAATGGCCAGGTCTGGGTGCTTGCCCCTTGGATGTCAACTTTCACCAACGTTCACATCTTGGACCATCAATTGGCCTTGCCCTTAAGACATGCTTGCAAAAAAAAAAAAAAAAAATTCTTGCCCCATGCCTAGAAAAAAACATGGCACCTGACTGACGGTTCCACCAGACGGTGTCCAACGGGAAAGAGATGATTCCCTAAAAGAAAACCAGGTTGCAATTTGGAAGTACAAATGGATACTGGGCAGCTCAAAATCAACAACGGCCACTGGAGGTGGTCAGCACCAGACCACAAAAAGCTTAGTGGGCCATATTTAAGGACATGACTTTAATCCTAAATGCAAGAGGGAGTCTGTAGAGGCCGTTAAGCAGGAGCGAGGTGGTTAACAGGATCAGGCTTACATTTCTGAAGGACCCTCTGGCTTCTTTCTAAACAATGGATGAGAATGGGGCAACAATGGAGGTGGGAGAGAAGCTAGCCAGAGGGAAGAAGGATTTGGAGTGCAGTAGTAAAAATGGAGTTGAGAAATGGTTGGACAGATTCAGAATATATTAGAGAATATACATATTTTTTTGTCTATGTGTTAGTGTTATTCTTTCTACAATCTTAATGTTTTTTTCAATTTTGATTTCTATTTCCCTCACAAATGATTCACATATGTGAATGTTGTAAATTGCATCAAATCCTTTGCATGATGAAGTGTCAAATTTTTAAAAAATTTTTAATGTTTGTGTATGTATGTATGTATGTATGTATTTGTTTGTTTATCTTTGAGAGAGAGAGTGGGAGGCAGAGAGAGAGAGGGACAGAGGATCCGAAGCAGGCTCTGCACTGACAGCAGAGAGTCTGATGTGGGGCGTGAACCCACCAGCCGCAAGATCATGACCCCAGCTGAAGTCGGTTGCTTAACCGACCAAGCCACCCAGGTACCCCTCAAATAAATGTTTTTAAAAGAAGAAGGAGGAGGGGAGGGGGAGAAGGAAGAAAACAATCCTGAGTTCCAGTCCAAGGTGGCAACATAGGAAGACCCTGAACTCACTTTCCTCCACAGGGCACACTAATCTATACCTATTTTTAGAGAAATTGATCCTGAAGAAGAACTGAGGGTTGACTGAACAGCTTCTGCACAACAAATGACAGAAAGACCACACTGGGAATGGCAAGACAGATGGAGACACGGTAGCTAAGGGAGCCCCCATCTCGGTCACACTGCACACTGGAGCGAGGAGGGGTAGTGCTGAAGGACTATGAACAGACTCGTCTGCCCTAGGGCTCAGGGGGAAAAAAAAAGGCCAAAGTTGAAAAGAGCACCTAAAATAAAGTATAAAAGATTAAGATTATGTTTATTAAAAATAAAAGATTAAGCCCTACATCTCTGCCAAATGGCAGGGTTGCTGTTAGAACACTCTCCAGGTCAGAGGTGCTGGTGAACGCCAGGGTTTACATTGCCCCTCCACCTTGATAGCATAGATGGGAGCAGGGTCCAGGCGCCTAGGCCAGCTTACTGCCTCAGTGAGCCCTGGGCCCCTAGTCCATACCAGCTCCAGTGATCACCAAGGTGGCCCCAGTGTGCTGCACACCAGGACACCCCTGGCCAATGCTCACTACGGCTCGGGCTGTCTCTCCTACATGACACAGGTGTAAAGCACCTTGGAACACTCCAGGCCTGCACCACTTTGGCTCCAGATGACTTTCAAGGGTGCTTCCTGTGTGGAGTACCCTTGGACCCTCCCTGGACTGCACCCACCTCAGCTCCAGCCACCTGGTGTGGTGTCCCCTGTACAGAGTGCCCCAGCCTACCCTAGCTTGCACTCACTTCAATTTCAGCTGTCCTTCCAAGGACCAAGGTGGGACCACCCTGGCCCATGCCCACTTCAGCTCCAGGCATCCCACCAGGACAGCCCTAGCACGGAGTGCCCCAGGACCCCCAGCCACAGCTCCAGCCAGCCATCCAGCAAAAGGCACCAGGTACGCAGAGTCTACCCAGGGGCTAACCATACACAAGATGATTCTTTCAAGTTTCAGAGAAATGGCTGTTCCAGCTAATTCATAAAAACAAACACAAAAAGTCAAGCAAAGTCAGAAGGCAGGGAAACATGCTCCAAATGAAAGGCCAAGACAAAACCTCAGACAAAGAACTAAAGGAAAGGACATAAGCAATCTATCTGATGAGTTCAAAGTAATGGTCATAAGAATGCTCATCAGACTGAAAAGAAGAGTGGATGAACTCACTAAGAACTTCAACGAGGAGACAGAAAATATAAGAAAGAACCAAACAGAGAAAAAAAAATACAATAACTGAAATGGAAAAAGACACTAGAGGGAATCAACAGCAGTATAGAGGATGCAGAAGAACATATCAGTGATCTGGAAGACAGGGTAATGGAAAACACTCAAGCTGAAGAGCAAAAATAAAAAAGCATTTTACAAAATGAGGATAGGTTATGGGAGCTCTTAGATAACATCAAGGGAACAAACATTCACATTATAGAGATCCTAGAAGAAGAGAGAAAGAGAAAGGGGTAGAAAACTTATTTGGAGAAACAATAGATGAAAAATTGCCTATCCCGGGCAGAGAAAAACACACCTAAATTTAGGAAGCACAGAGAGCCCCCCCAAAAGATGAACCCAAGGAGTTCCACTTCACAACACATGACAATTAAAATGCCAAAGATTAAAGATAAAGAGAGAATTTTAAAAAGCAGCAAGAGAGAAGCCACCAGTTAGAGGCCAGGGAAACTCCATAAGCCTATCAGCTGATTTTTCAGCAGCAACTTTGCAGGCCAGAAGGGAGTGACATATTCAAAGTGCTGAGAGGGGAAAAAAAAAAAAAAACCCTACAACCAAGAATACTCTACCCCGCAAGAGTATCATTCACAATTGAAGGAGAGATCAAGAGTTTCCCAAACAAAAGTTTACAAAGTTCATCACCGCTAAACTGGCCCTATGAGAAATGCTAAAGAGACTTCTTTAAGTGGCAAAGAAAAGACCTTAATTAGAAGTGAGAAAACTCTAAAAGGAAAACATTTTCATAAATAAAAGCAAATTTACAGGAAAGGTAGTAGAGCAATCACTTAGAAAGCTGGTAGGAAGGTTAAAAGACAAAACTAGTAAAATCGATTACATGTAAAGAATTAGTTTCGGGAACTCACAAAATAATGATGTAAAATATGATAATATATACATAAAATGTGGAGAAGGGGATAAAGAGGAAGTTCTTTTAGAATGTGTTCAAACTTAAGTAATCATCAACTTAATATAGACTACTGTATACTTGAGATGCTATATATGAACCTCATGAAAATACAGATAAGAAAACCTATAATAGACAAAAAATAAAGGGAAAGAAAGCCAAGAACAACATTAAAGAGACTCATCAATTACAAGGAAAGAGGACACAAGAAGAAGAAAGGAACAAAGAAGGGCTACAAAACAACCAGAAAACAATTAACAAAATGGCAATAAGTACATATATATCAATAATTACTTTAAATGTAAATGGTCTAAATGCTCCAATCAAAAGACATAGGGTGGCAGAATGGATTTAAAAAAAAAAAAACAAAAAAAAAAAAACCAGACCCATCCATATGCTGCTGACAAGAGACTCACTTCAGACCTAAAGACGCGGACACACTGAAAGCAAAGGGATGGGGAAAAAATATTCCATGCAAATGGAAGCAAAAACAAAATTTGGGGTAACAATACTTACGTCAGATAAACTAGACTTTAAAACAAAGACGGTAACAAGAGACAAAGAGGGGCATTGCCTAATGATAAAGGGAACAATCCAGTAAGAGGATACAACACCGTTGGTGGGAATGTAAATTGGTGCGGCCACTGCCAAAATCAGCATGGAGGTTCCTCAAAAATTAAAAATAGAAATGCCATATGATCCAGTAATTCTACTACTGGGTATTTACTCAAAGAAAACAAAAACACTAATTCAAAACGGCGTATGCACCCCTATATTTCTTACAACATTATTTACGATAGCCAAGATATGGAAACAACACAAATGCCCATTGGTAGATGAATGGATAAAGAAGATGTGGTATATGTATAATATATATGTATGTATATAATGTATGTATATGTATATACATACATATACATAAATATGTATACATACACATATATGCACATACAGCCATAAAAAAGAATGAGATCTTACCATTTGTGGCAACATCAATGGACCCAGAGGATATTATGCTAAGTGAAATAAATCAGACAAAGACAAATACCACAAGTTTTCACTTATCTGTGGGATCAACAAAGCAAAACAAACTAAAAAAAAACAGAAACAGATTAGTAAATATAGAGAACAGACTGATGGCTGCCAGAGGGGTGGGAGGTGAGCAAATTGGATGACGAGGAGTGGGAGGTATAGGTTTCCAGTTGTGGAATGAATAAGTCATGTGGTAGAAAAGTACAGCATGGGGAGTATAGTTAATGGTGTAATAGTGTTGTATGGTGACAGATAGTAGCTACATTTGTGTTGAGCATAGCATAATATATAAGGTTGTTGATTCACTGTGTTGTACCCCTGAGACTAACATAACATTGTGTGTCAACTGTTCTTCCATAAAGAAAGAAAAAAATCCAGAAATTCATATGGAAACACAGAAGGCCCTGAATAATCAAAAGAAGTTTTAAACGGAAACCAAAGCTGGAGGTGTCACATGTTCCGATTTCAAAATATATTACAAAACCACCGTATCCAAGACTACGGTACTGGTATAAAAACAGAAGTACAGCCCAATGGAGCGGAATAGCAATAAACTCAGCATATGCGGTCACGTGATCTTGGACAGCGGTGTCGAGAATTCACAGTGGGGACAGGATAGTGTCATCCATAAATGGTGTTGTGGAAAACTGGATGTTCCCATATAAAAGGATGAAACTGGAAACTTATCTTACCCTGTACACAAAAATCAATTCACGAAAGGTTAGAGACTAAGATGTAAGACTGGAAATAAAGAAGCAGAGAACAGAATGGTGTTTGCCAGCTGCTGGGGGATTTGGGAAATGGGGACATATTTGTCAAAGAGTACAAAGTTCCAGTTACGCAAGGTGAATCAGTCCTAACGATCCACTGTACGGCTGTCTATAGTTATAATACTATACTACATATTGAAAATTTGCTATTAGTAGGTGTATTATTGAGTGTTATCACAAAAAGTAATGAATAAAAAGGGCAGGAGAAAGTTTTAGGAGGTGATGGATATGTTGATTGCATAGGTGGTGGTAATGATGTTTGGATGTGTGCTTATCAGATTCACCAAGTTGGATAAATTAAATACGTACAGCTTTTTGTATGTTAATCATACCTCGATAAAGTTGTTTTAAGAAAAATCTTTCGGGGCACCTAGGTGACTCAGTCGATTAAGTGTCTGACTCTCGATTTCAGCTCCAGTCATGATCTCACAGCCATGAGATCAAGCCCATGTTGGGCCCCGCACTGAGCATATAAGCCTGCTTGGGATTCGTTCTCTCCTCTGTCTGCCTCTCTTCCCCCTCTCAAAATAAATAAATAAACATTAAAAAAAGAAAAAGAAAAATCTTTCAGATCTGCATTGAACATGTTTCCAGCAATGTTTTATTGCTCCTCTTTGACTGTCTAAACCCTAAGCCTTCCCTTTTTCAATTAAACAAGGGTAGATGATTTTTTCCTTGTCTCTATTAGCTTTCTCTCCATTCTCTTATCATTGCCAACAGGAAATTTAACAATATAAATACCATCTGATCTGGCAACACCACTTCCGGTTATGTAGCCCAAAGAATTATAAACAGAGAAGAGATATTTGCATCCACATGTTCATTGCAACAGCAGCCAAACCATGGAAGCAAGCTAAATGACCATCAGTGGATGAATGGACAAAGAAAATGTGGTGTATACATACAACAGAATATTATTCATCCATAAAAAAAGGAAATCCTGCTATATGCCACTACCATCGATGAGTCTCGAGGACTTTTTGTTAAATAAGGCCGTCACAGAAGGACAAACACTGCATGATTCCACCTATATGAAGTATATAAAATACTAAAATAATAAGACAATAAATGGAATGGTTGATCAGGGACTAGGGACAAAGGATATGGGAAATCGCATTTCAATGGGTAGAGAGTTTCAGTCACGCAAGATGAAAAAGTTTTAGAGATCATTGTACTTAGAGTTAACAATACTGTATTGTACAGTTAAAAATTTAAGAAGAGGGGCGCCTGGGTGGCTCAGTCGGTTAAGCGTCCGACTTCGGCTCAGGTCACGATCTCGCGGTCCGTGGGTTCGAGCCCCGTGTCGGGCTCTGGGCTGATGGCTCAGAGCCTGGAGCCTGCTTCCGATTCTGTGTCTCCCTCTCTCTCTGACCCTCCCCCGTTCATGCTCTGTCTCTCTCTGTCTCAAAAATAAATAAACTAAAAAAAAAAAAAATTAAAAAAAAATTTAAGAAGAGATAATCCACGTTAATTTAAAAATGAATATTAATTTTTCTCTTATTAATACTAAAGTTCCTTAAAACATGGAATTCTGAACCACACTGCTGGTCAAGATCCAGCACTGTGCCTAGCACATTATGATTTTTTGATAAATAATTTATACGTTCGTGACATGATGAACGGTTTACTTTATGACCCACATCAATATCTGCCTTCCAAGCCCAGGGTGAAAAAAAAAAAAGGCTTCTCTGAGGCATTTCCACTGAGTGATGCTCTTGGAACTTGTAATAAGTAGAATGTAAACTCCAAAAAGCAGAGATTTGGATTGTTGTGGCCAATGCCATATTTCCTGGAGAGAACAGAAGTGGCCCAGGGAGGCACTCAGTAATACACCATTAATGAAAGAGTGTATGACCTAATTAACAAATAAGTGATCCTCCTTATGCTCTATTCTGCATGGTCCCTAAGCCTCCCTTCTACTGATCTTACTATCTTGAACAAAGGCCGTCAGAATATTAGTGGAAAGAAATGGATTAGTCTTTGTTACTTTCTCTCTAACATAGAGACAAACACACAATCTTTACAGCCATAAACACTAAGAGCTATCTGGTCCTGTTGAGTAAAACATACATGTCTCGTTCTCAGCAACAGGATACTCTCTCCTTATATTAACTCAAACAATGCTGACAGCCATTGAGAACCAGGACAATGAGGAGAGAAGACCCCAAGCCAGACTTGTGTTCCCGCCCTTTTTTCACCTCACGGACGCCACCTAGTGCATATGTCAGGTGGTGTCTCCCCTACATCCCATAACCAGCTCTCTTTCCTATTCACCTCCATGGTTAGGGTGTCTCCAGCATTCTTCCTTCCGTTCCAGAGTGCAACTTTTCTAAGTGCCTTTAAGGCCTCCTCGGGTTTGTTGGTCATAATCAGCCACCGAGCAGACTCCATGAGCCATCTGATCGAAGAAGACAGACAGGTGCAGTCAATTCTCATGTGCCCATTTTTCACACATTCTTTGGCCTGACATCTCTCTACCCTCCCATCTGATACCTACCTCTTGTTTTGTTGTGCCAGCCAATAGAAAAGCAGCTAATTCTGTAACTAGGAAACTGTAAGGATAACCTCTCCACGCAGCACACTTTCACTAATGGCAACATTGAGTAGGAGTCATATTGCCCCCCCCATCTTGTTCAGGGGGATGTTACCAGGTTTGGCAAATCAAAATAACGTGCCTTGTTAAATCCGAATTTAGATAAACAGCGAATATGAGTAACTCTTGAGTATCACTATGTCCCATGCAATATTTTGGACACACTTACACTGAAAAGTATTTGTTGACCTGAAATTTTACTTTAACGAGATGCCCTGTATTTTATCAGGTTAGTAGATAAAAGCACAGAAATCTCAAATAAACAGGAATTTCATATAAACAATGGATAATTTTTAGCGTAGCTATGCTTCCTGCAGCATTTGGAAGGTTACACACACACACCAATGTATTATCTATCCGAATTTCAAATTTAACGGAGTGTCCTTGATATTATCTGACAACCGTATGTGTTCAGCTTCTTGACCTGTACACTGGACGCTTATTAGGAGAGCATGTGCTCAAGTGTTAACTAAGGATCAAACAGAATTCTTATGTCCTCATTCCATGTATCTTGCATCCAGTATCCTCTAAGACAAAGGGAAGAAGAAAGCTTATACCTTGAGGAAAGAAAAAGGACAAATAATGGTACAGAAGACACCAGCTGAAGGGTATGCCAGTCTCGAATGGCAAAAGCCAGTCCTCCCAGGATCATCTGTCCTACGCAAGCACCACAGACGGTCATTGCTAGTCCCGTGGCTTGGAATTGGGGCACTGTCCATTCTACAACTGAACAACGACAACAACAAACAAACAAGCAGGATTTTGACTTCAAAGTTGGGATCTCAAAGTCAAAGTTAAGTCTTGGAGAATGTCAATATCCGAAGTTTTTACTTACTGAGCATCACAGAGTTTGCCAGGATGGTCATGGTAGAAGAGCCAGCCAAGAAGCGTAGGGTGCAATAAATGAAGAAGGTGGGCGCGAAGGCTGCACAGGTGTCAGTAACGGCAAGCTGGAGGAAACACCACCTGAGAATTAACTTCCTCCCAAACCTGAGGAGTGGGAACAGGTTAGCTACAGGAAGTATAACAACCTGATGGAAAAATTAACAAAAAGAAGGCACGATTTGAAGTTTAGGGGGTGTTTTAATAAGTGAAACTTTGTCCTTGAGACTTGAAAGAATCAACAGATCATCAGCCTTCCTGTTTATAAATAGATCCTTCTTCCCGGAAGCAACCTTCCTGTTTGTAAATAGATCCTGAGTATAACCAAGCTTCTTCCCCAGTCTTAAGCGTCCAACTCTTGGTTTTGGCTCGGGTCACGATCACGTGGTTTGTGAGACCGAGCCCCACATCGGGCTCTGTGCTGACAGCAGGGGGCCTGCCTGGGATTCTCTTTCTCTCTCTCTCTGCCCCTCCCCTGTTCATGCGCTCTTTCCCTCTCTCTCAAAATAAATAAATTTTAAAAAATGGACCGAGTTGTGTCCCCCTCTCCAAAATCATATATTGAAGCTCTAATCCCCAGTGAAATGGTATTTGGAGATGGGCTTTGGGGGAGGTAATCAGGTTTAGATGAGATCATGAGATTAGGGTCCTTAGGATGGGATTAGTGCCCTTATTTTTTTTTTTTTTAATTTTTTTTTTCAACGTTTATTTATTTTTGGGACAGAGAGAGACAGAGCACGAATGGGGGCGGGGCAGAGAGAGAGGGAGACACAGAATCGGAAACAGGCTCCAGGCTCTGAGCCATCAGCCCAGAGTCTGACGCGGGGCTCGTACTCCCGGACCGCGAGATCGTGACCTGGCTGAACTCCCGGACCGCGAGATCGTGACCTGGCTGAAGTCGGACGCTTAACCGACTGCGCCACCCAGGCGCCCCAGGAGACAGCTGTCTTTAAGCCAGGAAGGGAGCTCTCACCAGGAACCAAATCTCTCTGCACCTAAATCTTGGGTTCTCAGTCTCTGAAACTTGAGAAAATAAATTTCTGATGTTTATGCCTCCTAGTCTATGGTATTTTGTTGTGGTAGCCTAAGCTAAGACAGGATCTAAATCTGTACTTGGGACTCCGGGACCATGCAGGTCATGGCTAAATTATGTAAAAGGAACATCGATGGAACAATACATCAAAATTGCTGATGGGTTGCCTAAGAGCCTCTCTCTGCCAAGTCTGGGTCTTGAACATTTTTTCCATAAAATAAGATGGATGGGAGCCACAACCCAGACACAGAACTTAGAGCAAGTTCTCGAAGGAAAGGATTGGGTAAGATGAACATCAAGAAACAGAGAAGGAGAAGGTATTTTTAAAAAGGAAAAAGAACTCCGTGCTTCACAGTTTTCTGGGAGAAAGGGCCTTTTTCTAGACAACTTGGATAAGATGCCTGTGCTGGTTCTGTATGACCAGTAATACTTATAAACAGACAAACAAGGGGATCGGACAAGGGCTCTGAAATCCGTCTACCCTTGCAAAATATTTAAATTATGATGCGTTGTTAAATCTTTTATATTCTGAGTACTTATACCACATGCATTTGTCTCTCCATTTAAAATGGAATAAAATCTATGTAAATAAATGCTATAATTAGTGAAATGATGTCATGACAATCATTGGAAAGTCTGGTCCATCAAAACAAAAAGCAGCCGTATTAAAGAGAATGACAAATACATGATTTCACTCATACGTAGAATTTAAGAAACACAACAGATGAACAAACATAGGAGAAGGGAAGGAAAAATGAGATAAAAACAGAGATGGAGACAAACCATAAGAGACTCTTAAATACAGAGAACAAATTGGGGGTTGCTGGAGGGGAGGACGGTGGGGGGATGGGCTAAATGGGTGATGGGCATTAAAGAGGGCACTTGTTGGGATGCGCACTGGGTGTTATATGTAAGCGATGAATCACTGGGTTCTACTGAAACCAATATGACACTGTATTTTAACTAACTTGAATTTAAATAAATTAATAATAATAAAATAAAATAAAGATTATATCATGTAGGAGCACCTGAATGGCTCAGTCAGTTGGGCGTCCAACTGTTGATTTTGGCTCCTGTCATGATCCCAGGATCGTGGGATCGAGCCCCATGATGGGTTCCTCACTGAGCATGCAGCCTGCTTAAGATTCTCTCTCTTCTTCTGCCCCTCTCCCCTGCTTGGGCTTGCTCTGTCTCTTTAAAATAAAAAAATAATTAAAAAAAATTTTTAAAAAGATAGATCATGTGCATTCTCACAGGGAAAAGTCACATATAAAACTTATTAAATGTAGCGCATTTAAAGTGGCAGGCATTTGGCAATAATCTGGTTGTCCATCACCAAAAAATGGATTAGAGCATCATAATGAATCTCCACTGTGGAGCACCATGCAGCAAACAGAAGAATGAACTAGAAGTATCTGTAGAAATGTGCATGTCCCTCAAAGCCATAGCGGTGTTTGCACAAAAGAAAAAGAGATAATCACACATTTACATAAATATGTGAATTAAAATATGTGTAAACCAAACAATGTCATTTATTTTGTAAAAACCCATATGAATGTAAAGACATAGAGTTAATGCATTATCATGAACCCTATATTGGGAAGAAGGAAATGGGACTGGGGCATAAGGAAAAAATGAAACAGATACATAACACCCATGAAAGGAATTCATGGCTAGACTAATGAGGACACTGTCTCACAAAATGAGCAGTACGATCATTCAGCCATCGATGGTCGATATTCAAAAGAAGAGAAATTTGTGCTGTGTAAAATATAAAGCTATTGTCTCATTAATTATTTTTTGCTTATTTTTTTGAATGAAATTTATTGTCAAATTGGTTTCCATACAACACCTAGTGCTCATCCCAACAGGTGCCCTCCTCAACGCCCATCACTCACTTTCCCCTCCCTCCCACCCCCATCAACCCTCAGTCTATTCTCAGTTTTTAAGAGCCTCTTATGGTTTGCCTCCTTCCCTCTATGTAACTTTTTTCCCCCTACCTCTTCCCCCTGGTCTTCTGTTAAGTTTCTCAGGATCCACATATGAGTGAGAACATATGGTATCTGTTTTTCTCTGTATGGCTTCTTTCACTTAGCATAACTTTCTCCAGTTCCATCCATGTTGCTACAAAAGGCCATATTTCATTCTTTCTCATTGCCAAGTAGTATTCCATTGTGTATATAAACCACAACTTCTTTGTCCATTCACCAGTTGATGGACATTTAGGCTCTTTCCATAATTTGGCTATTGTTGAGTGTGCTGCTATAAACATTGGGGTACAAGTGCCCCTATGCATCAGCACTCCTGTATCCCTTGGGTAAATTCCTAGCAGTGCTATTGCTGGGTCATAGGGTAGGTCTATTTTTAATTTTCTGAGGAACCTCCACACTGTTTTCCAGAGTGGGTGCACCAGTTTGCATTCCCACCAACAGTGCAAGAGGGTTCCCGTTTCTCCACATCCTCTCCAGCATCTTTGGTCTCCTGATTTGTTCATTTTAGCCACTCTGACCGGTGTGAGGTGATATCTCAGTGTGGTTTTGATTTATATTTCCCTGATGAGGAGTAATGTTGAGCATCTTTTCACGTGCCTGTTGGCCATCTGGATGTCTTCTTTAGAGAAGTGTCTATTCATGTTTTCTGCCCATTTCTTCACTGGATTATTTGTTTTTCAGGTGAGGAGTTTGGTGAGTTCTTTATAGATTTTGGATACTAGCTCTTTGTCTGATATGTCATTTGCAAATATCTTTTCCCATTCCATCGGTTGCCTTTTAGTTTTGTGTTTAATTGTGTAATTTGTGTTTAATTTTGTGTTTAATTGTGTAATTTGGCTATATGTTCACCATGACTCCGCCCACCAGCATGCAGAGGAAGATTACTCTTCCCAGTCTTATGTTTTTTTATTTTAAATTGTTATTAATTTTTTTAGAGGGAGAGATAGAGTGCAAGCAGGGGAGAGGGGCAGCAGTAGGAGAGAGAGAGAGAGAGAGAGAGAGAGAGAGAGAGAGAATCTGACGCAGGCTCAATACTCAGCACAGAGCCTCATGTGGGGCTCTATCCCCTGGGATCACGACCTGAGCCAACATCAAGTCAGAAGCTCAACCAACTGAGACACCCAGGCGCCACCCCCCTAGTCTTATATTTGTTACAGTCTTACATCTGCATTCTGGCCAAGAACTGTGGACAAAAGGGACCTAAGCCATTCCCAGGCCTGTCCATATAAGGTCTGCTCGGGTCCTGCTCACTCCTTCTGACAACATGGCTGGAAACAAAAAATGTGCTGATGAAAAAGTCACACAATGGAAGGTGCTGGTTCCTTGAGCCACTGCCTAGAAGATGGGGGCCACATGACTCACACCAAACTATGATAACAGCGAGAATCACGATTTTTTTTTAATTTTTTTTTCAACGTTTTTTATTTATTTTTGGGACAGAGAGAGACAGAGCATGAACGGGGGAGGGGCAGAGACAGAGGGAGACACAGAATCGGAAACAGGCTCCAGGCTCTGAGCCATCAGCCCAGAGCCCGACGCGGGGCTCGAACTCACGGACCGCGAGATCGTGACCTGGCTGAAGTCGGACGCTTAACCGACTGCGCCACCCAGGCGCCCAGAGAATCACGATTTTATTAAAATAACCAATTATAATTCTTGGGTTCTTACTGTAACTAGCTACCTTGGCTAACACAGTAATGTTTTAATAATTGTGTTTGACGAGGGCACCTGGGTGGCTCAGTCGGTTGAGCGTCCGACTTCAGCCCAGGTTATGATCTCACAGTTCGCGGGTTCCAGCCCCACGTTGGTCTCTGTGCTGACAGCTTAGAGCCTGGAGCCTGCTTCGTATTCTGTGTCTCCCTCTCTCTCTGCTCTTCCCCAGCTCATGCTCGCACTCTGTCTCTGTCAAAAATAAATAAACTTAAAAAAAAATTAAAAAAAATAATAATTGTGTTTGATGCAGGTAATTAGAGAAGCTTTGTGTGTGTTTCTTTTTTTGGCTATATGTTCATTCCCTAATTATTTGAAAAAATATTTTATTTGAAAAGAAAATGTGATGTAGATCTGTAAACACAAGTGTAAAAAGAAGTTACAGGGGTGCCTGGGTGGCTCAGTCAGTTAAGCATCCAACTTTTGGCTCAGGTCATGATCTCACAGTTCACAAGTTCGAGCCCTGCGTTGGTTTCAGTGCTGACAGCTCAGAGCCAGAAGCCTGCTTCAGATTCTGTGTCTCACTCTCTCTCTGCCTCTCTCCTGCTCGTGCTCTGTCTCTCTCTCTCTCCCCCTCTCAAAAATAAATAAAAAGATTTTTAAAAATTAAAAAGAGGTTACAAAAATACATACTCACTTTATCAAATTTATTTAAAACATATATTTGTGATGTCTGTAAATATGATAAATTGAACGTTGGCTCCCACTTGAGCAGATTTGTTCTTAGCTTCTTATTTTGAAAATTTTTAAATATGGAAGTTTAAATGAATACTATAATTAACACTGGTATAATTCCCAAACAGATTCACCACTAGATAGCATTTTGCTATATTTGCTTTATTTCTTTGCATGTGTGAACACACACACACACACACCCCACTCACAGACTCTTTTTGTTGAACCATTTCAATGGCAGTTACAGACTCCTAATTTTTTTAGCATGTGTGTATTAAGAATACAAGCGGTTTCAAGAGGCGCCTGGGTGGCTCAGTCAGTTAAGCATCCGACTTCAGCTTAGGTCATGATCTCATGGTTCATGAGTTCAAGCCCTGCGTTGGGCTCTGTGCTGACAGCTCAGAGCCTGGAGCCTGCTACAGATTCTGTATCTCCCTTGCTCTCTGCCCCTCCCCTGCTCGCACTCTGTCTCTCTCTCTCTCTCTCTCTCTCTCAAAAATAAATAAACAATAAAAAAAAAAGAATACAAGCAGTTTCTTATATCATTACAACTCTGACATCACACCTAAAGAAAACTAACAATAATTCCACCGCCAGCTATCAGACAATATTCAAGTTGCCCAAAAGGTCCTCCAAATGATTTTCCGTTGTTATTTTTCTTTTTTTCCGTCTTTGCTCCAGTATTTACACATTGTATATGATTGTTATGTTTTTGTGAATCTTTTAAAATCTAGAATGATCACTCCACTCACTTTTCTCGGGACACTACCTTTTTGAAGAGTTTAGGTCGGTTGTCTTGTAGAATGGGAATTATGAACGATTTAAGGTTTTTTAATTAAAAAAAAATTTTAAATGTCTATTCTTGAGAAAGAGGGAGACAGAGCACAAGCAGGGGTGGTCAGAGACAGGGAGACACAGAATCTGAAGCAGGCTCCAGGCTCTGAGCTTCAGCACAGAACCCCATGCAGGGCTCGAACTCTCGAAGTCTCCAACTGTAAGACCATGACCTGAGCGGAAGTCGGATGCTTAACTGATTGAGCCACCCAGGCGCCCCTTTTTCTAAATTGTTTTAATGTTTATTCATTTTTGAGAGACAGAGAGAGAGCATGAGGGGAGAAGGGGCAGAGAGAGAGGGAGACACAGAACTTGAAGCAGGCTCCAGGCTCCAGGCTCTGAGCTGTCAGCACAGCGCCAGACTCAGGGCTCAAACCCACGAACCGTGAGATCATAATCTGAGCCAAAGTCAGACACCTAACCAACTGAGCCACTCAGGTGCCCCTAAAAAAAAAATATATATATATACATATATATTTATATGTTTTATATATATTTATGTTTATATATATTTATATAAAAATATATATATTTATATATAAGTATATATAAATATATATATTTGTATATAAGTACATATATAAATATATATATTTATATATAAGTACATATATAAATATATATATTTATATAAGTACATATATAAATATATATATTTATATATAAGTACATATATAAATATATATATTTATATATAAGTACATATATAAATATATATATTTATATATAAGTACATATATATAAAGTACTTATATATAAATATATATATTTATATATACTTATATATAAGTATATATATAAATATATATATACATATACATATATAAATATACATATATAAATATATACATATATATACATATATAAATATATATATTTATATATAAGTACATATATATATAAGTACTTATATATAAATATATATATTTATATATACTTATATATAAATATATATATTTATATATAAGTATATATAAATATATATATTTATATATAAGTATATATATTTATATATATATTTTATTTTATATATATTTTTTATTTTATATATATATATAAATATATATATTTATATATATTTATATATATTTTATTATATATATATATTTTATTTATTTAAATATATATATATTTATATATATAAATATATATATATTTTATCTACGTTCTAATTTTTTACCATGAGCACGTGTTTTTTGGTCTGAAAATAACAAAAGTTTAAAAAAAAGTAAAGTACGTGTTTGCATCTTATTTGCTGGCGGCTCGGAGAGTCCGTTCAACGTGAGGTGAGAATAGGGAAGGGATATTGTTGCTGATGGTCAGTAAAGAACAAGTAGACAGTTTCAACTCTATCAATTTCTCCTCTTCAGCCCAACTTCTTAATGTTCCTGTGACCCAGAAAGAAGGTAGGCAGAAAATAACCTCATGACATTCTGTATATTCTCAAAGTCGGTATGATGGATCAAGGGGTTACAATAAAGTCTTTCTTCACCATCAAAGTGCTTGAATGTGCCAGCAATGATCACTTTTCTCTAAACCCTGAGAGGCAGGGGTCCTGCTCCCATCTCTTGCAGTCTGGAATAAGTAAGTAGGGTGAACATAAAATTTTCAGCTTCAGTGGGCTACTTTTGAAACCAAGAAGGAGTGTTATTACTCATTAAGCTGAGAATGTACCAGCAAATGGGATGATGGGTCTCTAAAAAATAAATAAATAATAGAAAATGGGCGATGACATTGGATATTTCAAGGGAAGGGGTTCTAGGAACCAATGCTGAGTAAATCTATCTAAGCTCAGACAAGTGTTACCTGAGCACAAGGAGACTATGATCACGTTGCTAAGGTAGTTATCTGGATTTCAATAGCCCATGTCTATAGCCTTGGCTACCCTCACCAGGGGTTTAGACCGTTGGCTTCTCCTGGGGTACACCAACAATGTACTTCTGAATTGGAACTAAGGAGAGAAGTTCAAGTTGTGTGAGAAGTTCAAACCAGTAAGTTTTCACTTGCTTTCCATCTGAACATGTAAAATATCTATTCAACACAGGAAAGGAGGAAGATCCCCAGACAAAAATATGAAACTGATCATTTTAAGTTGTAGATGAATGTAGTATTCTAATGGGTAGGAGGGATATTCACATCATAATGGATGCTGGCCTTGACACTGAAGCAGCCATTTAGAATCTCCTTGCTTGGCCGTATATTGTTCCCCCTGTCCCCCTTTAATGGGAGGGTCATGGGAAGATGGCTACTTGGGTATTTATTGAGTACAGCCTTGGCTAAGGGTTATATTTGGGACAGATTGCTTTCAAGCAGGTGCATATTCTTAGTATCGTTTTGCTCTACCTGGTATCTCCTGCTGAGTGACTAATAGGCACTGCCAATACATTATGCCCACAACAGAAATCTTGACTTTCTCCTCCCATGGGCTGCTTTCTCTGTTTTCCTTCATATCACTAAACAGTGTCAGCATTTATCCATTTTCTCAGGCTGAAGATATAGATACCATTTTTTGACCTTCTATTTGCCACACCAAAGCCTCCTCCTTAAGAATCCAAAACCATCAGGAAACTCTGTTGCCTTTACCTACAAAATACGTTCCAAATACAGCTACTTGTTACCATTTCCAAGACACCTTCTTAATCAATTAATTAATTAATTTTTTAAATTATTGCTACCAAAGAAGGCCTTTCTTCTTCTTCTTCTTTTTTAAACATGTATTTATTTTTTGAGACAGAGTAATCCAGGGAGGGACATAGAGAGAGTCACAAAATCCAAAGCAGGCTCCAGGCCCTGAGCTGTCAGCACAGATCCCGCCAGGGGGCTCGAACTCACGAACTGCGAGATCATGACCTGAGCCGAAGTCGGACACTTAACCCACCAATGCAGCCAGGCGCCCCTACACCTTCCTAATTTAAATGCCCACCATCTTTCCTAAGGATTATTTTGAGAGCCTCTTAAACCGTTTCCCTACCACCACTCCGGCTCTCCCAGTGAATTATCAAAGGAGCATCAAGCATCAAGAATAAGATTTAAAAGGGGCACCTGGGTGGCTCAGTCGGTTAAGTGTCCAGCTTCAGCTCAGGTCATGATCTCGCCGTTTGTGGTTTCGAGCCCTGCATCGGGCTCTGTGCTGACAGCTTGGAGCCTGGAGCCTGCTTCAGATCCTGTGTGTCTCTCTCTCTCTCTGCCCCTCCCCTGCTCACGCTCAGTCCCTCTCTGTCTCTCAATAATAAATAAGCGTCAAAAAAAAAAAAAAAAAAAAGGAAAAGAATAAGATTTAAAAGATCCTGTCATAATAATCCTCTTAAAAGCCTCTGATGGATACATTTCAGGTTCCAGGAATAAAAGCCTTAAATTCTACTGCTTGCCTTCCACTCCCCCAGAAAAGACACATGAACAGAACACAAAAAGGAACTACCTGAGCTTACTAGAGAGTGAACAGAAGCAGGTGGACTGTGGGGAGGAGTGTTTGCTCTCTCCAAGGAGGGCAGATGGAGAACGATACAGGGAGGGTCCTATTTCCATGGCTATTAGACTGGAGTAAGGTGCAATCCACACAGTAAGCAAAGTGAACGCCATGCATCTTGTGGTCTGGGGAACAAGGCCGCCGATGGTGGGGTACTAGAAACAATGAAGAGAGTGAGAGTTCCAGCAAGGGAAAGTGGCAAAGAGGGAATCCTTAAATCATGTCTACCACGCATCCCCTAAATAGCCACTAAAGCATGCATGTAAAGAATAAGCTCAAAGAAGGTCAACTCTAGACAAATTTCTGAACTGAGGTTGGAGCTGTTGTGTAAGAAACAGTCTTGAGTTCAAAATCTGAGGCTTGAAAGTTATTTGCTGAAATAAAGGAATCAGGGGCACCTGGGTGGCTCAGTCGGTTAAGCTTCCGACTTCGGCTCAGGTCACACTCTCATGGTTCATGATTTTGAGCCCCACGTCGGGCTCTGTGCTGACCGCTCAGAGCCTAGAGCCTGCTTTGGATTCTGTGTCTCCCTCTCTCTCTGCCTCTCTCCCCGCCCCGCCCATACTCTGTCTCTGTCTCAAAAATAAACACTAAAAAAAAATTAAAATTAATAAATAAATGGAATCAGTGTTACTGGTGAGTAACAATGGCAAATAGAATCTTCAAGCTTAATATTATCATATTTAAGATATAATTCATAGTATCCTGGCATGGGAAGAACCAAGAAAATGGAAATCCATTCCCAATAGAGTGGAAATCTGGCGGACCTTCTGCTAAGAGGAGACAAAGTTTGGAACTAACCCACAAGGATTTTAAAGTGGTGACATAACTATCCTCTAAGACAGAAATAAAATATGATTTTAACATATGAAAATCACAGCTCAGAAATCAGCATTCTCAGAGAGACGGCAACAGATAAGCCAAAAATAATTGAAATTCGAGAGCTGAAAAAGTAGCTTCTGATATAAAAATTCACTAGATGGGCTTAACGATTATATTGACACAAGAGAGACTCTTTGAAGACAGATCAGTAGAGGCTGTAGAAGGTCAAGGGCAGAGAGAAATGATTTAAGAAGGCGAACAAAAAGCCTCAGAGTGCTATTACAGCAGGAAGCAGCAAATAGTTCCTGTAGAGAGCCAGATAACTATTATTTTAGGCTTTATGAACCACATGTTCCTATTTTTTCTTTGTTCTATTAAACTACTTTGTGTGTGTGTGTGTGTTTTAAAATAGACTCTATTTTTTAGACCAGTCTTAAGTTGACTGCAACACTGAGCAGAAAGTACAGAGATTTCCCATACGTCCTGCCCCCACTCATGCACAATGTCCCCACCTATCAATATCCTGCACCAAGTGAAACAGTTGATACAATTGAACCTACAACGATACATCATTATCCCCCAAAGTCCCCCATTTACATTGGAGTCCACTCTTCGTGTTGTACATTCTATGGTTTTTGACACATGTGTATTGACAGGTACCCACCATTACAGCATCCTGCAGAGTAGTTTCACTGCCCTAAAGCCTCTGTGATGTGCTTATTAATTTCTCTCTCTCTCCTTCCAACCCCTCATCTTTTTACTATCCATGTTTTTTTCACTTTTAGCACTGAATAATATTCCATTGTCTGGATGTACAACAGCGTATATGCATTCACCTACTGAAAGAAACGTTGGTTGCTTCCAAGGTTTGGAAATTACAGAGAAAGCTTCTATAACCATAGGTAGACTTTTGTGTGGACATAAGTTTTCAATTCCTTTGGGTAAATACCAAGGAGCACGACTGCTGAATTGTGTGACAAGAGTATGCTTAATTTTTTTCCCTTCCCTTATGAGAGCGAGAGCAAGAGCGAGAGCGAGAGAGAGAGAGAGAGAGAGAATATCTCAAGCAGGCTCCATGCTTAGCCCAGAGCCCAACGTGGGGCTCGATCCCAAGACTGTGAGATCATGACCTGAGCCCAAATCAAGAGTTGAATGCTCGGGGCGCCTGGGTGGCTCAGTCAGTTAAGGATCTGACTTCGAGTCAGGTCATGATCTCACAGTCAGTGAGTTCGAGTCCCGCATTGGGCTTTGTGCTGACAGCTCAGAGCATGGAGCCTGCTTCAGATTCTGTGTCTCCCTCTCTCTCTCTCTGCTCCTCCCCCAATCATGCTCTGTCTGTCTCTCTCTGCCTCTCAAAGATGAATAAATGTTTAAAAAAATTGAAAAAATAAAATAAAATGCATTTAAAAAACAAGAGTTGGATGCTCAACCGACTAAGCCACCCAGGTGCCCCTGGCTTACATTTTTTAAATATCATGATGTCAAGCATCTTTTCATGTGTTTATGTACCATTTGTACATCTTTCTTAAAGAAATGTATATTCAAGTCCTTTATTCATTGAAAAAAAAAATTTTATCTTTTTGTTGTTGAGTTGTGGGAGTTCTTCATGTATTCTGAATGTTAAACCCATTCCATTGGTCTATTTGCCTATTTTTGTGGCTTATATATAATTGACAAATATTTTCTCCCATTACATAGGTTATCATTTCACTTTCTTGATAATGTGCTTTGATGTACATACGTTTTTAATTTTTAACAAAAATTTTAATGTTTATTTTTGAGAGAAAGAGAAAGAGAGAGCGCAAGGAGGGGCGGGGCAGAGAGAGAGAGAGGGAGACACAGAATATGAAGCAGGCACGAGGTTCCGAGATGTCAGCAGAGAGCCTGATGCAGGGCTCGAACCCACGAACCGGAGATCATGACCTGAGCCGAAGTCACACGCTTAGCCGACTGAGCCACCCAGGCGCCCCCAGAAAGTTTTTCATTCTTGATGAAGTCTGATCTATCTGTCTAGTTTTTGGCCACTCAGGCTTTTGGTGACATACCAAAGAATCCATTGCCAAACCCAAAGTCATGTAGATTTACCCTAATGTCTTCTTTTAAGAGTTTTATGGTTTTAGCTCTTATCTTTAAGTCACTAATCCATTTTGTGTTAACATTTGTGATGGCTTTAGGTAAGGATCACACTTTATTATTTTGCATGTGGGTATCCAGTCATCACAGCCCCCTTTGTTGAAGGGGCTATATTTCACCAACTGCATGATCTTGGCACCCTTTTCAAAAACTGAATCAGCCACAGATATGTGGTTTTATTTTTATTCCTGCACGTGGGTGGCTCTGTGTTACAGAACTGTTAGACATGGGCCCGCTGACTCTGAACACTTTTATAAGCTACATTTACTGTCATACATTCAGAGTTCCCAGTTTTGAGCTGCCCTAACAGATAACATTATGCTGGTAGGTGGTAAAGGGAAACTTAATCCCCCATAATCCTCAGAGGAGAGGCGCTCAGTGCTGGCAATGGTTGGCTGTGTAATTCAGGAGATGTACCGTCAGGCATAGGATACACCCACGCAAATGGTAATGGCAGTTGTCATTACATTAATTACATGGTTGATTTTTTTAATGTTGATTTATTTTTGAGAGAGAGAAAGAGAGAGAGAGAGAATGAGTAGGAGGGGCAGAGAGAGAGGGAGACACAGAATCCGGAGCAGGCTCCAGGCTCCGAGCTGTCAACACAGAGCCCGATGTGGGGCTCGAACTCATGAACCATGAGATCACAACCTGAGCCAAAGTCAGACATGGTTGAAAACTTACCTTTAAAGTGCTTTATTTTTGGCAACAAAAATATCAATCGAGGTTACTGGAAAAGGTTTTTTCTATACACCATCAAAACACATTGCTGTGGACACCCCAAGTTTAATGGGAATGCCTGCCCATCACACTTGGGAAACAGGGACATGATGACCATAAGCGCTCAGTTCACAGGGTCCAGGAGGGACTGAATATGGCCTCCCAGGCCAAAATCTGCAACACTGTGTTACATATGTGTGCCTTCAGACAGGCTGGATCTTTTGTCATGAAGCATCTTCCTCTGTTCCCACGGCTAACTTTTTCTCACCTTCCTAAACCACATGTTGTGTCACCTCCTTCCTAAACCCTGTCCTAAAATGTCCCCATGTCTGCTGGAGCTGCTGTTTCTGTGTCCTGTACACTGAGCTCACAGCTGACAAAATAGCATTTGCTATACTGACTGTGATTCCCCATGTATTTCTAGACCCCTCAGGACTAAGGAAACCCCAGGACAGTGTAAGTAACAACAAGTGTTGCTTAATGGAAGAATGGTATGTTCGTTCATGAAAATACCCCCGAGAAAATATCCCAGTGATCCAGAGACACTCACCTGTCTGATAAATGGCCAAATATGATGTTTCCCACCAACATGCCAGCCATGAATAAGAATTTGGTCACTGATTTCAGTGACTGAGATTCACACACCAGGTCCCACTGGAAGAGAAGGAAACCAGCAAAGGAGCGCTCGATAGCAGCCTATAACCCCTCATGGAAACCTGATTGAAACAGCTAAGATATAGGGCGCCTGGGTGGCTCAGTCGGTTGAGCGTCTAACTTTGGCTCAGGTCACGATCTCACGGTTTGTGAGTTCGAGCCCCACATCGGGCTCTGTGCTGACAGCTCAGGGCCTGGAGCCTGCTTCAGATTCTGTGTCTCCCTCTCTCTGCTCCTCCCCTGCTCACACTCTGTCTCTCTCTCAAAAATAAATAAAGATTAAAAAAAATTTTTTTTTAAAGAAACAACTGAGATGATTTACAAGCTTCTGTATATCAGCCCCCCTTCTTCCAATTTCCATTTGTTTTTTGCATTAGCTGACCGTTATCATTCAGGTATCAGCTTAAATACAACTTCCTGTAGGAAGACTCATCTAAACCTGTTGGCTATATTCATGCCTTGTTTTATTTCATATGAAGCGGTTCTCAGCCTGGGCCACAGAATGCAATCCTTTGAAGAGCTTTAAACATTTACTGATGGCAGAGTTTCACTACCAATCTCCTAAGGCTGGCCGGAGACACAGTCAGTGCTTTGGGAAGTTTTGATCAATATCCCCAGATGTGTCTCATTTGCAAACAACACCTTTAATACATTACACAAACTATGCGTTTAACCTTTGGTCTTCCTAAGAATAAAAGCCATAGAATCTCAAAGCCACGTCTACTTTTTAGCTCGTGAGACTCATAAAATATGCAGATTGGTGGTATCTAAGAAAGACGTACGACTATTTGCTGAAATAATAAAGAACGAGCACCCAAACAGTGATTCAAGAACTTGGAGCATGTTCGTTATTTGTGCTATTACCTCTAAACACCCGGACCTAGTACTCGCAAGAGGCAAATGGGGCCTCTTACCTCTGTCACGATGGTGGAGAGAAAGGAGCTCTGGTCATACACCCAGCCGTCCACACAGGGTTCCGTGTCCAGCTCATTTGTGTTAGGGAAGGTCCCATTCAGGTGAAGGAGCCCCCATTGCAGGTGGAGGAAGCGATGACACTTGTCTGGCCTCAGGTTTGAGTCCAGTGGAATGGAGATTCTCAGGAGGGCGTCTTGGTTGAGGATCCCAGTGCTGTTAGCAGAGACCGTGTCATTGTCGAGGATGTGGACCCAGCAGCGGTGACCAGGGACGATTGCAGTGAAGCTCTCCAATAAAATGTGAGGGTACGCTATGAGGCTGAGGATGCTGTAGAAAACCATCTGAAGGATGTGGAATCTCCCCCAGCCTCCAACTTGATCCAGGAGGTCCTGAAAGGCCATCGTGGCCGAACAAGCGATCTCCAACGTGAGCAAAATGACTTTATTACGCAAAGTTCAAAGGGAGAAAGTTCTCCATTCAGTAGTCACAGTAAGCGTGTGTTGATCCTGATCCCACTTTTTCCTCGATGGGCCCCGCCTCACCTCCACAACTGGGCCCCAGAAGCTGTTTCTCCAGGCTCTTTGAGGGGAGCAGGTGGGTAACCGCTGTCTTTAAAGTCACCAAGCGGTATTTTGCTGAGATACTTCCAACAGCTGACAGCCAACACTGTTTAAAGGTGTACTTTGCGAAAATTCTTTTCGTCAGCAGTGTCCCGAAGTGGCATTGAACTTCGATCCCCACGTCTGTAAATAAAATAAACCTACTGCGTGGGTTGCAATGCCTGTCAGGACGTGTCGCTTGTGAGACCTCACAGCGAACGGCTTGGGATTGTCCTGTGAAAAGTACTGAAGGTCAGCGCGCGGCTTGTGTGGTCCTGAATTTTGATTAAAAGAGAGTTAATGAAAGTCACTGTGAGTTAAACTCAAGCAAGTGCAATGTGGTGCAATCCTTCCATTTTGGAAAGTAACATTCTGCTTCACTTCAGATGCAACCATGGGTTCACAGGGAAAAGAAATTACTTGAAATGCGGGCAGGGTGGGTAGCGATGGAGGGCGGGGGCTAAGTCAGTGGTAAGTTCAGAAAGGCATTTGCTTTTACGGGCTTCTAGATTCCTTCGG
Source organism: Felis catus (assembly GCF_018350175.1). Lineage (NCBI taxonomy): Eukaryota > Metazoa > Chordata > Mammalia > Carnivora > Felidae > Felis > Felis catus. Next base: position 106,616,701 of record NC_058377.1, on the reverse strand, counting down.
GTAATGTTTGTGAAGACCTGTTCTGTGCTAGGAAGACAGCAGGGGGTAAGACAAGGTCTTTAAGGGTCTCCTGCTGTGGTGGGTGAGGGAGGGGCACATAAATACACTCTGCTATTATGTTATATTATATATTTTTTAAGTGTTTATTCATTTTTGAGAGAGAGAGACAGACGGAGACAGAGCACAAGTGGGGGAGGGGCAGAGAGAGGAAGACACAGAATCCGAAGCAGGCTCCAGGCTCTGAGCCGTCAGCACAGAGCCCAACGTGGGGCTCGAACTCACGAACCGCGAGATCATGACCTGAGCCGAAGTCGGACACTTAACCGATTGAGCCACCCAGGCGCCCCCACCTGCTATTATAAAACACATACATAGCAAAAGCACAATATGCCAGAGAGGAATTGAAGAGAAAACATGGGGACCTTCATGCTTCTTGGTATTTACCCAAATGAGTTGAAAACTTATGTGCACACAGATGTTCATAGCAGTTTCTTCATCATTGCCCAAATATCCGTCAGTGGGTGCATGGATAAATAAAGAGTCCGTTGTCTGGATGGACCATTACCTTAAAAAAGAAGAAAAGAGAAAAGAAAAAAAAAACAAGCTATCAAGAGAGGACAGACATGGTTGAGCCATAAATGTAAATTATTACATAAAAGAAGCCAGTCTGAAAAGGCTACATTCTGCACATCAAAGGTGTTATGCTGTCTTGGAGAATTCAGTAGTGTTTTTTTCTTCCTGCCCTTTGGGCGTCATAATCTCTATGGCCCTATCTTCACGTTCGAGAATTCTTTTTTGCTGCCATTTCAAATCAACTGTGGGGACACTTGGGTGGATTTAGCGCATCAGCAACTGTACTTTCCAAGTCACAAATTCTCTTTGTTGATATCTTCTATTTGACAAGCCATCGTTCTCGTCCTCTCGTTCGCAAATAAGAACGTAACACCTTTTTAATACGTAAAAACGTAACGCTTTAAAATATGTAGGGTGTAAAAATGTAAATATGTTTTTGAACGTATCTAATAGCTGCTTTGAAGTATTTTTCTGCTAAGTCTAGTATCTGGGAAAACTTTGAAACTGTAATGATCACCTAGTCTTAGAACATTTTCATCACCCCCAAAAAGAAACCATTCCATTAACTATTAACGTGCAATCCCGATGACCTCCATCCAAACTCTGGCAACCAACGATACAATTTCGGCCTGGATGCATTTGCCTCATCTTGAAAGAAATCAGTCCCCTTAGGGCCTTCCCACTGATTTTTGATCCGTCCTTAATTTGGGAAGATGCTCAGGCATTGTTAGTCTCAATTTTCCTTTCGCCCTCTGGCATTCCCAATTGCAGGGATATCACACTGCTTGCCGCTGTCTCACGGTTAAAATTCTATTTTTTGTTTTGCATTTAAGTTTGGAAGGTTTCTGTTAACCGGCCTTCCAGCTTATGGATTCTTCACTTGGCCGTGTCCAGGCTGCTGTCGAGCCCGTCAAAGGCATTCATCATTGCCATTACAGAGTTTCTGCTTCCCAGCATTTCCATGCATTCCTTCTTGGCGTTTCCAACTGTCTGCCTTATATTATCTGTCTGTTCTAGCGTATAGCCCGCTTTTTCCATTAGAGCCCTTAGGATATTAATCTCATTTCTTTATTTCTTTTTCTTTGTGGTGGGTAAGAGTCCCTGCGCTGTGGTCTTCAGATGAGTTTCATTTTTTTGTTTTTGGTTTTTTTTTTGTTTGTTTTTTTTTTCTCTCCGGATATATGAGATAGAAAGGCTAGAGGGTCTGAAGTTGTCTGCCTTTCTCCAGGCCAGATAAGGCTTTGGTGACATCGTTTCTCTTAAGGACCCTCCTTCCTTACAGAAAGTAGAGCCAAGAACAGTTCCCCGGGATCTGGGTATATTTCAAAATGTTTACTTTGTTTCTCATCCTCTTGGAAGGAAAAGGCATTTTATTCTTTTTTTTTTTTTTCTCTCTGCATAGGGAGAACTTGGTGGGGGCTCCATGAATGTGTGGGAGCCCCACAGCCTCAGAGCTTTTAAATCCCAAACTGGTCTACTGCTGAGACTTTGACAAAATTCTTTAATTAAGGTGTAAGTCTTGCTGCCAGCTCCAGCAGGGCGCCTCTGCTCCCGGGAAGCTGTGATTCTATGTAGCTTTCTGTCTCTTCAGTTTGGCAAGTGGTGGGTGCCCTGGGACCTAAGTTCTCTGATGGATCTAAGAATAGTTTTCAGTTTATGTAGTTTCTTTTCTTCTTTTTGGGAGGACAGGAATGACATCTTTCATGCCCTTTGCAAGTCAGAGCAGAAACCTGAAGTCTTTTCCTCTAACTTTCCCAGACTGAGTTCCAGAAGCCTGGTAAAACCAGCCCATGTGAAATTCAGAGTTGACAATTTTGCTTGGCAATACGAATAGTAGATTTGGTAATTTTTCTGTTTATTTAAAGCAAATGCAATTGTTTGCTCGGCAGCATTGGAATAAATCTGACCCTGGGGCGCCTGGGCGGCTCAGTCGGTTGTGTCCGACTTTGGCTCAGGTCATGATCCCGAGGTACGTGAGTTCAAGCCTCGTGTTGGACTCTGTGCTGACAGCTCAGAGTCTGGAGCCTGCTTCAGATTCTGTGTCTCCCTCTCTCTGTGTCTCCCTTGCTTGTGCTCTGCCTGTCTTTCTCTCAAAAATAAATAAACATTAAAACAAATTTTTTTTTAGGGGCGCCTGGGTGGCTCAGTCGGTTAGGCGTCCAACTTCGGCTCAGGACATGATCTCGCGGTTTATGGGTTCGAGCCCTGCATCGGCTCTGTGCCGACAGCTCGGAGCCTGGGGCCTGCTTCAGATTCTGTGTCTCCCTCTCTCTCTCTGCCCCTCCCATGCTCATGCTCTGTCTCTCAATAATAAATAAACGTTTAAAAAAAATTTTTTTTTTAAAGAAAGAAATCTGACCCTAACGGCCCTACTTACACCAGATATTCTACTAAAATATATATATGTATAATAGATACACACACACACACACACACACACACACATACACACATCTATGTATATGTAGAAATCAGCTTTTTAGAAATGATTAACATCAGGGATATATAAATTTAAGAAGTCAGATAAATAGTTCATAATATTAGATTATTTATTATTACCTCCAACAATACCTCCTGCAGCATAAACTCCCAAACGCCCGTAATGGCATTCATGTGAAAGTGGTCTTCTAAACAGAAACAATCCAGTTTCTCTACCGTTTAAGTACATAAAGTTTGTAAACAAAGTCATCTTAATCAATGATGGGAAAAAAATCTTAGTGCATTAGAAATGGCTATACAACATCAGTCTGTAAGAATTAAATGCTTGCTTTTAAAAATTAGCTGGAGGGGCGCCTGGGTGGCGCAGTCGGTTAAGCGTCCGACTTCAGCCAGGTCACGATCTCGCGGTCCGTGAGTTCAAGCCCCGCGTCGGGCTCTGGGCTGATGGCTCGGAGCCTGGAGCCTGTTTCCGATTCTGTGTCTCCCTCTCTCTCTGCCCCTCCCCCGTTCATGCTCTGTCTCTCTCTGTCCCAAAAATAAATAAACGTTGAAAAAAAAATTAAAAAAATAAATAAATAAATAAAAATTAGCTGGAATCGGGGCGCCTGGGTGGCGCAGTCGGTTAAGCGTCCGACTTTGGCCAGGTCACAATCTCGCGGTCCGTGAGTTCGAGCCCGCGTCAGGCTCTGGGCTGATGGCTCGGAGCCTGGAGCCTGTTTCTGATTCTGTGTCTCCCTCCCTCTCTGCCCCTCCCCCGTTCATGCTCTGTCTCTCTCTGTCCCAAAGATAAATAAACGTTGAAAAAAAATTAAAAAAAATAATAATAAAAAATAAAAATTAGCTGGAATACATAAAACTCTGTGCAAAGAAAACTAGAAAAATTTTGGATGGTCATAATATAAACCACACCACTAGCTGAGAATGAAACTGTGTTATTTATTCAAAGTTATTTTCCAGGGCGCCTGGGTGGCTCAGTCGGTTGAGCGTCCGACTTCGCTCAGGTCACGATCTCACGGTCCGTGAGTTCGAGCCCCGCATCAGGCTCTGTGCTGACAGCTCAGAGCCTGGAGCCTGCTTCAGATTCTGTGTCTCCCTCTCACTCTGGCCCTCCCCCCCGTTCATGCTCTGTCTCTCTGTGTCTCAAAAATAAATAAATGTTAAAAAAAAATTAAAAAAAAAGTCATTTTCTACTTTATTCGTTCCTTTGACAACACAAATTTGTGAACCAAAGATTAGATTCTGTTCCGCCGCATTTATGAAGTGAACAAGATTTCACTTTCGAAACAATGTTATGAATTTTCCTTAATGGTAACAGCCATCAAGTTTTAGCAACAGTTATACTTTTGAAAGGGTAATAATTTGTCCAGAAAATATTTTAGTTGTAGTTATTGCTTCCTTACTCGCCATACACCAGTTATATTTACAAAATAGTTATATTACAGCTGGAGGTTTAGTTTATTTATTTGTTGCTTATTTATTTATTTTACAGCTAGAAGTTTTCGCTTTTTAACGCAAGCTTGATTCTTCACAAATGTCTGTAATTGAGGCACAGAACAACACATTGCACCCCCCATTGACCTGTTAGTGGATACAGGCAGTGCCCCTGGGATACAACATTGCAGGGTATACCTTCCTTTCACCAAGGGTAATTCCAAGAGATAGATACTGTTATGAGCCACTATCTGCTAAAACTCCTAACAGTCTGGGGTATCTAGGTGGTGTCCCACAACCCACATAGCCCATCTCTTGTGCTGGATCAATGCATATGATGTGTGTAATAAGTTTGATCACCACCATGGAAATGCTCCTTCAGGGAGAACTTACCAAAGGAAATAAGTCTGATGAACTATAGATCCCACCGTTGCTCCTAATCTCAGTTCTGTGAGTGTGATTCCTTCTCTCTCTGCTATAACACCTCCTAGGTACCACTGACAGTCCTGGTGTAAGAGCCACAACCAGGAGGCATAACCAGGATTGGCCTAATCTTTGAGAGGTCAGACTTCCTACATTCCATACTTTACCATGTCCCTTTACCATCAAAGTGGGGCAAGGAGGTACCAAGAGATACCCCAGTGGAACAACTCCGGAGGAAAAGAATGTGTAGGCATACTGGAAAGATCGGCTTTGCGTCTTGCTGATGCTGAGGCTTTATTAATCCAGTCAGGTCGGTGACTCTTTTCCTTGACTTCTGGCCTCTTAGCCTAGGAAACTAACATGATGGTGAAGTCAGCAGAATCTGACATATGATGCTCTTCCCGTGTTTCCTGGTGGAAATGTTCCCATTCTGGATACCAAGACCCCCATGTTATATACATAGACTGATTTGTAGGGATGAAGGGAACAAAATCCCCAGGTAGGGTACTAGGAGTTCAGTACATGGGGCTATTTCAATTTGTACCATTTTGGTCCCGGAACTATTTACTCTACCTATGGGGAATAAAGAACCGTACTGGGGTCATTGATTTAGAGTATGTAATTCAATTTGGAAATAGTTGTCTGTCTTTGCAGAGTATCATCTCCTAACTGGCTCTCGGTGCACTGTAAATTTAACAAAGCTATCCCATTGCTCTATGATAGTGGCAGCTTCTGTGTGGAAGAGTGCGAATTTGAACCAGGGGGTTTGGTGGTCATGATCCCCCTGCCATGCCTTTTTTCACACTCCATGCATGTCTTCTTTGGCTCAATGAACTGTTACGAATAAGTTTGTGTGGGTGGATCACGTGCTTCTCTGTGCCTTGGAACGGTTATTCTAGCGGAGTCATGAAGGCAAGGAAGAGAAATACTTAGCCAGAATATGGGTTGATCCGAGTCAAGATGAATCACTGCCCTTTGGTCTTGAAAGGGATCTAATGTGACCAATTCGGCATCCATATTCTAGTTGGTCTCTTTGAGAAATGGCCTCACATTGTTGATCCAACATTGGCATATTATTGACCCAGCACATTGACATTCAGCCGTGATGGTAGCTAATTCAGACTTACTCAGTGGGAGTAATGTTGTTGGGTTTATGCATAGCTTCTATCCCTACTGTTCTTTGTACCAGATAGTGGTGCAGATTTTGGCACTGGGATATGGAGTTCTACTTCCTGGTAGCAAATACCTAAAAATATAGAAGCGAGTGGCCTTAGAGGTTGGTAATGGGTAGAGGCTGGAAAGGTTTTGAAGTGCATGCTAGAAAATGCTTCAATTGCCCAGAAGAGACTGTTAGTAGATAAATGTATGTCAAAGGCAATTCTTTTGAGAGCTCAGGAAGAAAAAAGGAGAGGGCTTTAGAGACAGTTTTTTTTATCATTTTAGATGATACATACGCCATCTTGAATAGAGTATTGGTAGACATGTGACTGTTAAAGATGCTTCTGGTGAGGTTTCAGATGGACAGAACATGTCATTGGAAATTGGAAGAGAAAAAAGATCCTTCTTATAACATACCAATGAATTTGGTTGAATTGTGTTCTAGTGTTTTGGGAAAAGTAGAACTAATAAGTTATGAACTTGAATATTTAACTAAGGAGGTTGCTAAGCAAAGCGTTGAAGGTACCACCTGGTTTCTCTTTGCCCCTGACATGAAGTTGGAAGAGGGGAGAGAGACATCAAAGAGGGAAGTCGTAAGCAAACAGTAACCATAACTTGAATATTTGGAACATTCTTAGCTTACACATGTTGCAAAAACAATGAGAAAGAATGTCCTGGAGATAACATCAGAGGTGTGGCTGGGCCACCACTTGCTAAAGTGTTTCCGGAGGTGGCTCATAAAATCGAGCAGCGTCACTGCAGAAGTCAGGGTTGTGATGTCGTTAACAAGGAAAGATCTGGGTAGGACCTGCTTGTCTAATGGCTTGGGCGCCTCCAGGTTGCATGGGAGGCCAACCCATTTTTAGAGAATTTGTTGTTAGCAGACCCACGGCCAGCCTGGACTGAAGATAAGAGAAAGAGGGAGAAAGGAAGCAAGGCAGACTGTTGGGATTCTACGGGATGGGCCAAGAAAACTCCCTGGCTGTGAACATGCTTTAGCCTTAAAGGTAAAGGGAAGAAGACCCCGAACACAGTTCAGAGCTTGGTGGTGGATGTGTCTTCTACCTGCTAACACCCACAGAGGGTGAATTCCCCCAGCAGGGAATCCACTTTGGGTATGTTTCACAACTCTCAGCACAGACCCACTGCCAACTGGTAGGTAAATGAACTATGATTTTCTCAAGGTCCGTTGAATGAGTTCATGGCTGGGGCATGTGAGTCGCAACCTCCGTCCAAGTGTGGGCTGCTGGATAAAGGTGCCAGCAGCACCCTTAGAAGGAGGAGGGGCAGACCCCTCTTCTCTGACTGCTGTCTTGGTGGGCTCCACCAGAACCCTAAGTCCTAACCAGCACAACAGGGACACCCCAGCTGGGGAAGGCGTGGCTCCTTGCAAAGGCACGTGCAGCCCAGATTTGCAGTTCTCTGTTGCTGCATACCGTGCTGCTGTGGTACTTCCGTCCCCCACCCCAGCCCTATGGAATATCATGGGTTCCCCCCCCCCCCACCGGGCATGGTGACACAAGATCGAATGGCCTGAGCACTTGGTGCTGGTACCACCTAAAACACCCAAGGAAGTTTGCATGCTACCCATTAAACGTAAACCACTCTCTCAAAGCCAGTGGAAGACATTAGATGAGGCCCAACTCCTTCTCCCTGAGATTGGTATAGTCCAATGAGTTTCTCATTTATTTTTTTAAGTTAATTTATTTATTTTGAGGGGGGCGCACTTGGGAGGGGAAGAGAGAGAGGGAAAGAGAGAGAAAGAATCCCGAGCCGGCTCCCCACTGTCAGTGCGGAGCCTGACGTGAGGCTTGAACTCACGAACCGGGAGCTCACGACCTGCACCGACATCACGACCTGAGCCGAAATCAGGAGTCGGACGTTTAACTGACTGAGCCACCCAGACACCCCTCTCATTTTCTTTAAATGTAGCAACCCAAATGATCTGGATTTTATATCTAATTCCAAAGAGGCCCCAAATCGACCCCAAATCCAGAGAATTCTCCTTGTAGGGACCCCCCACCCCAATTACAAGTCTGGACTCCTTTACTTCATGGGGCCTCCTATACGATTCAGGAAGCCCTGGAGGGAACATACATGGGGGTCAGCTATGAAGGAGATATTCACACAGACTCCCAGGTGTGGGCCTAGACAGCCCACAACCCCAATGCCAGCCCTTGGGTGCCGGGCCCTGCAACACTCCTTGCAGAACACCCTTCCCACCTCCTGGTCCCTGAGCCCCATGCTAAGCCTATTGGGAAGCGACCCTTAAAATGATTCTTAACAGCACAGTGCCCTATACTGGCAGTTCTGCCAATTGGTCTCTGATGACCTTGACCCACAGTAGCCCTGGTGCAAATTCCTCTCCCTAAAACAAGCAATGATCTCACTAACAGAGGCCAACTTCAATGGCCCAAGATCTCAAGGCCCCCTCTGCTCCCAAACAACTTCCCCAACTGCAGCCATCAGTTCCCCAGGGCATTACCCTAGGGACCTGGTGGCTCCCTGGAGCTTGCCCCGCCTCCTAAGGACAGTCACCCATTTATATATCGACTGGTCCTATTAGACATAGGAGCTCAAGTCAGGACAATTCCAGGTAACCCTTCTCAGTTCCCGCAGCGACCCTACAGTCTACAAGGCATGGCAGCTGAAACTCTAAAGGGAGTGAATATTAATCTAGATGTGTCTATTGGCACCGTATTTCTAGAACAGTTGCCAATGGTGGTGGCCCCCTAGCTCTCTTGTTTTTTCCTATCAGAAGTACCAATGCCCTCGCTCAGTGACACACCTGGGAATAAACCCAAATTCCTGGCCTTTCTCTGGAGAGCTGCCCAACGAGAACCCGTCCAATTGCCTCCTGTAGTGAAAATGTTAAATACACCAACATATTGGCTGAAGCAAAGTACAGAAGGACTTTGGCCCTTTCCTTAGAGACATGCTTGACCCCGGGGTCATTAGCCCTACCATCTCACCCTTTAAGAGCCGTGGACGGTGTTAAAATTGACCACCAATGAATAGAGACTAACAAGTGACGATCAAAATTTAAATGCACCAGCTCCTGCCATTAAGGCTTCCCCTTCCCAATATTGTAGAGATAATAGGTGGTCTGCAAAGGCTCAGGGCCTCTCCCTGCTGTCCTAGCTGTAGCCAACATGTTTTATTGGGTTCCAATGACTGAAGACTGAAGACAACTTCAATTTTCTTTCACTTCCAGGGGCATCCGATATACCTTTCCTTGGCTGTCCATGGAGGAGCTGAATAGCCCCCCATCAGATATAGCCTCTAGCCTCTGCAGACAAGATCCAGATCCACTCAAACTAACCCACTGCCGCCTCTGACATCATATAGATGACATTCTACTATGGGGGCCCTCTGAGAATGCCACACAGGAAGACTCTTATCTAGTGACACAACGTTCACAGCACAGAGGACTGCGGTTGCCCCGTGTAAGGTCCAAGGACTGGCCACTTCTGTCAAGTTTCTTGGCAGAGTGCAGTCAGCTGAGGGCTGCGGAGTCGATCTCTCTGGAAAATACCAACCGCTCACCGTCAAGCCTCCTGCTACACTTCGGCAGGCACAGCACATGCGAGGCCTTTTCACCTTTGGGGGACAACACACTCCACGCCTCTCCAGTCTCCTGAGGCCCATTTATGCCGCTGCAAGCAAATCAGCCTCTTTCCACTGGGGAGAAGCTTAATCAACTGCCTTACAGCAGGCCCTGCCATTAGTTCCTCCGGGCCCAGAACTTTGAGTTGAATTACTGGCAATACCTGATTATGCCTCGTGGAGTCACTGGACTAAACGTGGCTCGACCTGGTTGCTTGTGGGTTCCGGACCGACCGTCTGCTCCAGATAGCAGCCTTGTACTCACCATACATATACGAGCACGGAATCTCGGCAGCTTACTGGGCCCTTTAAGAGAAAGAGGCATTAATGTTCTCACAGTTCAAACTGCTTTACACACAAGCCCTACCCTGCTTTGGGTCAGAGATTCGACTCAGCAGAGGCTTGGCCTGGCCACGGAGGCCTCACTGACAAAAAGGAAACGATACCTTCAAGAAAGGGCTAAATTTCGTGTTAAGGGCCTTTCCAAATTATGAGGGGATGCGGCTTCCTCCACGCTCAGCCCCTTGTCCATTGACACTGAGGTGCAGTGGGGGCGCCTGGGTGGCTCAGCCGGTTGGACATCCGGCTCTTGGTTTCCGCTCAGGTCATGATCTCACGGTTCGTGGGTTCGAGCCCCGCGTCAGGCTCCGCACGCTGGCAGGGTGGAGCCTGCTTGGGATTCCCTCTTTCTCCCTCTCTCTCTGCCCCTCCCTTACTCATGCCCTGTCTCAAACAAACAAACAAACAAACAAACAAATAAAAAGTGGAAAGGGAATTGGTGTTTTTCACTGACCGCAGCAAAGTCCCTGTACGCAACGCAGCTGCCTGGAAGGCTTCAGTTTATCATCCTGCCAGCGGCACGTTCCTAGTCGGGAGGGCCCTCCTGGCCTGGTCCAACTAGCAGAATCGGTAGCGGTGTGCCTGGCTCTACACAGGCCGCAAAAGCGAGACTCCCAAGGACGCTCACTTTTACTGACTTCTGGACGGTAGCCAATGATCTCGTTGTCTGTCCTAGAAAATGGCAAAGGGGTCATTTCATGATTCAGGGAAGGCCCATCTGGGGTGCCTCCATTCGGAGAGAAACAGCCCACTCTCACGTGCTGATTCTGGTCGTTCTGTGTCTGCACGAACCCACCCACACACCGGCAGACAACAGAAACAGATTATAACCGCACTGCAGATCCTTATCCAGAAGGCTTGCCTGTTTCAAGACCCCACATGAACCAGAATACCCAACATTGCCCCAGACACAACTATTCCTCCAGAGATGGCATACCCACTAGCGGAGTGGGCCCATATTACATCAGGCCATCGGGGAGGGACAGTCCTCACTGTCTGGGAATACAAGCATGGCCTGTTTCGGGCCCTCACCCTGGCTCTAGCCAAAGTGGGGGTAGTCAATTACCTCCTTTGCTCCCAAACAGAATCCTGAAAGCCTCCCAGGTGGGGCTTGGGCAGCAGGGGGACAGACCCTGCTGGATGGCAAATATGTTTTCTTGGGCCACCGTTGCCCTCTGCTGGAGCTATTGGGTATGTGCCCATCATCGCTGATCCCTTACCTGGTCACTTGTGCTGGCTGACAGCTCTCTCCAGGCATGCTGCTTCCTGTCACATGATCTCCTCCTTAACCAGACATATGTTCACTCCCTTTGCCCCACCAGACATTATGGATTCAAATCAAGGTGCCCATTTCGCCTCCCAAGTGTTCAATCACGGGTTCTGGAACATGGTATCTCATGGAGTTACCACTTAGCCAACGGGCCCCCTTGGCCAGACATAAAGACGCACAATGACCTACTCAAAGACATGCTCCTCAAGCTTTTAAACAAGTGGTCCCCCAGATGGACAGAAATTTTACTCCAGTCTCTAATACTGCCTATTTCCCGGCCCTAAGATCTCCAAATACCTTACACCAACCACCAGTCTCCTCCAAAGACTCCGTGTTAGTACTCACTCCCAGGGCACCCCCACGCTTTTGACCTCAGAAAAGACATTATTCACGTGTGCTCACCAAATGAATGTTTCCCTTACCATTTTGATTTTCGCTCATCTTGCCATCTTCCACACTGATAGAGGGCAGATTGTGCAATATGAGTCTTATAATGGAGAGCCCTAGGGGACAAACCCCTGCCAAATTGCTTAGAGATTATGATCATACATGTATTATTAGCCTAGATGAGGTTAAGGCAACCAGCTTTGCCTTACTATTCGGTTTATAAAGTCTCGTTAATTAAAACAAACTCACCAAAAAGTTTGCAGGAGATGAAAATTATAGCTCCGGGCCCCACTAGAGGAATTGTGTGGGCCTCAGGGAGAGGAAAATGCCCCCCCCCCCCCACTTAGTGGATGGCTAGTCACACTAGAAAATGAAATCCAGGGGCACCTGGGTGGCTCAGTCGGTTAAGTGTCCAGCTTTGGCTCAGGTCATGATCTCGAGGTTCGTGAGTTCGAGCCCCACATCAGGATCTGTGCTGACAGCTGAGAGCCTGGAGCCTGCTTGGGATTCTGCATCTCCTCTCTCTCTCTGCCCCTCCCCTACTCATGCTCTGTCTCTCTCGCGCATGCACTTTCTCGCTCAAAAATAAACGAACATTAAAAAATTTTAAAAAGAAAACGAAATCCAAAACAGATTTCCGGGATCTAGTGGCCCCTTCAGCAGAGCTCTGTGCTGCCCTGTCACCCATCTTGGTTGCCTGCAGAGGCCTTGAACTGACACTAGCCCCTCGTGCAAGTGCATGCCTCACTGGCAGCCCCAGAGTCCAGGCAAATCCAAGTTCCCGCCCTGACTTTCCCAACAGCCCTTGTCATCAACGGTCTTTCCTGCCTCCCAGCACCTGCATGCCTCATGCGTCCCTTCAATAGGACCCCCGTGGGGCTTTACCGAAACCCCACCTTTTTGGTTTGATATTCACCAGTGCAGCCCTAGAGGGGGACCCCAAAGCACTCTACCCACATTCCCTAATGAAGCATGGGCCCCAAGTTTTGTTGCTCTTTCTGGCTGCCCCCTGCCTTCGCCTCCCCATGGTGCCCTTTGAGGCATGCTGGGTACTGCCTCCAGGGTCTGCGAGTAATAAACTTTTCTATTTCATTTTCTCTTGTGGTCTTTTACTGAACCACAACTCACCACCTGGCACCCCGTGCCCCACTTAACAAATGTTAACTTAGCAAAATCAGAGCAGGGCTAAAGACGACTGAGGGCCATGTTAATGGAAATTGGGTGACGGGGAACTTTGATGTGTAATGTTAGGCAAGAGTTAATGAACTACAGCAGCTGTGCTTAAGGACCTACACCTGATGAGCCACATCTGTACCTGGATCTTACTGAGATGATAAGATCGGGTACCTTGAGCTGGTGCTATAATAAGGACGAGAATTCGGGGAATCTCGAAAGAATTGAGAATATAGCTCAGAAAGAGAGGGTTAACAGAACCTTCCTTAAGGGGCGATCTGTGCCCATGTCCAGGAAGAAGCTCTAATCCCCCAATTAGAAGACAGAATTTGCCATAATTTCTAGCACTTCTCCCCTGTTTTCTGATGTCACCATTGATTCTCCAACTTGTTTTTCTCTCTATAAGAATCCCTTCGAGAATTACTACCAAAGGGGCGCCTGGGTGGCTTAGTCGGTTAAGTGTCCAACTTCAGCTCAGGTATGATCTCACAGTTCATGAGGTCGAGCCCCGCATCAGGCTCTCTGATGTCACCACAGAGCCCACTTTGGATCCTCTGTCTCCCTCTCTCTCTCTCTGACCCCCTCCCGCTCACTCTCTCTCTTTCTTTCCCTAAAAAGCAATCAATAAAAAAAGAATTACTGCAAAACACAAAGTAAGTGAAATATGTTCCCTGGTAACCCTTTGCAAAGGGATGACCATTTGAAAACATGACTGTCTAGAGGGCATCTGCTGCCTTTTGTCACACTGGAAGGAAACTGGCCCAGCCCTCTGAGCACAGCATTTTTAGACGTGTGCTCACTATACTTCCCGACCTAAAATATGCCTCGTCCTGTTTGCCCTGCACCATGGAACATCACAGCCGATGGGTCACAGCCGATGGAAGATCTACAGGACTTTCTTTTTAAAAAACAAAAAATTTTTTTAACGTTTATTTTTAACAGAGAGAGACACAGAGCATGAGAGGGGGAGGGGCAGAGAGAGATGGAGACACAGAATCTGAAACAGGCTCCAGGATCTGAGCTGTCAGCACAGAGCCTGATGCGGGGCTCGAACTCACACCGAGAGATCATGACCTCAACTCACAGACCGGGAGATCATGACCTGAGCCGAAGTCGGACGCTTAACCGGCTGAGCCCTCCAGGCGCCCCATGATCTACGGGACTTTCTTTGACAAGAAATATCAGTTTTTATGAATCGGCCACCTACCCTCCTAAGTGATATATGATGAACCAACCAACACAAAAGGAAAAGACATAGAATAAACACATGTTCTGCATTCAGTAAAACAAGCGATCCTTTCCCCACTGGCTTCGGTATAAACCATGACCCTTTCCCCGAGGGGCTGAGTAAATCTTCTGAAATAAATGACCAGCCTCCTGGGGCAGGATCTGAGAAGGCAGTTGCCAGAGTTTCAACTCTCACCCTTGGCATTGGCTAAAGGGATTTGGAAAACACTTACCAAACACTTACCAACACTTACCACCCTTTTCCGCAGCGGTTTAATTCCCAGTGAAACCAGATGATCTGAATGTCACAGGCCACACAACAGGGCTCGTCCCCTGAGATGTACTGTCATCTGTGGGAGGGGCTCAGGTCCTCTCCCTGATCTCGCTCAGGTTTCTTCAGTGGCCAGGACAGTCCTCAGGCCTACAGGAACCGGCAGCCCCGGGGAGCTGACTGCGCTCCCCGGGCTGGGGGCTGCCAGGGTCTGAGGGATGAGAGTCTGGTGTTTGGATGTGTGCATGCTTGTGAAATGCCTTCAGGCGTGTGTATGTCACACAAGGTCACCTAATGTTGGCCCCTGCAACCACTAAGCCTACTGATGCAGGCTGTCTAAACCTACTGATCTAGGGAGCCATGAGGGAGTCTGAGGTTGGTGGCAGCAATGATGAGGCTATAGCTAAACCAGAGGCACTGGCCACATGGAACAGTCCAGGTCTAAATCTTTCCCTGGGAGGGGCAGCTGGCTGGCTCAGTCAGTATGAGCAGGCAACTCTCGATCTTGGGGTCATGAGTTCAAGTCCCACATTGGGCATTTGGCTTACTTAAAAAAGAAATGTTCGTAAATCTTTCCCTGGGGACAGTGACCCTGAATGATGGCTTGCCTTCCTCACTACAGACCTAGAGCACACAGCTCCCCTCAGGGACAGCCAGGGGGCTTACTCACTCTTTTTCCACATCCAAGAAACCCGAATCAGGAAAACCCTGCTACCCAAGTGCTCGAGGTGGAGAGTCCAGGAGACTTGAAAATCTGTGCCCAACAGAGATAAAAGACACTTATATAAGTTTTGAGTTTACATCTTATAAAGGACAATAATAAATAGAGGCCCAGGCAACCAATGACTGGTTTTAAGTATAAAGACCTGGTATGTTTTGTGGAATGTTTCCTTGCCGGGTGACGATTTTTAAACTAGAAAATAATTGTAGGGGCGCCTGGGTGGCTCAGTTGGTTGAGCATCTGACTTTGGCTCAGGTCACGATCTCATGGTTCGTGAGTTCGAGCCCCACGTTGGGCTCTGGGCTGACAGCTCAGAGCCTAGAGCCTGCTTCGGATTCTGTGGCTCCTCTCTCTCTGCCCCTCTCCGCCCACATTCTCTCTCTCAAAAATAAATAAACTTAAAAAATTTTTAAATAATTGTATAATTTGAGCTGCTAATTGTTGTTAAGTGGGGGGGAAGGGCTTAGAGTGTTCTTGTGGAGGATACATGATGGAGCCTTCTAGGGTGTTAGAGTTTTTTTCTGTATCTTCATCTGGTTGCGTATTTACACATGGAACTATTCATTGAACTGTACGTGTTTGTTCACTTTACTGTTTGTAGTTTTGCCTCAATTAAAATAACAACAAACAAGTGAAGGAAGTTAAAGCCAAAATCTGAACTGTGACTGAAGTTCCCAGCTTCAGTTTCCGGCTGATGAGTCTGGTAGGGTGACAGGTAGACAGGATTCCTCGCTGTACGATTAGTTCTGGGTCCGTCCAAACACAGCAATTATCTTTATGGCTTCCTCATGTTTTATCTACCCACCTGTCACCACACACGTTGCATTCTTTGGTAAGGAACAGATTCAGGTCTCCACTATTTCAACGTTCCTCAGGCATGGTGGGAAACCTCCCTCACAAAGGCCAGTAAACAGACCTCCTTCCTCAACTCAGGCGTTGGAACGAGTCACACGCAGGTGTTTTCTGTGCCGTCTCCAGCTCTTCCTGCATGCTAGATCTCACAACCTTCAACAACAATGCAACAAGAAATGGCTCAATTGTCACAAAATGGTGGGCATTGTGAGGAGCAATGGCCCCCAATAGAAAACCGGATAGATGACTTCTCTTTCTGTCTAGTGGAAAACATACCCACTGAAGATGCATCGACAGGTGTAAAAGTTTATGATTTCCATAAATCCTCCACACCAGGACTGTCAAGACTCCAGGGGCGTGCGTGCTGCCAACATGATGAGGTGGGAAAAAATAGGGGCCGCCACTGGTCATCGGTTCCTTGTTCAAAGAGATTAGCAGAGGCATTGTAAGTGTTTCTGATGAGTGGCCTGGAGCCCTGGTCTGGAAACCGTCCCATTCATCTTTTAGCTGCTCCTTTTCCATTTTTCTCTTGGGCTTCTCATCACCGTGGACAGGGCCACCATTCCCAGGAAGAGGGCGGCCTCACGGCCTCAACACTGTAGCAGCAGCAGCACCAGCACTGGAAACCCAGGGTTTCCACGTGGATCCCTCAGCTCCCCTTACAGCTGCTCTGTGAGGGGTCTGCCCTTCCCTGGGATGCTGCCAGGGCTCATGACTGGGACCATAGCCCCCTGGTATCCACAGACCCTCCCCTACCTCCACCTCTTCCCAAACACCCCTTCCCAATTGTCTATATGAACACTTTTCTCTCACTGCCTCTTTCAAAGACCTTCTGTGGAATTTAGCTTTGGAAATAAAAGTCAACCAGTCTCACAGGCTTCTTCTGCTTTCATCTGCAAAATGTCTTCCAAGCGACCAGAAGCATAGAATGGATAATCTGAGGGAATGTGGGGGAAGAGACAGGAGAAATTTCAGGAAAACCATCTATTATGAATACCATCGGTTTATCAAAGTCATTCTTCCTCCTAATGAAGTATTTGTTGCTTCGTGAAGAGAAAGACTGATGTCTATTTTGTTCATCTCCCCGGGGGCTGGTGGCCAAGCCACAGAGCCTGATGTGCATTGGGAGAATGTCCCACAAATCGTCATGAGCTTTTCTGTTGCAGATTGACAACCATGTCGTGCTTAGTAGTTTGGGAAATTAAAAAAAAAAAAGAGCTACCACTTCACATCCTCTAGGACTGCTGTAACAATAACAGCAACGACAGAACTAGAAAATAAATATCGATGATGATGTGGAGACACTAGAACCCTTGCACGCTGCAGGTGGGAATGTAAAATGGTGCCTCCATTTTGGAAGAGTTTGGAGTTCCTCAAAATGTTAAACATAGAATACCCATCCCAGCAATTTCACACCTAGGTATATACTCAAAATAATTGAAAACGTGGACTCAAACAGAATATTGAACATGATAGTACATAACGGCATTCTTCACAAAAGCCAAGAGTCTGACCCTTAACCGACTGAGCCACCCAGGTGCCCCAAAAAGGAATGAAATTCTGATAATGCTACAACCCTTAATAACCTTGAAAAAATTATGCTAAGTGAAAAAGACACAAAAGGACAAATACGGCATTATTCCACTTATATCTAGAGTAACTAGAGAAACATGTAGGGTAGGCAAGTTCACAGAGATGAAGAGTAACTACTAGTTACCCAGGGATTGGAGGAAGGGGGAAAGAAGGGTTTTTGTTTAATGGATCCAGAGTTTCTGTTTGGGGAAACTAAAAGAGTTTTGGAAATCGATAGCGCTAAATGGTCGCGCCACTTTGTGAATGCAATTAGTGCCACTAATCATTTCTAAAAATGATTAGAATTGCAAACCTATGTTATATGTATTTTACACCCCCCCACCAAAAAAAAAGGAGTGAGGATTTTTGGTAAGAAAGAACAGTGGTAGGAAGTATAGAAAGTCTATTTCCCTGAGAATGGTTAATGGTGGCCCGGCTGTCATTCAGTTTTCCAGGAAGCACCAGATGCATTTTTCAAGTACTTGGTTAGTATTTTGTCTGGTTATCATTTTGCAGCCGGATTATCAGCGATTTATTTTTCATTCACTGGTAGTTTACAATATTTTTCAAATAGTTTTTTTTTTTAAGTTTATTCATTTTGAGAGAGAAAGAGAGTGAAAGTGAGGGAGGGGCAGGGAGAAAGAGAGAGAAAGAATCCCAAGCAGGCTCCACACTGTCAGCACAGAGCCCAGCTCAGGGCTCAATCCCATGAACCATGAGATCATGACCTGAGCCAAAACCAAGAGTTGGATGCTTAACCATCTGAGCCACCCAGGTGCCCCCTAATAGATTTTTATAAAAGGAAAAATATAAGCCTGAGGACTGAAGGTGACATTTCAAATGGAAGAGGAAATCTTAGAAATTATGGCAAATTCTTTATCCTAATTGTTGTATTAGAGCTTTTTCCTGCACAGAGCCCCTTGAAAGGAAGTCCTGTCAACAATCTGAGCACAGTGGCTATACATTTTTAAAGTCACAGCATTTAAAGCATGATTCTATTAATTACCTAAAAAGAATCCCTGGGGGACCCTAGTGGCTCAGTTGGTCAAGCAATGGACTCTCTATTTTGGCTCAGGTCATGATCTCCCAGTTGTGAGCTCGAGCCCTGTGTCTGGCTCCACATTGTGTATGAAGTCTGCTTAAGATTCTCTCTCTCTCCCTCCCTCCCTCCCTCTGTCTCTCCCCTGCTCACACAAGAGCTCTCTCACTCTCGCTCTCACTCTCTCTCTTCAAAAAAATATAAAAAGAATTCCCTGGAATCTAGACACAGGTTCCTAGATCAAAGTGTCACCTAAAAGAAGCACAGCTAATTCATAAGCCAAAAGATGACTTTACAGGATGGCATGGAAATCTCTCCTGAAAGAGGTGCTCAGTACTATGATCTCAGCAAGAGACAGGGAGAGAAACTGTCCAAGACAATAGCCACAGTCTTTGTAAATCCTAATCCAAGAACTGATATCCCATCACTTGTGTCTTTTTTCTGTTTATTAGAAGTTAATAAGTCCAGACAGCACATGCTAAGAGGGAAGGGATTTCATAAGAGTGTAAATATCAGGAGGTGGAGGTCATGGAAATTATTTTGGGGCCTGCCCACTATAACATCCAAGTGGAGAATTTGATCAGGTAGTCAGACAAACAAATCTGGAATTCAGTGTGTTAATTCAGCCTGGAGATTTAGGTTTATCATCAATCCCTGAAGACACATATTGAGTGTGGAACTGGATGAGATCCTCGAGGAAGTAAGTATAGACAAAGAAGAAGAGAGGTCCAACTACTGAGCTCTGGGGCCCTCTTATTTTTTTTAACTTTATTCATTCATTCTGAGAGAGAGAGAGAGGGTACATGAGCAGGGGAGGGACAGAGAGAGAGTAAGAGAGAATCCCAAGATGACAGCGTGGAGCCCCATACAGGACTCAAGATCATGACCTGAGCTGAAATCAAGAGTCAAACAGTCAACAGACTGAGCCACCCAGGCGCCCCCATTTCCTCCTTTCTTTTTCCCTTGTTGCCTCTTCAACTCTTCCATAGCACCTCAAGCCTTTCTCCATGTACGTATCTTATAACAATGCCATGTATCTGTCTTTTTCTCACTGATCACAAGTGAGCCCAGTTTTACACATTGCTGTATCCCTAGCGCTAGCACAGTAGAGATTCTCAAAAAATGTTATATAAATGATCACTACTCTGAGGAAATAAACTCCGATGCCAGTTTACCACTCCTTTTGTCTTTGTCATTCACTCCTGTCCCCCAATTCAAGGACTGAAATGTCTGCAAGTTCCTGGTGTGATTTCACCCAAGACAGAAGGTCAGTTAGCAAAGTTATTAAAACAATCCACTTTGTTTTAATTTAATCTAGGGTTGTTTTCATCAACTCTCCCCACCCCCTCTCTCTCTCTCGCTGTCTCTCCCCTTTTTTTGAAGATCAAAATCTAACCTCCTTGGGTGCCTGGATGGCTCATTCAGTTAAGCATCCAACTCCTGGTTTCTGCTCAGGTCGTGGTCTCACTGTATGTGAGTTCCAGCCCCACACTGGGCTCTGCGCTGACAGTGTGGAGCCTGCTTGGGATTCTCTCTCTCCTTCTCTTTTTATGCACCCCCCACTCGTGCTCTCTCTCTCTCTCTCTCTCTCTCTCTCTCTCTCTCTTTCAAAAGAAATAAAAATAAACTTAAAAAAAATCTAACCTCCTTAAATCACTTCATCACTTTTTTCAAGATGAATAATTTTAGATTTACAAAAAAAAAGTCCCCAGATAGTACAGTCTCAACATATCACACATCCAATTTCCCTTTTTGTTAACACCCTACCCGAGTCTGGTGTATTTCTTAAGATTAATAAACCATTACTCCTCTCTCTTTACCCCTCCACCACTTGTGAGCTCTGTCTCTCTCAAAATAAATGAAAAACTTGAAAAAAAAAAAAAAAAGGTCAGGGGAGGCCCCTGGGTGGCTCAGTCAGTTAAGCGTCTGACTCTTGATTTCAGCTCAGGTCATGGTCTCACAGTTCTTGGGGCCCAGACCCACATCAGGTTCTGCCCTGACAGTGCAGAGCCTGCTTGGGATTCTCTCGCTCCCTCTCTCTCTCTCTCTCTCTGCTCCTCCCCTGCGTGGGTGCTCTGTCTCTCTCAAAATAAATGAATAAACTTTCAAAAAAAATTAATAAACTATTATTACTATATTGTGGTTAAAGTCCATATTTTATTCACAGTTCTTTTGCATTCACCTTTTTCTATCGCTAGATCCAATCCATGAGACCACACTCTATTCAGTGGTTATGCCTCTTTAGGATCCTCTCGGCTGTGACACTTTCTCAGGCATTTCTTGTCTTTGATGACCTTACCAGTTTTTAGGAGTACTGATGGAGAATTTTGTAGAATAGTGGAATTCATCTGGCATTCTTCTCATGAGAGTACTGGAGATATGTTTTTTTTTTTTAAAGAGTAAGAAAACAGATAAAGCATCATTTTGGGGCGCCTGGGTGGCTCAGCTGGCTGAGCGTCAGACTCTTGATCTTGGCTGAGGTTATGATCTCATGGTTTGTGAGTTCCAGCCCTGAGTTGGGCTTTGCACTGACAGTGCAGAGCGTGCTTGGAATTCTCTCTCCCTCTCCCCCACTCATGCTCTCTCTTTCTCAAAATAAATAAACTTAAAAAAAAATTTTTAAGTACCACTTTCATTACATCTTAGCAATGGCACAGACTATCGGTATGACCACTCCATTTGCATGTTCTCTATCAGTCTAACTGAAAGGGTGTCGAGGAAGATGGTGGCATAGGAGGACGCTGGGCTCACCGCGTCCTGTTGGTCACTTAGATTCCACCCACACCTGCCTAAATAACCCAGAAAACCGCCGGAAGGCTAGCAGAACAGATTCTCTGGAGCCAAGCATAGACGAGAGGCCCACGGAAGAGGGTCGGAAGGGCGGAGAGGCGGTGCGCGCTACACGGACTGGCGGGAGGGAGTCGGGGCGGAGGGGCGGCTCGCCGGCCAAGCAGAGCCCCTGAGTCTGGCTGGCAAAAGCAGAGGGGCCAGACGGAGTGTGTTCGGACAGCAAGCAGGACTTAGCATCTGGGAGGTCATAAGTTAACAGCTCTGCTCGGAGAGCGGGAGGGCTGGAGGACAACGGGAGGGAGAGTTGTTGAGCCCCGGACGACAGAGCTCAGCTTGGCGGGGAACAAAGGCGCTGGGAAGCGCCATCTCCCTTGCCCATCCCCTAGCCAAAATCCCAAAAGGAGCCAGTTCCTATCAGGGAACTTGCTTGCACCGCGCAAACACCCAACTCTGTGCTTCTGCGGATCCATCCCTCCGGTGGCGGGTCTGACTCCCTCCCGGTGCCGCAGGGCCCCTCCCGAAGCGGATCTCTGAAGGAAAAGCAAGCTGAGCCTGCCCCTCCTGCCCCTGTGCACCTTGCCGATCCACCCCAGCTAATACGCCAGATCCCCGGCACCACAAGCCTGGCAGTGTGCAAGTAGCCCAGATAGGCCACGACACCCTACAGTGAATTCTGCCCCTAGGAGAGGGGAAGAGAAGGGCACACCAGTCTGACTGTGGCCCCAGCAGTGGGCTGGGGGCAGACATCGGGTCTGACTGCTGCCCCGCCCACCAACGCAAGTTATTCAAGACAGCACAGGGGAAGTGCCCTGCAGTTCCTCACCACTCCAGGGACTACCCAAAATGACAAAACGGAAGAGTTCCCCTCAAAAGAATCTCCAGGAAATAGCGACAGCTAACGAACTGATCAAAAATGATTTAAACAATATAACAGAAAGTGAATTTAGAATAATAGTCATAAATTTAATCGCTGGGCTTGAAAACAGTATAAAGGACAGCAGAGAATCTATTGCTACAGAGATCAAGGGACTAAGGAACAGCCAGGAGGAGCTAAGAAATGCTACCAATGAGCTGCAAAATAAAATGGAGACAACTACGGCTCGGATTGAAGAGGCAGAGGAGAGACTAGGTGAACTGGGAGATAAAATTATGGAAAAAGAAGCTGAGAAAAAGAGAGAAAAAAAATCCGGGAGTATGAGGAGAAAATTAGAGAACTAAGTGATGCACTAAAGAGAAATAATCTACGCAAATTGGTATTCCAGAGGAGGAAGAGAGAGGGAAAGGTGCTGAAGGTGTACTTGAAGAAATAATAGCTGAGAACTTCCCTGATCTGGGGAAGGAAAAAGGCATTGAAATCCAAGAGGCACAGAGAACTCCCTTCAGGCGTAACTTGAATCGATCTTCTGCACGACATATCATAGTGAAACTGGCAAAATACAAGGATAAAGAGAAAATACTGAAAGCAGCTAGGGATAAACATGCTCTAACATATAAAGGGAGACCTATAAGACTCGTGACAGATCCCTCTACTGAAACTTGGCAGGCCAGAAAGGAATGGCAGGAGATCTTCAATGTGATGAACAGAAAAAATATGCAGCCGAGAATCCTTTATCCAGCAAGTCTGTCATTTAGAATAGAAGGAGAGATAAAGGTCTTCCCAAACAAACAAAAACTGAAGGAATTCGTCACCACTAAACCAGCCCTACAAGAGATCCTAAGGGGGATCCTGTGAGACAAAGTACCAGAGACCTCGCTACAAGTATGAAACCTACGGACATCACAATGACTCTAAACCCATATCTTTCTATAATAACACTGAATGTAAATGGACTAAATGTGCCAACCAAAAGACATAGGGTATCAGAATGGATAAAAAAACAAGACCCATCTATTTGCTGTCTACAAGAGACTCATTTTAGACCTGAGGACACCTTCAGATTGAAAGTGAGGGGATGGAGAACTATTTATCATGCCACTGGAAGTCAAAAGAAAGCTGGAGTAGCCATACTTATATCAGAAAACTAGACTTTAAATTAAAGGCTGTAACAAGAGATGAAGAAGGGCATTATATAATCATTACAGGGTCTATCCATCAGGAAGAGCTAACAATTATAAATGTCTATGCGCTGAATACGGGAGCCCCCAAATACATAAAACAATTACTCACAAACATAAGCAACCTTATTGATAAGAATGTGGTAATTGCAGGGGACTTTAATACCCCACTTACAACAATGGATAGATCATCTAGACACACGGTCAATAAAGAAACAAGGGCCCTGAATGATACATTGGATCAGATGGACCTGGCAGATATATTTAGAACTCTGCATCCCAAAACAACAGAATATACTTTCTTCTTGAGTGCACATGGAACATTCTCCAAGATAGATCACATACTGGGTCACAAAACAGCCCTTCATAAGTATACAAGAATTGAGATCATACCATGCATACTTTCAGACCACAGTGCTATGAAGCTTGAAATCAACCACAGGAAAAAGTCTGGAAAAACCTCCAAAAGCATGGAGGTTAAAGAACACCCTACTAAAGAATGAATGGGTCAACCAGGCAATTAGAGAAGAAATTAAAAAATATATGGAAACAAACGAAAATGAAAATACAACAATCCAAACGCTTTGGGAGGCAGCAAAGGCAGTCCTGAGAGGAAAATACATTGCAATCCAGGCCTATCTCAAGAAACAAGAAAAATCCCAAATACAAAATCTAACAGCACACCTAAAGGAAATAGAAGCAGAACAGCAAAGACAGCCTAAATCCAGCAGAAGAAGATAAATAATAAAGATCAGAGCAGAAATAAACAATATAGAATCTAAAAAAACTGTAGAGCAGATCAATGAAACCAAGAATTGTTTTTTGAAAAAATAAACAAAATTGATAAACCTCTAGCCAGGCTTCTCAAAAAGAAAAGGGAGATGACCCAAATAGATAAAATCATGAATGAAAATGGAATTATTACAACCAATCCCTCAGAGATACAAGCAATTATCAGTGAATACTATGAAAAATTATATGCCAACAAACTGGACAACCAGGAAGAAATGGACAAATTCGTAAACACCCACACACTTCCAAAACTCAATTAGGAGGAAATAGAAAGCTTGAACAGACCCATAACCAGCGAAGAAATGGAATCAGTTATTCAAAAATCTCCCAACAAATAAGAGTCCAGGACCAGATGGCTTCCCAGGGGAGTTCTACCAGATGTTTAAAGCAGAGATAATACCTATCCTTCTCAAGCTATTCCAAAAAATAGAAAGGGAAGGAAAACTTTCAGACTCATTCTATGAAGCCAATATTACTTTGATTCCTAAACCAGACAGAGGCCCAGTAAAAAAAGAGAACTACAGGCCAATATCCCTGATGAATATGGATGCAAAAATTCTCAATAAGATACTAGCAAATCGAATTCAACAGCATATAAAAAGAATTATTCACCATGATCAAGTGGGATTCATTCCTGGGATACAGGGATGGTTCAACATTGACAAATCAATCAACGTGATACATCACATTAATAAAAGAAAAGATAAGAACCATATGATCCTGTCAATCGATGCAGAAAAAGCATTTGACAAAATTCAGTAACCTTTCTTAATAAAAACCCTTGAGAAAGTCGGGATAGAAGGAACATACTTAAACATCATAAAAGCCATTTATGAAAAGCCCACAGCTAACATCATCCTCAATGGGGAAAAACTGAGAGCTTTTTCCCTGAGATCAGGAACACGACAGGGATGTCCACTCTCACCGCTGCTGTTTAACATAGTGTTGGAAGTTCTAGCATCAGCAATCAGACAACAAAAGGAAATCAAAGGCATCAAAATTGGCAAAGAAGAAGTTAAGCTTTCACTTTTTGCAGATGACATGATATTATACACGGAAAATCCGATAGACTCCACCAGAAGTCTGCTAGAACTGATACATGAATTCAGCAAAGTCGCAGGATACAAAATCAATGTACAGAAATCAGTTGCATTCTTATACACTAATAACGAAGCAACAGAAAGACAAATAAAGAAACTGGTCCCATTCACAATTGCACCAAGAAGCATAAAATACCTAGGGATAAATCTAACCAAAGATGTAAAAGATCTGTATGCTGAAAACTATAGAAAGCTTATGAAGGAAATTGAATAAGATATAAAGAAATGGAAAAACATTCCGTGCTCATGAATTGGAAGAATAAATATTGTCAAAATGTCAATACTACCCAAAGCTATCTACACATCCAATGCAATCCCAATCAAAATTGCACCAGCATTCTTCTCAAAGCTAGAACAAGCAGTCCTAAAATTCATATGAACCACAAAAGGCCCCGAATAGCCAAAGTAATTTTGAAGAAGACCAAATCAGGAGGCATCACAATCCCAGACTTTAGCCTCTACTACAAAGCTGTAACCATCAAGACAGCATGGTATTGGCACAAAAACAGACACACAGACCAATGGAATAGAATAGAAACCCCAGAACTAGACCCACAAAAGTATGGCCAACTAATCTTTGACAAAGCAGGAAAGAATATCCAATGGAAAAAAGATAGTCTCTTTAACAAATGGTGCTGGGAGAACTGGACAGCAACATACAGAAGGTTGAAACTAGACCACTTTCTCACACCATTCACAAAAATAAACTCAAAATGGATAAAGGGCCTGAATGCGAGACAGGAAACCATCAAAACCCTAGAGGAGAAAGCAGGAAAAGACCTCTCTGACCTCAGCCGTAGCAATTTCTTACTTGACACATCCCCAAAGGCAAGGGAATTAAAAGCAAAAATGAACTATTGGGACCTCATGAAAATAAAAAGCTTCTGCACAGCAAAGGAAACAATCAACAAAACTAAAAGGCAACCAACGGAATGGGAAAAGATATTTGTAAACGATATATCAGACAAAGGGCTAGTATCTAAAATCTACAAAGAGCTCACCAAACTCCACACCCGAAAAACAAATAATCCAGTGAAGAAATGGGCAGAAAACATGAATAGACACTTCTCTAAAGAAGACATCTGGATGGCCAACAGGCACATGAAAAGATGCTCACCATCGCTCCTCATCAGGGAAATACAAATCAAAACCACACTCAGATATCACCTCACGCCAGTCAGAGTGGCCAAAATGAACAAATCAGGAGACTATAGATGCTGGAGAGGATGTGGAGAAACGGTAACCCTCTTGCACTGTTGGTGGGAATGCAAATTGGTGCAGCCGCTCTGGAAAGCAGTGTGGAGGTTCCTCAGAAAATTAAAAATAGACCTACCCTATGACCCAGCAATAGCACTGCTAGGAATTTACCCAAGGGATACAGGAGTACTGATGGGGCACTTGTACCCCAATGTTTATAGCAGTACTTTCAACAATAGCCAACTTATGGAAAGAGCCTAAATGTCCATCAACTGATGAATGGATAAAGAAATTGTGGTTTATATACACAATGGAGTACTACGTGGCAATGAGAAAGAATGAAATATGGCCCTTTGTAGCAACATGGATGGAACTGGAGAGTGTTATGCTAAGTGAAATAAGCCATACAGAGAAAGACAGATATCATATGTTTTCACTCTTATGTGAATCCTGAGAAACTTAACAGGAACCCATGGGGGAGGGGAAGAAAAAAAAAAGAGGTTATAGTGGGAGAGAACCAAAGCATAAGAGACTCTTAAAAACTGAGAACAAACTGAGGGCTGATGGGGGGGGGGGGGTGGGAGGGAAGGGAGGGTGGGTGATGGGTATTGAAGAGGACATCTTTTGGGATGAGCACTGAGTGTTGTATGGAAACCAATTTGACAAAAAATTACATATATTGAAAAAATAAAAAATAAAAAAATAAAATACTAATTATATGCTGTCTACAAGAATTGCACTTAAGATACTATAGGTTGAAAGCAGTGGGGCACCTGGGTGGCGCAGTCGGTTAAGCGTCCGACTTCAGCCAGGTCACGATCTCACAGTCCGTGAGTTCGAGCCCCGCGTCAGGCTCTGGGCTGATGGCTCAGAGCCTGGAGCCTGTTTCCGATTCTGTGTCTCCCTCTCTCTCTGTCCCTCCCCCGTTCATGCTCTGTCTCTCTCTGTCTCCAAAATAAATAAACGGTGAAAAAAAAATAAAAAAAAAAAAGAAAGTAGTGACAGAAAAAGATACACACTTCAAATAGTAATAAGAAGAACACTGGAGTCTTTATATTAATATCAAATAAAATAAATTTCACAACAAAATACATTTCCAGAAATAATGCTCAAAATTTCAAATGTATATAAACTCAAGAAAATTGCAAAGCACATGAAACAAACTTGACAGAATTAGACACACAATTCACAATAATAGTTGAATATATTTTTGTGGTAAGATATATGCAATACAAAATGTGTCATTTTGATCATTTGTAGACATACGATTCAGTGGTTAATTACATTCATCATGTTTTGTGATCATCACCACTATCTGTTTCCAAAATATTTTCATCACCCCCGACAAAAACTCTATAACCTGTAGCAATAACTCCTCATTTTCCCTCTCTCTTATCCTTCTAATAATCTCTAATCTAGCTGCTGTCTCCATTAATTTGCCTCTTCTGGATATTTCATAGAAGATAATGCATAAAAAAATTTGCCTTCTGTGCCTCTTTTGTTTCATTTAGCATAATTGTTTTGAGGTTTATTTGTGTTGTACCATGTGCCATTCTTTTTTCTGGATGAATAATATTCCATTTTGTGTGTGTGTGTGTGTGTGTGTGTGTGTGTGTGTGTGTGTGTGTGTGTATACCTTGTGTATGTATATATATACCTTATTTTGTTTATCGACTGATCTGTTGATGGATACTTGAATTGCTTCACTTGGCTATTGTAAATAATGCTGTAAAGAACATCAATGTACAACTACTTACTCAAGTCCCTGTTTTCAATTTTTTAAAGCATATACCTAGGAATGGAATTGCTAGATTAAATTTATTTCTAAGTATTTTATTCTTTTAGAAGATGTTGCAAGGGTAACAATTTGTTTAACTTACTTTTCAGATGGTTCACTGCAGGTATATAAGACAACAACTAATTTTTGTGCCTTTATCTTGTACCCTGCAATTTATCTGAGCTCATTTTTTAGCTCTAGTAGCTTCTTTGTGGATTCCTTGGAACTTTCTATACAGGATCATGTCATCTACAAATAGAAGCAGATTTCATTCTTTCTTCCTGATTTGGGTGATTTTTACTTCTCTTTCTTGCCTAATTGCTCTAACTAGATTCTCCAGTACAATGTTGAATAGTAGTAGTAAAATCAGATATCCTTGTCTTGCTCCTAATTAGTGTGAAAGTTTTGATTCTTCCACCATTAAGTATAATGTTAGCTGTGGAATTTTTCTTAAATAAACTTTAATATGTTGAGTAAGTTCCCTTCTATTCCTAATAATCATATTGTTTTTATCATAAACAGTGTTAGATTTTATAAAATCCCTCTTCTGTATCATTTGACATTATGGTTGTGTATTTGGACATATTTTTTCACTCATTCTACTTATTATTTTTATTTAATGATTTATTTATTATTCAATTTATTTTTTAAATTTCCATCCAAGTTAGTATAGAGTGCAACAATGATTTCAGGAGTAGATTCCTTAATGCCCATTACCCATTCAACCCATCCCCCCTCCCACAACCCCTCCAGCAACCCTCTGTTTGTTCTCCATATTTAAGAGTCTCTTCTGTTTTGTCCCCCTCCCTGTTTTTATATTCCTTTTGCTTCCCTTCCCTTATGTTCATCTGTTTTGTATCTTAAAGTCCTCATAGGAGTGAAGTCATATGATATTTGTCTTTCTCTGACTGATTAATTTCGCTTAGCATAATACCCTCTAGTTCCACCTTTCTAGTTGCAAATGGCAGGATTTCATTCTTTCTGATTGCTGAGCAATATTCCATTGTATATATATACCACATCTTCTTTATCCATTATCTGTCGATGGACATTTGGGCTCTTTCCATACTTTGGCTATTGTCGATAGTGCTGCTATAAACATTGGGGTGCATGTGCCCCTTTGAAACAGAACACCTGTATCCCTTGGATAAATACCTAGTAGTGCAATTGCTGGGTCATAGGGTAGTTCTATTTTTGATTTTTTGAGGAAGCTCCGTACTGTTTTCCAGAGTGGCTGCACCAGTTTGCATTCCCACCAGCAGTGCAAAAGAGATCCTCCTTCACTGCATCCTTGCCAACATCTGTTGTTGCCTGAGTTGTTAATGTTAGCCATTCTGACAGGTGTAAGGTGGTACCTCATTGTGCTTTTGATTTGTATTTCCCTGATGATAAGTGATGAGCATTTTTTCCTGTGTCAGTTGGCCACCTGGATGTCTTCTTTGGAGCAGTGTCTATTCATGTCTTTGGCCCATTTCTTCACTGGATTATTTGTTTTTTGAGTGTTGAGTTTGAGAAGTCCTTTATAGACTTTGGATATGAACCCTTTATCTGATATGTCATTTGCAAATATCTTCTCCCATTCCATTGGCTGCCTTTTAGTTTTGCTGATTGTTTCCTTCACTGTGCAGAAGATTTTATTTTGATGAGGTCTCAATGGTTCATTTTTGCTTTTATTTCCCTTGCCTCTGGAGATGTGGAGATGTGTTGAGTAAGAAGTTGTCGCAGCCAAAGTCAAAGAGGTTTTTGCCAGCTTTCTCCTCGAGGATTTTGATGGCTTCCTGTCTTACATTGAGGTCTTTCATCCATTTTGAGTTTATTTTTGTGTATAGTGTAAGAAAGTGGTCCAGGTTCATTGTTCTGCATGTTGCTGTCCAGTTTTCCCAGCACCACTTGCTGAAGAGACTGTCTTAATTCCATTGGATATGCTTTCCTGCTTCATCAAAGATTAGCTGGCCAAACGTTTGTGGGTCCATTTCTGGGTTCTCTATTCTGTTCCATGGATCTAAGTGTCTGTTTTTGTACCAGTACCATACTGTCTTGATGATTACAACTTTGTAATACATCTGGAAGTCCGGGATTGTGATGCCTCATGCTTTAGTTTTCTTTTTCAAGATAGCTTTGGCAATTTGGGGTCTTTCCTGGTTCCATACAAATTTTAGGATTGTTTGTTCTAGCTCTGTTAAGAATGCTGGTGTTACTTTGATAGGGATTTCATTGAATATATAGATTGCTTTGGGTAGTTTTGACATTTTAACAATATTTGTTCTTCATATCCAGGAGCATGGAATCTTTTTCCACTTCTTTGTGTCTTCTTCAATTTCTTTCATAAGCTTTCTATGGTTTTCAGTGTATAGGTTTTTCACCTCTTTGGTTAGATTTATTCCTAGGTATTTTATGGTTTTTGATCCAATTGTAAATGGGATCGATTCCCTGATTTCTCTTTCTGTTGCCTCATTATTGGTGTCTAGGAATGCAACCCACTTCTGTGCATTGATTTTATAGCTTGCGATTTTGCCGAATTCATGGATCAGTTCTAGCAGTTTTTTGGTGGAATCTTTTGGGTTTTCCATATAGAGTGTCATGTCATCTGTAAAGAGTGAAAGTTTGACCTCCTCCTGGCCAATTTGGATGCCTTTCATTTCTTTGTGTTATCTTATTGCAGAGGCTAAGACTTCCAATACTATGTTGAACAACAGTGGCGAGAGTGGACATCCCTGCCTTGTTCCTGACCTTAGGGGGAAAGCTCTCAGTTTTCCCCATTGAGGATGATATTAGTGTTGGGTCTTTCATATATGGCTTTTTTGATCTCGAGGTATGCTCCTTCTATCCCTACTTTCTTGAGGGTTTTTATCAAGAAAGGATGCTGTATTTTGTCAAAAGCTTTCTCTGCATCTATTGAGAAGATCATGTGGTTCTTGTCCTTTCCTTTAATGATGTGATGAATCACATTGATTGTTTTGTGGATATTGATCCAGCCCTGCACCCCAGGTATAAGTCCCACTTGGTCATGGTAAATAATTTCTTTATTGTATTTTTGGATCCAGTTGGCTAATATCTTGTGGAATTTTGCATCCATGTTCATCAGGGAAATTGGTCTATAGTTCCACTTTTTACTGGGGTCTTTTTCTGGTTTTGGAATCAAGGTAATGCTGGCTTCATAGGAAGAGTTTGGAAGTTTTCTTCCATTTCCATTTTTTGGAACAGCTTCAAGAGAATAGGTGTTAACTCGTCTTTAAATGTTTCATAGAATTCCTCTGGAAAGCCATCTGGCCCTGGACTGTTTTTTGGGAGACTTTTGATTACTAATTTGATTTCTTTACTGGTTATGGGTCTGTTCAAATTTTCTATGTCTTCCTGTTTCAGTTTTGGTAGTGTATATGTTTCTAGGAATTTGTCCATTTCTTCCAGATTGCCCATTTTATTGACATATAATTGCTTGTAACATTCTCTTATTATTGTTTGTATTTCTGCTCTGTTGGTTGTGATCTCTCCCTTTTCATTCTTGATTTTATTTATTTGGGTCCTTTCCTTTTTCTTTATGATCAGACTGGCTAGGGGTTTATCAATTTTGTTAATTCTTTCAAAGAACCAGCTTCTGGTTTCATTGATCTGTTCTACTGTTTTGTTGTTGTTGTTGTTTGTTTTGACAAAAAAAATGACCAAAAAAAATGACAAAAAAAAATGACTTCTCGGTCATTTCCTTCTTAATTTCCACCATAATCATCTGTTTCTTACCATCTTTCTTTTCAACCTTTTCCCGCATAGGGGCCATTGAATACACTTACATGGATGTTGACTACAATACAGTATTAATAAACTTTTGTCATATACCGTATTTAATGTAACTGGCAATAAGGCAGCAGAGGAAAGGGTCTACATCTGCAGGAAGCCTGACAAAGAATGAAGCAAAGCATTCCTCAGCTTACTCTCGTATAGAAAAGCAAAGTACTGTCTATAGGTGCTTTGAAGTGACAAAAAAATACCCTAGGGCCAGATGTGGGCACCTTCCAACATTCTGAAAAAGCACTGATTTTTGCCAAACACTGTGGCCTGAGATCAAGCATCTGAGCATGGGAGATAATCATCCACAATCCCACAGTGAGAAAGAGAGAAGAACCATTGGTTCAGTTGTGATAATGTGACATTTGGTAGCACATACTACTCATACTGCAAGACATCACTCGTTTACCAAGTTCAAATTTGTTAGAAAGGTTTGCTTGCCTTGTGGAACACTCACAGAACAAGTTATTCAGAATCCAAGGTTTTACTGTATTTTGAATTTTCAAGAAGTTGATGGGAAAATTTTTAAAAATGGGGCACCTGGGTGGCTCAGTCAGTTAAGTGTCTGACTTTGGCTCAGGTCATGATCTCATGGTCTGTGGGTTTGAGCCCCACGTCGGTCTCTGTGCTGACAGCTTGGAGCCTGGAGCCTGCTTCGGATTCTCTGTCTCCCTCTCTCTCTCTGACCCTCACCCCACTCATGTTCTGTCTCTCTGTCTCTCTCAAAAATAAATAACATCAAAAAATATTTTTAAGAAAAATTTAAAAAATAATAATAAAAAAAAAGGGAACTCCTGGGTCAGTCAGTTGAGCATCCAACTCGATTTCAGCCTCAGCTCATGATCCCCGGGTTGTGGGATGGAGCCCCGTGTTGGACTCCATGCCAAACGTGAAGGCTGCTTAAGATTCTTTCTCCCTCTCTATCTCAGTAATAATTAAAAAGGTAAGTTGATGACTCTCCATTTCTTTAGGGGAAGTTACTGGGGCTTTATTAGTGTCTTTTGGTGGTGTCTCATTTGCTTGATTCTTCATGATCACATAGCCTTACATTTAAAGGAGCAGACAGGGGCACCTGGGTGGCTCAGTCAGTTGAGCGTCCAACATCAGCTCAGGTCACGATCTCGCGGTCCGTGAGTTCGAGCCCTGCGTCGGGCTCTGGGCTGATGGCTCAGAGCCTGGAGCCTGCTTCCAATTCTGTGTCTCCCTCTCTCTCTGCCCCTCCCCCGTTCATGCTCTGTCTCTCTCTGTCTCAAAAATAAATAAATGTTAAAAAAAAATTTTTTAAATAAATAAATAAAGGAGCAGACACGTCCTGACTTCATAGACTGGTTTTGTCAGATAAAGACCTTCTCCTGAGTCCCCCAGACTGATAGGACTGCCTCCGAGATCATGATTGGGTGAAGCTGAAGCTGGGTCGTGCGGCTGCTGTGGGGTCCACAGTCAGGCCAGGTTAGTGGGCTTTTTACTGGTGATATGGGTTGGTGTGGTTCTTGCCAGGCCCTTGGTCTGGCAAGACTGCCCTGGACCCTGGAGAGCAGAGCCACAGGGCTGCTTCAAGGTCTGTGGTAAGGTCTGAGATCAGTGGGTCTGTTATCAAGGTCACCAATGAACAGGGCACTTCCTGGGTCCCTTGGTGGATGAGGCTTGTGGCAGGATCACAGAAAAGTGGGTCTGGAACTGGGTCTATAGGGGGTAGGCTCCTTTTAGGTCCCTAGCCAAGACCATGGTCAGTAGGCCTGCTGCTAGAGTGTAGGCCTGCCTTCTCAAGGCTGTTCTTCTCAGTCTTGGCCTCTACTGAGCTTTTGAAACCTCTGACCTGAATCCCATGGTTCCCACAAAGGCATTTTGTCTGTGGATGACCATTAAATCCTTGTTTCTATGTGGAGATAAGGCTGAGGACCCCCTCTTCTTCCCTCTTGTGGACGTGGTGTTTCTCTTTTTTCTCTTTCAATGTAGGTATTTATAGCTATCAATTTCCCATGGAGCATTGCCTTCACTACATCCCATAAGTTTTGGTACGTTGAATTTTTTATCTAATTCATCGCTGAGTATTTTCTAATTTTCTTGGTGCTTTCTTCCTTGACCCACTGGTTTTTTGTAAGCATGCTGGCTGATTTCCATGAATTTGTAAATTTTCCAGTTTTGCTTCTGCTGCTGATTTGTAGTTTCACTCTGTTGGAATCAGAGGCAATGCTTTGTATAATTTTGATCCTTTGAACTCTACTGATTCCTGGTTTTGAGCCTTAAATGCAGTCTAGCTCCACATACACTTAGAAAGCATGTGCAATCTGCTGTTGTCAGGTAGAGAGTTCTGCACATGTCTGTCAGCCTTGCTGAAGTCTATGCTGAAGATCTCTATCTCCTTACTGTGCATTATCTCTGTCTTCAAACAGGCTGAGCCCCCCGTCTTGGAGTACCTTTCCCTCCCTGCCCATAGTTTACTCCTTCTCATCTTTCTAAATGGAAAGTATTATGGTACCTCCCTATAAATACTGTTCTGATATGCCCCCAGGTCTGTCTCATGGAGATATCATTTCTGTGTCCTGTACAGAGATATCTGTGCAGCAAAATGGCACTTATCACACACTCTAATTCTCCACCTCCATCTCTAGCTCCGTGGGAACCGAGGCAACCCACAACAGTATAAAGTGTATATTGGAACTCAGTAAAGACTTCTTTATGAAAGAGTTCATTATAAGCTGATGAAAACACCATAGAATAAGGGCAGCAGTGAGCTGGAGACACTCACCTGTCCGAGAGATGGCCGTATTTGAAGCCTCCCACCAACATTCCAGCCATGAATAGGAATTGAACAACTGATCTCTGTGACTGATAATTACATACGAGGTCCCACTGGAAGAGAAGGAAACCAGCACAGGGGAGTTTCACAGCAGCTCACAGTCCCTCAGTGTTCACTTGCTGCCACAAACATCAGTGGACATGCTCTCCAGGACTCCCTCTCCTACATTTACTTACCCATATCATCCAAGTCTCAATTTAAGCATGACTTTCTCTAGAAATCCTCAACTAAATCTTCTAGGTTATATTAGGGACAATCTTTATATTCACTTAGCATTCCATACCTCAGGGGTTCTCAATCTTGGTCACACAATGAAAACATTGAGGAGATTTTCTAGAATACTGATGCCCGCATTTCTCACCTGGAGTGAAATACACTGATTTGCTTGTCTGCGAAGTATCCAGGGCATGGAGATTTTTTTTTTTTTAATTAATACAGGTGTTTGCAATTTGCGACTAGGCTGAGAATAAGTGACCAAAAAATAATACATTATGTCAAGTATTTACTTGTCTAATCATTACTATTCACCTTATATTTAAATACCTCTGATATGGAATTCACATCTAGTTGGTTGATTTCACTGGCCTCAAATTCAATGTAAGTGCTTGACAATTAAGAAGATAATAATCACAGGGCACCTGGGTGGCTCAGTTAAACATCCGACTTTGGCTCAGGTCATGATCTCATAGTTCGTGGGTTCAAGCCCCATGTCAGGCTCTGTGCTGACAGCTCAGAGCCTGGAGCCTGCTTTGGATTCTGTGTCTCTCTCTCTCTCTCTCTCTCTCTCTCTCTGCCCCTAACCCACTCACATTCTGTCTCTGTCTCTCTCAAAGATAAATAAACATTAAAAAAATGTTTTAAAAAAGAAGATAAGCAATCACTATTTGCTAAAAGAATGAAAGAGAGCTGACTGCAATACCTACACAATAACTGAACACTTGAATCATGCTTATTCTGTCATTCTAAATACCCAGACTTAGTAGTCACAAGAGGTAAAAGGGGCCTCTTACCTCAGACACAATGGTAGAGAGGAAGGTCATAAACCCAGCCATCCAGACAGGCCTCTGTGTCTGGCTCAGTCATGTTGGTGAAGGTTCCATTCAGATGAAGAAGCTGCCACTGGGGACAGATAAAGCGCTGACATTTCTCTGGCCTCAATTCTGAGTTCCATGCGATGGAGATGCTGAGGAGGGCCTCGGGGCTGAGGATCCCAGTATCATTATCAGAGACTGTGTCATTGTCAAGGATGTTCACCCAGCAGCGATGACCAGGAATGGCTGCAGTGAAGTTCTCCAAAATCATATGGCATAATAGCATCAGCATGAAGGGAAGAACTAAAATTATCTGAAGGAGATGGAATTTCCCCAGGCCACCATCCTGATCCAGGAGCTCCTGAAAGGCCATTGAGTATGAACAGGTGATCCTCCAGAGGAGACACAATGACTTTATGGAGATAAATGCAAAGGGACAAAAAGGCTTCCTTTTATTAACTCACACTACGTCAGTGTGACCTCACACCAGCTTCTTATCAATGGACCTCACTCACATCACTCCTGCAGCAGAGCAGTGGAAACAGGATCCCCAGACCTTTTGGAACCAGGAGGCGTTAATTTTTTAGCAGAGCCATAGAGAAAATTATATACCAGGGACACTTCTGTTGACAAAGAAATCTGTTTAAAATTTTAATCTCTGAATGTGCTTCCCCTTAGTGACCTTTCACAGCAGCTTCTGAAATTAGCATTGGACTTTGTCATGTATTTAACCCCCCAAATAAACTAAAATAAGCCTGCTGTGCAGTCTTCAATCATTTCCGGAAAATGAAACTTGAGTGACAAAAAAAGAATGGTTGTGTGATTTTTCTGTGGCAAGAAAAATCAAATACTTTTCTTGTTTAGCGCTGAATTTAGATTCAGGTAATAGATAAGATCCTTTGTTGTTAATCAAAACAAAGTGAAATGTGGTACAATTACTACATTTTGGTAACTGATACTACACTTCAGTTTCAATCACCTTAGGAATCTTAGATTCCTTGCAATGTAGATACAGAAGGAAAGCAGTGGTAAGTTCACGTAAGGGTTTATTTTCTCAAGCTCTTTTTTTAATTTATGTAATATATTTGAAGATCTTTTCGGTGCTAGTGTTTAGAGTCCTGATTCATTGGCGATTTCATCATTATGAATGAGGCTTCTTTATCTCTGATAGTGTTCCTTGACTTTAAGCATGTGTTTTCTCACACTTATATAGCCATTCCAAGCTTCTTGTACTTACGGTTTGCATATAAACTTCTAATCCCTTAGGTATTTTTTATTTTTATTTATTTATTTATTTTAATGTTTATTTATTTTTGAGAGAAAAAGAGAGACAGAGCATGAGCAGGAGAGAGGCAGAGAGGGATCAAGACACAAAATCTGAAGCAGGCTCTAGACTCTGAGCTGTCAGCATAGAGCCAGATGTGGGGCTCGAACCCAGGAACCACATGATCATAACCTGAGCCAAAGTCGAATGCTTAATAATGACTAAGCCACCCAAGCGTCACTAGTTATTATTTGATTGAAATGTTTGTTGAGGGGTGCCTGGGTGGTTCAGTGGTTTGAATGTCAGTTCAGGTCTCAGTTCAGGTCTTGATCTCAGGGTCGTGAGTTTGAGCCCTGTGTTGGGGTCCACACTGGGGTGAAGCCTACAAGAAAGAAAGAAAGAAAGAAAGAAAGAAAGAAAGAAAGAAAGAAAGAAAGAAAGAAAGAAAGAAAGAAAGAAAAGAAAGATTTATTGAGATTATTGTAGAATCACATGTAGTTGTAAGAAATATGAGAAACTGTGTGCAGTTCCCCTAGCTTCCCCCAATAGTAATATTTTGCAAAACTATAATATCACAACTGGGATATTGATACTGATACAAACCCACTGATCTTATTCAGATTTCCTCAGTTTTACCTGTACTTGTGTGTGTGTGTGTGTGTGTGTGTGTGTTTACTACTATATGGTTTTTATCATATGTGCAACTTAGTAGTGTTCCCACCACCTCAATCAAAGCAACAAACAGTTCTATCTCCACTGGTATCCCTCATGTACTGTTATAAGTAATAACTCTTTCCTGCTTCTGTCATTCCCTTTTCTACCTTTGGCAACTACTAAACTATTTCCCGTTTTTTTTAAGCTTCTGCTAATTAAAAATTGTTTTATATACAAAAAATAATATGGGAGAGTGACATCATCAAAATGGCAACATAAGCTGTTCCCAACTTCAGTCCCCCACAAAAGAAGATCAACTGGCAACTGTCCATAGAAAGACACCATTGTGAAAATCCCAGAACCCAGAAGTGAGGCTGAAGCAACACTGGAACCACAGGATCACATTAGAAGAGCAAGAGGAGTGGCTACACTCTGACCATATTGCCCCACCTCCATGCCAGCACGACACCACACTGAGAAACTCCATCCTGAGCCTACAGTTTCTCCAGTGAGAAAAAGAGAACTCAAGGTAGACATCAGTTCCCTCAACATTGGGAGCTGCTTCCCAGAAAGTCCAGCCAGGTATCACCTCATGGGGATTACTGGGGAAAACTGCAGGACTCCACCACTGGGATTCAGACAGGGATGAAGAAGGGGCAAAGCTTGCATTAACCAGTGCTTAGATCTTGAGAGACCATATTCCTGTTGGCAGTGGCATCGAGAAGAGAACCCAGCCAGTTTTTCTGCCCATCTGCAGAGCTGAGCTGGAGGCCCCATCTTGACAGAGAGCTCAGTTGGTAGCTCTGCCTGATTTGGGTCCCCAGCCAACAAACTATACCAGCTGTGGAGCTGGTTATGCGGCCCTGCCTGAGAAGGAAAGCATATTCACAGCCCTGCCCAACTGCTGGGTGTAGCCTCCATTCCCATTAAGCCAGGAAGTCTAGCAAGGGAATCCAGGTATCCATAGAGCCCATCCAGTGGTCTCACTTGGATAGGCATCCAAGACCAAGTCTTTCTCAACTGTTAAGAATAGCCTCTGGCCAGGACCAACTTATGGAGAATAACAAAGCAGAAAAAAAAAAAAAAAGAGGGAAACTAAGGGAAAGAGTAAGATTTAAGAATTGGAGAAATCTGGGGCGCCTGGGTGGCGCAGTCGGTTAAGCGTCCGACTTCAGCCAGGTCACGATCTCGCGGTCCGTGAGTTCGAGCCCCGCGTCAGGCTCTGGGCTGATGGCTTGGAGCCTGGAGCCTGTTTCCGATTCTGTGTCTCCCTCTCTCTCTGCCCCTCCCCCGTTCGTGCTCTGTCTCTCTCTGTCCCAAAAATAAATAAAAACGTTGAAAAAAAAAAGAATTGGAGAAATCAGTGATCATTAGAAAGGAACAACATCAGAATCATAGGGATCCCAGCTGATGAAGAGAGAAAAATGGGTAGAAGGGTTACCTGAGCAAATCATAGCGGAAAACTTTCCTTACCTGGGGAAAGACACAGACATTAAAATCCAGGAAGCACAGAAGACTCACATAAGATTCAACAAAAACTGACCATCAACAAGGCATATCATAGTCAAATTCACAAAATACTCAGGCAAGGAAAGAATCATGAAAGCACCAAGGGAAAAAAGTCCTTAACCTACAAAGGGAAGACATTTCAGGTTTGCAGCAGACCTAGCCACAGAAACTTGGCATGCCAGAAAGAAGTGGCAGGATATATTCAATGCGCTGAATTGGAAAACTATGCAGCCAAGAATTCTTTATCCAGCAAGGCTGTCATTCAAAATAGAAGGAGAGATAAAAAAATTTCCCAGACAAACAAAATTAAAGGAGTTTGTGGCCACTAAACCAGCCCTGCAAGAAATTTTAAGGGGGACTTTCTGAGGGGAGAAAAGATGTATATATATACCCAAAGCAACAAAAGATTAGAAAGGACCAGAGAACATGACCAGAAACTCCAACTCTACAAGCATCATAATGGCAATAAATTCCTATTTTTCAGTACTCACTCTAAATGTCAATGGACTAAATACTCCAATCAAAAGACATAGGGTAACAGAATGGATAAGAAAACAAGATCCATCTATGTGCTGTTTACAAGAGACCCACTTTAGACCTAAAGACACCTTCAGATTGAAAGTAAGGGGATGGAGAACCATCTATCATGCTAATAGTCAACAAAAGAAAGCCAAAGTAGCCATACTTATATCAGATAATCTAGACTTCAAAATAGGGACTGTAACAAGAGATGAAGAAAGGCATTATATGATAATTAAGGGGTCTATCCACCAAGAAGAACTAACAATTGTTTTTTGGG
Source organism: Felis catus (assembly GCF_018350175.1). Classification (NCBI taxonomy): domain Eukaryota; kingdom Metazoa; phylum Chordata; class Mammalia; order Carnivora; family Felidae; genus Felis; species Felis catus. The sequence goes on along the minus strand of NC_058377.1, from coordinate 106,576,672 downwards.
TTTTTTTCAATATATGAAATTTATTGTCAAATTGGTTTCCATACAACACCCAGTGCTCATCCCAAAAGGTGCCCTCCTCAATACCCATCACCCACCCTCTCCTCCCTCCCACCCCCCATCAACCCTCAGCTTGTTCTCAGTTTTTAAGAGTCTATTATGCTTTGGCTCTCTCCGACTCTAACCTCTTTTTTTTTTCCTTCCCCTCCCCCATGGGTTTCTGTTAAGTTTCTCAGGATCCACATAAGAGTGAAAACATATGGTATCTGTCTTTCTCTGTATGGTTTATTTCACTTAGCATCACACTCTCCAGTTCCATCCATGTTGCTACAAAGGGCCATATTTTATTCTTTCTCACTGCCATGTAGTACTCCATTGTGTATATAAACCACAATTTCTTTCTCCATTCATCAGTTGATGGACATTTAGGCTCTTTCCATAATTTGGCTATTGTTGAGAGTGCTGCTATAAACATTGGGGTACAAGTGCCCTTATGCATCAGTACTCCTGTATCCCGAGAGTAAATTCCTAGCAGTGCTATTGCTGATCATAGAGTAGTTCTATTTTTAATTTTTTGAGGAACCTCCACAATGTTTTCCAGAGTGGCTGCACCAATTTGCATTCCCACCAACAGGGCAAGAAGGTTCCCATTTCTCCACATCCTCTCCAGCATCTAGGGTCTCCTGATTGTTCATTGTGGCCACTCTGGCATGAGATGATATCTCACTGTGGTTTTGATTTGTATTTCCCTGATGAGGAGCGACGTTGAGCATCTTTTCATGTGTCTGTTGGAAAACCTAACAATTGTAAACATTCATGCTCCAAATGTGAGAGCACCCAAATATATAAATTGGTTAATCATAAACATAAACAAACTCATTGATAATAATACCATAATAGTAGGGGACTTCAACACTCCACTTACAGCAATGGGCAGATAATCTAAACAGAAAATCAACAAGGAAACAGTGACTTTGAATGACACACTGGACCAGATGGACTTAGATATATTCAGAACATTTCATCCTAAAGCAGAATACACATTGCTTTCCAGTGCGCATGGAACATTCTCCAGAATATTTCACATACTGGGACACAAATCAACCCTCACCAAGTACAAAAAGATCGAGATCATACCATGCATATTTTCAGACCACAATGCTATGCAACTCAAAATCAACCACAAGAAAAATTGTGGAAACATAACAAATACTTGGAAACTAAAGACCATCCTACTAAAGAATGAATGGGCTAACCAAGAAGTTAAAGAATAAATTAAAAAGTACATGGGGGTGCCTGGGCGGTTCAGTCAGTTAAGCATCTAACTTTGGCTCAGGTCATGATCTCACGGTTTGTGAGCTTGAGCCCCGCGTTGGACTCTGTGCTGACAGCTCAGAGCCTGGAGCCTGCTTCAGATTCTGTGTCTCCCTCTCTCTCTCTGCCCTTTCCCTACTCACACTCTGTCTCTCTCTCCTTCAAAAATAAATAAACACTAAAAAAAATTTTTTTTAAGTACATGGAAGCCAATGAAAATGATAACATCACAGCCCAAATGCTCTGGGATGCAGCAAAGGCAGTCATAGGAGCGAAGTATACAGCAATCCAGGCCTTTCTAAAGAAGGAAGAAAGTTCTCAGATACACAACCTAACCTTACACCTTAAAGAACTGGAAAAAGAACAGCAAATAAAACCCAAAAACAGCAGAAGACAGGAAATAATAAAGATTAAAGCAGAAATCAATGCTATTGAAACAAAACAAAATAAAACAAACAACAACAACAATACAGTAGAACAGATCAATGAAACCAGAAGCTGATTCTTTGAAAGAATTAACAAAATTGATAAACCCCTAGCCAGTTTGATCAAAAATAAAAAGGAAAGGACCCAAATAAATAAAATCAAGAATGAAAGAGGAGCTATTACAATCAACACAGCAGAAATGCAAACAATAATAAGAGAATATTACAAGCAATTATATGCCAATAAAATGGGCAATCTGGAAGAAATGGACAAATTCCTAGAAACATATACACTACCAAAACTGAAACAGGAAGACATAGAAAATTTGAACAGACCCATAACCAGTAAAGAAATCAAATTAGTAATCAAAAGTCTCCCAAAAAACAGTCCAGGGCCAGATGGCTTTCCAGAGGAATTCTATGAAACATTTAAAGACAAGTTAACACCTATTCTCTTGAAGCTGTTCCAAAAAATGGAAATGGAAGAAAACTTCCAAACTCTTCCTATGAAGCCAGCACTACCTTGATTCCAAAACCAGAAAAAGACCCCAGTAAAAAGTGGAACTATAGACCAATTTCCCTGATGAACATGGATGCAAAATTCCACAAGATATTAGCCAAGCGGATCCAACAATACAATAAAAAAAATTATTCACCATGACCAAGTGGGACTTATACCTGGGATGCAGGGCTGGATCAATATCCACAAAACAATCAATGTGATTCATCACATCATTAAAGGAAAGGACAAGAACCACATGATCTTCTCAATAGATGCAGAGAAAGCTTTTGACAAAATACAGCATCCTTTCTTGATAAAAACCCTCAAGACAGTAGGGATAGAAGGAGCATACCTCGAGATCAAAAAAGCCATATATGAAAGACCCAACATTAATATCATCCTCAATGGGGAAAACTGAGAGCTTTCTCCCTAAGGTCAGGAACAAGACAGGGATGTCCACTCTCGCCACTGTTGTTCAACATAGTATTGGAAGTCTTAGCCTCTGCAATAAGATAACACAAAGAAATGAAAGGCATCCAAATTGGCCAGGAGGAGGTCAAACTTTCACTCTTCGCAGATGACATGATACTCTATATGGAAAACCCAAAAGATTCCACCAAAAAACTGCTAGAACTGATCCATGAATTCGGCAAAATCGCAAGCTATAAAATCAATGCACAGAAGTGGGTTGCATTCCTAGACACCAATAATGAGGCAACAGAAAGAGAAATCAGGGAATCGATCCCATTTACAATTGGATCAAAAACCATAAAATACCTAGGAATAAATCTAACCAAAGAGGTGAAAAACCTATACACTGAAAACCATAGAAAGCTTATGAAAGAAATTGAAGAAGACACAAAGAAGTGGAAAAAGATTCCATGCTCCTGGATATGAAGAACAAATATTGTTAAAATGTCAAAACTACCCAAAGCAGGGGCGCCTGGGTGGCGCAGTCGGTTAAGCGTCCGACTTCACCTCAGGTCACGATCTCGTGGTCGGTGAGTTCGAGCCCCGCGTCAGGCTCTGGGCTGATGGCTCAGAGCCTGGAGCCTGTTTCCGATTCTGTGTCTCCTTCTCTCTCTGCCCCTCCCCCATTCATGCTCTGTCTCTCTCTGTCCCAAAAATAAATAAACGTTGAAAAAAAAATTAAAAAAAAAAAACTACCCAAAGCAATCTATATATTCAATGCAATCCCTATCAAAATAACACCAGCATTCTTCACAGAGCTAGAACAATCCTAAAATTTGTATGGAACCAGGAAAGACCCCGAATTGCCAAAGCAATCTTGAAAAAGAAAACCAAAGCTGGAGGCATCACAATACCAGTCTTCAAGCTGTATTACAAAGCTGTAATCATCAAGACAGTATGGTACTGGCACAAAAACAGACACTTAGATCCATGGAACAGAATAGAGAACCCAGAAATGGACCCACAAACATACGGCCAACTAATCTTTGACAGAGCAGGAAAGAACATCCAATGGAATACAGTCTCTTCACTAAGTGGTGTTGGGAAAACTGGACAGCAACATGCAGAAAAATGAACCTGGACCACTTTCTTACACCATACACAAAAATAAACTCAAAATGGGTGAAAGATCTAAACATAAGACAGGAAGCCATCGAAATCCTCAAGGAGAAAGCTGGCAAAAACCTCTTTGATCTTGGCCGTAGCAACTTCTTACTCAACGCGTCTCTGGAGGCAAGGGAAACAAAAGCAAAAATGAACTATTGGGACCTCATCAAAATAAAAAGCTTCTGCACAGTGAAGGAAACAATCAGCAAAACTAAAAGGCAGTCAATGGAATGGGAGAAGATATTAGCAAACGACATATCAGATAAAGGGTTCGTATACAAAATCTATAAAGAACTTATCAAACTCAACACCCAAAAAAACGAATAATCCAGTGAAGAAATGGGCAAAAGACATGAATAGACACTTCTCCAAAGAAGACATCCAGATGGCCAATGGACACATGAAAAAATGCTCCACATCACTCATCATCAGGGAAATACAAATCAAAACCACAATGAGATACCACCTCACACCTGTCAGAGTGGCTAACATTAAGTCTGACAACAACAGATGTTGGCGAGGATGTGGAGAAGGAGGATCTCTTTTGTTCTGCTGGTGGAAATGCAAATTGGTGCAGCCACTCTGGAACACAGTATGGAGCTTCCTCAAAAAATTAAAAATAGAACTACCCTATGACCCAGCAATTGCACTACTAGGTATTTATCCAAGGGATACAGATATGCTGTTTCAAAAGGGCACATGCACCCCAATGTTTATAGCAACACTATCGACAACAGCCAAAGTATGGAAAGAGCCAAAATGTCCATTTACAGATTAAAGGATAAAGAAGATGTGGGAGGGGCGCCTGGGTGGCTCAGTCAGTTAAGCGTCCGACTTCGGCTCAGGTCATGATCTCGCGGTCCGTGAGTTTGAGCCCCGTGTCGGGTACTAACAGCTCAGAGCCTGGAGCCTGTTTCAGATTCTGTGTCTCCCTCTCTCTCTCTGACCCTCCCCCGTTCATGCTCTGTCACTCTCTGTCTCAAAAATAAATAAACGTTAAAAAAAATTTAAAAAAAAAAGATGTGTGATATACACATGCACACACACACACACACACACACACACACACACACAAAATGGAGTATTACTCAGCAAGCAAAAAGAATAGAGTCTGTCATTTGCCACTACACAGATGGAACTGGAGGGTATTATGCTAAGCGAAATTAGTCAGAGAAAGACAAATATCATATGACTTCACTCATATGAGGATTTTAAGATACAAAACAGAGAAACATAAGGGAAGGAAAACAGAAAGAATATAAAAACAGGGAGGGAGACAAAACGGAAGAGACTCTTAAATATGGAGAACAAACATAGGGCTACTGGAGGGGTTGTGAGAGGCAGAATGGGCCTAATGGGTAAGGGCATTAAGGAATCTACTCCTGAAATCATTGTTGCACTATATGCTAACTTGGATATAAATTTAAAAAATAAATTAATTTAAAAAAGAATGCTTGCAATAATAGAGAAAGAAAATAAAGAAAATAAAAGAATAGCCTCTGGCCCCCACATAACCAGGGGCCCTGAACAATGACCCTAGTCAGCCTCAGAACCCAGACCATGACACCTCACAGCCACAGAGCTCAGACAACCACTCCACCCCACAGCAGAATCCAGTCTATGGCCTTGCCTCAGGTAAGCCTTATCTAGTGACACCACCCTATTATGGAGCATTGCCTGTAGCCCACACAACAAGGAAGCCCAGACAGCAAACCTGCTGAACCATGTGCATAGCCTCTAATCCTATCCAACTGTGCAACACACCTGGTAGCCCCTCCCCAACCAGAGACCCAGCCAGCAAACTTGCTCAAGAGTAGACCAAAGTCAGTGGCCTACTTGATCATGAAGTCCAGCCTGCATACTCACTCAAATTTGGGCATAACCTACAGCTCTGCTTAATCACAGAGTACAGCCTAAGGCCTCATCCAACTGTGAAGCTCTGCCTATGGCCCACTTGAACACAGGGTCCACCAAAAAACTCCATCCAGTTGGGGAGCACAGCCTAAGATCCCAACAACCAAGAGCAATTGCATAACTTAGTTTGAAGCCCTGTCCAACCACAAAGTCCAATTAGTGGCACCACCTTACCAAAGAATGGTCTGCGACTTCACCCAACCAGCGGTAATTGCAGAGCCCAGCTAGTGGCTTCACCTGATCACAGAGTAAATCCAGCTGCTTTGCCCAATAGGGAGCCACCATCCCCACTTATAGGTGGAGCCCAGCCAGAAGAAGCCCTTCCCCAACCTCAGAGAATAGTCAGTGGTCTTGTCAACTAGACATGCCAATAACAGACCCCACCTGCCCATGTGTGCTATCAACTGACCCATCCAGTACTCCAAGCTGAGCTGATTAGTGAAAATCTTTTCTTGCCAAAGTAAACCTATAAATCTGGAAGAGAAGAAATTCAACAAAGGAATAGAAACTGTCCAAAGAAACCAAATAGAAATCCTAGAGCTAAAGAATATAATGAGTTAAATAAAGAATTAAATAGAAAATTTCAACAGAAGACTCAACCATGCAGAAGAAAGAATCAAAGAACTAGAAAATAAGCCCAGTTATATAAGAAAAAAAGAATGAAAAAGAGTAAAGAAAGCCTATGGGCTCTATGATACAACCAAGGAAATAATGTATGTGTTATGGGAATCCAAGAAGAAGAGAAAAGGACAAAAGTTAATTTGAAGAAATAATGGTTGAAAACTTCCCAAACTTGAGGAGAGAAATGGACATCAGATTCAAGAGACCCAGAAGACCCCAAATAGGTTAAACCTGAAAAGAGCTTCACTGAAACGCATTATAATGAAATTGTTGAGGGTCAAACACAAAGAGAATTTTGAAAGCAGCAGGAGAAAAGTGATTCATCACATTCAAGGGAGCTGCCGTAACACTATGACCAGAAACCTGAACTGAAACCTTGCAGGCGAAAGAGAGTGAGATGATATACTCAAAATAATAAAAGAAAAATATTAATCAAGAACACTATACCCAGCAAAACTGTCTTTCAGAAATGAAGGAGATAAGGACTTTCCAAAACTAACAAAAGCTAAGGGATTTCAACATCACTAAACCTATCTTACAGGAAATGCTACGTATATCAATACTTGGGTTTTTTTTTTTAATTGCTAAATACATGGCATGTGTATACAAAAGCTGGTTTAACCATTCACTTGGTGAAGGCCATATGGATTGTTTCTAGTTTTGTTTGTTTGCCTTTTAGTGACATTTAATGACATATAATAATGTATAAGTTTAAGATGTAGGTCATGTTGATTTGATACATTTGTATGTTGCAAAATGATTACCATCATAACCTTAGCGAACACCTCATGTGTGTCACAAAATTATAATTACTTTTTTGTGTTGAGGACACTTAAAATCCAGTCCTTTACCCAGGTTAAAATCTATAATACAATATTTGCTATAATCACTTGGGTATGCATTAGAACTCCAGAACTTATTTATCTACTGCTTGCAAGTTTGTATCCTTAAACAGCTCACCAATTCCCCCACTGCCCAGATCCTGATAACCACCATTCTACTCTCAGTTTCTAAAAGTTTGGCTTTTTTAGATTTGACATACAAGTTATATACAATATCTATCACCCTCTCTCTGACATATCACATAATATAGTGCCCCCAAAGTTCAACATGTTGTCTCAATTGGCATAATTTTCTTCTTTCTCATGGCTGAATAATATCCCATTGATACAGATACCAAATCTTCTTTATCCATTCATCCATCAATGAACACTTAGGTTTTTCCACATCTTGGCTATTTTGAAGCATGCTGCAATAAACATGAGAGTGCAAACATCTTTTCAATATCTTGATTTCTTTTGGATATATACCCACAAGTGGGATTGCTGGATCATATGGTAGTTCTATTTTTAACTTTTTGAGAAACGTCCATATTGTTTTCCATGGTAGCTGCACTAATTTACATGGCCGCCAACAGTGTACAAAGGTTCCCTTTTCTCCACCACCTCGCCAGCACTTACAGCTTGCCTTCTTGATCCCAGCTATTCTAACAAGTGTGAGGTGATATCCCACAGTGGCTTTGATTTGCATTTCCGTGGTAATTAGTGATGTTGAGCATCTTTTCAGTATTTGTTGGTTATTTGGGGTATCTTTAAAAAAAATCTCTGTTTAGTTCATCTGCCTATTTTTAAATCTGTTTTTGTTTGTTACTGAGTTATATGAGTTCTCTACAGATTTTGGATATTAATGTCTTATCCAATATATTGTTTGCAAATATTTTCACCTATTCCGTAGGTTGTTGCTTTTTCATTTTGTCTATTGTTTCTTTTGTTATGAGGAAGATTGTTAGTTTGAGTACTCTTACTTGTTTATTTTTGTTTATGTGTTTGTGCTTTTGTTGTCATATCCAAATAATCATTGCCAAGACCTATGTCAAGGAGCTTCTTCTCTATGATTTCTTCTAAGAGTTTTCATTTATTGGGCCTCATATTTAAGTCTTTCCTCCATTTTGGGTTAATTTTTGTGAGTGGTATATGGGCCCATTCGTTTTTCTGCATTTGGTTATTTACCACCATTTGTTGAAGAGACTTCCTTCCACCATTGAGTATTCTTGGTTTTCTTGTCAAATATTAGTTGACCATATATGTGGGCACTTATGTCTGGAGACTCTATTCTATTCCACTTTACTGTGTGTCTACTTTTATGCCAGTACCATGATATTTTAATTACACTTTGTAATATAGCTTGATATCAGGAAGAGTGATATCACACTTTCACATAATTCCTTTGGCTATTTAGGGTCCTTTGTGGTTCCATATGAATTATAAGATTGTATTTTCTATTTCTGTGAAAAATGCCATTGGAATTTAGTAGGGATTGCATTAAATCTATAGATGGCTTTAGATAGTATGGACATTTAAAAATGTTAATTTTTCGGGGCGCCTGGGTGGCGCAGTCGGTTAAGCGTCCGACTTCACCTCAGGTCACGATCTCGCGGTCCGTGAGTTCGAGCCCCGCGTCAGGCTCTAGGCTGATGGCTCAGAGCCTGGAGCCTGTTTCCGATTCTGTGTCTCCCTCTCTCTCTGCCCCTCCCCCATTCATGCTCTGTCTCTCTCTGTCCCAAAAATAAATAAATAAAAAATGTTAATTTTTCCCATTCGTGAACAAGTAGTATCATTCTATTTATTTGTGTCTTCTTTAATTTCTTTCATCAGTGTCTTATATTTTTCATTGTACAGATCTTTCTCTTCCTTGGTTAAACTAATTCCTAAATATTTATTGTTTTTTATTTTAATATGAATGGGATTTTTTTTTCTTCATATAATTCATTGTTAGTGTATGGAAATGCCACTAATACCTGTGGCTGGACTATTGAATTCCTTGATTAGTTCCAAAATTCTTTGGTTGAGTTTTAGGATCTCCTATATATAAGATTATATCATTTGCAGATAACAACTTTACTTCTTCCTTTCCAATTTGAATTCTTTTTATTTCTTTATCTTGCCTGAATGCTTTATCTAGGATTTCCTGTATTATGTTGAATAAGAGTGTTGAGAGTAGGCAACTTTGCCTTGTTCCTGACATTAGAAGAAGAGTTTGTTTTTAGCCTTTTACTGTTGACTATGATGTTAGCTGTGGGTGTTTCACATATGACCTTTATTATGTGGAGGTATGTTCCTTCTATACTCAATTTGTTGGGGTTTTTTATCATGAAACCATGTTGAATTTTGCGAAATATTTTGTCTACATCTATTGAGGGTGTCCTATAATTTTTATCATTTATTTGATTAATGTGGTATATCATATTTAATGTTTTGTTTATGTTGAACTATCCTAGCATCCCACTTGGTCATGGAATATAATCCTTTGATGTGTTGTTGAATTTTGCTTACTACTATTTTGCTAAGAATTTTTACATCTATATTCATCAAGGGTATTGGTCTCTTGTTTTCTTGCAGTGTCCTTATTTGGCTTTAGTATCAGGGTTCTGCTGGTCTCATAAAATGAGTTTGGGAGTGTTCCCTTGTCTTCAATGTTTTGAAGAGTTTGAGAAGGATTGGCATTAATTCTTCTTCAAGTTTTTGGTAGAATTCACCAGTAAAGCCATCTGGTCCTGGGCTTTTCTGTATTGGGAAATTTTTGATTACTGATTCAATCCTTCTATTCATTATTGGTCTGTTCAAGTTTTCTATTTCTTTCATTCAGTCTTAGTAGACTGTATGCTTCTTAGAATCTACCCATTCTTCTAGGTTATCTAATTTATTGGCATATAATTGTTCACAACAGTCTCATGATCCTATGTTTTCATGTAGTATCAGTTGAAATGCCTCCTCTTTCTGTTTTAGTCTTCTTTTTTCTGAGTAGTCTAGCAAAAGGTTTGTCAGTTTGTTCACATTTTCAAAAAAAAAAAAACAGCTCTTAGTCATTGATCTTGATCTTTTCTATTGTTTTTCTTTTTTCTTTTTTTTAATATAATTTATTGTCAAGTTAGCTAACATACAGTGTATACAGTGTGCTCTTGATATCGAGGGTAGATTCCTGTGATTCATCACCTACATACAACACCCAGTGCTCATCCCTTTTCTATTGTTTTTCTAGTCTCTATTTCATTTATTTCCATTCTGCTCTATTATACCCTTCCTTCTATAACAAACTGTGGCTTAATTTGTTCTTCTTTTTCTAGTTCTTTGTGATGTAAAATTAGGTTGCTCGAGACTTTTCTGTTTTTTAATAGATGCTTGCATTTCTTTAAACTTCTCTAAGAACTGATTTGCAGCATCCATAGGTTTTGGTGTGTTGTGTTTTCATTTCTGTTTGTTTCAAGATTGTTTTTACTTTCCTTTTGATTTCTTCTTTGGCCCGTTGGTTGTTCGGGAGTATGTTGTTTAGTTTCCACGTGCTTTTAAACTTTCCAGCTTTCTTTTTTCTCTAATATTTGTATAATGTATTTTTATTGTAGAATTTCTAAAATAGAAATATAATTCATGTGCTATAAACCGATCCTTTTAAAGTGTACAGTTCGGTGGCTTCTAGTATATTCACAGAGTCATGCAGCCATCTCCATGACCTTAATTTCAAAACATTTTCATCAGCCTTGTCCCCATTAGCAGTGACTCCCTAATCCTCCCTATCCCCTTCACCCCCTGCCCTGAAACCACTAATATGATTTCCTTGTGGATTCCTCTGCTCTGGACATTTCATATAAGTGGAATCATATAAGGTGGCTTTTTGTTTCCGGCTTCTATCACTTAGCATAAAGTTTTGAAGGTTCGTCCACATTGTAACATGCATCAGCATTTCATTCCTTTTTATGGCTAAATATAGCTATGTTATTTTTGTTTATCCATTCACTGATTGATGGATCTTTGAGTTAGTTATTTTCACTTTTTGGCTATTATGAATAATGCTGCTATGAACATTCCTATACAAGTTTGTTTTGTATGTGATATTTTAATATTTATGCTGTGCTTTCAGATCTGATTTGGTCCTCATAAACACTTTGAGAGATAAGGCAAGTCATACTATTTCCATTTTATAGGTAGAGAAACAGAGGATCTCAGATATAATAGCTTCATACATGCTAGAGTCAGGGTGGGGGGGATGGGTGAAGTAGGTGATGGGAATTAAGGAGTGCACTAGTCATGATGAGCACTGGGTATTGTATGGAAGTGTTGAATCACTAAATTGTACACCTGAAACTAATATTATACTGTATGTTAATTAACTGGAATTTAAATTAAAAACTTAAAAAAGAACAAAGGAAAAACAAATAGAACCAGCTTTATCTTTCTTGTTGATTTCTAGTTTCTAACTTTCTGTTGTTTCTAACAACAGAACTGAAACAAAATACTTTCTGTTGTTTAAGCCACCCAGTCTGTGTAATTTTGTTATGGTAGCCCTAGAAGACTAAGATATCCCTCTTTCAAAAGCTTTACAATAGCATCCAATGATTCAAGAAATTTCATCTTTGTAATTGTTCCATTTAAGTCATTTCCTGAAAAGGAATCTCTGCAGGCTGGATGGACATAGATCTACTTTCTAAGGTGTCCCACAAGTGATGAATTTGAAATTCAAGAATAAGACTCTGAATAGCCAAAACCACCTTGAAAAAGAAAAGCAAAGCTGGAGACATCATATTCTGGACTTCAAGTTATATTACAAAGCTGTAGTGATCAAAACAGTATGATACTGGCACAAAAATAGACACACAGGTCAATGGAACAGAATAGAAAACCTAGAAACGAACCCGCAACTATATGGTCAATTAATCTTCAACAAAGCAGGAAAGAATATCCAAAGGGAAGAAGACAAGTCCCTTCAACAAATAGTATTGGGAATACTGGACAGCAATATCCAGAAGAATGGAACTGGACCACTTTCTTTCACCATACACAAAAATAGACTCAAAATGGATGTAAGACCTAAATGAGAGGCAGGAAACCATTGAAATCTTAGAGAACACAGGCAGTGACCTCTTTGACATCAGCTGTTGCAACTTCTCTCTAGATATGTCTCCTGAGGCAATGGAAACAAAATAAATTAAATAAACAAATAAACTATTGGGACTTCATCAAAACAAAAAGCTTCTGCACATCAAAGGAAACAATCAACAGAACTAAAAGGCAACTGATGGAATGGGAGAAGATGTTTGCAAATGACATATCTGATAAAGGGTTAGTATCTAAAGCCTATAAAGAACTTATCAAGCTCAACACCCAACAAACAAATAAGCAATTAAAAATAGGCAGAAGAGATGAATAAACATTTCTCCAAAGAAGACATCCAGATGGGCAACAGACATATGAGAAGGTGTTCAACATCACTGATCATCAGGGAAATATAATTCAAAACTTCAATGAGCTATCACCTCACACCTGTCAGAATGGCTAAAATCAACAACACAAGAAACAACAGGTGTTGGCAAGGATGTGGAGAAAGGGGAGCCCTCTTTCCCAGTGGGAAAGGGTATTCCCACTGTTGGTGGGAAGGCAAACTGGTGCAGCCACTCTGGAAAAGAGTATGGAAGTTCCTCGAGAAACTAAAAATAAAACTACCCTACAATCCAGCAATTGCGCTACTGACTACCCAAAGAATACAAAAATACTAACTTAAAGGGATACATGCACCCCAATGTTTATAGCAGCATTATCTACAACAGCCAAATCATGGAAACAGCTCAAGTGTCCATTGACTGATGAATGGATAAATATGTGGCATATATATATGTGGCATGATATAGATATAGATATAGATATAAATAATGGAATATTACATATTATACATATAATGAAATATTACTCAGCCACAAAAAAGCATGAAATCTTGCCATTTGCAATGACATGGGTAGAGCTAGAGAGTATTGTGTTAGGCAAAATAAGTCAGTCAGAGAAAGACAAATACCATATTATCTCACTCATCTGTGGAATTTAAGAAACAAAACAAATGAGCAAAGGGAAAAAAGAGAGAGACAGGCAAACCAAGAAATAGACTCTTAACTATAGAGAACAAACGGACGGTTACCAGAGGGGAGGTGGGCAGGGGGATGGGCAAATAGGTGATGGGGATTAAGGAGGGCACTTGTCATGGTAAGCACCAGGTGATGCATGGAACTGTTGAATCACTACTATATCGTGCACCTGCCACTAATATTACACTGTATGTTAACTAACTGGATTTTATTTTTTTTATTTTTTTTTTATTTTTTTTTTTTTAACATTTATTTATTTTTGGGACAGAGAGAGACAGAGTACGAATGGGGGAGGGGCAGAGAGAGAGGGAGACACAGAATCAGAAACAGGCTCCAGGCTCTGAGCCATCAGCCCAGAGCCTGACGCGGGGCTCGAACTCCCGGACCGCGAGATCGTGACCTGGCTGAAGTCGGACGCTTAACCGACTGCGCCACCCAGGCGCCCCAACTAACTGGATTTTAAATAAAAACTTTAAAAATTTTTTAAAAAGAATAAGAAACTCTAGTCTGCAGAATAAATTCTAAAGATTTTTAAAAATCAACCTACCTTCTCCCATTATTGCCCTGTATATTCTGTAGATTCCATCTTTTGAATATCTTATAAGTGCACAAATATTATTTACCTTTTCCTATGATTGTATGCTTATTATTCTCTTGGTTATAAACTGTTTTTTTTTTTTCAATTGTTCACCCACTGCTTTATTGTCTCAAGAATCTTCCTTCAAGGGGCGCCTGGGTGGCGCAGTCGGTTAAGCGTCCGACTTCAGCTCAGGTCACGATCTCGCGGTCCGTGGGTTCGAGCCCCGCATCGGGCTCTGGGCTGATTGATGGCTCAGAGCCTGGAGCCTGCTTCCAATTCTGTGTCTCCCTCTCTCTCTGCCCCTTCCCCGTTCATGCTCTGTCTCTCTCTCTCTCAAAAATAAATAAACGTTAAAAAAAATTAAAAAAAAAAAAAAAAAGAATCTTCCTTCAAGAGTAGTTAAAAGTTCACTTCTATAAAGACCATTTCCTTGGCCCATGGCGTCTCCCCGGGAATCATGAAACATTGTCTTTTTCATTTTTCCACAGCACATTGTGTATTTCTCTTGTAATTATCTTACAACATTGCAGTGTAATTATTTATGTATCTATCTCTTATTAACTGGATTATAAGACCTTGAAACACTGACCTCATGTTTCACTTAGAAACTTATAAATAAAAATATAATATACAAATACATATAAACACATGACTTTGGTTTATTTACAGCAATAGCAAAGAAAGTTAGTCCAAAATGCTATTCGGATGACTCAGTAACTCTGGGAAAACAAACCATTACAGAAAAAATACAATTTCCTTCCCCCATTTTGAAATTTCCTCATTTCAAAAATCTTAAAACCGCTGTTACGGTGTGATTTAAACTGTAGCAGGACTTCAGTTACCAAAAGTTAGCATTCGTTCACAACATTCCACTTTGATTTAACTGAGGATGGTTTTCTTTAATCTTTAATAAAAATGCAGTTCTAATCAAGACAAATCCCTGCTCTCTGCTCTTTACACAGGAATATCACAAAGAAGTTCACCCTTGGGCCTCCATACATCCCTTTTCTGAAAATAATAGATGATTGAACAGGTGTGTTTTAGGTTATATGCCAAACAGGGATATTTCCGTCTAAACTCTACTGACTTCCCAGGAGCCTGTAAGGTCAGGATCATTCACTGAGTAGTCTTTTAAGCAAGTTTAGTTGTCAACAGCTAAGTCTCTTTGCCAGATACATGTATCTGTGACTTTATGGAAACTATCTAGCTGCCTCAAAAGACTTGGGGTAAAACCTCCCACCACTCTTCTGTGTCGGTCAGGCAGGGCCCACTAAGGAGAAAGTGGGGTCAGGATCCATATGCACTTGGTGTGGGAGCACCTGGGTGGCTCAGTCGGTTGAGCTTCTGACTCTTTGATTTCAACTCAGGTCATGATCTCACGGTTCCTGGGTTCAAGGCCCATGTCCAGCTCCATGCTAACAGCAGGGAGCCTGCTTGGAATTCTCTCTCCCTCTCTCTCTGCCCCTCCTTCATTCATGTGTGTGCACACACACACTCTCTCTCTCTCTTCCAAAATAAATAATCATTAAAAAAATATATGCACTTAGTGTGACATAGCGAAAGGAAATATTTTCTCCCTTTGAACTTATTTCAGTAAAGTCATTGTGCCATCTCTTACAGATCGGCTCTTCAGCCTCCATGGCCCTTCAGTGCCTCCTGGATCAAGATGGAGGCCTGGGGAGATTCCAGATCCTTCAGATAATTTTCCTTTGTATCTCCAGCCTCGTAGTGAAAACTCATATTTTATTGGAGAACTTCACTGCAGCCATCCCTGGTCACTGCTGCTGGGTCCACATCCTTCACAATGACACGGTCTCTGCTAACAGCACTGGGATCTTCAGCCAAGAGGTACTCCTGAGAATCTCCATCCCACTGGACTCAAACACGAAGCCAGAGAAATGCCATAGGTTCATCCATCCCCAGGGGCAGTTCCTTCACCTGAATGGTACCTTCTGCAACACGAGTGGGCCAGACATAGAGCCCTGTGTGGAAGGCTGGGTGTATGACCAAAGCTTATTCCCTGTCACCATTGTGATTGAGGTAAGAAGTCCCATTTAAATCTTCCACTTAGATGATCAAAGTGTTTAGAAATACACAAAAAATTGGGGCACCTGGGTGGCTCAGTCGGTTGAGCGTCTGACTTCGGCTCAGGTCATGATCTCATGGTTGATGAGTTCGAGCCCCGCGGTGGGCTCTATGCGGGCAGCTCAGGTCCTGGAGCCTACTTTGGATTCTGTGTCTCCCTCTCTCTCCGCTCCTCCCCTGCTCACTCTCTGTCTCTCTCTCAAAAATAAATAAAGATTAAAAATAATTAAAAATAAATTTGAAAAAGAACTACACAAAAAATAGACTTGCTTTATACCTTTAGTCCCAACGTGGACACTGCAGCCAGACTTTTCTTCATTCGTTCAGCAGATAGTAATTGTTTATCTATACTATGACAGTCAAGAGTATTGGTATTGGGGCGCCTGGGTGGCACAGTCGGTTGAGCGTCCGACTTCAGCCAGGTCACGATCTCGCGGTCCGTGAGTTCGAGCCCCGCGTCGGGCTCTGGGCTGATGGCTCAGAGCCTGGAGCCTGTTTCCGATTCTGTGCCTCCCTCTCTCTCTGCCCCTCGCCCGTTCATGCTCTGTCTCTCTCTGTCCCAAAAATAAATAAATGTTGAAAAAAAAATTTTAAAAAAAAGAGTATTGGTATTGAGGTTAGTGAACAATCTAAACACATGCTTGCTATCACATCATTCAATCTAGTGAGAGAGACCTATAATTTAAAAAGTAATGTTATGCTATAGGAACCTGGGTGACTCAGCCAAATAAGCACCGGACTTCAGCCCAGGTCATGATCTCACGGTCCATGGGCTCCAGCCCCACGTTGGGCTCTGGGCTGACAGCTCAGAGCCTGGAGCCTGCTTCAGATTCTGTGTCTCCCTCTCTCTCTATCTCTCCCTCTCTCCCTCTCTTTCAAAAATAAATAAACATTAAAAAGAAATGTAAGTAATGTTACGCTAGATCAGTGATTCTCAATACTCATTGAAAACTGATTTCCAGAGTAGAGTAAATCAGAACTTCTGGGCAAAGGATCCAGGCATCAGCACTTTTTAAGCTTTCTCAAGTGATTTGATGTGTGGCCAGAGATAAGAGTTACCATAAAGGTGAATGTAGATTGCTAAGTGAAGTCCAAGGCAGGGCTTCTGTATTACCTATAGGATGAGAGTAGGTTTCTTGAAAAAATTGTGTTGGAGACAAATACCTGAAAAATGTGTATAAGTTAATGCAACAAAGGGAATTGGTGGTCTAAGAGGAAAATGAATAGAGATATACAGGCACATGGATGCAAATGATTCAGAGGATATGAGGCACAAGAGAGTGAACCAGCCTCATTTCAAGTGTTGAAGCAAGCTCAGTATTATAGCTGTGAGACACCAGGGAAGAGTGGTTGGAAACCAAGGCAGGACCACGAGGGAGAGGATCCCATCCATCACATGTAAGAGTTTGGAGTCAATGTCTACTAAAGGGTTTAAACTCTTCTAAAACTGCTGTGCTGTTCCAGTGGGAACTGATATGTGAATCTCAGTCATGAAAATCAGTGGCCCAATTCCTATTTATAGCTGGGGCACTGAGTTAGGTTTATTCTAGGGAAGGAGCAGAGAGATAAAGAGAAGGGAGGGAAACAAACCACAAGAGTCTCTTTATGATAGAGAACAAACTGAGGGTCGATGGAGGGAGGTGGGTGGAAGATGGGCCAGATAGGTGATGGGTAATAAGGAGGGATGAGCGTTCGTTGGGATGAGCATGGGTGTTGTATGTAAATGATGAATCTCTGAATTCTACTCCTGAAACCAATATTGCGCTGTATGTTAACTAACATTGAAACTTAAAAAAGAAACCTTTACTGACATCTCACTGTAGGTTCTGCATCGTGCTATGTGCTGACCTCTATCTCTGACTCCAGGGAGCCACAACCTAATAAGAGTACTTAATATATTATAGTGTGGTGTGATAAATGTGTTCTTTGTATTGCCTGAAGCAGGTCAGAGGAAGGCATCTAACTCAGATTCAAAGAAGTTTCAGGGAAGGATTTTCAAAGCTGATGCCAGGACACAAGGTTTATGTCTAGGAGTTATTTGAATGCAGGGAGAGGACGAGGTGTTGAGGCAGAAAGTACCAACATGTTTGAAAGTGCAAATTTGTGAATTATTATTATTATTATTATTAATTGGCCTTGAAAATGTTCTCAACTACCTAGACCAGTAAGATAAATGGTTTTGAATGCTGCCAGACTGGTCATCACTGCATACCTACAATGCAGGTATTCATGTGCAACGAGTAATAATCTTTACACAATCTGTGGGTTGTGTAGCAATGTGGCACTGATGGTAAGATATTGCACCTGTCACCTGGGTGCTGATCTCCGTGAAATAGCTTTAATACATAATATTTGTAACCATGTAAGGTAAATAATATTAGGAACCCAGGAGGACATGGCTTGGGGAAATGAGAAGTTTGGGACCTCCTGCATCTTGGCAGAGCTCCTTTTGAAGGAGGCAGTCAGCCATTGCTGTCACCCATGAGAGCACTAAGGGAACTTTATATGCCCCTGAACATCCGTCCATCAGTGTGATGCCACTTGGTAGTGTTAACTAAAAATTGTGACCTTTGAGTTGATCACCGTTAAACATTACCTATGTAGATCTTCGGATCAGAGTCCAGCCTCTGAGCCAGTGTGTACCACTTTCCCCAGTGTTCAGACTCCAGCTAACCCCCACGAAATGTTTAATAAGAGATATAATAGTAACGGGGATGCGACAGTTGGGTTGGAAGGATAATTGAGTAAGAGATAACAGTGGCAGCCAGAAGACCAGCTGTAAGAGGGTTGATTTCAATACCTATGGCTCAGATCATCTTACCAGATGTTAAATTGGAAAGGATATTTTAGAAGATATTCAAAGGAACTTTGAAGTTACTGAGTTCTGCTCCCTGTCAGATGAAAAGCAGCCCAGCACTTCTGATTAATAACCATCCGATTTCTGTTAGAAAACTTCTGAGAATGTGTAGCTCCTGCCTTTAAAAGGCACCACCCGCAAGTATTTGACTATTGTTAATGTTACACATTTCATCCATTTACCGGGCTTTTCAAGCTTGAACTTCTTTCTGTCTCTCTTCCCCCAGGACCCCCGTGATGCTCCAATGATATTCCAGTGTACTTAAAATAAAATCCAAGTTTCTTTTTTTTTTAATGGTTATTTATTTATTTTGAGAGAAAGAGAGAGAGAGCAGGGGAGGGGCAGATGAGGGGGAGAGAGAATTGCAAGCAGGCTCCGCACTGCCTGTGATCCCACAAACCATGAGATCGTGGCCTGAGCCGAAATCAAGAGTCGGATGCTTAACTGAGCCACCCATGTGCCCCTAAAATCCAAGTTTCTGAGCAAGCCCTGCCAGGCATGAGATCTGGCCCCTACATCCCTTTCCCACCTCATCTCCTACCACCTTCTCCCGTTCCCTGCTCATCTTCAGAACATCAAGCTGGTTACCTCCTCATAGTTTTTACACTTGCCATTTCTTCTGCCCCAAATACTCTCTTCCCTCTACATTGCTCATCCTATACCTTCTAATTTCTCAAATTCAAATATTACCTCCTCAAAGATCTCTTCCCTGACTCCTTGTTTACTCCTGTTCTATATCCCAGCCTTTATTTTTTCAAGGGAAATTTGATAACATGGCCTTTTAAAAGTCACACTTCTCCACTGAGGGGTAGCAGGAACCATTCGGGAGACTATTGAAATTGTCCAGAAAAGAAATGGCAGGGGAGTAAATTTAAGAGGTGTCCATGAAGATGATAAGATGTGGCTGGACTGGGGAAATGTTTTAGAGGTAGAGGCAATAAAATTTGTCAGTGGTTTCGATTATTATTGTTTTTTTTGGGGGGGGGGCAGGGTTGTTTTTTTGTTTTTTGTTGTTTTTGTTTTTTGTTTTTTTTTACTATTTGAGAGCTTCTAGTGAGAGAAGTAGATGTATCCAAGGGAATATAGGCTCTGGCCTGAACAAATGAGTAAATTCTGATGCCAGTGTACAAGGTGGGAGAACACTAGGATAGAAGCAAATTTGGGAAGATAATCAAGATGTGCGTTTTGACTTCCTGAGTTGGAGTTCCCGAACAGACATGCATACGGAGGTTCAGGCAGATATGTGCTTTTATGGATATTAAGGTCACAGAAGAGGTCAAGGCTGGGTATTCACTTGGATGTTATCAGCATATAAATATTTTTATAATTATGAGAGTGGAAGAGGTAACTCAGGAAAGAAATGCAGCTAGATATCAAGTGGATTCAACCCCACCTAAAGCAATAACTCACCATGTGATCACCATTTTTTTATTTTTAATTTTTTTTAACATTTATTCATTTTTGAGAGACAGAGACAGACAGAGCATGAGCGGGGAAGGGGCAGAGGGAGGGAGACACAGAATCCGAAACAGGCTCCAGGCTCCGAGCTGTCAGCTCAGAGCCCAACGCGGGGCTTGAACTCATGAACTGCAAGATCGGACGCCCAACCAACTGAGCCACCCAGGCACCCCAAGACTTCTTTCTTATATGCATATCTGAATATATGTATTTGTGCTCACTTAGGTAGCACATATACTAAAATTGAATATATGTATTCACATTTGTCTTCATTCCCATCCTTCACCACAGAGACCATTCTCATGCACTTCCTAATTAGTTATGTCTTTATTTGTATATGTTATCATAAATGTGTACTATCATGGGGTATGCAGGTATCTTAATGTACATAAAAGGCATCATGCTATTTATCCAATCTCTTTCTTGCTTTTTACTATTCACCAATAGGTTTTTGAGATCTGCGTGCATTCCTGTGTGTATACACGGTCTGTTGCTTCTCACTACTCCATAGCTTTCTGTGGTGAGCTCCACCTTTTACCCTATTCTCTTTCCCAGTGATAGACTCCCTGATTCCCACAACATTCCTAACACCATGCCTATCTCTAACCTTGATATATGTCCCTTTACCATGAGAACTTTTCTTCACAACCAGGCTTTAATTTTTAGAGCAAGTTTAGTTTCACAGAAATACTGAGTAGAAAGTAGAGGATTCTAATTTCCCCCTCTCTCACACTTGCCCGTATTGTTAATGTCTTGTATAAATGTGGTAGGTGTATTGCAATTTTTGTATTTCAAGTTTTTACGTAAATTCCAGTTAGTTCACATGTAGTGTAATATTAGTTTCAGGAGTAGAATTTAGGGGTTCATCACTTCCATAAAATACCCGGTGCTCATCCCAACATGTGCCCATTTGTTACAATGGATTGGCCAATATTGATACATTATTAAGTTCATAGTTTAATGGGCACAGTCTTTGTGTTGTACGGTCTTGGGGGCAAATGTAGAATGTTATGCATCCACCATTGAGCGTCTCTCTAAAAATGACCTGTGCTCTACCTAGTCATTCCTCCCTCTGAACCTCTGGCAACCAGAACCATGAGAATCTATTTAGGATATTTAGAGTCTTGTTATATATAGTTAGCGTATTTCTATTTCTCAGTTTTCCAATGATTGCCTTTCCATCATGTCCTCAATCATAGCTCTTTTTACTTTTCTTAAAATTTTTTATTTATATTTATTCTCAAGTTAGCTAACATACAGTGTAGTCTTGGCTTCAGGAGGAGAGCCCAGTGATTCATCACTTACATAGAACACCCAGTGCTCCTCCCAACAGGTACCCTCCTTAATGCCCATCACCCATTCTCCCCACCTCCGTCAACCCTCAGTTTGTTCTCTGTATTTAAGAGTCTCTTATGGTTTACCTCCCTCAATCATAGCTCTTTTTTAAAAAACAATTCTAGGGGCGCCTGGGTGGCTTGGTCGGTTAAGCGTCCGACTTTGGCTCAGGTCATGATCTCACGATCCGTGAGTTCGAGCCCCGCATCGGACTCTGTGCTGACAGCTCAGAGCCTGGAGCCTGTTTCAGATTGTGTGTCTCCCTCTCTCTGCCCCTCCCCTGTTCATGCTCTGTCTCTCTCTGTCTCAAAAATAAATAAATGTTAAAAATTTTTTTTAAACAATTCCATTACAAGTTCTCCGATACAGATACAATAGTAAAATACATATTGTAAAAAATAGTCAAATATATACAAACATTTCAAGCATTTTACAAGACTTATAATGACTGAAATATACTAAAGTATCAACTGTTTCAGAGAAGATATCCAAAACTAATGCTTGTCCATATGTTAATACTACCAGGAATTTTGTATCAGCTCATGTAATTTTGTCCACATCGACTCCAGAAAGAACCCTTTTCCTGCCACTCCCTGACATACAGAATTCCCTTCTTTTTGTTTATCCTTTTTTTTTTAATTCCATATTCTCTCTCTCTCCACTCGGAACTTTCTATCAGTCCCTGCACTGAAATAAATGGTTTCTGTGCTGTCTTCTGCTTGAGCTAAAACATATTCCTCAAGGCCTTTAAACCCAGACAAAGCTGAACGGCTCTTGTGCAGTCTATCTGCAACCTTGATGTATTGGAACCCCATATTCCTTTCAAATAAGTTTGGTCTTTACCTTGATAATTCAGACTCAAGTACAAATCTCTTTTTCTTAGGCCTTTTTTTTTTTAAGTATAGTTGACATACAATATAATGTTAGTTTCAGCTGTACAATAGGGTGATTTGACAACTGTATGCAATATGAAATGCTCACCACAATGAATGTAGTTACCATCAGTCACCTTACAAAATTATTGCAATATTATAGAGTATATTCCCCCATGCTGTATTTTTCATCCTCTTGGCTTATTTTAACCTGGAAGTTTGTACCTCTTAATCTCTTCACCTATTTCATCCATCCCTCACCGAACTCCCCTCTGGCAACCCCAGTTTAGTCTCTAGTTTTCTGATTTATGTTTGTTTTTTATTTATTCGTTCATTTGTTTTGTTTTTAAGATTCCACATATAAGTGAAATCTTATGGCATTTGTCTTTTTCTTTTTGACTTATTTAACTTAACATTATACCATGTAGGTCCATCCATGTTGTCACAAACAGCAAGGTCTCCTTCTTTTTTATGGCTAATATTCCAGTGTGTGTGTGTGTGTGTGTGTGTGTGTGTGTGTGTGTGTGTGTAATCCTCTTTATCCATTCAATCAATCAACGAACATGGGCTGCTTCCATATCTTGGTTATTGTAAATAATGTTACTATAAACATAGGGGTGTCTATACCTTTTCAAATTAGTGTTTTCGTTTACTTTGGGTAAATACCCAGAAGTAGAATTACTGGATCATATGGTATTTCTATTTTTACTTTTTTGTGATTTTTTAAGTTTTATTTTAATTCCAGTTCGATAACATAAAGTGTTTTATTAGTTTCAGGTGTGCAATATAGTTTCATTTTTCTGAGTGAAAAATAACTCAGTAGGGTTTTCTATGGCGGCAGCACCAATTTATATTCCCACCAACAGTGCACAAGAGTTCCCTTTTCTCCACATCCTCACCACTACTTGTTATTTCTCGTCTTTTTGACGCTGGCCATTCTGACTAGTGTGAGGTGATATCTCATTGTGGTTTTGATTTCCACCTCCCTGATAATTACTGACGTTGAGCATCTTTTCGTGTGTCTCTTGGCCATCTCTATGTCTTCTCTGGGAAAATGCTTTTATGGGCCTATGCTCTTTTTTTTTTTTTTTTTTTTGAGGGGGCAAGGGGCAGAGGGAGAAGGATAGAGAGAGTCTTAAGCAAGATTGGAGCTCAACACGGGGCTCGATCTCATGACGTGAGCGGAAGTCAGATGCTTAACTGACTGAGCCACCCAGGCGCCCCATTTTTGTTCTTTTTAGTTCACTTAGGTGGAAGGTTACTTTGTTTATTTGAGATTTTTGTTTCTTGAGGTACACCTGTATTGCTATAAACACTGGTCTTAGAACTGCTTTTGCTGCATCCCAAAGATTTTGAAATGTTGTGTTTCCATTTTCCCATTTGTTTCCAGGTTGTTGTTTTTTTATTTGTTTTTTGATTTCCTCATTGACCTATTGGCTGCGTAGTAGCATGCTGTTTAACCTCCAGGTGTTTGTGTTTTTCCCAGGGTTTTTTTCTTATAATTGATTTTTAGTTTCATACCATTGTGATCGGAAAAATTGCTTGATTTGATTTCAATCTTCTTACATTTATTGAGATTTGTTTCATAGCCTAACTTGTGATCTATCTTGGAGAATGTTTCATGTGTGCTTGAAAAGAATGTGTATTACATTGTTTGGGGATGGAATGTTCTGTATGTCTGTTACATCTCTCTGGCCCTGTGTGTTGTTCAAAAGCACCCTTTCCTTGTTGATTTTTGCCTGGATGATCTATCCATTGATATAAGTGGGATATTAAAGTCCCCTGCCACTATCATATTATTTTTAATTTTTCCCTTTATATTTGTTAATATTTGCTTTATATATTTAGGCACCCCTATGTTGGATGCATAGATATTTACAATGTTATATCCTATTATTGGATTGATCCCTTTATCGTCATGTAATGCCTTTTGTGTCTCTTGTTGCAGCCTTTGTTTTAAAGTCTATTTTGCCTAAGTATTGCTGCTCCAGCTTTTTTTTTTTCTGCTTCCATTTGCATGGAATGCCTTTTTCCATCCCTTCACTTTTAATCTGTCTGTGTCTTTAAGTCTGAAGTGAGTCTCTTGTAGGCAGAAATGGATGAGTCTATTATTGTTCTCTATTCTTCCACCCTATGCGTTTGATTGGAGCAGTTAGACCATTTACATTTAAAGTAATTGTTGATAGGTATGTACAAGTTGCCATTTTGTTCATTGTTTTCCGGATGTTTTTGCAGTTCTCTGTTCTTCTCTTGCTCTCTTCCCTTGTGATTCATGTTATGTTATTCCTTTTATGTTATGCTTGGATTCCTTTCTCCCTTTTTTGTGTGTCTCTATTATAGGTTTTGCTTCTTGATTACTATGAAATTCGTATATAAGATCCTAAGTATAGCAGTCTATATTAAATAGATGATCACTTAAGTTCAAACCCATTCTTTTTTTTTTCAATATATGAAATTTATTGTCAAATTGGTTTCCATACAACACCCAGTGCTCATCCCAAAAGGTGCCCTCTTCAATACCCATCACCCACCCTCCCCTCCCTCCCACCCCCCATCAACCCTCAGTTTGTTCTCAGTTTTTAACAGTCTCTTATGCTTTGGCTCTCTCCCACTCTAACCTCTTTTTTTTTTTTCCTTCCCCTCCCCGATGGGTTTCTGTCAAACCCATTCTTAAAATGTTACATTTTTACTCTCCCTCTCCATGCTTTATGTATATAATGTAATATTCTACATCTTTTTAGTTTATGAATCCCTTAACCAATTTCTTAGATATAATTGATTTTGCTACTTTTATGGTGTAACCTGCATACTAGCTATATAAGTAATTAACCTACTATTTTACTACGTTTGCTTTTACCCATGGAATTTTTTCTTTTATAGTTTTCTCACTTCTAGTTATGGTTTTTTCTTCTCTACCTTAAGAAGTCCATTTAACATTTCTTATAAGGCCAGTTTAATGGTGATGAACCCCTTTAACTGTTATTTGTTTGGGAAACACTTTATCTCTCCTTCAATTATGAATAATTCTGCCAGGCAGAGTATTCTTTGTTGTAGGTTGTTTTCTTTCAGCACTTTGAATATATCATACCACTCCCCTCTGGCCTGCGAAATTTCTGAAAAATCAGTTGATAGCCTTATGGGCTTCTTGTGCATAACAAGTTGCTTTTCTCTTGCCTCTTAAGGTTCTTTGTTTATGTTTCAATTTTGACATTTCCATTATTATGTGTCTTGGTGTGGACCTCCCTGAGGTCATCTCGTTTGGGCCATCTCTGTGCCTCCTGCACCTGGATATCCATTTCCTTCCCCAGATTAGGAGAATTTTCAGCTATTATTTCTACAAATAAGTTTTCTGACCCTTTCTTTCTCTTTTCTCCTTCTGAGATCCCTAATATCCTGCAAATGTTAGTACACCTGATGTTGTCCCAGAGGTTCCTTAACTTATCACCACTTTTTAAAATTCATTTTTATTGTCGCTGTTCAGCTTGAACACTTTCCATTACCCTGTCTTCCATTTCGCTGACCCACTCTTCTGCATCCTCTAATCTGCTGTTGATTCTCTCTAGTGTGCTTTTCTCTTCAGTTATTGTATTCTTCTACTATCCTCACTTCTTTTTTATATTTTCTATCTCTTTATTGAAGCTCTCACTAAGTTTATCCACTCTTCTCTGAAGTCTGGTGAGCATCTTTATGACCACTGCCATGAATTTTTTATGAAGCAGATTGCTTATTTCCATTTCATTTAGTTATTTTTCTAAAGTTTTGTCTTATTCGTTCATTGCAGCGTGTTCCTCTGTCTCCTCATTTTGGTTGAGTTCCTGTATTTGTTTCTATGAATTAGACAAAACAGCTACATTTCCCAAGTTTGAAAGAGTGTCCCCGTGTGGGAAAATCCCCTGTGTAGACTATGTGAGACTGGTGGTTTGGGGTGACTAACTAGAGCTGGAGCAGGCGTAAGCCAGTTTGACTCAGGACAACTCAGCACTGGGGCTACCTGGAAAAATGGCTGGAGCTGAATCAAATGTGGGTCATGGTGCTCTACACAGGGGACCAGGTACTGATCTCTTGACTTCACTTATCAACTCTCTAAACACAACACACAAATCCACTATCCTAAATGCATGTATTTTATAATAAACATTTGTGACAACGTCCCATATTTCATCTTCTTTTATATGGTTTCACATGGCATTAAGAGGTCTTCTGGTAATAGATTGATGAGAGAGCTTTGACAACAGTCTCATATCAACAAATAGGGAGAGTTACATCTGTGATTTCTGCTCTTGATAAATATAATTATTCCCCCAGGGCTCTAGTGCAATGTTTCACTTATTAAACGGTTACTCTAAATTTCAAAATGCGTCCACTTTTGTAATATCCCACATATTATTTTTCTTCCTAAATAATCTTACCTGGTTCACAATCCCTATGAAAATAACACCGGCATTCTTCACAGAGCTAGAACAAACAATCCTAAAATTTGTATGAACCAGGAAAGACCCCGAATTGCCAAAGCCATCTTGAAAAAGAAAACCAAAGCAGGAGACGTCACAATCCCAGACTCCAAGCGGTGTTACAAAGCTGTAATCTTCAAGATAATATGGTAGTGGCACAAAAACAGACACTCAGATCCATGGAACAGAATAGAGAACCCAGAAATGGACTCACAAACATATGGCCAACTAATCTTTGACAAAGCAGGAAAGAATATCCAATGGAATAAAGACAGTCTCTTCAGCAAGTGGTGCTGGGAAAACTGGACAACAACATGAAGAAAAATGAATCTGGACCACTTCCTTACACCATACACAAAAATAAACTCAAGATGGATGAAAGACCTAAACATAAGACAGGAAGCCATCAAAATCCTCAAGGAGAAAGCAGGCAAAAACCTTTTGACCTTGGCTGCAGCAACTTCTTATTCAACACATCACCAGAGGTAAGGGAAACATGCAAAAATGAACTATTAGGACCTCATCAAAATAAAAAGCTTCTGCACAGTGAAGGAAACAATCAGCAAAACTAAAAGGCAACCGACGGAATGGGAGAAGATATTTGCAAATGACATGTCATTTAAAGGGTTAGTATCCAAAATCTATAAAGAACTTATCAAACTCAACACCCAAAAAACAAATAATCCAGTGAGGAAATGGGCCAAAGACATGAATAGACACTTCTCCAAAGAAGACATCCAGGTGGCCAACCAACACATGAAAAAATGCTCAACATCACCCATCATCAGGGAAATACAAACCAAAACCACAATGAGATACCACCTCACACATGTCACAATGGCTAACATTAACAACTCGGGCAACAACAGATGTTGGCAAGGATGAGGAGAAGGAGGATCTCTTTTGCACTGCTGGTGGGAATGCAAACTGGTGCAGCCACTCTGGAAAACAGTACGGAGCTTCCTCAAAAAATCAAAAATAGAACTACCCTATGACCCAGCAATATCACTACTAGGTATTTATCCAAGGGATACAGGTATGCTGTTTCGAAGGGGCACATGCACCCCAATGTTTATAGCAGCACTATCGACAATAGCCAAAGTATGGAATGAGCCCAAATGTCCATCAACAGATGAATGGATAAAGAAGATGTGGTATATATATATATATATATATATATATATATATATATACATACACACACACACACACACACACACACACAGTAGAGTATTACTCGGCAATCAAAAAGAATGAAATCTTGCCATTTGCAACTACATGGATGGAACTGGAGGGTATTATGCTAAGTGAAATTAGTCAGTTAGAGAAAGACAAATATCATATCACTTCACTCATATGAGGACTTTAAGAGACAAAACAGATGAACATAAGGGAAGGGAAGCAAAAAGAACATAAAAACAGGGAGGGGGACAAAACGTAAGAGACTCTTAAATACGGAGAACAGAGGGTTGCTGGAGGGGTTGTGGGAGGGGGGATGGGCCAAATGGGTCAGAGGCATTAAGGAATCTACTCCTGAAATCATTGTTGCACTATATCCTAACTAATATGGATGTAAATTTTAAAAAATTAAAAAATAAAAATAATAAAAATAAGCACAGAGCCTGCTTGGGATTCTCTCTCACCCCATCTCGCTGTCCCTCCCCCAGTCTCTCAAAAATAAATAAGTAATTTTTTTTAATAAATAGCATTAAACATTAAAAAAGAAAAATCCCTGCCTCATCGCTCCTCACTCTTCTTCTTACACCTGTTCTGTGGTTCTTTCCCTATCCCTGGATGAAACCTCCGACGAGCCACAAACAGTAATAAAAAATCCCCCAACCTTTCACTCACAAGAATAGCTTCATTTTAGTAACTACTATACCCCAGCCAAGAACAAAAATGAAACCTGAGGCCTTCATTCAGAGTTATAGCTTCTCTGCCTCCCTAGTTTGAACCTGCCTTGGAAGTGTTAAGGGTTGATAAGGCAACGGGGAAAAGATACTGTTGACTATTTCTCTATTTAGTTGTGCTGTGCTTCCTCTTCGTCCCCCTAATTTACGGGCCAGGGTTCTGAATTCCACCTACTTAGAGCTTGGGAAAGAAAAGTCGATACGAAGGATGGGTGTGAGTGTTGATAAGTGTTTGGAGCTGGACGTGATAGATGATCAAAGCAGATTCCTTTCCTTGGAGTGCCCTATGTAGGTTCTCTAAAGCTTTCCACTGGAACCATTTGGCATTTTACCCAATCTCCTACCATACAAGAAATGCATTTTCCTCTGGCTCCTTGCCTCCAGGCCCTGCAAATCTGGCCATGTATTGCCCTATTATTGGTCACTTTGCCCACTCCAGCTCCCTTTCCCCTCCCTCTTCCCACACAAGAATTAAAATGACTCCAGACCAGCTCTGCCTTCCAGAACCTAATCTATTAGCAAATTCATGTATCCTTGCATCTGTTACTGGAAATATCGTTAGATGCCAGTCTCTTTACCTCAGTTCTGACGCTTCAGGTTAATAGCCCATTGCTTCCAGCTCTTAGATTTCTTAGAAATGTCATGCCACTGTACTCCTCAATCCAGGAAACACACATCAGGCTCTCCCCTACAGTGTCCTTGAAGCTTCACTCACTCGGACCTCCACGCTGGGGAGCAAAGGAAAAAGATTCACACAATGCTGAACTTCTGCAAAGAAATCATTTCCTAACTTTCGACATCTAGCCCTATCATTTTCAACACTTTATACCCTCCAGTTGAGTGATGAGCTCAGATTTCATATTACTTTCTTCTGCATGGGTGGTTTTATAACTTTCAGTAGAATATGTAGGTATTTACCATCTCTTTTCTCGGGGCCTCAGTAGAAACCATAACCATAAACGGCCCGATTTAACATCATGTTCCGTGATAATTTTATGTTAAGATCACTGCCCTAAAAATAAAAGTCCTGTGAAAATTAATAAAGGGAACCCTTACAAATGTCGACTCAGGATGCTAGAAGGGGAGGGTACAAGGGGGAGCTATACCACTCAGTGTCAATTACAGGAAGAATTGTCAACAGGAAAGAATCACCAATTACAGGCTCCAACAGTGAAAGATGTACATTGCATTTTCTATAATAAATTGGCCACCCCTGCAACTCAGTCAATGAAAAACCATCATCACCCTGAACTCTTGTTTTCTTCAGTGGACTTGACTCTAAACAACCTTTCTCAACTTCCTCCTTCTTGTCCTTAAAATAGCATTCCTCTCCTTTCTTTATTGGACATCCCTATGGTTTAGCTAGTAGCCTGCTTGTCCCAGATTGCAATTCTCTGCTATTCTTGAGCAAACCCATTTTTAAAAACTTTTTTTTAATGTTTATTTCTGAGACAGAGAGAGACAGAGCATGGGGGGGGGGGGGGCAGAGAGAGAGGGAGACACAGAATCAGAAGCAGGCTCCAGGCTCTGAGCTGTCAGCACAGAGCCCGACGCAGGGCTTGAACTCACAAACCATGAGATCATGACCTAAGCCCAAGTCGTTCGCTCAACCGACTGAGCCACCCAGGTGCCCCAAACAAACCCATTTTTGCTGGTAAAATAACTTGCAGATTTTTTCAAAGTTCTATAAAACAGGATGAGCCGTTTTCTTTAACAGACCATAAATCACCTGGACCAATACTGTCATCAATTGTTAAGGCTGTCTTAGAAATCTTAGGGAATGTCTCTTAGGCTCTAAAGCTTATGAAGTATGTCTACTCCTTTTATTCACTGCAAATTGGCACTCACTGTACCCTTTTATGGCCTGATACTCAACCTACAGCATTTTGGGAACAATATTTTCTTGCTCCAGATTCTCTTTAGAGCTCTTGCCCTCACATTCAGATATGCTTCTCTTTTGACAACAAATCATATGGGACATCGGATAAGCCAGATATTGTTCATGTTCCTAGGGGGGTGTGGGGGGGGGCAGAATTTCTGTTCTGGTCAACACCTCTTTGCCCCAAGGTGAGAGAGGGAAGAGTTTGGGGAGAGGTGGTTTTCCCTCCATTCCTGAGGGATTACACTGATCTTAACTACCCCATGTGAAAATAATGGCATTTTCCACTGAAAGCCAAGGGATTATTCCCTGAAGTCAGAATGAGGGCTTTTAGAACTGAGTCTGACAAAAAGTTGTTAGCAAGACTTAGGCTTTCACAGAACAAATGTCAGCAAGGAGTGAATCAGACACATCATTGTCTTCAGCACATGCAAGATACATCTGGCTATTGTTGAAAGCCAACGACACCTAACAATTTCTCTAGAACGATAACCAACCATTTGTCTTTTGGCCAACCACCCTTAAAAGTTTTTTTAAGGTTTATTTATTTTTGAAAGAGAGACAGAGTGCGAGCAGGGGAGGGGCAGAGAGAGAGGCAGACACAGAATCTCAAGCAGGGTCCAGGTTCTGAGCTGTCAGCATGGAGCCCAACCCCGGGGCTCAAACCCACAAACCATGAGATCATGACCTGAGCTGAACTCGGACGCTTAACCAACTGAGCCACCTAGGCACCCCTGGCTTTGTATTTTAAAAGATCAACATGAATCATTTAAAAATATTATAAATACTATCAAGTGTTAAAGGGCAATTAGCGTGATAAATGATTCTAAAATGTGAATGGATATGCATGGGTACATATTTAATAAAATATCATTATAAATAAGATCCTACTTCAACACAAAAAGCGAGCAAAGAGCAAGAACCAATAATTTCCAGGGCGGAAAAAACCACATGAATAACAATCCTATGAAAAGAGGCTCATATTTAATAGTGATCAAAGAAATATACACCAAAATGAAATGCCAACTTTCATTGGCCAAAGCTGCAGAGACTTTTAAATGTGCAGTTCATTCCGAGAATGGGTGAAGCACAGGGAAATGGATACTCAGGTGGTGCTGGAGAAGCATAAAGTGAAGCGGGTGATAAAGAGGCTAAAAAAAATAGTGTGACATTCTTACCAAAAACCCAGTACAATTTTATTCACTCAGCAAACATTTATTGAGCTCATACAACCTACTGTGCTGGTTCTGCTCACCCACTAATAGTTTCCTTTTTATTCTAGATGCCCTTTCTTTTCTTTGCCTTGTTGCCCCAGTGAGATACACCAACACAATATGGAAGTGAGAGTGGAAATCTTTGTCTTATTCCTGATCTTTGTGGGAAAAGCATTCAGTATTTCAGTATTAACTATGATGTTTGGAAATTTTATTTTATTTATTTATTTGTTTATTTATAATTATATATAATATAATTATGTGTGTGTGTGTGTATATATATATATATATATATATATATATATATATATATATATAAAATTTATTGTCAAATTGGTTTCCATGCAACACCCAGTGCTCATCCCAACAGGTCCCCTCCTCAATGCCAATCACCCACTTCCCCCTCTCCCCCATCAACTTCAGTTTGTTCTCAGTATTTAAGAGTCTCTTATGGTTTGCCTCCTTCCCCCTCTGTAACTTTTTTCTCCCTTCCCTTCCACCCTGGTCTTCTGTTAAGTTTCTCAGGATCCACATATGAGTGAGAACATACGGTATCTGTTTTTCTCTGCCTGACTTATCTCACTTAGCATGATACTTTCCAGTTCCATCCACATTGCTACAAATGGCCATATTTCATTCTTTCCCATTGCCAAGTAGTATTCCATTGTATATATAAACCACGTCTTCTTTATCCATTCGTCACTTGATGGACATTTAGGCTCTTTCCATAAGTTGGCTATTGTTGAAAGTGCTCCTATAAACATTGGGGTACAAGTGCCCCTATGCATCAGCACTCCTGTATCCCTCGGGTAAAATTCTTAGCAGTGCTATTGCTGGGTCATAGGGTAGTTCTATTTTTAATTTGGGGGGGGGGACCTCCACTGTTTTCCAGAGCGGTTGCACCAGTTTGCATTCCCACCAACAGTGCAAGAGAGTTCCCATTTCTCCACATCCTCTCCAGCATCTTTGGTCTCCTGATTTGTTCATTTTAGCCACTCAGACCGGTGTGAGGTGATATCTCAGTGTGGTTTTGATTTGTATTTCCCTGATGAGGAGTGACACTGAACATCGTTTCATGTGCCTGTTGGCCATCTGGATGTCTTCTTTAGAAAAGTGTCTATTCATGTCTTCTGCCCATTTCTTCACTGGATTATTTGTTTTTCAGGTGTGGAGTTTGGTGAGTTCTTTATAGAATTTGGGTACTAGCCCTTTGTCCACTGTGTCATTTGCAAATATCTTTTCCCATTCTGTCGGTTGCCTTTTAGTTTTGTTGATTGTTTCCTTCCCTGTGCGGAAGCTTTTTATCTTAATGAGGTCCCAATAGTTCATTTTTGCTTTTAATTCCCTTGCCTTTGAGGATGTGTCAAGTAAGAAATTGCTACGACTGAGGTCAGAGAGGTCTTTTCCTGCTTTCTCCTCTAGGGTTTTGATGGTTTCCTGTCTCACATTCAGGTCCTTCATCCATTTTGAGTTTATTTTTGTGAATGGTGTAAGAAAGTGGTCTAGTTTCATTCTTCCGCATGTTGCTGTGATATTTGAAAAATTTCTATAAGGTTCCCTTTATCTGTTTGAAGAATTCCCTTTTGTTCCTACAATGCCAAAAGTTTTTATCAAGAACAGATGCAATTTGCCAGATATGTTGAAATGATCTTTTTTTTTTCTCTTTTGGCGTCCTAATAGAGAAAATTATAGCGATTCATTTTCAAATGTTAAAGCACCTTTGTAATTATGGGATAACCTCCATACAGTCTTAATATATTATTTTTGTACAATGTTGGATGTTGTTTTCTTAAATTATATTGAGATATTCTGCGTCAATATTCATGAGGGTATGGCTCTGTAGTTTCCTTTTCTTACAATATTGTCATCTTGTTTTTGTATCAGAGTAATTCTAGCCTTACAGAATTGGTTTCAAAGTGTCCTTCCCTCTGTGAGAGTTTGTATAAAACTGAAATTGGGGCGCCTGGGTGGCGCAGTCGGTTAAGCGTCCGACTTCAGCTAGGTCACGATCTCGCGGTCCGTGAGTTCGAGCCCCGCGTCAGGCTCTGGGCTGATGGCTCGGAGCCTGGAGCCTGTTTCCGATTCTGTGTCTCCCTCTCTCTCTGCCCCTCCCCCGCTCATGCTCTGTCTCTCTCTGTCCCAAAAATAAATAAACATTGAAAAAAAAAATTAAAACTGAAATTACTTCTGGGGCGCCTGGGTGGCTCAGTCAGTTAAGCGTCTGACTTTGACTGAGGTCATGATCACACGGTTCATGGGTTCAGAGACCCACACCGGGCTCTGTGCTGACAGCTCAGAGCCTGGAGCTTCGGATTCTGTGTCTCCCTCTCTCTCTGCCCCACCCCCACTTGTGCTCTCTCTCTCTCTCTCTCTCGCTCTTGCTCTCTCTCTGTCTCTCAAAAATATATAAAAACATTTTCTATGTTTCTATGACAACGTAGGAGTTCTCTAAGATGATGCCGGTTTTTCCCACCGTGTTCTTCACCTCTTTGAGTCCTCACCAGAAGTATTATTAACAGCCATCTTTCAACTAATACTCAAGGCAAATTAGTCTTTTCGTATCATGCTCCTCAAATTCTTCCAGCCTCTGCCCATCACACAACAGCTAAGGCAAGAAGAGTTTTAGACAAAGAGATAAACCACTAATTCAATACAATATGAAGTGCAGTAGGCCAAGATGTTCTACACGGATGTTGGCGAAATTATGTGCGGGTCACTGAGAAAATTAATTGGACAAATTTACAAAGCCAGTGAAAATGTAAGGTATTTAAAGCTTATGGTGGATAATTCTATTGCTCATCAACAGGAATTTTGCAGAAAATATTTGAAAACGTTGTGTGTTGTCGAATTACACTTTCTCCACCATGTGCTAATTTTACCACACCTTTAGCCATGATAAATTTTTATTACAAGTTTTTTGAGCTTAGGGCCAAGGAAATTTCTCTGAATGAAGGGAAAAACATTTGTATTTCCCTCATGATGAGTGATGTTGAGCATCTTTTCGTGTGTCTGTTAGCTATCTGAATGTCTTCTTTGGAAAAGTGTCTATTCATGTCTTCTGCCCGTTTCTTTTTTTAAAAAAATTTTTGTGGGGCGCCTGGGTGGCTCGGTCGGTTGGGTGTCTGACTTCGGCTTAAGTCATGATCTCGCGGTCCGTGAGTTCGAGCCCCGCGTCAGGCTCTGTGCTGACAGCTCAGAGCCTGGAGCCTGTTTCAGATTCTGTGTCTCCCTCTCTCTCTCTGACCCTCCCCTGTTCATGCTCTGTCTCTCTCTGTCTCAAAAATAAATAAACGTTAAAAAAAATTTTTTTTTTTTATTTTTTTTGTTGGGAATGCAAGCTGGTGCAGCCACTCTGGAAAACAGTATTGAGGTTCCTCAAAAAACTAAAAATAGAACTACGCTACAACCCAGCAATGGCACTACTAGGCATTTATCCAAGGGATACAGGTGTGCTGTTTCAAAGGGACACATGCACCCCCATGTTTATAGCAGTACTATCATTTTTTTAATGTTTATTTATTTTTGAGACAGAGAGAAACAGAGCATGAACGGGGAAAGGTCAGAGAGAGAGGGAGACACAGAATCCAAAGCAGGCTCCAGGCTCTGAGCTGTCAGCACAGAGCCCGACACGGGGCTCGAACTCACGGAACGTGATATCATGACCTGAACCGAAGTTGGACGCTTAACTGACTGAGCCACCCAGGTGCCCCTATAGCAGCACTATCAATAATAGCCAAAGTATGGAAAGAGCCCAAATGTCCATCGCCAGATGAATGGATAAGGAAGATGTGGTCTATAGATACAATGGAGTATTACTCGGCAATCAAAAAGAATGAAATCTTGCCATTTGCAACTATGTGGATGGAACTGGAGGGTATTATGCTAAGTGAAATTAGTCAGTCAGAGAAAGACAAATATCATACGACTTCACTCATATGAGGACTTTAAGAGACAAAACAGATGAACATAAAGGAAGGGAAACAAAAATAATATAAAAACAGGGAGGAGGACAAAACAGAAGAGACTCATAAATATGGAGAACAAACTGAGGGTTACTAGAGGGGTTGTGGGAGAGGGAATGGGCTAAATGGGTCAGGAGCACTAAAGAATCTACTCCTGAAATCATTGTTGCACTATATGCTAACTAATTTGGATGT
Organism: Felis catus; assembly: GCF_018350175.1. NCBI lineage: Eukaryota > Metazoa > Chordata > Mammalia > Carnivora > Felidae > Felis > Felis catus. The sequence continues at coordinate 106,540,616 of NC_058377.1, read as the reverse complement.
CAATTTTAAAAAAATAAAAAATAAAACAAGTTAAAATTAAATAAATAAATAAATAAATAAATAAATAAATAAATAAATAAATTTTTCTTAAAAATTTGTGGTGCTTATTTACTTTTGAGAGAGAGACAGAGTGTGAGTAGGGTAGGGGCAGAGAGAGAGGGAGACACAGAGTCTGAAGCAGGCTCCGAGCTGTCAGCACAGAGTCCAACGTGGGGCTTGAGCCCATGAACCACAAGATCATGACCTGAGCCCAAGTCAGATGTTTAACCAACTGAGCCACCCAGACACCCCAGTGAATAAACTTTTAAAAGGCCTCTGCAATGACAGTGCAGAGCCTGCTTAGGATTCTCTCTCTCTCTCCCTCTCTCTCTCTCTGCCCCTCCCCGGCTCACACACACACACACTCTCTCTCTCTCTCTCTCTCAAAATAAATAACTAAACTTTTTTCAAAAATTTTAAAGTGGAATCACTCTGACAACAACTAACGTTGGTTGAATCACATGTCAGTCTGTTTTATACACTTCTTGTGTTGCCAAACATTAAAGCAAGAAGCGAGAACCATATTTCCACACAAATTTGCAGCAAATGTATTTTCCGAGTTCAAATTACAGCTTAACTGCATTCTTCACACCTCGTTGCAAGTGCTGAGGCAATTTCTATGTTTAAATATCCATTTCACTGAGCAGCTGAGGAGTTTCCACCTAACCTAATATCAAGAGAATGCTTGGATAGAATTCTGTAAACGCCTTTCAAGTAATACACGTTCAACTATCGTATGCCCACGGATTAATATCAGTATTTAGCAGTGTATTTCAAGATGAAATATACAAAATCTCGTTACAAATCATCATTAATAAATAACATTTGCAATTGATTTTGATGATAGGTAAAACTCACTTTGAACCCTAATTAAATGAAACGTTATCTCAAAAAAAGAGAGAATCCCATTCTTCTCATTGACAGACTTGCTTCACAAACACTTGTACTCAATTACTATTGTTATATTTTGAACTTTGTCAATCAAAACATTTGGGGGGGGCACCTGGGTGGCTCAGTAGTTAAGCGTCTGACTCTTGATTTCCGTTCAGGTCGTGATCTCACGGTTCATGAGTTCAAGCCCCACATCAAGCTCGGTGCTGACAGCACAGAGCCTGCTTAGGATTCTCTCTTCTCTCTCTCTCTCCCTCTCTCTCTCCCTGTCCCTCCCTGGCTCATGCGCTCTCTCTCTCTCAAAATAAATAAATAAACATTTTTTCAAAACACACAAAAAATTGGGAATTTGTTTCTCTTTTGTTATATAATTTCTATATAATATAATACCTATATAATATTTTCAATTTTGCCTGTTGGCCTATAAACCTTAAACTGCTTACTATGTAAAAGTGCATTTGCTACACCTTACAGGAAACATTTGCCAATCCACCGCCTAAAGAGCAAGTGACACTTCAAGTTTAAGCTTTGAACCTCCCACCTCAGAATAATTTACTGAACAGAATCTTCATTACACAACTTGTCCCAGAGGTGACTATTATGAAACTAAGGAATGAGAGCCTCTGATGCGCAGGATAAAGCTCAATTCTTTTATTTATTTATTTATTTATTTATTTATTTATTTATTTATTTATTTTGATGTTTATTTATATTTGAGAGAGAGACAGAGTGCAAGCAGGGGAGGGGCAGAGATAGAGGGAGACACAGAATCCCAGGCAGGCTCCAGGCTCTGAGCTGTCAGCACAGACAACCCACAACCCATGAGATCATGACCTGAGCCAAAGTCAGACGCTTAACCGACCGAGCCACTCCGATGCCCCTCAACTTCAATGTCCTTTGAAGAGCGCCTGAATCAAGGGAATTCCCCAATCCTTCGGATGGCTTCCTTATTACTTCAAACACGATACATTCTCATTCCACTGGAGAACTTCACTAAAGACATTCCTGGTTGCTGCTGCCAGATCCACACCCTAAACCATGACACCCTTTGCTAATGACGCTGGGACCTGGATCCCAAAGGCCTTCATGTGAATCTTGATCACAGAACACAAAGCTAAAGCTAGAGAAGTGTCACCATTTCTTCACCTCCAGTGACACCTCCTTCGTCTGAATGGGATCTTCACCAACATCAGCAAGCGAGGTCAGTTAAATAAGAAACTAGGCATGGGCTCGAGGATTTGGATTTTTGAAATTTACCGGGGAAATTGAAACATGCCAACGCTGAGAATCACTGTGCTACGTGACAAACAGAATGTAAAATGATAACGTAGCAGGGTTCCTAATATAATCTCCCGAGATCGGGATGGCTTCCTGGAAAAATGTGTGTTTAAACGGACACTTGAAAGATATTTATCCGTTCTTGAAGTATTGAGAGTTGGTGGGGTAACCATTGATGGAAACGTTACTCAGCTAAGAGAAGCAGGTTGTTTGAGGGTTCGTAGATGGGAGAGGGCCTGGGCATTTGAAGAGCTGGCACAGGTCAGTATGTTTAGTGGGAAGGCCGAGGTCCCACAGGTCAGTGGGAGGCCGAGAAAGAGTGACCTGAACGGGAGCTAGGGAAAGAGAAAAGGTTGTGCTAGTTTCCTACAACTACCATAATAAAGTACTACAAACTTGGTGGCTTAAAACCACAGAAGTTTATGCCCTCACAATTTCAGAGACTGGAAGTCCAAGTTCAAGGTGTCAGCAGGGCTGTACCCCATCTGAAGTGTCTAAGGGAGAATCATTCATTGCCTCTGGCTGCTTCTGAAAATTCTTGGGTTTCTTTAGCTTGTAGAAAATACCATCATCACATGGTATTTTCCCTATGTGCTTCTGTGTCCCAAATTTCTCTCTTCTCAGAAGGACACCAGTCATTGGATTAGGGTCTACCCTAACCCAGTATGACCTATCTCTATTTGGTTACATTAGCTCGAAGAAAACAGGGGGAAGGAAAGCTCCTTGACAATGGTCTTTGGATATGATACTGAAAGCACAAACAATAAAAGAAAAAAATCAACAAGTGGGATTCTATGCAACTATAAGGCTTCTAAACAGCCAAGAAAATATCGATAAAATGAAAAGGCAACCTACAGACTGGAAGAAGCTATTTGGAGTTTTTGTTTGTTTGTTTTATATTTTCTTTTCAAATTTTTATTTAAATTCTAGTTAGTTAACATATGGTGTAATATTGGTTTCAGGAGTAGGATTCAGTGGTTCATCACTTACATATGACACCCAGTGCTCATAAAAAATGCCTTCCTAGGGGCTCCTGGGTGGCTCAGTCGGTTAAGCGTCCGACTTTGGCTCAGGTCACGATCTCACTGTCCGTGGGTTCGAGCCCGGCATCGGGCTCTGTGCTGACTGCTCAGAGCCTGGAGCCTGTTTCGAATTCTGTGTCTCACTCTCTCTCTGACCCTCCCCCGTTCATGCTCTGTCTCTCTCTGTCTCAAAAATTAATAAATGTTAATTTTTTTTTTAAAAAGTGCCTTCCTAATACCCACCACCCATCCAGCCTATCCCCCACCCACCTTCCTCCATCAACCCTCAGTTCATTCTCTGTTGTTAAGAGTCTCTTATGGGGGCACCTGAGTGGCTCAGTCGGTTAAGCGTCCGACTTCGGTTCAGGTCGTGATCTCGTGGTCCGTGAGTTCGAGCCCCGCATCGGGCTCTGTGCCGACAGCTCAGAACCTGGAGCCTGCTTCTGATTCTGTGTCTCCCTCTCTCTCTGCCCCCTCCCCCATTCATGCTCTCTCTCTGTCCCAAAAATAAATAAACGTTGAAACAAATTTAAGAAAAATAAAAAAAATAAAAAATAAAAATAAAAAGTCTCTTATGGTTTGTTTCCTTCTCTTTTTCCCCCTCCCCTATGTTCATCTGTTTTGCTTCTTAAATTCCACATATGAGTGAAATCATAAGGTATTTGACTTTCTCTGGCTGGCTTATTTCACTTAGCATAACACACTCTAGCTCCATCCACATCATTGCAAATGGCAAGACTTCATTCTTTTTAATGGCTAAATAATATTCCATTATATATATCTATATATATATATATATATATATATATATATGTATCTATATGTACACATATATGATCACAGATGATATAGATATAGATATAGATATAGATATAGATATAGATATAGATATAGATATATAGATATAGATAGATATATCACATCTTTATCCATTCATCAGTCGATGGACATTTGGGCTCTTTGCATAGTTTGACTATTATTGATAATTGTGCTATAAACATCAGAGTGCATGTACCCCTTTGAATCTGTATTTTTGTATCCTTTTCATAAATAGTACAATTGCTGGATCATATGGTAGTTCTATTTTTAACTTTTTGAGGAACCTCCATACTGTTTTGCACAGTGGCTGCACCAGTTTGCATTCCCACCAACAGCAGAAGAGAGTTCCTTTTTCTCCACACCCTCACCAACACCCGCTATTTCTTGTGTTGTTAATTTTAGTCATTCTGATAGGTGTGAGGTGGTATCTCATTGTGATTTTGATTTGTATTTCCCTGCTGATGAGTGATGTTGAGCATCTCCTCATGTGTCTGTTAGCCATCTGGATGTTTTCTTCGGGAAAACGTCTATTCAGGGGCTCCTGGGTGGCTCAGTTGGTTGCAGTTGGTTGAGCATCTGGCTCTTGACTTCGGCACAGGTTCATGAGTTCGAGCCCAGCACCAGCCTCTACACTGACAGTGTGGAGCCTGCTTGAGATTCTCCCTCTTTCTCTGAGCCTCCCCACACACACAGCTCCTGTGTCTCTCAAAATAAATAAACTTTTAAAAATGTGTATTCATGTTGGAAGAAGATATTTGAAAACCATACATCGAATAAGGGTTTAGTATCCAAAATATACAAGGAACTCACACAACTCAATAGCAAACAACAACAATCCAATTACAAACTGAGCAGAGGATCCAAATAGACATTTTTCCAAAGAAAACACACATGTGGCCAACAAGTATATGAAAAAATGTTCAATATCACTAGTCATCAGGGAAACTCAAATCAAAGCCACAATGAGATATCACTCATACCTACTGGAATGGCTATTTTCTTTTTCTTCTTTTTTTTTTTTAATTTTTTTCAACGTTTTTATTTATTTTGGGGACAGAGAGAGACAGAGCATGAACGGGGAGGGGCAGAGAGAGAGGGAGACGCAGAATCGGAAACAGGCTCCAGGCTCCGAGCCATCCGCCCAGAGCCTGACGCGGGGCTCGAACTCACGGACCGCGAGATCGTGACCTGGCTGAAGTCGGACGCCCAACCGACTGCGCCACCCAGGCGCCCCTGGAATGGCTATTTTCAAAAAGATGAAACATAAGTGCTGGCAAGGGGGCATCTGGGTGGCTCAATCAGTTAAGCTCCAACTTCAGCTCAGGTCATGACCTCACAGTTCGTGAGTTTGAGCCCCACATCAGGCTCTCTGCTGTCGGCAGAGCAGGCTCTCTGCTCTCCTCTGTCCCCCTCTCTCTTTGCCCTTCCCACACTCATGCTCTCTTTCCCACTCTCTCAAAAATAAATAAACATTTAAAAAATTTTTTTGATAAATAAAATAAATGCTGGCAAGGTTGTGGAGAAAAGGGAACACTTATGCACTATTTGTGGTCATGTAAATTGGTACAGCCACTTATAGAAAATAGTATGAAAGCTCCTCAAAAAATGTAAAATAGAACTACTATATGATCCAGCAATCCCACTTCCAGGTATAGAACCAAAGAAGATCAAATCACTATCTTCAAGAGATATCTGTATTCTCATGTTACTGCAGCATTACTCACAATAGACAACAAATGGAAACAACCTAAGTGTCCACTGATGGGTGAATGGATAAAGAAAATATAGTGTGTGTGTGTGTGTGTGTGTGTGTGTGTGTGTGTGTGTGTGATGGAATATTATTTAGCTATAAAAAATGAAGAAATGCTGCCATTTGTGACAATAGAATGGACCTTGAGAGCATTATGCCAACTGAAGTAAGTCACAGAGAAATATAAATACTATATAATATCACTTATACTTGGAATCTAAGTGCCTGGGTGCCTGGGTGGCTCAGTCAGTTAAGCGTCCCCTTTGTGATTTTAGTTCAAGTCATGATCCCAGGGTCATGGGCTCGAACTCCATGCAGGGTGTGGAGCCTGCTTAAGGTTCTTTCTCTTCCACTGGGGCACCTGGGTGGCTCAGTTGGGCTGAGCGTCCAACTTCGGCTCAGGTTATGATCTCACAGTTCGTGAGTTCAAGCCCTGCGTCGGGCTCTGTGCCGACAGCTCGGAGCCTGGAGCCTGCTTCGGATTCTGTGTCTCCCTATCTCTCTGCCCCTCCCCTGCTCACTCTCTATCTCTCCCTCTCTCTCAAAAATAAATAAACATAAAAAAAATTTTTTTGTAAAGATTCTTTCTCTCCCTCTCCTTCTGCCTCTCTCCCCCACTTGGGTGTGCACGCACACTCTCTCTCTCTCTCCTCATAAATAAATAAATAAACAAACAAACAAACAAACAAACCACGAAACTCATAGAAACAGAGAGCAGAAGGTGGTTGCCGGTAGCGGGGAGGGATTGGATGAAATGGGGAGATGTTGGTCAAAGGGTACCAACTTCTACTTATACAATAAATTCCAGGATCTAAGGTGCATCATGGTGACTACAGTTAACAATACCGTATCATACACTTGAAAATCGCCATGAGGGTATAGTTGTAATGTTCTCGTTGGAACAACAATAATTACACCACAGTAATTACGTGACGTGAAGAATATGTTAATTAACCTTATTGTGGTAAACAATTTAACGACATTTACCTATATCAAATCATCACATTGTACACCTTAAACTTACACAATGTTTTATGTCAATGATATCTCGATCAAGAGGTGGAAAGTAGGGATAAGATAGTAGGAGAGAGGGAAATGATCCACCTTGAGTAATATGAGGATGGGGAATAATATATCTGAGGTGTCTCCTTCTCGGGGAGAATCTGCTCATGCACCCGCCCGCCAGTTTACACACCCGCACTCTGTGATCCAACCATCTAGCCTCCTCCAGGGTTTCTCTCGGGTTTTACTGGAGTCTACCCATGAATCTCTCTCTCTTACTCCTCTGGCATCTTTAGGGTTGGGCTGGAGGAATGATCCGCATAGGACATGCTAGTTTCAGATCTTATCTAAATCTGGAAAAATAAATAAATAAATAAATAAATAAATAAATAAATAAACAAACAAACAAATATCTGGAAAACAGGGGGAGGGGGGCGGGGGCGGGAAATGGGTGATGGGCATTGAGGAGGGCAGTTGTTGGGACGAGCACTGGGTGTTGTATGTTAACGATGAATCATGGGAATCCACTCCCAAAGCCAAGAGCACACTGCATACACTGTATGTTAGCTAAGTCGACAATAAATTATATTAAAATAAATAAACTAATAATATAAAACTGGAAATCTGTTTTAATTTTCCACCACCTTGATTAACACAATAGTTTTAAAGTATTTGTCTTTTCTATTTTTTTAATGTTTATTTATTTTTGAGAGAGACAGAGACAGAGAGAGACAGAGAGAGACAGAGAGACAGAGTGCAAGCAGGGGAGGGGCAGAGAGAGAGGAAGACACAGAATCTGAAGCAGGCTCCAGGCTCTGAGCTGTCAGCACAGACCTGACATGGGGCACAAACTCACAAACTGTGAAATCGTGACCTGAGCTGAAGTCAGACGCCCAAGCGACTGAGCCACCCAGGCGCCCCAGTATTTGTCTTTTTTAAATGGGACAAAGAGAATTCTGCATGATAAAGTACAGCAATTGGTCAAGATCTAGTAAGTGTGTTCACAACTTAGTGGATTCTCACTCAGCGGAATTTGCCAGCGACGGTGATGTTTTGGACTGTTTGGAATTTTAATTTGTTTACCCTTAATCACATATTGTTTAATTTATACACATAATTGACTGATGGTCAAGTAGAGAAAGCAGTGGAGAAGCTGATGTTGAAACACAAGTTAACAAGGAGCATGATAATGATGGTAATTTCGCAAATTCATTTCAGGATTATTTTAACTGGATCTTCATTGAAATTATCTAAACAAAATTCTTACATAGCACATAGCCAGATGTCCCAAGTATTTTGAAAACCAGTGCTAAGAAAGAAAAATCTAAAATGATTACATCCAATTTGTCTTTTCATTGGTTGGGAATTAATTCTATCCACACCTGCAATGGATGGAGAGAAAACAGCATCTCGAAACTTTGTTTATTTTCATCATTTAGAGACCATTTTTTTTACTATTAATATCAGCCAAGTGATTTCTCTAGTGTTACAAAGCAAAAATTCCAGACATCATTTTTGAAATCTTTACGTCTAGTTCCGATGTCCTAAAACCTATTTAAATAAATGTAGAAGGTAAAATTAATTCTAAATTATATTAATAGTATCTATTATAACCCCAGACTATTTTTCAGTTTACTTATTGAAAAAGCGCATTTGCTTGCACGTGCGTGCGTGTGTGCACGCGCACACACACACACACACACACACACACCTGTCTGGAAGAAAGAAAAGGACTCTTAAGATGTCAAAGTCATTCATAGAAAGAAGTCCAAATCTTTACCCGAGGAGAGCTACCAAGGAAAGCTGTCTAACTTACTCCAACTTGTTGAGTGAATAAGAAAAATTATAATTATAATTATAATTATAATATTAAATCTCTTGAACTTGAAAGTTTTTTTTGTTAGAATTGCTGGAGTCAAGGGCACCTGGGTGGCTCAGTTGGTTAAGTGTCTGACTTTGGCTCAAGTCATGAGCTTGTGAGTACAAGCCCCGCGTGGGGCTCTGTGCTGATGGCTCAGAGCCTGGAGCCTGCTTCCGATTCTGTGTCTCCCTCTCTCTCTGGCCCTCCCCTGCTTGTGCTCTGTCTCTCTCTCTCTCTCAAACAGAAAATAAAAACATTTAAAAAGTTTTTTTAGAGAATTCTTTTTTTTTTTTAATTTTTTTTTTCAACGTTTATTTATTTTTGGGACAGAGAGAGACAGAGCACGAACGGGGGAGGGGCAGAGAGAGAGGGAGACACAGAATCGGAAACAGGCTCCAGGCTCTGAGCCATCAGCCCAGAGCCCGACGCGGGGCTGGAACTCCCGGACCGCGAGATCGTGACCTGGCTGAAGTCGGACGCTTAACCGACTGCGCCACCCAGACGCCCCTAAAAAGTTTTTTTAAAGAATTGCTGGGGTCAACTGCCAAAGACGTCATTTGTAGCTTTCATTTTGGAAAGCCCTACTTTTTTCACAGCTATGCTGTCTTATAGTTTTCTTGTCCCTGCAAATATTTTTAATCTTGTTTTTACTTCGTTAGGTATAAATATATATTTACTCTTCTCATGCGTCTGGCAAATTCCAACATCTGAATATTTTTGCAGATCTCATTTTGTTGGGACAGGATAAACATCTTAAGCCAAGCTCGTTGTTATTAGGCCCCTATAATGTGATTTATTAATGTATGTTTGTGTAGTAATTTTTTTTAATTGTGAAGTAGGTACAGCCACTTTAGTCATTTAAAAGTGCACCATAAGTGTCATGAAGTGCATTCACAATGTTGTGTCACTGTCATCACTATGTGGTGAGACTATGTCAACCTAAAAAGCTTCTGTGCAGGAAAAGAAGAGTCGACAAATGAAAAGACAGCCTACAGACTGGGAAACAATATTTTTAAATCATGTATCAGATAAGGGGTTACTATCTAAAATGCATAGCAAAGAGGGGCGCCTGGGTGGTTCAGTCGGTTAAGCGTCCGACTTCAGCCAGGTCACGATCTCGCGGTCTGGGAGTTCGAGCCCCGCGTCGGGCTCTGGGCTGATGGCTCGGAGCCTGGAGCCTGTTTCCGATTCTGTGTCTCCCTCTCTCTCTGCCCCTCCCCCGTTCGTGCTCTGTCTCTCTCTGTCCCAAAAATAAATAAACGTTGAAAAAATAAAATAAAATAAAATAAAATACATAGCAAAGAGAAAGAATCCAATTAAAAAATAGGCAGAGGAGGGGTGCCTGGGTGGCTCAGTCAGTTAAGCGTCTGACTTCAGCTCGGGTCCTGATCTCACTGTTCATGGGTTTGAGCCCCATGCTGGGCTCTGTGCTGCCGGCTTGGAGCCGGGAGCCTGCTTTGGATTCTGTGTCTCCCTCTCTTTCTGCCCCTCCTCCCCCCCCACCCCGCGTCTGTCACTCTCTCAAAAATAAATAAACATTAAAAATTAAAAAAAAAAAAAAGGCAGAGAAATGGGGCACCTGGGTGGCTCAGTCAGCTAAGCGTCCAACTCTCCATTTCAGCTCAGGTCTTGATCTCAGGGTTGTGAACTCAAGCCCCACAGAAACAAATAGACATTTTCCCAAAGAAGATATCCGGATAGCCAACAGACACATGAGGAGATACTCAACATCACTCATCCTTATGGAAATACAATTCGAAACCACAATGAGCTATCGCCTCACCCCTGTTAGAAAGACTTTCATCAAAAGTCAAGAAGTAATTGTTGGCAAGGATATAGAGAAAAGGTGGCCCTTGTGCGCTCTTGGTAGGACTGTAACTTGGAGCAGCCACTCTAGAAAATGGAATAAAGGTTTTCCAAAAATTAAAAATGAAACTGCCATATAATCCAGCAATCCTACCTCCGGGTATATATCCAAAGGAAATGAAGTTACTATCAGTTATTATCAGTTACTAGTCATGCTCTGTCTCTCTCTGTCTCTCAAAGATACATGAACGTTAAAAAAAAATAATAGAGAAAACAAAGATAAACAAAGAAAAAAAAAAGATTGGGGTTCAACAGTGTGTTCCAAAGTGATTAATCAGCCAAATGTAAAAAAAGAGAGCTGACCACTCAGACTTCATCACTCATGTCCTGGCAGATGAAACTCCCATATGATTCTACTAAATACAACAAGATGCTAAGAAGGCAAACAAAAAATTTAAATAATGCTAAAGGACCAGTACAGCATAATCCTAACGACAGGACACCAGGCAAAAAGGATTCGGAAAAAAACATATATATCACCAGGGGAGGATCCAGGTTATAAAATTCAAAAATCTACCTGACGTAACAAATTAAGCTAAACTACAAACAAAGAAGAAAGCTAAGCCTAACGACCAGTGGCTTGGATCTGAATCACCTTGGAAGTCCCCTGCTCTAACTCAGTCCATTTATAAGCCAGGTTGCTCCTTTAACTTCAGCTGGTTTGAGAATTTGTGGTCAAAACTGCCAGGTAACCTCTGATATTCATTTTTCCCCTTCTTCCATAATCCAGAATTGTGGCCACTCAGGAAAAAAAAAGGGGGGGGGGGCTACATTTCACAGCCTGTCTTGCAGAAAAGTGTGGCCATAAAAAGCCATAGCAGCAGTGTTTTCTGGACAATGGGATGTGAGCAGAAATGAGGTACATAACCTCTAGGTGGTCTTTCAAGAGAAGAGATAAGCCGTCTCCTCTCCTACTTTTGAACCTAGGCGGCTCACCTCCAAAACAAAAAAAAAATAAATAAAACAGAAAAACCTCTAATTCTGAACTGTCATGTTATACGTGCTATAGTGTTAAACTGCCCTGGGTTCCATCTTGCTCTTCCACCATCGCCAGGCTGTTGATCCAAAATGATTCATTCCCCAGCATTCTAGAACCCCACCTGGAAGGGAAGAGATGCAAACAAGAGCTGCCTCCAGATCACAAACTTTTTTTTTCTAAGTTTATTTATTTATTTTGAGAGAGAGAGAGAGAGAGAGAGAGAGAGAGAGAGAGAGAGAGAGAATGAGTGGGGTAGGGGCAGAAAGAGGGCGCTAGAATTCCAAGCAGGCTCTGCGCTGACGGTCTGACACCCAATCGACTGACCCACGCAGGCACCCACAGTTCGCAAACTCTTAACATTGTGCTCTACTGCCCTCTGGTGGAACGATCTGGTACTTGACGTAATTGTTCAGTAGCTGCTGAGGCAAAGCAGAGGGCGGTGTATGAAAAGGCACCGTCGGTCAGTGTGGAACAGGAACCTTGTCGGGATACCTAAAAGGGTATCGGCAGAACCTAGAAGAAATCCTGATCATGCCCTCTACCACCTGGCTCGGGAGTCTCACCAGCTCTTCAGTGAAAAGCACCGGAAGTCGATGTCAGAACTGAGTACAGAATTTCCATGGTTCCTCACCTAAATTCCTTTATGTCGTGTGCGGTGTAAACATGTTGGCCGAGCACCTACAAGGCACTAGCACAGTTCTGTGTCTCAGGATCAACACACAGATAAGATGCTTGCTCTCAGATTCACGTTCTGACGGGAGGAGGGGGGACAGGGACAGGGACAGGGGAAGGAACAGATTGTAACAAGTGACAAAGGAAATTTTCAGCTTTTGATGTTTGTGTGCCCTGCTCCTGGGCTCCCAAGGAAGTTATGCTTTCACCAAGGTCACAGTGACTTCACCAACGTTGTACATCTGCTTCATTAGCAAATAACCTAAAAGAAACATTTGAAATTAAAGAGTAAATGTTTCCCTAACCTCTATTCCCATGCCTCCGAAGCCTGCAACCCTGCACATACTAAAAACATAAGATAAAGTTTGTAATTTTCTGAAATATCCTTCCTCATGATGATTTGTAACTCCTGAGGTAACAACAACAAAATCCGTAACCGTGTGTCACACGTTCCTTCTCCAGAGATTTCTCTGCTTTGCAAAGATTATATATCCCGGGGAGCTGTCCTCACGTGGGCTTGAACAAATCTCTTTTTTTTTTTTTTTTTTTTTTTAGAAATTCTAAACGTTTTGGTGGGGGCCGCCTGGGTGGCTCATTTGGTTAAGCGTCCGACTCTTAATTTCAGCTCAGGTCATGATCTCACGGTTCATGAGTTCGAGGCCCACGTCGTGCTCTGTGCACGGACCTCAAAGAGCCTGCTTGGGATTTTCTCTCTCTGCCCCTCCCCCGCTGGCATTCTCTCTGTCTCTCTCAAAATAAATAAATAAACTAAAAAAAAAAAAAAAAGAAGAAGAAACTCTAAACAATTTTTTTCATTTTCCATAGACACAAGTAAGAAAGAAAAGAATATAAACGGTGTCAGGTGAAGGTAAACAGGGGCCAGATTGTGTAGGAGTTGAAACATCAAGGGAATCGAGCGGAGGTTATAACGTAGGAGCCACAGGCTTGGACTGAGGTTCCTAAAACACCGCTCTGGCTTCTAGGTGGAAAATGGACTGTGGGGGAACAAGTGGAAAATGGACCGTGGGGGAGGCAGAAAGACCGTCGGAAGATTAATGCAGAGGTCTAGGGGAGGAAGAAGGTGACTTGAATTAAGAAGGACAGGAGACACAGGACTGGGCTTCACTTTGGAGTTGAAGCCAACAAGATTGCTGGTGGATTCCATGAAAGAGAAAGAGTTGAGGTCGAGGAGGAGAAATCCAGGGTTTATACATAGTTCTCATTTCAGACCAGGGCCCCCATCACTCTCAATATATCCTCTTGTTTTCTGAACAGAACCCCAACTTAAAAAACTGTCCAGGTGACTAGACCAAATGGATGCCACCCAAACCCAACATCATCCTTAATCCAAGAGTGGGCAAAGCCAGGTAAGAAGCTTTCTTCTGGGACTGGCTTATATATTTTTTTTGATGTTTATTTATTTTGAGAGAGAGCGAGCGAGAGAGTGAGTGGTGGGGGGCAGAGGGAGAGAGAATCCCAAGCAGGCTCCGCGCTGCCAGTGCAGACCCCAACGTGGGGCTAGACTCCATGAACCTTGAGATCATGACCTGAGCTGAAATCAAGAGTCAGACGTTTAACCGGCTGAGCCATCCAGGCACTCCTGGGACTGTCTTATTTGTTTTATGTTTGTTTGTTTGTTTGTTTGTTTGTTTGTTTGTTTTGACAGACAGAGCACACAAGTAGTGGAAGGGCAGAGGGAGAGAGAGAGACAATCTTACGCAGTCTCCCCGTTCAGCACAGAGCCTGACACAGGGCTCAAACTCATGACCCTGGAATTATGACCTGAGCCAAAATCAAGGGTTGGGTGCTCAACTGACTGAGCCACTCAGGCCCCCCTGGCTTATTTTTTGGTACATATGTCTATATGGTCTATGGTCCCTGGCCTGGAGCAGAATAAGATGAGCCAGCTTCCACAATGTTCCAGCATACTCCACTCACATAAGGGGTGTCTGTCCCTCAACCAAAAAGGCTGCTGCCCAAGAGGCTTTAAAGATGCCTTGGAATAAGCTCTCTCCAGGTGTTTTCTGGGCACCCTCTCCTCCCAACTCCAGTCAACAGCTAGGTATTCCGTGACAGGAACATTTGCTGAAGGAAATGCCCCTCCAGCCTCTTGACCCTTGTCCCATACCTGAGGGCAAAGAAGAGTCCCTGTGGAGTTACTGCCGGGAGCAGTGGCCCAATTAAATGCCACCTATGGCTAAAACTGGAGCCACTTTCAACCTGTCAGGCAAGCCCCAGAGTCGAGGTTTTAAAACCATCAAGCTGAATGAGCAATTTCAGATACCTGCTTTAATTAGGTACAATGAAGGTCATTTTTCTAACTAGTCTAAATGTCCTAAATTCTACCCTTTTCAGTTCATTGGGAGTCTGTTACGGGTTGAATTGTGTCTCCCTACAAAAAAGATATGTTGAAGTCCTATCCCCCATTACCCCAGAATGTGACTTTGTTTGGGGAGAGGGTCATCGCAGATGAGGTCAGACTGGAATAGGATGGGGCCTAACCCAGTCCAAGCGGGGTCCCCACAAGAAGACGCAGACACACGGGGAGAATATGGTGTGAGGGTGGAAGATTGGAATGACGCATCTAGAAGCCAAGGAATGCCTGGGGCCACTGCAGGCATAGAGAGAGGCATAGAACAGACTCTCCCTAAGAACCTTCAGAAGAAACCAATCCTGGTGGCACCTCCTCCATTTTGGATTTCGAGCCTCCGGAAGTGTGAGACAATTGCTGATGTTCCGAGCCACCCAGCTTGTGGTACTTTGTTGCAACAGCCCCAGGAAACGGATACAGAGTCAACTGAGTGACAAAGAAGCCGCCGACCAATAGGCAGCTGAGTGTTCCTCATAAAATCCACTTTGACCTCAAGGAGCATCTTGACCTGATAGAAAGGGCACCTCTAGAGTGTGGGACTGAGCAGATCTGGGTTTGAACGCAGGCTTACCGGCTGCTGTTCGCTTCAGAAACACTTTTAACTTCTCTAAGCCCTTCCTCATCTAGAAAAACTGAAGGGAGGGGAAGATAATTCAACCTCACTCAAAATCCTGCTGAGGCATTTGACGTCCGTCTAATTGGTGATTCGGGGACACAAACATTAGTGTTTAAGTGTTTGGGTTTTTTTATCATAAATTAGGAAACAATCCACTATTAACAGTAAAGGTAATGAGATTCATTCCATGCCCTATGTCTCTTAAATTTTGGAGACTGTAGAAAGCATCTTCTAAGATGCCTCCAATGATTCCCGCCTCCCAGTATTCAAACTCTTGTGTAGTCTGTCCTTAAGTGTGGGTCGCACTCATTGAGTGGCTTCTAACACACGGAAAGCAATAAAAGTGATAAACTGTCATTTCTGAGATTAGATTAGAAAAAGGCTATGGCTTCCATCTTGAGTCAGTCTCTCTCTCTCTTGCTCTCTCCCTCCCTCATCACTCACTCTGGAGGAAGCCAGCTGCCATATTGTAAGGTAGCTCTGAGGAGAGTTCCACATGGTGAGGGACTGAGGCCTGACAACAACCACATGGAATCAGATCCCCTGCCCCCAACACAGCCTTCAGATAAGACCCTAGCCCTAGCCCCAGCTTGGCTGAATTTGCCTAACAGACCTTGAGCCCAAGGCACCCAGGGGAGCCAGGTCCAGAATCCTGACCCAAAGAAACTGTGAGCTAATAAATATGGGTTGGTTAAACCACTAAGCTTGGGGGCAATTTGTTACACAGCAGTACGTAACCAATAGAGTATGTTCCACAGAAATCTGAGTTTGTGGAAGGATCTGGAATGGGCATGTTGGAGATTGAAGTGTGGACTTTTTTCCTCATGATATAAGATGTACTGAACAACAAGGCCAATTTCAGTAAAACGAAGATGCACTTGGAGTCTGTGTGTTTTCCTCCATTAGAGAAAGTTCCCGAATCACGTTCATAATAGCCTTCCAGTGGCTTCATGACAAACCTCTCCCCTGAAATCTAGCAGCTACTCACTCACCCACCCATACCCTCTCTCTCCACCTTCACAAAATTGAGCGTCAGGCGCCTGGGTGGCTCAGTCGGTTAAGCGTCCGACTTCAATCATGGGAGGTCATGATCTCACGTTTGTGGGTTCGAGCCTCACGTCAGGCTCTGTGTTGACAGCTCAGAGCCTAGAGCCTGCTTCGGATTCTGTGTCTCCCTCTCTCTCTACCCTTCTCCCACTTGCGCTCTCTCTCTCTCTCTCAAAAATAAATAAACATTAAAATAATAATAATAATGCAACCAGTCTTTCGTGTCAAAAAAAAAAAAAAACTGACCGAGATAAATCTAGTTTTCCAAAACCTACGTGCAGTGAACTAAACGGCCCCTAAAAAGACATGTCTCCATCCTAACCCTTGAAACCTGTGAATATTACCTTATATGGTAAGAGTGACTATTCCCTCATAGGAAAAAGATGTGATTAAGTTAAGGGTTTTGAGAGGAAGGGCTTGTCTTGCAAGCAGGCCCTAAATTCAATAACAAGTGTCCTTATAAGAGCCAGACAGGGGAATTTCACTACAGCAGAGGAGGGGACAACACGACCATGGAGAACAAGATGGGAGTGATGTGGCCACAAGTTGGCCAATGCCAGGAGCCACCAGAACTCATTCTGCCCTGGTGCTCCAGAGGTAGCTTGGCCCTGCCGAGACCTCGCTTTCAGACCTCTGGACTTCAAAACTGTCAGAGCACAAATCTCTATTGGTGTAAGCCATGCGGTTTGCAGTAACTTGCAACAGCAGCCTCAGGAAAGTAATCCACCACTCTATTCCCACGGACAGATGTTCTCTTTGGTATCTGTATGTTACGAGCTACTGTTTGAATTCTCCCAAACTCCTATGTTTGAAGCCCTAACTCCCACTGTGATGGTATTTGAAAGCGGGTCCTTCGGGAGAGAATTCAGTTTAGATTCAGTCATGAGAGGGGGATCCTCCTGATGAGATTAATGCCCTTATATGAAGAGGCAAATAGGAAGATCTGGCCTCTCTCTATGCACACACTGAAGAAAGTCCACGTAAGCCCAAAGTGAGAAGGCAGCTGTCTACACGCCAGGAAGCGGGTCCTCACCAGACACTGAGTCTGCCAGCACCTTGATATTGGACTTCCCAGCCTCCAAAACTGTGAGAAATAAATTTCTCTTGCTTAAATCAGTCCGCCGATGGTATTTTGTTACAGCAGTCCCAGCAGACTAAGACACTGTGAATATCCTTATGCCGCAAATCCTTACCCCTGCCCCCCTCACAACTATGGCCTTGTAATGACACATGATCTTCCTGATGAGAAGTGGAGTCTGAACTCCAGACTGGGGAACAGAATGTTTCTACAGGCCACCATAGTAAAACCCAAACGCCATGAGGACAGAAGCTCCCTCACTGTGTGCCTTGTCCTATGTATCTCTTCATCTGTTAATTTGTATCCTTTAATATCCCTTGAAATAAACTGGTAATTGAAGAAGAAGAAGAAGAAGAAGAAGAAGAAGAAGAAGAAGAAGAAGAGGAGGAGGAGGAGGAGGAAGGGGGAGGAGGAGGAAGGAGAAGGGGGAGGGGGAGGGGGAAGGGGAGGAGGAAGAGGAGAAAGAAAAGAAGAAGGAGGAAGAGGAGAAAAAGAAGAGGAGAAGGGAGAAGAGGAAGGAGGAAGGAGGAGGAGGGGGAGGGGGAGGGGGAGGAAGGGGAGGAGGAAGAGAAGAAGAGGAGGAGGGAGAAGAGGAGGAAGGAGGAGGAGGGAGAGGGGGAGGGGGAGGAAGGGGAGGAGGAAGAGAAGAAGAGGAGGAGGAAGAAGAGGAGGAGGGAGAAGAGGAGGAGGAGGAGGAGGGAGAGGGGGAGGGGGAGGAAGGGGAGGAGGAAGAGAAGAAGAGGAGGAGGGAGAAGAGGAGGAAGGAGGAGGAGGGAGAGGGGGAGGGGGAGGAAGGGGAGGAGGAAGAGAAGAAGAGGAGGAGGGAGAAGAGGAGGAGGAGGAGGAGGGAGAGGGGGAGGGGGAGGAAGGGGAGGAGGAAGAGAAGAAGGAGGAGGAGGAGGAGGAGGAGGGAGAGGAGGAGGGGAGAAGGAGAAGAAGAATCTGCACAACCTAAACCACAGAATTCAGGAGGTTCATGGCATGGAGAGCCGAACTTGGGGAGCGAGAAGCCGCAAAAGGTAGGGAACCCCTTTTGCAGGTGGAGAGAGGATGGAGACTGGGGACGCAGGGGAGCATACGGGAAAAGCACCACTCCCCAAAGGCAGCTGGAGAGAAAGTGGAAAATTGGAAACAGCCGCAGGGACTAAACTAAAAAAGGAGAAAGGGGAAAGGAGAGGGTTTAACTTCCATTAAGACTGTAAACAAGGGGCGCGCACAGGCTGCAACTCCGCGGCTCCATACCTGGCGGTGCTCTGGTGGGAAGGGCGAATCCCCAGGAGCAGAGTGGGGTCCGGGAGGTTCTCGGGCCACACGGGGAGAAGCGGTTCCACTGCTGGAAGGACATTTGGTAGAGACTGTTGAAGCCACCTGGTCCCAGCAGACCCCGGAAGGTGGCCACATTTGCTGGTGCTGGAACAAGGTCGTTGAGGGTGAAGCCTGGTGCCAGTAATTTTCCATAATCCCTGAAACGCTGCTGCTACACTGTCTTGCATCTTTTTGGGGGGCGGGCTGGCACCTGGCCGCAGTCTCAGGGCACCGGCAACAGCAAGGTCCAGCGGGCATTTCTGGGTGCAGCCGACATCCGGCCATTGCTCATTCAGCCATTGCTCAGTGAGACCCTCCTGCAGAGGGCCGGAACCGGTCAAAGCCGCGGTCCTTCGGAAGAAAGGGGTCGGGGAAAACAGCCGCATCTGAGACAAAACTCAGGAGAGAGGTCTGCCTGGGGCCTGGTCACGGAGAGGGAAAAAGCGGGGAGTGGATGAGAGCTGAAGACAGAGGACGGGTGCACGATTGCTGATCCGGGAGAACAGACTCGGTAGATCAGTGGTGCCATTTTCACCGCTCCCACGCATGCGCATACACACCTACGAGCACTGCAACAATCCACCCCAGTAGTCCAGCAGCGCCATCTAGTGGAGAGCAGAGCTGTTACACCAAGCCCTGCCCAACTGGGCCAACTTCGCTCTTCAAGAACACAAACCTCACCGCCGGCTTAATTTATGGACTATAAAGACCTATGTAGACTGACCTCTAGGGGAAAACGAAGCAATTTCAGTCCTACTTCAATCTGATAGCAGGTTCATCTATTCAATTTTTTTCTTTCTTTTTCCCTTTTCTCTTTTACAATTCTTTTCTTTTTCTTGAATAAAAAAAGAAAAAATTCATTTTTATTTTCAATTTTTATTAAAAATATCTCTTTAATTTTTATTACTATATTTTTTTAAATTTTTTTTCAACGTTTATTTTATTTTTGGGACAGAGAGAGACAGAGCATGAACAGGGGAGGGGCAGAGAGAGAGGGAGACACAGAATCGGAAACAGGCTCCAGGCTCCGAGCCATCAGCCCAGAGCCTGATGCGGGGCTCGAACTCACGGACCGCGAGATCGTGACCTGGCTGAAGTCGGACGCTTAACCGACTGCGCCACCCAGGCGCCCCTATATTTTTACTTTTGTGTAAATTTTTTCAAATTCTATCTTACTCCCATCAGTTTATTTTAGTCTACTACAGTGTATTCACTTTTTCAAATTTTCAAACGAGTTCTTCCTCTTTTCTTTTTTTTCTTTTTTCTCTCTTCTCTTTTTGTTTCTTTTCTTTTTCTTAAATACAGAAAATGAAAAAATCATATTTATTCTTAATTTTTATGAAAAATATTTTTCTTTAGTTTTTTTCTACTGCATTCTTTACTTTTGTGTATATTTTTTCAAATTCTATTTTACCCCCATCATCTCATCTTAGTCTACTCCAGTGTATTCACTTTTCAAATTCTCAAATGATTTTCTTTTTTTTTCTTTTTTTCTCCCCTCCCCCCTTTTTTTCTCTAATCTGTCAAACCACTTTCAACCCCCAGACCAAAACACACGTAGCATCTAGCATTATCTATTCGATTTCTTTTTTTTGTTGTTATCAGCCACTAACTTTATTTTTTTATATGAAATTTATTGACAAATTGGTTTCCATACAACACCCAGTGCTCATCCCAAAAGGTGCCCTCCTCAATACCCATCACCCACCCTCCCCTCCCTCCCACCCCCCATCAACCCTCAGTTTGTTCTCAGTTTTTAACAGTCTCTTATGCTTTGGTTCTCTTGCACTCTAACCTCTTTTTTTTTTTCCCTTCCCCTCCCCCATGGGTTCCTGTTAAGTTTCTCAGGATCCACCTAAGAGTGAAACCATATGGTAT
Organism: Felis catus; assembly: GCF_018350175.1. NCBI lineage: Eukaryota > Metazoa > Chordata > Mammalia > Carnivora > Felidae > Felis > Felis catus. The sequence goes on along the minus strand of NC_058377.1, from coordinate 106,520,142 downwards.
CTGTCTTTCTTTGTATGGCTTATTTCACTTAGCATCACACTCTCCAGTTCCATCCACGTTGCTACAAAAGGCCATATTTCATTTTTTCTCATTGCCACGTAGAATTCCATTGTGTATATAAACCACAATTTCTTTATCCATTCATCAGTTGATGGACATTTAGGCTCTTTCCATAATTTGGCTATTGTTGAGAGTGCTGCTATGAACATTGGGGTACAAGTGGCCCTATGCATCAGTACTCCTGTATCCCTTGGATAAATTCCTAGCAGTGCTATTGCTGGGTCATAGGGTAGGTCTATTTTTAATTTTCTGAGGACCCTCCACACTGCTTTCCAGAGCGGCTGCACCAATTTGCATTCCCACCAACAGTGCAAGAGGGTTCCCGTTTCTCCACATCCTCTCCAGCATCTATAGTCTCCTGATTTGTTCATTTTGGCCACTCTGACTGGCGTGAGGTGATACCTGAGTGTGGTTTTGATTTGTATTCCCCTGATAAGGAGCGACGCTGAACATCTTTTCATGTGCCTGTTGGCCATCCAGATGTCTTCTTTAGAGAAGTGTCTATTCATGTTTTCTGCCCATTTCTTCACTGGGTTATTTGTTTTTCGGGTGTGGAGTTTGGTGAGCTCTTTATAGATTTTGGATACTAGCCCTTTGTCCGATATGTCATTTGCAAATATCTTTTCCCATTCCGTTGGTTGCCTTTTAGTTTTGTTGGTTGTTTCCTTTGCTGTGCAGAAGCTTTTTATCTTCATAAGGTTCCAGTAGTTCATTTTTGCTTTTAATTCCCTTGTCTTTGGGGATGTGTCAAGTAAGAAATTGCTACTGCTGAGGTCAGAGAGGTCTTTTCCTGCTTTCTCCTCTAGGGTTTTGATGGTTTCCTGTCTCACATTCAGGTCCTTTATCCATTTTGAGTTTATTTTTGTGAATGGTGTGAGAAAGTGGTCTAGTTTCAATCTTCTGCATGTTGCTGTCCAGTTCTCCCAGCACCATTTGTTAAAGAGACTGTCTTTTTTCCATTGGATATTCTTTCCTGCTTTGTCAAAGATGAGTTGGCCATACGTTTGTGGGTCTAGTTCTGGGGTTTCTATTCTATTCCATTGGTCTATGTGTCTGTTTTTGTGCCATAGATTTCTGTGTGTGTGTGTTTTTTTAACTTTTAATTTTAAAATTTTTCAATTTTAATTTTTTTAATTTAAATTTGTCTACCTCATTAATTCCTTTTCTCCCTTCAAAATGACAAAACGAAGGAATTCACCCCAAAAGAAAGAGCATGAAGAAACGACAGCCAGGGATTTAACCAACACAGATACAAGCAAGATGCCTGAACCAGAATTTAGAATCACAATAATAAGAATACTAGCTGGAGTCAAAAATAGATTAGAACCCCTTTCTGCAGAGATAAAAGAAGTAAAAAACAGCCAGAATGAAATTAAAAATGCTATAAGTGAGCTGCAATCATGGATGGATGCAGCGGCAGCAAGGCTGGATGAGGCAGAACAGAGAATCAGTGATATAGAAGACAAAATTATAGAGAATAATTAAGCAGATAAAAAGAGGGAGATTAAGGTAAAAGAGCACGATTTAAGAATTAGAGAAATTGGGGCGCCTGGGTGGCGCAGTCGATTAAGCGTCCGACTTCAGCCAGGTCACGATCTCACGGTCCGTGGGTTCGAGCCCCGCGTCGGGCTCTGGGCTGATGGCTCAGAGCCTGGAGCCTGTTTCCGATTCTGTGTCTCCCTCTCTCTCTGCCCCTCGCCCGTTCATGCTCTGTCTCTCTCTGTCCCAAAAATAAATAAACGTTAAAATAAAAATTATTTAAAAAAAAAAAGAATTAGAGAAATCAGTGACTCATTAAAAAGGAACAACATCAGAATCACAGGGTTCCCAGAGAGGAAGAGAGAGAAATAGGGGTGGAAGGGTTATGTGAGCAAATCATAGCGGAAAACTTACCTAACCTGGGGAAAGACACAGACATCAAAATCCAGGAAGCACAGAACCCCCATTAGACTCAACAAAAACCGACCATCAACAAGGCATGTCATAGTCAAATTCACAAAATACTCAGGCAAGGAAAGAATCATGAAAGCAGCAAGGGCAAAAAAGTCCCTAACCTACAAGGGAAGACAGATCAGGTTTGCAGCAGACCTTTTCACAGAAACTTGGCAGGCCAGAAAGGAGTGGTGGGATATATTCAGTGTGCTGAATTGGAAAACTATGCAGCCAAGAATTCTTTATCCAGCAAGGCTGTCATTCAAAATAGAAGGAGAGATAAAAAGTTTCCCAGACAAACAAAAATTAAAGGAGTTTGTGGCCACTAAACCAGCCCTGCAAGAAATTTTAGGGGGGACTTTCTGAGGGGAGAAAAGATGTGTGTGTATGTATATATATATATATATATATATATATATATATATATATATACCCAAAGCAACAAAAGATTAGAAAGGACCAGAGAACATGACCAGAAACTCCAACTCTACAAGCATCATAATGGCAATAAATTCCTATCTTTCAGTACTCACTCTAAATGTCAATGGACTAAATACTCCAATCAAAAGACATAGGGTAACAGAATGGATAAGAAAACAAGATTCATCTATATGCTGTTTACAAGAGACCCACTTGAGACCTAAAGACACCTTCAGATTGAAAATAAGGGGATGGAGAACCATCTATCACGCTAATGGTCAACAAAAGAAAGCCGAAATAGCCATACTTATCTCAGACAATTTAGACTTTAAAATAAAGACTGTATCAAGAGATGCAGAAGGGCATTATATCATATTCAAGGGGTCTATCCACCAAGAAGACCTAACAATTGTAACATTTATGCACCAAATGTGAGAGAACCCAAATATATAAATCAATTAATCACAAACATAAAGAAACTCATCGATAATAATACTATAATAGTAGGAGACTTCAACACCCCACTCACAGCAACGGACAGATCATCTAATCAAAAACTCAACAAGGAAACAATGGCTTTGAATGACACACTGGACCAGATGGACTTAACAGATATATTCAGAACATTTCATCCTAAAGCAGCAGAATATACATTCTTCTCCAGTGCACATGGAACGTTCTCCAGAATAGACCATATACTGGGACACAAATCAGCCCTAAGTAAGTACAAAAAGATCAAGATCACACCGTGCATATTTTCAGACCACAACACTATGAAACTCGAAACCAACCACAAGAAAAAATTTGGAAAGGTAACGAATACTTGGAGACTGAAGAACATCCTACTAAAGGATGAATGGGCTAACCAAGAAGTTAAAGAGGAAATTAAAAAGTATATGGAAGTCAATGAAAATGATGACACCACAACCCAAAACCTCTGGGATGCAGCAAAGGCAGTCATAAGAGGGAAATATAAAGCAATCCAGGCCTTCCTAAAGAAGGAAGAAAGATCTCAAATACACAACCTAACCTTACACCTTAAGGAGCTGAAAAAAGAACAGCAAATAAAACCCCAAACCAGCAGAAGACAGGAAATAATAAAGATTAGAGCACAAATTAATGCTATCGAAACCAAAAAAAAAAAAAAAAACAAACAGTAGAACAGATCAATGAAACCAGAAGCTGATTCTTTGAAAGAATTAACAAAATTGATAAACCTCTAGCCAGTTTGATCAAGAAGAAAAAGGAAAGGACAAAATATATCAAATCAAGAATGAAAGAGGAGAGATCACAACCAACACAACAGAAATAAAAACAATAATAAGAGACTATTATGAGCAACTATATGCCAATAAAATGTGTAATCTGGAAGAAATGGACAAATTCCTAGAAACATATAAACTACCAAAACTGAAACAGGAAGAAATAGAAAATTTGAACAGACCCATAACCAATAAGGAAATCGAATTAGTAATAAAAAATATGCCAAAAAACAAGAGTCCAGGGCCAGACGGCTTTCCAGGGGAATTCTACCAAACATTTAAGGAAGAGTTAACACCTATTCTCTTGAAGGTGTTCCAAAAAATAGAAATGGAAGGAAAACTTCCAAACCCTTTCTATGAAGCCACCATTACCTTGATTCCAAAACCAGACAGAGACCCCACTAAAAAGGAGAACTATAGACCAATTTCCCTGATGAACATGGATGCAAAAATCCTCAACAAGATATTAGCCAACCGGATCCAACAATACATTAAAAAAATTACTCACCACAACCAAGTGGGATTTATACCTGGGACGCAGGGCTGGTTCAATATCTGCAAAACAATTAACGTGATTCATCATATCAATAAAAGAAAGGACAAGAACCATACGATCCTCTCAATAGATGCAAAGAAGGCATGTGACAAAATGCAGCATCCTTTCTTGATAAGAACCCTCAAGAAAGTAGGGATAGAAGGAGCATACCTCGAGATCATAAAAGCCATATATGAACAACCCAACACTAATATCAACCTCAATGGGGAAAAACTGAGAGCGTTCCCCCTAAGGTCAGGAACAAGACAGGGATGTCCACTCTTGCCACTGTAACATAGTATTGGAAGTCTTAGCCTCTGCAATCACACAACACAAGAAATAAAAGCATCCAAATTTTCCAGGAGGAAGTCAAACTTTCACTCTTCGCAGATGACATGATACTCTATATGGAAAACCCAAAAGATTTCACCAAAAAATTGCTAGAACTGATTCATGAATTCAGCAAAGTTGCAGGATATAAAATCAATGCACAGAAATCGGTTGCATTCCTAGACACCAACAATGAAGTGACAGAAGGAGAAATCAAGGAATCGATCCCATTTACAGTTGTACAAAAAAACCATAAAATACCTAGGAATAAATCTAACCAAAGAGGTGAAAAATCTATACACTGAAAATTATAGAAAGCTTATGAAAGAAATTGAAGAAGACACAAAGAAATGGCAAAAGATTCCATGCTCCTGGATAGGAAGAACAACTATTGTCAAAATGTCGATACTACCGAAAGCCATCTACATATTCAATGCAATCCCTATCAAAGTAACACTGGCATTCTTCACAGAGCTAGAACAAATAATCCTCAAATTTGTATGGAACCAGGAAAGACCGCAAATAGACAAAGCAATCTTGAAAAAGGAAACCAAAGCAGGAGGCATCACAATCCCAGACTTCAAGCTATACTACAAAGCTGTAATCATCCAGACAGTATGGTACTGGCACAAGAACGGACACTCAGATCAATGGAACAGAATAGAGAACCCAGAAATGGACCCACAAATGTATGGCCAACTGATCTTCGGCAAAGCAGGAAAGCATATCCAATGGAATGAAGACAGTCTCTTCAGCAAGTGGTGCTGGGAAAACTGGACAGCAACATGCAGAACAATGAACCTGGACCACTTTCTTACACCAGACACAAAAATAAACTCAAAATGGATGAAAGACCTCAATGTAAGACAGGAAGCCATCCAAATCCTCGAGGAGAAAGCAGGCAAAAACCTCTTCGATCTTGGCCGCAGCAACTTCTTACTCAACACGTCTCCGGAGGCAAGGGAAACAAAAGCAAAAATGAACTACTGGGACCTCATCCAAATAAAAATCTTCTGCACAGCAAAGGAAACAATCAGCAAAACTAAAAGGCAAGCGACGGAATAGGAGAAGATATTTGCAAATGACATATCACTTAAAGGGTTAGTATCCAAAATCTGTAAAGAACTTCTCAAACTCAACAGCCAAAAAACAAATAATCCAGTGAAGAAATGGGCCAAAGACATGAACAGACGCTTCTCCAAAAAAGACATCAGATGGCTAACAGACACATGAAAAGATGCTCCACATCACTCATCATCAGGGGAATACAAATCAAAACCACCATGAGATACCACCTTACACCTGTCAGAATGGCTAACATCAACAACTCAGGCAACAACAGATGTTGGCGAGGATGCGGTGAAGGAGGATCTCTTTTGCATTGTTGGTGGCAATGCAGGCTGGTGCAGCCACTCTGGAAGACAGTATGGAGGTGCCTCAAAAAACTAAAAATAGGGGCGCCTGGGTGGCGCAGTCGGTTAAGCGTCCGACTTCAGCCAGGTCACGATCTCGCGGTCCGTGAGTTCGAGCCCCGCGTCAGGCTCTGGGCTGATGGCTCGGAGCCTGGAGCCTGTTTCCGAGTCTGTGTCTCCCTCTCTCTCTGCCCCTCCCCCGTTCATGCTCTGTCTCTCTCTGTCCCAAAAATAAATAAACGTTGAAAAAAAAATTAAAAAAAAAAAAAACTAAAAATAGAACTACCCTACAACCCAGCAATGGAACTACTAGACATTTATCCAAGGGATACACGTGTGCTGTTTCGAAGGGACACATGCACCCCATGTTTATAGCAGCACTATCGACAATAGCCAAAGTATGGAAAGAGCCCAAATGTCCATTGATGGATGAATGGATAAAGAAGATGTGGTATATATATATATACAAAGGAGTATTACTCAGCAATAAAAAAGAATGAAATCTTGCCATTTGCAACTATGTGGATGGAACTGGAGGGTATTATGCTAAGTGAAATTAGTCATTCGGAGAAAGACAAAAATCATATGACTTCATTCATATGAGGACTTTAAGAGACAAAACAGATGAACATAAGGGAAGGGAAACAAAGTAACATAAGAACAGGGAGGGGGACAAAACAGAAGAGACTCATAAATATGGAGAATAAACAGAGGGTTGCTGGAGGGGTTGTGGGGGGGGGATGGGCTAAATGGGTCAGGGGCATTAAGGAATCTACTCCTGAAATCATTGTTGCACTATATGCTAACTAATTTGGATGTAAATTTTAAAAAATAAAAAATAAAATTTAAAAAAAAGGAGAAGAAGAGGAGGAGGAAGGAGGAGGAGGGAGAGAGGGAGGGGGGAGGAAGGGGAGGAGGAAGAGAAGAAGAAGAAGAGGAAGAGGAGGAGGTGGAGGAGGAAGAGGGAGAGGAAGGAGAAGAAGAAGGAGAAAAGAAAAGAAGGAGGAGGAGGAGGAGGAGGAGGGAGAGGGGGTTGGGGATGAGGGGGGAAGAGGAGGAGAAGAGGAAAGAGGAGGAGGAGGAGAAGAGGAAGAAAAAGGAGAAGGAGGGGAAGGGGAAGGAGAAGGAGAAGGAGGAGGAGGAGGAGGAGGAGGAGGAGGAGGAGAAAGAGGAGAAGGGAGGGGGGGAGAAGGAAGAAAGGGGAGTCTGTGGCTCCACCCCCTTGTCTGTATGACTTGCTTTGGTCAAAGAGATATTGCCAGTCATGATGCGAGTAGAAGTTGGAAAGTACTTGCTCATCGGGCTTTCCTCTTTTGCTGCTCTCTGGCAGCCCAGGCCGGCTTGCTTCCTGTGAGTTGGAGAGGCTCCTGGAGGTGAAATGAGCCAGACCAGCGGAGGGGCCTCCCACCAGAGCACAGGCCAGAGCCTATGCTCCGAGAGGACTCCCTCTGTCCTGCCCTTCCTCTCTGGCCAAGTCCCTCCGTCTCTGGGTCTTGGTCCCCTCATCCATGCACTTAGGACAATGGGTCGGAGAAGTGGTTCTCAAACACTGATTTATGACAAAGTTTGCATCTGAGAGCAAAGGAGAAAAAAATAAGACAGTAAATATTCCCACTTAATCTGAAAGTCTTTCGTTTAAAGGATTCTTCTATAATTTCAGACCATACCCTCCCTATGCTGGTACTGTGAAATTGTCGTTTTAAATAATGCGAAGAGATGAGAGTGGGAGGGGAGGATACGGGTGAGACAAAATTTGCCAAATGTTGATAAATGTTGAAGCTGCGTCATCTGAGTATACGTTTGAATAATTCCGCAAGAAAACGTTTTCCTAAGTGATGATACAAGTCAGAGCTGGTGTTTGGAGTGCAGAGGGCTTGGATGGAGTAGCGGGGGGCTCAGTGAGTGCCCACTGGCTCCCCCACCCCCGCTTCACCCTTCTCCCGCAATGCGCGCGGCCACTCCTGCGGTCTCCACTGGGCGCCAGGAGGGAAACTTTGCACCCTGACCTCCAAGTGAGTCAAGGTCACATCAGGAATCTCTATTTCACAGGAGGTCAGATGAGATGGTGACTGTGAACAGGTGGTGGGAGGGGAGAGTGGTCTACACCCACCCACCTTCCCACCTGTTGAGCAAAGCAGGCGGATTGACTAACTCTTGGCCCTGGTCACATGTCCCTCCAGGAGTCCTACGAATACAGAGATAGCCCCTTGCTCTGCTGCTACCACACCCTCCTCCCATACCCATGGCTGACTGGCAGAAACTGTCAACGCCCTGACCACATCCCATTGGCCTTTGCCATTTTAGCAATTGATGGCCTGACTTCCTCTTGCCTGTATCTCCTTATCGACCGGTTTTCTCTGGCCACCGGAGCCCGCTGTCCCCCAAGCATGGCAGGCTACGAGTGCAAGGGAATTAACTCGTTGCACAGCATCCCTTGACCCATGGCCGATAGCATTCGGGTAAAAACACCCCAGCTCCCTCAGCCTGGGTGCAGGGATAACTCAGAGACCCGTGCTCCATGCTGCCCCCTGCAGTTCCTCAGTGGGATTCAACTCCAGCTGCCCACAGGGGCGGCCCCCTCCCTTCCCTGTCGCACACGCCCACTGCCCTACTGTGTGTCCTGGGACCACGTCCTAAATAAACCACTTGCTGAAAGCTTTGTCTCGGGATCCATATGTTTATGAGAGAACCCAAACTAAGAAGCAGACATTGGAAACTGTGGTGGACAGAACAGTGTTCCTCCTCCCCACCCCCCACCCCCAGTAGTATCTACACCCTAGTCCCCGAAACCTGTGAATATGTTACCTTACAGGGCAAAAGGGATTTGGCCAGTCTTGAGATTGCAAGATAATTGCAAGATTGAAATAATCCTGGATTATCTGGGTGGGCCCAATGTAATCACAAGGGTCCTTTCAAGAGGGAGGTGGGGGAGTCAGAGAAGATAATATGATGGGAGAAGTCAGAGCAATGTGATTGCTGGAAGGGACCACAAGCCAAGGAATGTGGGCGGCCTCTAGAAGCTGGAAAACGCAAGGGAACACATTCTCCTCTAGAGCTTCTAGAAGGAATGCAGCCCTGCCAATACCTTGATTTAAGCCCAGTGAGACCCTTTTGGACTTCTAACCTCCAGAACTATAACAGACTAAATTTGCGTGGCTTTAAGTCACTAAGTTTATGGAAATTCATTAAACAGTGAAAGCAAACTCATTCAGTAATCAATCAGCCACTCTTTCCCACTGAACCCGAGCAGTCGCAGCAAGCTTCCCAACATATGCTCATCAGCAGGAATTAGTACACAAGGAATTACCCATGAACCACCCATGTGCCAGGAACACCTGCCCTCCAGATCCAGACCCCGAGGACACATCAGAACCACCCTCTCCCCATGGGTGGGTCCAGCCCTCGCTCGCCTGTGTTCTCAGCAACCTTGACAATCAGGGACACCACTTCACTAACTCTCTGTGTGAAAGATGCTTCCTGGAGCACAAGCCCCACGAATGATGCCCGGTGGCACCTCTCAAGTGCCTGACCCTGTGACACAGCCGTTTGGGTGTGAGACGCTTTGCTGCGGCTGCTTTGAGGCCGCCATTTCGTTTCAGGGACATTCTGACAAAGCCTAAGAGACACAGCACTGAACAGTCCATGCTTTATTATCAAGTAATGTGGGGAAAAGGCACCTTGATGCTAAACCCAAGATCCTCCCTACCCCATCCCTCCACCCAAGTGGGGATCAGGGATGCCTGCCGCATCATAACTCGTTGGTGTGTTCAGGAGGTGTTAGATGGTAGCTACTATTTTTCCCAATCGGTCGATCAAGCCCCCATCTGCCTCCTTTCTCCCCAGAGGCTGAAGCTGTCTGCAGGGCGGGGGTCAGTCTGGCCTCCCCGAACGGACAGGTAGAGAAGCAGCAGTCCCGCCGCTGGAGCCTCTCGCGGCCACACGGCGTCGCTGTCGAGCCATCCTGGGCCCATAGGGAGGCGCGCAGGGCTGCGGGGCGGCGAGGCTCCTCGCGGAGGCGTGGGCGCCCCCCCACCACCACCACCGCCCAGCAGCAGCGATCCCCCCCTCCCCGGGGCTGCTGTCCTGGGCCCCAGCCCGGCGGGAGTCAGCCGCCTGGCGGGCCCCGAACCACGCCGAGGTCCGCAGCCGCCGCTGTGATCCTTCAGAAGGCGCCCCCCTTCCCCGGGCGAGGAGCCCCTCGCCGCCTTCTGCGAGAGGCTGCCTCCAGAAAGACTGGCCAAAGAGGCCCCGGTGGTCCAGGTGGACCTTCCTCCTCTCGCTCTGGAAAAGATGCACGTTCGCGCACACACACACACACACACACACACACAATCGCTGGAGGGCGCCCAGACACTGGCTGGGAAAATACAAATTGAAGACCAAATCTGCCGACCCAGAAAACCTCTGAGCAAAAGTAAAAGGGAAAACACACCGTTTCATTATTAAATAAGCGTTCAACTAGAATGTGCTGCACATCACAGGCAGCCCGCAAAGGGACGGCAAAGGACGACTTCTCTCCTTTAAATGGCCAGGCAGACAGCCCATTAGGTACACGTTCTCAAGATAAGCCACGACCAGTCCTCCAGCAAGAGGACTCGACAGCGCTGTGTGTCACCACAGTTCACGCTAAATTTGCCTAGCAATTATGGTGGCCACCTGTGTTTGCTAATTGCCTTTCTGCAAAAGAAAAATACTTTCCTCTTATCTTTTTGACAGGAAGCAGGTTTGCAACTTGGAACCAAGCACCAGCTGGTCAGGCTGCTCCTCTCCCACAGAAAGGGGAAGACGGGGCGCTGCTTCCTCCAGGATTCCATTTCAAAGAGATGGCTTCCAGGTCCTTAGGGAAACATTCCTGGGAGGTAAAGCCGACAAGAGGCTTATTTAGCTTTTGAAAAGATTTAGGTACATTTCAAAGAGGCAGAACTTACCAGGTTTCTCAACCGAATGCTCTAAGAACAGGGAGGGAGACAGTCTCTTCCCTTTGTTTCAATAGGGAGAATTAAACTTCTTTTGTTTTTGGGGGGCGCCTGGTTGATTTCAGCCCAGGTCATGACCTCAGGGTTCCGGTGAGTTCCAGCCCTGCATCTGGCTCTGCGCTGACATCAGGGAGCCTGCTTGGGATTCTCTCTCTCTCTTTCTCTCGCTCAAAATAAATAAACTTAAAAACTCTTTTTAAATTTGTATTTGCCCTTACACACCCGTGGTAAACACTCATTACCCCTGGAAACCACCACCTCTGCCTGCCCCACCACAGGAGCAGATACCACAGGCACAGACACCCACACATGTGCAAGCACACACACATGCACACATGGGCACGTGCATACACCAAGGCCGTGCACACGCATGCTCACACACACACATGCACAAATATGCGTGCACGCCTACTCTCACTCACCCTTTGCTTATCCTTTGTTTTCTGGACCCTTTTCTTTTCCAAGTGGAGCCAACAAAACCCAGCAAAAGTGAAGCCGGGGTCTAGGTGACCCCCAGGCAAACTGCAGGAGCGGAAGCAAAACTAAATCATGGCGACTGTAAGCCACTGAGTTTTAGGAGACAACTGACCAATACAATAAACCTTAATTTCTTTTTTTAGCGCCTGATTTGTAGTTCAGGATCCAGCAGCATGGAAAGCTACCCCCCCTCTCACTGCGCATGCGCACGCGCGCACACCCAGCTTAGTGCACCTACACGTGTCCGCGCACATACATGCAGAGCACAGCCGGGAGAAATTGCTTGACCTTGCAGTCCCTACTCTGTCTAGAGCCGATGCAGCTAATGACATGCCAGACATCACCCCACGGTTGGCTTCGCAGCCCCGCCTTCTGCCCTCACCCCACCTAAACCCTCTCTCGTGCTCACGGGGTTGACCACGGACCCAGGGGCCGCAAGCCCTCAGCCAGGAAAAGAAAGTGAGGGGTAGGAGAGGTGTCCAGAACCATAATGTGACCAAGGGTCTCCTGTCCTCTATAAGTTCAATGCCAAACATTTGGGCGCTGGGCCCGGGGTGGGCGCTAGTAAAGGCCAGACGCAACCTAAAAAAAAAAAAAAAAAAAAAAAAAAGGCTGGGCCTGGCTGGTTTTGCAGGGGTGCAAATGAGGCTGAGCCTGGGGCAAGGCCAGGGATCTGAGCCCGCCTGGCTTCTTTGCTGCGAACCCACAATCTGTGTGTCCTGCCTGCCTCCTGACCTACCACAGCCCAGCCTCTGTCCGGCTCCACCTTCAACCAATGATAATTATTATTATTGCAAATCGTAGTAATAAAGTTCCCTGGTGTGTGTGCCAGTCTTCTGCAGAAACTTCAAGAACTAGAGGGGACAGCACCTCTAATCAGGACTTTCCTGCCCTCGGGGCTCTCTACCGAGGCCCCAGGGCCACTGAGAGATAACAAAAGCAAGCCCTCACCCCACCCCAGTTCAAGAGAGACTGTTCCGAGTTAGAATTTCTTTCCAGGGAGGTGTCAGCCCAGGAGGAGGAAGGAGGTGGTGTTGACACAAACACACCCTCAAAACCACCACCCCTCCAGCCATGCAAGGGGGACTCGAGAGCACCACCATGGAGGACGTCGGGTGCCGGAGAGGACCCTGGCACATCATCCCCACACCCTCGCCCTAGGCGCCGACTGAGCCACAGACCCTCAGGGCCAGGAGGCTGTGTCCAGAGCGCTGCGGAGGGTTTGAGTGTCCCCCTGGATCAGACATTCCCCAAGTCAGGAACATTGCAGGCTGAGCCCTGAGGGGCACGCCTACCAGTCTCCTTCGTGTGACAAGAGCGTCATCAAGGAGCGCTACCCTTTTGCTGTCACCCTTACTCCCCTCTGGACCCTGACAGAGCCTGAAAACAACTGCCCACCCAGGCGGGGGGGGGGGGGGGCGGAATCAGAGAGACTTCCGTGACCACACACCCTTCTTCTCCCTTCCCTACTGCTGCGAACCCCGCCAGCTTGCATTGGAGAAGCTGATATTGGATGGAGGAGAAATATTTTTATTGAGATACGACTAGGCTTATTTTTTAACTTGCCAAAAATAGTTTCTTTTTTGCCCAACTTTTTTTATAAGAATTTTCAAACACACAGAAAAGTTGAAAGAATAGTGCAATAAACACCCATATGCTCACCCAAAAATTGTTGACGGGGTGTGTGTGTGTGTGTGTGTGTGTGCGTGTGTGTGCATGGTTTGGCTGAACCGTTCGAAACCAAGCTTCAGACATCACAGCATTTCACTCCTAAATCCTTCAATGTACATCTCCTAAAAGAATCTGATTTTGGGGGGCGCCTGGGTGGCGCAGTCGATTAAGCGTCCGACTTCAGCCAGGTCACGATCTCGCGGTCCGTGAGTTCGAGCCCCGCGTCAGGCTCTGGGCTGATGGCTTGGAGCCTGGAGCCTGTTTCCGATTCTGTGTCTCCCTCTCTCTCTGCCCCTCCCCCGTTCATGCTCTGTCTCTCTCTGTCCCAAAAATAAATAAACGTTGGAAAAAAAAAATTTTTTTTTAATAAAAAAAAAAAATCTGATTTTTGATGCCAGAATTTGAAAATGGTCTAATACCTGAAGGAAATGGATAAAGCTACACTTAGCTGAAACATTTTTTTTTAAGATTTTATTTTTAATAAATGTAATCTCTACACCCAGTATGGGGCTCGAACTCACAACCCCGAGATCAAGAGTCGCATGCTCTACTGAGCCAGCCAGGTGCCCCTGAAATATTTCCAAGGAGCAGGGGAAGAGAGAAGCAACAGAGAAAGTGCTAGAGCAGTGGGGTGAGAAAAACCGAATGATTTCCTGCACCCTACAAAGTCCAGCCAGTTGAACAATTCTATAAAGAAGATAAGACAGTTTCAGGTAATGACCGGTGCTATGAAGAAAGAAAACAAAGCAGGATACAGGTGATAAGAGTAGGAGGCGAGGCAGCCTTGGAGTGGGTGGTTCAGAGTGATGTCACACAGGAGCTGAGACCCCAAGGACAAGAAGTCAACAAAACAAGGCAATTGGGGGATCTATCTGTGTTCAAGACAGAGTAATCAGCAAGGGCCAGCGTCCTGGAGGCAGAAAGGAGCCTGGAGTGACAGCTCAGAGAGAAGGGGGGGACAGGAAGTAGTGAGAGAAAAGCAGTGGTCAGGATCCAAGTCTCATCGGCCAAGGGGAGGAGTTTGGGGAGAATTTTAAGCAGGCGGGCGACTTGATCTGGCTTGTAGTTTTCTTTTCTTTTTTCTTTAATTTTTTTTTCAACATTTATTTATTTTTGGGACAGAGAGAGACAGAGCATGAACGGGGGAGGGGCAGAGAGAGAGGGAGACACAGAATCGGAAACAGGCTCCAGGCTCTGAGCCATCAGCCCAGAGCCCGACGCGGGGCTCGAACTCACGGACCGCGAGATCGTGACCTGGCTGAAGTCGGACGCTTAACCGACTGCGCCACCCAGGCGCCCCTGGCTTGTAGTTTTCGATCCTCTGCAGGTTAGTTGAAAAAGACTTGGGCGGGAGGGCCAAGAGGGAAACCCGGAAACCATCAAGCAGGCTGTTTCCAATTCTACAGGCAAAGGAGGATCTGGCTTGGATAAGGTGGTGGCAGGGAGGTAGGCCATAAGCCCCCCCCCCATTTTAAAGTTGAGGAAACTGAGGCTCAGAGAAGTGAAGTGACTTAACCAAGGTCATGCAGCATCTAAGGGCAGGTCCAGGATTTTTTCTGGGATTTTTTCTTAATTGTGGTAAAAATATATATAACATGAATTTACCATTGCTGCCACTTTTTTTTTAAATTTTTTTTTCAACGTTTATTTATTTTTGGGACAGAGAGAGACAGAGCATGAACGGGGGAGGGGCAGAGAGAGAGGGAGACACAGAATCGGAAACAGGCTCCAGGCTCTGAGCCATCAGTCCAGAGCCCGACGCGGGGCTCGAACTCCCGGACCGTGAGATCGTGACCTGGCTGAAGTCGGACGCTTAACCGACTGCGCCACCCAGGCGCCCCTGCAGCCACTTTTAAGTGTACAATCCAATGGCATTAAGTACATTCACCATGTTGTGTGACCATCACCATTCGCCCATTCCCAGAATTTCTCATCATCTCACACAGAAGCTCCGTGCCATTAACTCCCCGTGATGAAACACTGGGTTCTATTCCTGAAACCAGTTCTACACTGTATGTTAACTAACTTGAATTTAAATAAAGAAATAAAACAGTAGCTCCCTCCCTCCCCCGCGCCCCCAGTCCCTGGTTACCTCTACTCTGCTCTTTATATGTCTGAATTTGCCGATTGCCACCTGTAAGTGGACTCCTACAGAATTTGTTGTTTTGTGTCTGGCTGATTTCACTAAGCCTGTTTTCAAGGCGCACTCGTGTTGCAGCATGTATGGGAATTTCATTCCTTTTTAAGGCTGAATTGTATTCCATCGTGTGTGTGTACCGCGTTGTATTTACCCAGCCACGTGTCGATAGGGGTCCAGGATTTTTACCAGGATGTCCGAGTTGCAACGTTATTCTGGTCGGCTCCGCTCCGAGACCTTCCACAGAGCCCAGCGCCGTGCCCCCTGCGGCCACCGGAGGGCGCACGGGGAACCCCAGGCAGGCGGTTTGCAGGCAGAGGAGTGTGGAGCCCCCGGCTTTTGCACACACAATCGTACACCCAGAACGTGCAGATGAGAGGGAAGCTGGCTGCGGGTAAAGTGGCCGCACTACAGGATCAGCCTCAAATGGAGGAAAGTGGGGAGGTCAGGGTGGGAGGGGCTGCCCCTGTAATCTTCTCCAACAGCACAAAGGAGACAGGTGCCGGCCACCCACAGCCTCCCGGGCAGCTGTCCTCCAGTGTGAACAACCCTGGTGCTGAGGAGCTCAGTGGGTCATGGGGGGGAGTGACGGGAGGGGGGAGAGGATGAGTCCAGCGAGGCTCGGATTCCCATTGCTGCTCTTCTCCAGCAGAGAAGAGTGACTGAGCTCCGGCCTGCGCAGTGGGCACATTTTACAGACGAGGAAACTGAGGCTTGGAGCCATGCACCGATTGTCCACGCAAGTGGAAGGGGCCAGCTCTGAGCGCCGCCACGTGGTCCTGGGCACCTCTCGTCTCCAGGCTCAGTGCCCTGATTTCTTCAACCACACCTCCTGACGGGCGGTCTTTAGGCCTCTCCGCAGCGGGAGTGTCGAAGGGTACGCGGCTCTGGAGGCTGACCGCCACGGCCTCCCTCCTTCTGAGCACTGGACCTCTAATAATGCCACCTGAGTTTGCCCTGCCTGGTTTTGGCAGCCACCTCACGGTGACCAAAATTGCTGTCTGCTTAAATCCTTCGACTTTTCCCTCCTGTACCGTTTGTTGCTAAGCCATTCCTCCCCCCGCCGCATCCATGGGTAGCTGGGTCTTTGGATCTGAGTCCGGGAACTGACATTTATCCCCGTCAAATTTCATCTCGTTCACTCATCTGACAAACATTTGTTCAGTGCCCACGCCGTACCAGGCACTGAAAGACAAGTCCCCTGCCCCGAAGGAGCTCTCACGGCCATTAGTCACAGCCGCAGCCATCAGCGAGGGCCTGCTATGTGCCCAGCACTGAACTGGGTGCTGCCTGCAGGTTGTCTCGCTGATGCTCATGGCACTAGGGTACAGGGGACATTGCCCCCATGTTGCAGGTGGGGAAACCAAGGTTCAGAAAGTTTATGTCACTTGTCTGAAGTGGCATAGCTAGAGAGTGACAGGCTCAGCATCCAACCCTCCAATCCCTTTGGATTCTGAGCCTGTCCTCTTACTTAGACACCCTCTATCTCAGCTTTGAGTTCTCTGCCGAGCTGGTAAACTTCACTGTCTGGATTTCATCGACCGCACTGATGAAACTAAGATGAAATCGGGAGCCCCGGGGTAGGCCACCCAAGCCCCCGTCCCCCAGACAGGCAGCCACCTGTGATTCCACACCCTGTGGGTTCAGCAGATACAACGCACCTGACCGTGAACCACCTGACCGTTCCCCCACCTTCACCCCCAGCCCCAGGCTCCATCCCCTGTCCAAGTAGCTATATATCTGCTTGTTAGCATCTGTGGCCATCAAACCCGTCCCCAATGCCAAGTCCTCTACATGCAGAAGCCCTTTGCCTGCACCACAGTGAAGATTCATCTGCCATTGTCCCTCCCCTGGGGCTAGGGGTGCGGTGGGGGGGGGGGAGACTTGGAGCCCAAGGACCCAGAGAAGGCAGTTGCTTTGGGATTTCTCAGGATCCAAACATCCCTCCCCACCCCACACCCCCGGCATCTGTGGCTTCTTGTCTCCCGCACCGTCTGCTCCCGGAGTCTCAGCCCATCTTTTTCACTCAGTGTTTCTGCCCAGCTCAGGAAAACCAACTGCAGAGCAGGCCTGTGGGCAGGAAACAAGGCAAGTGGAATGAATAAATGCGCTGCTGGCGTGGGAGCTGAGGTGGGTGGGGGGGAGGGTTGTGACATGAGCTCCCAGCCAGGACCCAGGGACACCACACCCCAGGACAGGGCTCAGACTTACCACCTCACAGAACCACATGCACCCGCCCTCCTGACAGCCCTGTAAGGTTAGAACTATTATCGTTGGGCCCATTTTGCAGGTGGGAAAACTAGGGCCCGGCCAGTGGGCTCCAGGGCTGAGTGCTCCCCCCGCTGAGACTGCTTCCTAGAAAGAGATCAGCGGCTTGTGGACCGAGCCCACCTGCCGACCGTGAACTTGGCCAGCTCCTACCATAAGCCCGGTCAGCGCTGCAAATAGGTCAGAGCCAGGCCCTGCCCTCGTGGCCTCAGGGTTGGGGGCAGAAGAGGTGGAGGACAAGAAAGGACGCAATTCCAGGCAGTGACAAATGCTATAAAGAGCACGGAGCCTGGTAGAGAAGGTGTTCCTAGAGTTGGGGGCCCTACTCAAGCTAGCATGTCCCGGAAGGCCTCTCTGAGGAGGTGACATCGGAGGAGCTGAGAGGGGCTGGCCTTGGGAAGAACAAGGGTAAAGATGATAAAAGGGCGTGAGAGCCAAACCCACCCTTCCACCCCCCAATCGGGGTTGATTTCAGAGAGGGAAACCACCGCTCTGAGATGAAGCCCAGGCGGGCAAGCACATGGGACCGTGCCCTCAGGGTGACTGACACCTGGCTCCATGGATGCCTGCCTCCTCCACGCTCCCTCCAGGGGGCTCTGTGGGCCCCCAAGGCCTCACTCTGTGTCTTCCTCACTTCCCCCATCCCCGACTCCTTTCTGCACAAGGCCCAGCCCAAAGCAGGTGCTGCGTCATGTTTGCCGAATGAACAAACACGCAAAGGCCCTGCTCACCAAATCCCGAGCACCAGCAAGGAGGAAGTGTGAGGACAAAGCCGAGGAAATCCTACCTTGTTCTACAGGGAGCCACTTGATGGAGTTTGTGGCTCCTCTAGGTGGGGGAAGCAGAAAAGACAAAGGGATTCCAGAAGGTGGGAGGAGGGGTCGCCTACACAATTGGAAAATTTCACAAAGTCCAGATTTCAAGCTATTTTTAAAATATCTGAAGCTCTGGCAACCCCAAGCCTGCATATTCCCATGGCAACACCAGCGGGTGCTGAGCACCGCTGCCCCCTTCAGACTGGACATGCGCCCTGCACTTCCCCGCGCACCCGGCCACTCACTGTGGCCAGCACCTAACCCACCCCCCCTCATTCACATCACCCGGCCCCGTGGGCACCTGAGTCGGCCCACCCTGGTTGAAAACATGGAACGAACAGAAAGCAGTGCCGGGGACATGGGGACTGAGACATCTGTCGCATCAGCCTGTAGCTAGGAGGTCCCCTCCCTCAAGTTCTTAGAGCACTTCTCTAGCGTGGGCGTTTCCAGATCCACATAAAGCCATTCTCTGTGCTGCGTTCAGGTGGCAGATGGGCTCTGAAACTCAGGCACGCCCTGGAGGTGTGACTTACGATTCCTGATGGGCCACTCTCCCGGCCATTCCCTCAGAACTACTGGAGAGCGCCACTCCTGGCCTTCCCTGGGCTGGGGGCTCCAGCTGCTAGAGTACCGGCCCTCAGCCATCCTGGGACCTGTGTCCTCGAGCTTTCCTACACGGGGTGACAGCTGAGGCCCAGCCTGCCTGGCCACCTGATGGGCTCGGCAGTGATTGGCTGGACCAGGACCTACTCTGGGTGCCTAAGGACAGCCTTGGTTAGTCATAGTCGATCTAAGGTTAGTCATTAAGTTTGCCCAAGTGCAGTCCTGAGCAAGCTGCATTTTTTCTCTTGTCATATCTCACAATGTTAGGAGCCTGGGCATTTGTTTATTCCTCTGCCCTCCCGGATCCCTCCCGGGAAAGGGGCGGGGGGGGGCGGTGGGCAGCCTGGTCTGGCTCCAGGAGG
The DNA here is from genome assembly GCF_018350175.1 of Felis catus. Taxonomy (NCBI): domain Eukaryota; kingdom Metazoa; phylum Chordata; class Mammalia; order Carnivora; family Felidae; genus Felis; species Felis catus. Next base: position 106,500,882 of record NC_058377.1, on the reverse strand, counting down.
AATGTGCGGTCCATAAGTTCCTCTTGGCCAATTCGGATCCCAAGGCCAGATATGGAGCACAAGCCAACTAAGCCCCCCATGATTGCGTATGTGCGGCTCTGGGCAGAAATGTATGACAAGTCACACAAACAAGTTTCAAACAGAACTGGGAGTGCTCAAGCGAGCCTCAGCAGGGGAGGGGCAGAGAGAATGCCAAGCAGGCTCCGCACTGCCAGCGCAGAGCCCGACATGGGTTTCGAACTCGCGAGCCGTGAGATCATGACCTGAGCCGAAATCGAGAGTCAGACGCTTAACTGACTGGGTCCACCCAGGAGTCCCAGGGCTGACCCTCAAATTAAGTGCTGTGTGCTAGGCACTGTGCTCGGGGGGTTATATGCTTTATTTAAAATCCCAACAACCCTCTAAGGTAGGTATTAATCCGCATTTTACAAGTGGGGGAAACTAAGGCTTAACCAGGTGATGTCACCTGCCCAAGGCCAAACAGCTAGCAAGTGGTGGAGTCAAGATTCAAATTCAGGCATGTAGGACCCGCCTTTTCCTGGACTCCCCTGTTCCTGGGAAGGAAATTTGAGAATAAATGGAGGGGAAGGAGGGGTCGGTTAGAGTCTGAGGGCAGAGGACAATCCCTTGTGCAGGTCTACTGCTATTCTGTTAGAACCACGCAATGACGGGGACTGAATCTGGAGCCCCTGAACCAGTGGGGAAGACTTAGGAATAGCTCTTGGCCCTTGGGAATTGACTAAACATCTCACCATCCCCGCCCAGGGCCATAGTCTGAGCACCCGACAGGCCCCACATATGCCGCAGCTTCTGACTTGAACCTGTGAGCGGGTGGTGAGCGGGCAGACAGGCAGCGACACCAAGAGGGGCTCGCATGGCCACTCAACTGGATGGAACCTTTGCAAGAGGCAAGAGACCCAGACCGCACAAAGTGAATTTAGGCACGACTTGAGCATGACTCCACTGGGGAGCCACGGCCTCAGGGGAATCATCAGCCCCTCTGAGACTATCACAGCCATGTCTCAGCCCCTGAGGCCAAGGCCACCACCTGGATTGGGAAGAAAGGGTCCCTCCATGCTATTTATCCAACTTCCCTCCCATTTCTCCCCCCCCCCCCAAAACATGCCTGCACTCGCGCCCCTGGGTCTGCAGGTCCCTCCCGATTCTGCCTCCTGATGGTCCAAATCCAGTGTTAACACCACCTTCTCTGGGCAACCCACCAGAGTCTGATCTATCAAACCTCGTCATTCTTTCCCTCTCTGGAAACCGCAAGAACTGCGTGAACCTCTCCTGTGGCACTGAGGCCAATCTCCTTTGTGCTGTAATTGTTTCTGGGCTGCTGTTTTCTCTGACAGGCAGACTGGAGGGTCAGGCAGGCATCATAGCTCCTAGCATGGGGCCTCATGCATACAAAGCATGAAGCACATTGGACGGATGGAAGGGTGGATGGACGGACAGTTGGACGGACGGATGAATGGATGGATGGATGGAGAGATGAACAAACAAATGAGTAGGTAGGAGAGTGGATGGCCCACAGAAAGTTCAGTGTGACCCCTGTAATTGGCCAGGACACCCAGTCCCTCCACTGCTCCTGCAGAATAAGACCTGCCCTGTTTCACCTGTCATGGCGTGTCCTCTGCTTCAGCGAATCACAGATTTAGAAAAACTGTGCCGTGCAGAGCCTCCAGGGACGCTGAGGACAGGTGTGTGTTCCTTCCTTGGCTGAACCTCTGGCTCCCTGCGGGTAAGGTGAGGATGTTGGACTCGAGGATTCCCTGGGCCCTTCCAGCTGAAGACACATGTCTGTGCTGGGACGCAGCAAGAACAGGGAACACTGGCTGAGCCCAGCGTCCCTGAAAGGACACTCTGGAAAGGTTCCAGCAAAAGATGAAAGCATGAAAGAGAAAAGGGAAAGAAGGAGAGGGAAGCGGGGGGAGGAGGAAGAAAGAAGAAACTGCATTTCTATAACCCAAGCTAAAAATGCATTTAGCATGTAAGATTTCCCAATGTCACATCTCTTTAAAACAAGTTAATTTCAATACGTTCAATGTAGTGTCACTTCAAGGAAGAAGTGATGGGTCTTGTAAGATAATGGAGATGCCTCAGAAAGAGACAACCTGGGGCGCCTGGGTGGCTCAGTCAGTTAAGCATCCGACTTCAGCTCAGGTCATGATCTCATGGTTCGTGAGTTCGAGCCCTGTGTCGGGCTCTGTGCTGACAGCTCAAAGCCTGGAGCCTGCTTCGGATTCTGTGTCTCCCTCTGCCCCTCCTCCTCTTGCTCTCAAAAATAAATAAACATTTTTAAAAAAATTTTTTTAAAGGAAGAAAGAGACAGCCTGGGGCAGAAGGTGCCCAAAGGAAGGACGAGCTGGGGCTGGAGGGGGTTATGAAGGGGCTGCTCTCTCCACCTTTGCCACTCTAGCCAGACCACCTCCTCTAGTATCTGCTTTATGTATTGATCTTACAACCCCAATATATTGTTTGAATAAAAGCTTTCTGGGGTGTGTGTGTGTGTGTGTGTGTGTGTGTGCGTGTGTGTTTTAAGCCACCTAACTAATGAAGAGTGACAAGAGGCCCAGAGGGAGGTGATTTGCCCAAGGTCATTCACAAGTGCAGGACACAACCCCTGGGGGGGCCCTGGCTAAGAGAACGCCATGGTTCAGATATCATGAATCCAAGCACATCCACTGGGGGCTGGGGCCGCCCCTGGCTGGGCTTGCACATCTATACTCTGGCTCACCTCCAGCGGCCTCCGTGGGAAGTCACCAGGCTCCTTTAAACAACATTGCACTAGGACAGAAACAGACGGATAACCCAGGCCCAATTAGGAACCGGAAAATCTCGCGGAGGGCGAAAGCCCAGAGCAGGGGTGCTCGGAGAGGCGGCTCAGCTCTCTGCAAGCCTCACAGTCGAAAACCTTCCTAAAACAACCCCTTGGCTGCTTCGGAGCATAATTTAATCTTCCTTTGATGACTCCGGATCTCGCCCTGCCTCGGGCCACTCTGAGAATGTCAATTACTGCTGGGCCCAGGTGGGAAGCCGAGCTGCGGGCCTGACCCTGCCCTGGAGGGGGTGGTGGTGAGGCTGGCAGAGACTTCAGGGGGTGGGGGCCAGCCTGAGCAGCCTGAGCCGGGGAGCTAGATGCCTACCTTGGTGGAGAAGGGGGCTGCGGGGGAGAATAGGAAGCCCCCGCCCCAGCCAAGAAGGGGAGCCTGATGTGGGCCCCTCACTAGCCCCCAGAGCAGACAGGGTGGGGCAGCTCCCCAGAGCCCTTGGAGGTAGAACCAGAGAGCTAAAGGCAGGCAGGAGTGATGTGGACAGCCAGCCAAGGTGACCTTGCTAAGGGAGGGATGGTGCAGGACAGTGTCCCAACAGACTTTGCAGAAAATGTTGGTTCCACTGCCCCTGACCTGCCACTTCCTGGCTGGGAGACCATAAGCAAGTTGTTTAACCTCTCTGCTCCTTAGTCTCCGAATGTGCAATACTTAGAATAGTAACAGGGCTGCTGTATGGTTAAATGAGCCTCGTGTTGGCTGCTAAAAAAAAAAAAAATGGGGGTGAGACCACAGTGACTGATGAGGAAAGATCTGGAAGAACATACGTCAGAACACACACAGGGTTGGCTCTCAGGTGAAGGCTGGATATTTTGTTTTGTCTTTGGCCTCTTTGTATTCCCTGTGTTGTATGCAAGAAAAACATCATTATATAATTAAAATAATTCGGAGAAAAGAACAAAACGCTAGGGACAGTAATTTGTCCCCAAAAGGAAGGTAGAGAGCAGAGATGAAAGGGGGCTGTTCCCCTGAGCTTGAGACTCAGACAGGGGAGTCCCTGCCACCTGGGGGAGCCCAGCGGATGAGAGCCCTGAGCCTTCGGGGGGAAAGCTGGGCTTGGTGGGTCCACGGCGTTCTTCCTGCCACTACCACTAATTCTCAAAAGAAAGTGAAACATTCGCCTAGGAAACAACTTTCGCCTTATATAAGTCTCCCTGGGGAAGGCTCAAATACAGCTCCTGGGGCTGAGCCGCCCAGCCACAGCAGCTGCCAGACCCTGGGCCAGACAAAGGGCTTCAGCCACATTCAACCACCAGCCCCACGGGAGGGAGCCAGGCCCAGCTACCAAGCGAGGAAGAATGGAGACACCCCCCGCCCCCCGCCCCAAGCTCTGGCCACCATAGACCCCTGAGGAGCCTCCGAAGTCAGGTCTTGTTTCCTTACTATGATTGGCCAAGTCCCTTTTCCCTTTGGGACCTGCCTGGGCCCTTTCCGTTGTCCCACTATGGTGGACCCAGCCCCAGGAGGACAGCCAAAAGCCAAGAGGCTCTGGGCTTGGGGAGACTTTCCCAGGAAGCAACCTGGGCTCTGCTGACCCTGTGTGTCTGCTCAGGGCGACCAGGGACTTCCCCACCTAACCTCGCTGCCCCCCACCCGCCCGCCACCATCAGGCCCGTGTTGCCAATGTCCACGACCAGGCCCCTTGGCCCCAGCTGTGTGGCCGGCACTGCCTTGTGCATGCAGCATGTGTGACCACGTGGCTGAGCACAGGGATACTCACAGCCACAAACACACACACACACACACACACACACACACACACACACAGACGCACCCAAGCTCACACAGCTGCGCCTTACACTCCGACCTCGAGACACCCATCCCTACAGACACCCCTATGCCCACACCTCTGGACACACGCCACACATGTGGCCCCAGGCCTCTACATGCCCCTGGGTATGTCCTCCTGTAGCCACGCGTAAATCTGTGGACACACCCCCCCGAACCCCACATCCTTACGCATTTATACACACACGGTTCCACATGCTTGTGCTCGCACCTGGCACGCCCTCTCCCTGTGCTTCCACACCTACCCACACACCCACACAGAGCCCGTATGCACACTTCCCTCTCCCTGGCCAGGCGCCTCGCCGCAGCTCTGGTTCGTGCTGCCCAGCGCCATGGCCTTCCCCGAGCTCATGGACCACATGGGCAGCAAGGGCCCCTTCCGGTTCCTGAACCTAGTCTTGTTGGCCTCCCCATCCTGGGCCCGGCCAACCAAACCCGCTGCAGACCTTCACAGCGACCACACCTGCCCACCACTGTCGCCCACCCCCCAACGCCTCCACGGGGCCCTGGGTGTTTCCTAAGGGCCCAGATGGGAAGCCCGAGACCTGCCTCCCGTTTCAGGCCCAACACCAGCCTGCCCAACGACACCCAAGGGGGGCACCGAGCCATGCCTGGATGACTGGGCCTATGACCCCAGCACCACGGACTCCATTGTCACTGAGGCATGTCCACGGGCGACCCTCCTTCCTCCACCCACAGCGCGCAACCCACACCTGCCATGCTCAGGGACGGGAGAACAGGCGAGGCTCTAGTCAGGGCACTGGGAGGACAGGGCGCTGGGCAGGCAGAGAGGAAGGACCTGGGTGCCGAAGCACGCGAACCAAAAAGTGTCGTTTCTTCACATTCAGAGCGCAAGCATCTCTCCAACAGGCAGCCCCTTCTGCGGCAGGGACAGCACTAAGGTCTGAGGATACAAAACTGCCCTGTGCCTGCTACCAAAGGGTCCGCAGCCCTGTGGGGTAACATCAGTTAATCAAAGTAGCACCGAAAGAAATTACAACTTCAAAGGACTTAGGGCTGTGACCTCAGACTATGGTCCGGTCCCTTAGGGCTGGGTGTGGGGGACCGGGGGACAGGCCCTGGAGAAAGCTTCCCTGAGGAAGTGACTTTGAAGCTAAGAATGTCCAGCAAGAGTTAGCCAGGCAGCGAGGGACGGGAGGAAAACCCCATCTTGTGCAAAGGTCCCAAGATGGGAGGGAGTGTGGGGGAGGGAGCGGACCGTGCGGAAGGTTGAAAATGCCTGAGCAGACCCCCAAATCATCTCATCTGCTCCCAGTTACTGCCATTCATCCAGCCCTTTACTTATTCCCTGAGTCTTCCCCCTGCCACCTGCTGGAATCACAGAGGAAAGTCAGGCTCTCGAATGAACTGACGGGCCAGCCGGGAGACCATGGAAGGAAGAAAGGAGGAGGGAGAAACGGGAAACGAAATCGTTTATTGAGGATCTACAAACAGGCAGGCTTTGCAGGCATTGTGATTTTCACCATGATGTTCTGTTGAAGGTGATTTTTTTTAATGTTTATTTCTTTTTTCGGGGGGCGGGGAGAGGGGCAGAGAGAGAGGGGGACAGAGGAGAGAGCCCCATGCGGGGTTCAAACTCACAATAGGTGAGATCAGGACCTGAGCCCAAGTCCGCTTTACAGACTGAGCCACCCAGGTGCCCCTTGTTGAAGGTGATTTTTACCTCCTTTTACAGATCAAAACAATGAAAACTCAGAGAAGGGGAGTGAAGGTCCAGTATCACACAACTGGTCAGTTTTAGAACCGGAATTTAAAGCTAACACCCATAAGAGGCACAGGAGGATACATGTTTATGGCAGTTCAAAAGAGGGAGGAACCACAGGATTCTAGGGAGCCTTCCTGGAGGGCATAGCATCTGAACAATGAACAGAGACCAGTGTTTTCATTCTCCCCTCAGGGACCAGGAGCCCCTCAAGGGCAGGATGTTGCTTTTGCCTCATTAGGAGAGGTGCATTTCAAAGTCTTTACTCTGAGCCAGTCCTGCGGGAGGCGTGCTGTGTTGGGGGGGTGGGGGATGAGAGAGAGTCTTGGAATCCCAGGAGACAGCGTTCTAGAGCGGGAAGTATTATAGTGTCTCCAGTTCACGTACAAGGAAACTCAAGCGCAGCCTGGTTCCACAACTTTCCCAGGATTGCATATGCTTAGGACCGGGCAGAGGTAGGATTTGAAGCCAAGACTATCTACATTCATAGTCTGCATAACCGCTTTTCATGTGTTTAATAAATATTTATTTATCTATAAAGCACTTAACTATGTGCCAGGCACTGTTCTAAGTGCTTTATAAATATTAACACCTTTCACCTTGCTGACAAGTTAGTTAGTTAATTAGTTAGTATTAGAACGGGAGAACTGACGCATGGGGGTTGCGGAGCTTGTTCAAGTTCGCACCACTGGGACGCGGAAAATTCAGGAATCTGAACACCGGCACCTGGCTCCAGAGCTGTGCGCCTAGCTGTTACACTTGCCAACTCTCCTATCCCCTGGATTGTATTTCCTCTGTCTCCCTTGCTCTTTCTCCCCAGTGCCAAGCTCACGAAACGCATCCAACATTTACTCACAACCACATGCGAGATGTTGAGGACACAGAGTCAAAGTGCACCTGCTCCCTGCTTGCCCTCCAGGAGCCCATCTGTAGTGAGGAGACAGACCCACCCCTCAAGGACCACTGACCGTGACACACTAGCTCCCTGACGCTGGGATTTCCAGCTGCTTTGCTGGATCCCCGGCAGCTAGAACAGTGACTGGCACAGAGGAGGCATTCTGAAGTATTTGTGGAGTGAGTATTTGTGTGCATGAGCTCTATGCACTCTGAGTGCTCTGGGAGCCCAGCATAGGGACATCTAATCAGCCCGGAGGGGGGCCCAACTGGAGTTAGCAGGTGTGCCGCAGGCCAAAGCACCAGTGGAATCAAATGCACAGTCACAAGAGCAGGATGAGAACAAAACATCCCTCGGTGAGAGACAGGAAGGCTGGAGGGGCGAGCAATGGGGAATGGAGGTCACCAGATATGGGGCTGGAGAAGAGGAGGGCCTGGCTTGGATGCTAGACGAAAGTGTAGCGTCTGTCCCCAGACACTAGGGAGCCATCGAGTGGTGTTGAGCAGGAGAGTGGTACGCTCAGATCACCCTGTAAGAATGGTCACTCTGACGGCAGGGCAGGGAGTGGCTCGTGGAGAGTTTTAGTCCAGGGGCAGACAGACCCGTTAGCAGGTTGACACAGGGATCCAGGGAAAAGATGATAAACAGAAGGGACCGTTGGAATAGACACCAGAGAGTTTGGGGAGTCAGAATCTGGAGAACTTGGAGACCGAATGGACGTGACGGTGAGAGATGGGGAGGAAGTCAAAGGTACCTCGATACCTGTAAAGAAGTTTCCAGATGTCCGGATGACTTGCTGTATACCGGGTCACTGGGAAGTCAGAGAGGAGTGAGAATCACCATCCACATCCTCCAGGGACACAGAACCTAGCTGGAGAGGTGACAGTCCTTCAGGGAGCCATAGATAACAATCATCAATTACTGTGTGCTCACCCCATGCCAGAAGCTTCTAAGAACTTTGCTCACATGCACTCATTTAATCCTTATAACGATGCTGAGGTTCGCATCTTTATTGTCCCGTTTTTACAGATGGGGAAACCAAGGGACAGGTCCCACATTTCATAAATGGTGGAGCTGGGAGTCGAACCCGGGCAGGCAGGCTCCTTGGGACTGCATGAGCCCACCCACAATCTCTGTGTCCGTTGTGGCCCCAGGAGGCTGTTGTTCACAGATCCGACTTTCCCCCAGGATGGGGAAGGTGTTTTTCTAACCCGGCTTTACCGGTACCAGGCTAGGCTCATAATAAGCGCTCAGATAACGCTGAATGAAAGCCATGCCCCGTCAGAGCCTGGCAGGAGTGACTCAGACATTGCTTCCTCCCCAGGGTGCACCTCAGACTCCAGGGAGCCTGGCCAGGAGCAAAGGTTGCAGGTCTTGTACCTGGTCAAGCATCACTTCACCAGTGTGGGCTGGCCAAGTTCCCAGACTCCATTCCAGCACCTGGGGGCATGGGAATCTGCGTCCCAGCAAACACGGGGTTCACCAGCCCTCAAGGTACCGTACCCTTTTCCGGGTCAGGTGTGGCTCATGCCTGGCTCCCTGGATTCTCAGCTGTGAGAACCCAGAGAAGGGGTCCCTGCCCAGCCAGGCAAGTGTCAGTGGCCAGACACAGCCAGACAGTAACACGAACACAGCAATTTTTCTGATTGTGGCGAATTCATGCTCCGCCTGCTTGGGGCGGGGTGGAGCGGGATTCAGGTCCCCATGCGGCAGACGTAAAGCGATGGCTGGGCCTCACCTTACAGGTGGGTCTCCAGAGGGGAGGCAGGGTCTGCAGGTGCCGCCCCGCCCCCACCCCAGCCACCGGTGGTCAGAAAGGCGGAGCATCTGGCAACCGCCTCAGTCCACGTGACCCTAGTTAGCTTCTGCAAGGGGCCCTTCCCGCAGATGGACAGCATGTGATCGTGAGCCAGGATCCAGCCACAGAGTTCACATCCTCACTCTGCCCTTCACTAGGAATGTCATGAGGCCAGAAGTCTTGGTTTCCTCATCCGTAAAAGGGAGGAAGAGAGCCAAGTGTGACCATTCAAGGAAAGCATTAGCACAGGGCACAGCCCCTGGGGAGCCTTCAGCTAATGTCAGTGGCTGCTGTGGCTGCTGTTGTCACAGTTATGGTGAATAGACATGCCCTGAGGGACGTCTGGGTGGCTCAGTGGGTTAAGCGTCTGACTCTTGATTTTGGCTCAGGTCATGATTTCAGTTTCGTGAGTTTGAGCCCCGCGTCGGGCTCTGTGCTGACAGTGCCTGTTTGGGATTCTCTCTCTCTCTCTCTCTCTCTCTCTCTCTCTGTCCCTCCCCCACTCATATGCTCTGTCTCTTTCAAAATAAATAAATAAACTTAAAAAAAATAGACATGTCCTGAGAACTGAGAGGGTTGTCCCCAGCAGAAGAATAGGGGGACCCCCAGTAACAGGGGAGTCAGCTGTCACGGCTCTTCCCAGCTCACCTGGGCCCTATGGCTTTGCCACACTCCCCAGCTTCCACCTAGCCCTCTTCTCATGGGAACAGCAAGCCTGAATGCAGGTCCCACCTCCACCCCCCCAGAGCCAGTGACCTGGGGAGTCAGCTCCCCTCTCCACCTCAGCTGTAGAACAGGATAATAAGGAGCTTCCCCCCTTCCCCACCCCCGGAGAAGGCACAGATGGCAGGTGACAGTGACGTGAGAGAGCACAGCACAGGGTCCAGGGTCCAGGGAAGTTCCCCTCCCCCTCTGATCCCCTAAGCTTTCCTGGCAGGGGTGACCACACATTCCTTTCTCTGAGTTCAGCAGAGACAAGGCTGGTATTTTTCAGAAAGAGCTTTACTAGGACATTAAGAGGAAACAATGGCCTTTCTTTCAAGTCTGGAGAGTGTGGGGAGCATGGATTGAGGGCTCTGAGATGGCCCCCAGCCGTAGCCCACAGCTCCCACATCACTGAATCTCAGCCCTGTGGGTGCCCAGCTCACCCGTCTGAGGGTCCTAAAACCCACCCTGCAGCCCTTAGAGGCCCGAGTTGGCTTGGACGAACAGGCCCTTCCCCCCGCCAGACCCCTGTGATTCCCCTCTGGGCCTTGAACTTTCCTGTTCTGTGCCTAGGGCCTGAACGACTGACAACATTTCTAGAATAAGGGGATGATGGCAAATACAAAAGCAGAGAGGAACACACAGCACAGAGCTGTTTCGGAATCCGGCAGTAGCGTAACCCGACTAAAGCTGCAGACCCCACGTGGCCCAGCCTATGTCTGGAGTCAAAGTGAAGGAGCAATAAATCACGCTCTCTCAACACCTTGAAGTACAATCGAATCTTCAGCTATAGGTTTTCTTAACAAGGCCTCCTCAAGGGTTTTGCACAGCTCACCACACAGAAGCATGCCAAAAATGTCTCTAAGTATCTTTCCCTTCCCCCCCCACCCCCAAATTCCAGGATGCCTTTATTTATTTTTTTTTTCTTTTCAGATTTTTATTTAAATTCTAGTTAGTTAACATACAGTGCAGTGTTGGTTTCAGGAGTAGAATTCAACGATTCGTCAGTTACATACACCACCCAGCGCTCATCATTACAAATGCCCTCCTTAATGCCCATCCAGGATGCCTTTAAAAATCGCTCCAATTCTTAGGACACCTGGGTGGCCCAGTTGGTTAAGTGTCCGACTTCAGCTGGGGTCATGATCTTGCAGTTCACGAGTTCAAGCCCCGCGTCAGGTTCTGTGCTGACGGAGCCTGGAGCCTGCTTCAGATTCTGTGTCTCCCTCTCTCTCTGCCCCTCTCCCATTCGTGCTGTCTCTCTCAAAAACAAACATCAGAAAACTTTGTGTTTTAATCTCTCCACTTCTCTCTGTTCCTGGTTCTCTCACTGTCATGCTCTTCCACTCCCAATCTCCCTCCTGTCACCACCCACCAAGCCCACAGGTCTTTCAAACATACAAGAAGAATCACACAGCGTATCTGTTTCCTAGAATTTCTATAATGGAGACTAGAAGTCCAAAATCAAGGTGCAGGGATGCCCTCTCCCAAGGCTCTAGGAAGGAATACTTTCTTGCCTCTTCCAGTTTCTGGTGGCTGACCGTGATCCTTGGCTTACACATGCGTCACTCCAGTCTCTGCCACCATGGTCACATGATGTTCTCCCTACGTGTCTGTATCTTCTCTTTTTACAAGAACGCCAGTCCTGTTGGGTTAAGGGCCCACACCTACCCCAGTATGACCTCATCTTAACTAATTTTATCTGCCACAATGCTATTTGTCAAATAAGGTCACATGCTGAGGTACTGGGGTTAGTATTCAACCTATCTTTTTTTGGGGGGGGGACACAATTCAAACCATTGTGATCGCATATCTCAGGTCTGAGCCCCGTGGATTTGCACTGGCCTGCAGGGCCACATTTTTATCATCCGTTCTGATGAGCTTTATTAGCCATGAAGTCTCTGGGGGCAACTTAGAGTCATTTGAAGTCCAAGATGTTTTTCATAGCTCACCACAAAGCACCTTCTTCTGAGCTTTAAACCTTCATGTTACCATTCCCTAGTTAGTAGACACTTTGCCATAGAGGTTTCTCCAGTCCGATTGCGAAGTTTTTCCAGTTCCTGGTGCTCACACGCGGTTATAGATCCTACGTACACAGCCTAGGCCCTCTCCATCCTGACATACGCCCATTGTGGTAAAGTGGACAGCCTCCCACATAGTATCTGGAGTGCGAACCCCATGACCTCTCCTTAGGCATCAGTATGTCTTTTTTTTTTTAATTTTTTTTTTCAACGTTTATTTATTTTGGGGACAGAGAGAGACAGAGCATGAACGGGGGAGGGGCAGAGAGAGAGGGAGACACAGAATCGGAAACAGGCTCCAGGCTCTGAGCCATCAGCCCAGAGCCCGACGCGGGGCTCGAACTCACGGACCGTGAGATCGTGACCTGGCTGAAGTCGGACGCTTAACCGACTGCACCACCCAGGCGCCCCAGGCATCAGTATGTCTTAACCACTAAGGTTCTCCATTTCTCTGTTCTTCCTGGGGAAGGCTCACTCCTTCAATCCCACGAGCATTTACTGAATGCCAGGCACAGTGCTAGGCACTGGGAGTACTGTCATGAGCAAAACAGACTAGACGTTCTACCCTCATCAAGATGCTAATCTTGGGGGGCGCCTGGGGGTCGCAGTCGGTGAAGCGGCCGACTTCAGCTCAGGGCGTGATCTCGCGGTCCGTGAGTTCGAGCCCCACGTCGGGCTCTGTGCTGACTGCCCGGAGCCTGCTTTGGATTCTGTGTCTCCCTCTCTCTCTGCTCCTCCCCTGCCCATGCTCTGTCTCTCCCTGTCTCTCAAAAATAAATAAACACTAAAAAGGTAAAAAAAAAAAAAAAAAAAAGAAGAAGAAGAAGAAGAGGAAGACCAAGTACAGTGGAGTATATGGGGAGATAGTAGTCGAAAATGAGAGGAGAGAGATAACAGGGATAAATCTGGGAGCAGATTCTGCAGGGACTTGTGGGCCATTTGGAAGGATTTGGACATGTTTCAATCATTTTTTTAAGTAGGCTCCACACCGAGCACGGAGCCCAGTATGGGGCTTGAACTCATGACCCGGAGATCAAGACCTGAGCTGAGATCAAGAGTAGGATGCTTAACCAACTGAGCCAGGCAGGCGCCCCAGGGCATGTTTTAAACATGACTCAAAGTCCATTTTAGGAATGGTATTTCCTGTAAATGACTTCAATTTTCGGGTAGGAACTAGCTTGTGACAGTTATGCTGATGCCTACAGTGACCACAAGTACCATGGTAGAGACCAAGACTCAGCAGATCTGGTCTCAGTGGAGAAGGGCAGACAGCCTTAAGCTAATCCAAATGGGTCTGACATTGACCCTCTCGTGGTCTAAACAGAATGCTTTCTTTTTTTTTTTTTTAATGTTTATGTATTTATTTTGAGAGAGAGAGAGAGAGAGAGAGAGAGAGAACACAAGCAGGGGAGGTGCAGAGAGGGAGGGAAAGAGAACCCCAAGCAGGCTCTACACTGTCAGTGCAGAGTCTGACGTGGGGCTCAAACTCAGGCACTGCAAGATCACGACCTGAGCCGAAATCAAGAGTCCGACAATTAACTGACTGAGCCACCCGGGTGCCCCAAGACAGAATGGTTTCTTAAGGCACTAGATAACCTGGAGGTTGGGGGGAGGGGAAATCGAATTTCCATTTTCCACTTCTTGTGGGATGTATTAGGATGGGCTACGTCACCATAACAAAAGAGTCCACGATAATTCAATGGCTTATACCATATAGAAGTGGTTCTTCTTCTCATGCAATAGCTCTGAAGTGGGAATTACAGGTGGGGGGGGGGGGGGTGGCTCTGCTCCGTAGGGTCGTTCAGGGACCCAGAGGGATAGCGGCTTTTGCCATCTTCGACACGCGGCTCCCAGAGTTGCTCTCACTGTCAGGAGACAGGAAGGGAGAAAACACGCAGGTCCGGGCCAAAGATTCTCTCTTAATCAAATGAGATGGAAGTAACAAGCATGTCTTCCACTCACCTTCCATTGTCACGAACTGCATGGCCCCACTCAACTACTGGGTCACCTGGGAAATGTACTGTTTACTATGGAAGGGGGGTGGGGCAGTGCATGGATTTAGGGGGACAGTAGGTCTTTCCTTTAGATTTTCCTAAAGGAGTTTTCCATAGCACGCCACGAAGTACCAAAAGTCTCTCTGGACACCCACCGGCCCCTCCTCACACCCCCTCACTTCCTCCTTTACCCTTTTCCCTCCTACGTCACCACACAAGTACTGCGCGGGCTCCCTTCTCGGCCAGAAGAACCCGCTGGGTTTGCTGGCCATGCTGGGCCACGTGGAGACATCCTGTGGACCTGGGGTCTTTGTCCAGCCCCATCCCCCTCACTTCCAGCAGAGGAAAATGCAAAGGGCTCCCTGGGATGTGTGGTTCTTCCCCCACACTATTTCACGTCCAAAACATTCTTGTGAGGCATTTTTGGCCAATGACATTCTCCACTTCATTACACAAGTAATTCAGGATAGCTGGACAAAGGGTGCGTGTTGGGGATTAGCAGGAGATTAGCCCAGACAGGTAGGCAGGGGCCAGAGCATGAGGGCTTTATAAATCTGTGTTAATAGAGCTTTCTCTTTATCCACAGGGCAGGAGGGAGCCAGTGCGTGCCTTAGGCAAGACAGGAACCTCACTGAGTGGTTTCAGAAAGTCATTCTGGTTAGCCGGGGAAGAATGGTGAGGAGGAACGGAAATCAAAGGCTGCAAGGCCTGTCTGAAGATCAATGCAGGAATCACTTCTGGGCCTCAGTTTCCTCATCTGTAGAACAGGGATGATAATGGCAGTAACGCCCCACCATAAGGTTGTCGTGAGGACTGAAGATGTTAAAACATGGAAAGTGCGTACTTAGGGACGGTGCCTGGTGCATTTTAAGCCCGCCATAAACACTGGCTGCTATCATTACTCTTGCACTAAGACAGTAGTGGTGGAAATAGAAGATTCCAGGATGGAATGACGGTATAGCGGAGAGGGATGAGGCAAAGGAGGGTTCCCAGCCACTGAGATTGTGACCTGGCATGGAGTGGGTGACAAGTCTCATTGAGGTCACTGTGAGACACCACCCAGGTAGAATTTCCAAGAAGGCAACTGAATCTACTGTCTCGAGGCCAGAAGAGAGGTTGGGCTGAAGATATGGATTGGAGTCTTCCTCATAAAACAGAAATGGAAGCCATAGGAGCAGGTGACATTTCCTGGGGAGAGCGGATAAAAAGAGGAAAATCCAGGAAGAGCCCTGGAGAATCTGGAAGGGGTAGAGAGAAAGGAGCCCACGAGGAGAAGGAGGAGGGGTGAATAGGGTGAGGAAACCAGGTGGAGGGAGAGGTCAGCGTTAGCAACATCAAGGGCTTCCAAAGGTCAGGGCACGTCAGGCTACAGAAGGTTCCATCGGGCTTGGTGAAAAATACATCGCGGGTGGCTCTGGCGAGCACAGTTCCA
The DNA here is from genome assembly GCF_018350175.1 of Felis catus. Classification (NCBI taxonomy): domain Eukaryota; kingdom Metazoa; phylum Chordata; class Mammalia; order Carnivora; family Felidae; genus Felis; species Felis catus. The sequence continues at coordinate 106,485,692 of NC_058377.1, read as the reverse complement.
GCGGAGTGGTGGGGGCAGAACTGAGTTATGGGGACGGGGTGATAGCAAGTATAGCTCCTCATTCAAGAGATTGGGCTTTGAAGGGAAGGTCGAAATGAAGTGGATATGGAGGAGATAGAGTTTCTAAGAAGGAGAGAACTTGAGAGACAGAGACAGAGGATGCGGGACGGAGCACAGTGGCAACACTAGAGCAATGTCCCCATGGAGGAGAGGGAGAGATCTAGGGTGCGGATGAGCACTGACCTTGGATGTGTGAGGTGAAGCAGAGACAAGCAGGGAGCCACGGGGTGAGGGCAAGCTTGGAGGAGATGAGGGAAGATGTTGAGAACAGACCTGGGTGCGACTGCGACAGCCAAGTCGACTCTAGAAGCTTCCGACAGGCCACACATGCTGGGAGAGAAATTATCATCACACATCACGGGTTAGGGACCCCAAAGCCTAGGCCAGGCTGAAAGCAGAAATAACTCTTGGGATGAGGGGGCCAGGCTCAGGGAAGTCAGGTTTGGGTGGGCGCTGTGGGGCACAGGCTGAGGGGGGCTGGGACGGCTGGTCTGGCCCGAGCCAGGCTGGACCACCTTTCTCTTGTGAAGTGGGACTTGGCGAGCGTCTCCAGCAAACTCAAGGAGGTGGCCCAGTCTCTCTTCGCGGCAGGCACAGTGATTGGGGGGATCGTGCCGGGAAATCTATCTGACAGGTGAGACACTGCCTATGGGGACATCCCACCTCAGTCTGACCACCCACGCACCCCCGAAGAGCCAAAGAAAGCTGGGAGAGACAGGAATCATGGTCCCTCCCGTGTGACCTCGGGCACGTCCCAAGCCCTTCCAGGCCACAGCCTTCTCTCTGCCCCAAAGCCCTTGCAGCTTTGCGTCTCCCCACCTCTTCAGACCCTGGGGGAAACCCTCAAGGTCCTCAGACACCATGTAATGGCTGTGTGGCAGTGCAGAGGGGGCACGTGGACTGTTTGGAGACGAGAAGTCTTTTGACCTCTGTTCAGGCCACCAAGCGGGGGGTAGAGGCGATCACTCATTAACTCAAACGTGGAATTGCGAACCTGTCCCCCCAAAATAGCAGTTACCAGTAAGGTTCTGTCTGAAGAGGGCGTTCCGTGCCCTGCCTGGCCCTTTGGGAGAGGAGGGGGGAGGGGAGGCATCCAACCCTTTGCCCTGAGACCTGCAGAGTCACTGTCTCGGCTAGCTCAGCCCTTGTTCTCCTTGAGCTACCGGTTTGGCCACAAGCTGACCCTGACCAGCAGCTACCTGCTGCTGGCGGCCAGTGGCTCCTGTGCAGCCTTCGGCCCCAACCTCCACGTCGACATGATCTTCAGCTTCCTGAGTGGCTGCAGCACACAGGCATGGCCCTGAGCCCCGTTATCTTAAGTGAGCCACATGGGAAGGGGGAACAGGTGTTGGGGGGGTGGGCCCAGCCCGAAGCCAAGAGAGTGGCGTCTGGGCCAGGCTCAACACAGGCTCCCTATGACCTTGGTCAAGTAAGGTGCTGCTCCTCCCAGGATCTCAGAGCCCCCCCCACCCCCAGCATAACAACAACAGCCACTATCAATACGGAGGACTCCCCCTGGGCCTGACACTCTGGCAGGCACCTGACCCATTCAGTCCACGCCCACAAGTAGGTGACACTGTTGTCCTAATTTTATAGATAAGGACACTGAGGCAAAACAAGGGAGGTCATTTGCCTCTGGAGAGGCAGTCGAGGGTGTGGGCTCGGGGGAGCGCCTGGCTGGCTCAGTCAGGAGAGCCTGCAACTCTTGATCTCAAAGTTGTAAGTTCGAGCCTCACGTTGGGTGTAGAGATTACTTAAAAAAAAATTTTTTTTTTAAAGGCGGGGGGGGGCACCTGGGTGGCTCAGTCGGTTAAGCGTCCGACTTCAGCTCAGGTCATGATCTCACAGTCTGTGGGTTTGAGCCCCGCATCGGGCTCTGTGCTGACAGCTCAGAGCCTGGAGTCTGCTTCCGATTCTGTGTCTCCCTCTCTCTCTGCCCCTCCCTGGCTTGTTCGTTCTCTCTCTCTTTCTCTCTCTCAAAAATGAATAAACATTTAAAAAATTAAAGAAAAAAAAAAGAAGAGTGTGATCTTAGAAGTCAGACAGACCTAAGTTTGAGTCCTGCCTTCTTTTTTTTTTTTTTTAATGTTTATTTATTTCTGAGAGAGAGAGGCAGCGGATGAGCCGAGGAGGAGCAGAGAGAGAGGGAGACACAGAATCTGAAGCAGACTCCAGACCCTGAGCTGTCAGCACAGAGCCTGGCGTGGGGCTCGAACCCACGAACCTCAAGATATGACCTGAGCTGAAGTCGGACGCTTAACTGACTGGGCCACTCCGTGCCCCGAGTCCTGCCTTCTTGAGCCTCAGTCACAGCATCTGTAAAATCGGAGGGATGAACCCTTAGGATCAGAGTCAGATCAAGCAGCTGATAGGGGGTGGGCAGGAGCTGGTGCCCCTTCACAGGGAGGTGCCCAAGGCCCAGCAGGATTCTAATCTGGTCCTTGGGATCCTCCTGCAGGTGTCGAGCGTGTGTCCATCCAGACGCGGGCCATCATATCAACTTTACTTGGTTACTTCTATACCGGCGGCCCGTTCTTTCTGACGGGTCTTGCCTATGCCATCCGCCAGTGGCTCTGGCTACAGTTAACCGTGTCCATTCCCTTCTTCGCCTTCTTCCTGTTGTCATGGTATGCGGCCCCCACCCCTTCATCTCCTTCTTTATGCCTGCCAGGGCCAAACAGAGGGAGCCCACGCTTGACCAAGCCGGCTGACTCGGTCCCAGGACACCCCTGTCCCAGAGTCAGGAAGGGCATTCCAGGGAGGAGGAGGAGGAATTAACGCACAAAGGCATGCTGCATGGGCTGGTGTCTGGGGGGCATCCAGGGGCTGCCTGCGGTGGAGGAAGGGCGTACGTTGAGATGGACGGTATGGTGCCAGGCCATAGAGGGCACAGAACGAAGAGCAGCCTCAGCCTCATGTGAGGGACAGAGAATGCCTCTAGACATGTTTGTGGCGCAGAAAGTCCTGACCAAGCTCCTGTGTGTGACACAACAGCACACAAGGACCAACCCAAGTGGGAGGGGATGAGAGACCGAGGGGACATGACCGTGCGGGCGAGAGGAGCCCTAGGGACGAGTCTGAGAGGCATTTTGAAGGAAAAAAATCCACAGAGCTGGGGACCGTCTTGGACTTGGGGTTTTACGGATTCTTTTATGGAAAGGAAAGCTTAAACCTGGGACCCGGGAGAATTGGGGTGTCTGGGTCAGAGATGCCAGAGAGGTCAAGAGCTCACTGTCAGCATGTCAAACCTAAGAACACGTCGAAGACAGGAACTGAGTCTCCAAAATGCAGTTGGGGCCAAAGAACAGGAAATGATGAATGAGTTCAGGAAAAGAAATGACATCTTGGAGCGACCCTTTATTGAGCACTTACTGCGTGCAAGGCCCTGTTCTAGGCATCGCCCTATGTCACCCCGATCCTCATGGCATCTCTGTGTGAAGGAGACGTGGCTGTCCTGTTTTACAGACGAGGAAACTGAGGCTCAGAGAAGTGAAGCAATCCCCTAGGGTTACACAAAAAGACACAGAACTGATATGGGTTTCCGTTTGAAAATGAGAATAGAATCTCCTGGAGGGGGCGGGACAATCTTGCGGAAAGAGAGGGGTGGGCAGAGGGTCCAGGGCGGAGCCAGGGCGTGTCCACAGGCTGGGATGGGAGCAGAGAAGGAGCAGAGAGTAGGGGAGGCAAAATCAGGGCGGATGGTCAGCAAGATACAGTCGAGAGTTCAGGCCTCCTCGCTCTGTGACTTGGGGCAAGCCTCACCCACTCTGAGCCTCAAGATTTTCCTAGGCAAACTGGAGATAATAATGCCTGTCACCCAGGGTTACGTGGGCCTGGTTCACAGGAAGGCTCACTGACTGGAGGCCACAGTTACTATTCTCGGGGCGAGGAGAATGGAGTCTAGATCCTGGCTGTGGTGTTTGGGAGCAGGACTTTGCTCAGAGCAGAGCCATGGAGGCCGCCGGGGCAGAAACAAGACAGGGTAGTACTGAGCCCGAGAGGCCACCGCTGTCAGCTGGGCCAATGGTCTGAGGCAGGTTGATCAGTATCTGCTCCCCCAGGACCTTGCTGGAGCCGGATCCTAGGTGCCTGTGGAGGCCACAACCACAGCTAATCCCACCTCAGACCCGACTTTTTTTTTTTTGCGGGGGGAGCCAGGGAATGGGTGGTGGCAGAAGGAGAAAGAGAGAGAGAATCTTAAGCGGGCTCCACGCCGGGCGCCACGATCGTGAGATCATGGCCCGAGTCGAAATCAAGTGTCGGACGCTTAACCGACTGAGCCACCCAGGCGTCCCCAGGCCAGACTTTTTAAAAAAAAATTTTTTTTATGTTTTTATTTTATTTTGAGAGAGAGAGTGTGAGTCGGGGAGGGGCAGAGAGAGAGGGAGACACAGAATCCGAAGCAAGATTCAGGCTTCAAGCTGTCGGCACAGAGCCCGATGTGGGGCTTGAACTGATGGCCTGTGAGATCATGACCCGAGCCAAAGCCGGGAGGCCCAACCGACTGAGCCACCCAGGTGCCTCCCCCTGAGACCAGATGTTTTTAAAACATCATTCCTCACCTCTCCCCACACCTCTGCCTCCGCTCGTCTTCTCTTACTGACACTCAGGGTCTGCTCGGTGCAAACCAACCCCCAAAAGTACAGCCCGGAGGTGGGGACAGTGAGGTTGTCTGCCCACCTGCCAATCTCAAGACCCCATGCGGTGCTCATGCTACAGCAGAATCCCTCCTTTGCAGGCAGAATCCAAGGGTCCTCAATTCCATTTCCTAGGCTCCAACCCTACCCTGAGCCACCTTCCCAAGCTGCCCCAGGACTGTCTCCCTGCCCCCTTCTTCACCCTGGAAGGCGGCCCAGAGAAGAACAGGGAGGTGGATGTCCAGGACCCTCCAGCTGTCTAGCCTTGAACATGCTGTCCCTTCCCCAGGACCCACCTGACTTGGCCTAGGCCCAAGGATCCTGGCTAAGGAAAACACCCAGCAATAACAAGTGGCCCAGGTAGGGGGCAGAGGAAAGGCTCTTCTGGAAGGGGGAAAAGAGAATCCCAGAATTTGTGCTGGCTGCAGGCAGTCCAGGTGCAAAGCTTGGCCAAGTTTAAATTCCATGAAATCTGCAGCGAAACAGCTTGGGTTTCTGGACCTCCTACCCCTTGGCCCTGGCTGTTGATGTTTTTCCAGTGCCTAAAAAAAAAAAAAGGAAAGGAAAAGAAAAAGAAAAAAAAAGAAAAAGAAAAAGCCTCTGGCATCGGGGGGAGCCACTGTGAGTTGATTCTGGAACCCAGGTGGATACCAGAGTCTGTATGTTGGATGGTCCCGTCTGGAAAGTTCTCAAAGGCCCTGAAAATACTCTGGCAGGTTGCTGCCCTCAATGGCAAGAAGGAAGAGGGAGAAAAACTCACCATGGAGGTGAGAACCGAGAGGGATTATGGCATGGAGCAGGAACCCTCCTTTGCCTCTGTTTCCCTGCTCACGAGCTAACATCACATTGAATGTCCCAAGCAAACTTCTCTAGAGGCACCAGGCCTGCACCTCCCTCTCTCCTTCCTCCTGCCCACCAGCTGGTCACTAATGGCACCCTTCCCTTCCCTCTTCCCCGAGGAGCTCAAACGCAGCCTGCAGAAGGAGATCTCCTTGGCCAAGGCCAAGTACAGCGCAGCTGACCTCTTCCGGACACCCGACCTGTGCCGTGTGACCTTCTGTCTTTCCCTGGCTTGGTAACCCACCACCCGTCCCTACCCACACCCTAGCACCTCTGCCAAACAAGGGTAATGAACAAGGCCTGTGGTGGCTTCACCTGAGGGGAAGGCCCAGGAGTCCAGAGACCCCCTTCCCTGGCTGCCCCAGCCCAGCCCCAACCCTGGAGATCCACTCATGTCCCTGTCACACACCCAGGTCCAGCCATCAGGGTCTGCCTCCCTGTTGGGTCACGCCCACCCCGTCCACAAGGCAAATGCTCCAAACCCCTTCACAGCTCACAGCTCACAGCTCACATCGTGCCATGGCAATTTCCCCATTCTCTGCCTCTCTGTCACTGCCTTCACCGGTCCGGCTCTGCCCTCTGGGACCCCACAGAGCAAGACTGGCCACCAGAGCTTGAAGACAGAAATCGTATTTCTCCTTAGTCTTCTCTTTCTGTCTGACGATCTGCGGCTCCTTCAAAGCCCTTTCTGTGACCTGGCTCTGAGGCCCTTCTCCGTCCCTGCATGAATAGGGTCCAATTTGTCCAGGAACTTCAAAGGGGATGCCATGAGCCCCAGAGGGAAAGGGGAGGCATCGGACCCATGTGCACAGCTTGACTCTCACCTCTCCCATTCTAGATGTTAAACTCTTACCCGACGAAGGGAAGATCATTTACTACCTCCTTTGGTCTCCCAGAGTCCTGCCAGTCCTGATATTCTCTGGAGGCAATTATGGGACATCTTTGCCACCACACCCTAGATCACGCCCACGTCAGGCATAACCAATCAGTCCCGCCGCTGAGCCCAGGCACAATCCCAGAGAGCTCAAAACAGCACTCAATCAGCCCTTACCAATCAGCTGCAGTTGGGATAAGAAACGAAACCATTCGTCCTCCTGGTGACCCAATGACCAGTGGGGGAGAGACCCCTGTCTGGCTGCTGGTGCCAATCCATCCCTCTCTGCCCCTCAGGTTTTCTACTGGTTTTGCCTACTACGGTTTGGCTATGAGTGTGGCAGAATTTGGAGTCAACCTCTGCTTCCTCCAGCTCATCTTTGGTGGGGTTGACTTCCCGGCCAAGTTCATCCACTTCCTCTCCATAAACCATCTGGGCCAACACAGCACCCTGGCCAGTGGTCTACTCCTGGCAGGAGGGTGCATCCTGACTCACATCTTTGTGCCCTCGGGTGAGAAGCTGGGGCTACATCAGAACCCTCTGAAAGAGGGCCAGCGTGTCAGTGGACGTCACGGGCTGCCACGGGCTGGGAAGCGGGGTGCCAGGGACTCCAAATCTGCAGACTCTACCTCTAAATCTCTGTGTTACCTTAACCAGGTCCCTGCACTCTCTGGGGCTCAGGTCTCCCATCTAGAAAATAACTCAGTTGGGCTAGATGATATCGAAGCTCCTTTCTAGATCTGACTCAAACTGGGTAAAGTGTGGCTGTGTCTGGACAGTACGAGGAATTGCTCAGGGATCTGGCAAGCCCTCATCGCTACAGAGGACAAGCTGGCATGGGAAAAACAGGGTTCAGTGCTCAGGGAAGCCCCCGTCACCTACTCCACTGCGACCTTGGAAAAGCCACTTCTGTATAGATGTTTGTGTGTTGATACGCCCATATCCTTCCAAAGGAACTTGAGATATTTTAGGACAAGAATATATACAACAAAATATGGGAGGAGGGAACCAGAGCCGGGGAAAAACACAAAGGCGGCAAGACAGCCTGTAAAGCACTAGAAATAGCCGAGGGACCATTACTCAGCTTTATATTTAGACCTGAGCTTTCCAGCAGCCAAAGCAAAAAGGGAGACAAAGTCGGCTGAAGAGTGAGAACACTCAGCACTCAGGTGCTCCTGAGCCCGAGGCCCATCACATTTTCTTCCGTCTGCAGATTCGCAGACCCTGAGGACAGCCCTGGCTGTGTTTGGGAAGGGGATGCTCGTCCAGTTCCTTCGGCTGCCTCTTCCTCTGTTCAAGCGAGCTGTACCCCACGATCATTCGGTAGGTGCAGGGCTTGGGGCTGGCCGAGCCAAAAGATACAGGGTCAGGTGGGATCGCAGCATCCTCTAGCCCCCTGCCCAGGGGCCCCACACACAGGCTGCCAATCCCTACTCTGAACTCTCCCAGGCAAACAGGCATGAGCATTGGCAACTTGGGGGCCCACATGGGAAGCATGATGGCCCCGCTGGTGAAGATCACAGGGGAGTGGCAGCCCTTCATCCCCAAAGTCATATTTGGGACCATCACCTTCCTGGGAGGCAGGGCTGCCCTCTTCCTGCCTGAGACCCTCAATCAGCCCTTGCCAGAGACTATCGAAGACGTGGAAACCTGGTCAGTCCCTTGCTTCTGGTCCTCCTGGAACTCCTAGCTGGGGAAGCAGGTCCATACCGGGGGCTTTTCCTGAGATCTCTTTCCCTAGGTCCTGGCGGGCAAAGGAACCAAAGCGGGAACCAGAAATGGAAAAAACATCCCAGAAGATCCCTCTGGACCAGGCCTGGACCCCAGCTGAGGGCAACTGAGCCCCCCCTTTCCCTGCCCCCCAGAAACTAATCCTTGCCAGGTCCTTGCCTGCCTCTGGGCTCTGAGGACACCTTTGGGGGGCCGCCGTGGCGGGGGGGGGGGCGGTGCTGAGCACATCCATGCTCCTGAACACAGTCTTCTGAAAGCTTGGTTGAGGGCATCTTCACCACACCGGAGCCCCCAGCCCTGGCCAGTTCAAAGATTCGGCCACAGGCCTTCCCACGCCCCACCCTTGCCCTCACCCTCCTTCAGCCCAGCCCTTCCCCACTGGCCACCTTCCCCCATTGTTCCAGTCCCCTTCCTCTGAGGTCCCCTGGGCTCCCTGGTTCAGTCCTAACAAAGACAGCTTCCTCTTCTTGCTCCCCACCCCTTTCTTCCATGGGAGGGTCCAATAAATGGCAATGAAGAACTCAAGCCATGCTTGCGGCTCAGGAATGGGCGTGGAAGGGAGAAGGGGGCAGGCCACCACGTGGACATGCGCACTGCTCTCCCCTGCATCCGTACTTGTGTGTAACACGTGGGTGTGGACACACAGGTACAGGCAAGCTGGGCTGATGTGAACCTGTGTTCGCACGTGGGGGACTGAGGCATGTATAGGCCAAGCCTACTCGAGACGCTGCAACGACACGCCGCAGGTGCATCGCTTAAACCACAAACGTGTCTTCCTCCCACTTCCGGAAGCTGGGAGGTCCGCGACGATCGAGGTGCTGGCAGCCTCAGTTCCTGATGGGAGCCCGCTTCCGGGCTTGTAGGCGGCCGCCTTCTCATTATGTCCTCACTTGGCCTGGGGAGAGAGTGAGAGGAAGCAAGGTCTCTGTTGTCCCTTCTTATGAGGATGCGAATCCCAACGTGATGCCCCACCCTCGTGACCTCATCTATCCCTAATCACCTTCCAAAGGCCCCCACCTGCAACTACCAGCACACCGGAAGTTAGAGCACCAACATTAAACATGGGTGAGGATGCAATACAGTCCGCTGCAAGTCCTGGGCTTAGAAATGAGTGTGTGCGTGTACGTGTCCCAGCGCGAGTGTGGGCAGAGGACCGGAGCAGCCCAGAGCAGCTGCGGTCGGAAGCCCGTGCTCCTCCAGTCCCCATCCACCAGCCCTGCTCGCCGCAGGTCTCTGATCGGTGTCGCAGGCCCATGCCACCGGACAGTTCTGTCTCCTATTTAAGGGGGAAAACCCCAGACACAGCCGAAGGCTGTTGATGTCACCCCATGCTCCCCGAGTTCCCGCCAAGCACAGCAGAAGGTCATTCCTCCCAACTGGGGCTCCGCATCCAGCCCATCCAGCAGGCAGCCTTCCCCCTGGGATCTCCACCCATCCGCTCTCTTCCGGCTCTTTCTCATCACCGGTTAAATAAGCCCCAGCCTCTCCTATCTCACCAAAAACCAACCAAACCAACCAGCCCTCCTTGGAGCCATATCTCCCTCCAGGGGCCACACTGTCTCTCTCTCTCTCCCCTTCTGCAGCTAACCTTTGGAAAGGAACTGGGTGCCGCCCTGGCTTGCACCTTCAAACCCTGTACATCTTCAGACTGCACTCTGACCCAGATGCAAGTAGATGAGAGGAAGCCAGTTGCAGAGAAAGAACAAAGCAAGTGCACGGAGAAAAAGAGAAGAGATACAGGGGCCCAGATAAAAAGACTTGGTGAGACTATTTGCATTGATTCTTTTTTTTTTTCTTTAATGTTTATTTATTTTGGACAGAGAGCAGGGAGCAGAGAGAGAATTTCAAGCAGGCTCCACACCGACAGTGCAGAGCCCGATGTGGGACTCGAACTCACAAACCGTGAGATCATGACCTGTGCTGGAATCAAGCTGGAGGTTCAACCAACTGAGCCACCCAGGCGCCCCTGTTTGAGTCTATCCTTAGTGGATTCCAAATCCCAGGTCTTCCTCAGTCCTGGATGTGCTTTCTGACCCTGAGTTCTATAAAATATCCTGAATTTTCTGAATAGCTTTTGTTTTGTTTAAGCTAAACTCAAGGGTTTCCAAACCAAACAATTCCAAAAGCAGCTTCTCTCCCTCTGTCATCTTTTAAACACTGACGTTCCCCAGAATTCTTTCCTAGAACCCCTTCCTCAAATATTCTTTACCAGCATTCTCCAGTGGAAACGTAATGCAAGCCACTTACGCAATTCAAAAATTCCTCGTCGTTGGAGCACCTGGGTGGCTCAGTTGGTTGAGCATCTGACTCGTGACTTCAGCTCAGGTCATGATCCCAGGGTCGTGGGATTGAGCCCCTCCTCAGGCTCTGCACTGAGCATGGAACCTGCTTAAGATTCTCCCTCTCTCTCTCTCTCTCTCTTTCTCTGCCCCCCTCCCCCACTCGCACTCTCTCTAAAAAAAATTAAAAATAAAAAATTCCTGGTTATTTTAATTCCTAGCTATTTTTTAGTTTAAAAAGGTAAAAATAATTTTAATTATATATATATAATGTATATATGATGTATTTAATTATATATATATAATGTCTTTTATTTAACCAAAAATATCCTATATTACCATTTCAACATGAAATCAATGTAAAAGCTATCGATAAGATATCTTATAGCCTGTAATTCGTATTAAGCTTTCAAAATCTGGGGTATATTTTACCCTAATAGCATTTGTCAGTTTGGACGGGCTCAGTTCAAGTGCTCAGCAGTGGCTAGAGGCTGCCGTGTTAGACAACCCAGAACACTCCAGGGCTTCGACTGGCAGGCACAGAGTTAATTATTCTCAAATCCGTACTTAGATATTTGAAAGCTTAATAAACACGAAAGAGATCATATTATACCGCTGCTTCAACTTTTCAGTGACTTCCCATTGGGATGAAGTCTAAACTCTGCTACAAGGCCCGTCATGCTCAGGTCCCACCCTGCCTCGATGGCTTCAGTTTAAGCACCCTCCACCGTGCACCCTGAAAAGTAGCCTCTTTCAGTTGTCCAGAATTCAGGATGGTACCCAGGATGCCCTGGCCATAACCCCTCCCATGCTGTTTCAGGGACACACAAGAAGGGGAGCGAAGACGCCGAGGAAGACATTTCCTAGGCATGTGGTCAGGACTCCTGGTGAACTGGGATACTGGTCAGGATGTACACGGCCCATTCCTCTTGCCGTTCCCCAATCCCCCCGTCTGGACTGCACCCTTTCTCCATCTCTGCTTCTTCCTCTACAACACCAGCTCCTCCTGCTTTCCCTCCTCCCTGCTCTCGGTCCCTGAGCTCAGCCTTCAGCTGGCTCAGTGAATGGTCGTCCAATATGGGGCACCTCTCTCTCGGGCAGAGTCCTCATGCCGAGCCACCTCATTGGTTGCTCGCCTCCTGTCCAGCCTTTAGATGGCAGTTTCGGATGAATTTCTAATTTCTGCACCGTTCGTTGGCCCGGGTAGCCAGGCCATGAGACATAAAACTCACAATTTGGCTCCTTGCTCAGAACGTTGCTATGTGCCCAGCAGGCACTCAGAGTTTGCCAGACTTCTGTCCAGGCCACTCATTTCAAACTCACATTTAGAACACGTGATCTGAGCAAGAATATTTTCTCTGACCTGTAAATCATTTATTGGAAAAGTCTCACAAAACGATAAAAATCAAGGTCACGGGTAGCCACGCACCTTAAATCCCACTTATTTAAAATTTAACAGGATAAAATTATATAAAATCCAGATGTGGCAGAAAATCTGAGATATGTGATGGCGGCTAGCATGGTCACAAGAACAATGGAACTGAGTTCTAGATTTCCTTGCTGGGTGATCAAGGACAAATCCCTTGCTTACTCTGGGCCTTGGTGTCCCTACCTATGCATTGAGAAGTTTTCATCTGAGTGACAGCAGTCATCTCTGATGGCATGTGGCTCTCGGCCAGTCAGAAGTCTCAGATTTGACCCCTTCTCAGTGAGCATGGCCAGAACTTAAGTCCACATTCCACTCAATCCAGCGAATGCAACTCTGAGTACTTAATGATATAGAGTGTCCCTAAAGGATAGTTCTCAGTTCTGCAAATCATCTGCCAGGGGAGCATTTCCAACCGGAAACTCTCCACGGTCTGGGAGGCTGGTAGGAAATCCCTGTGCTAGCCAGATGATCCCAGGAGCCAACCACAATTTCCAGGAGTCTCTGGAGTCTCCAATTGAGGCTTTTCCAGGCTCAGCCTCACTGGAGCTGGTCAGGCACGAGGGAGGGAGCTCTTCTCAAAGGCAGGGTTGGGCACACACTCAGAAAAGGAGGTTGCTTGGAGGGGCCCCACCATCTCCCCTGCTGCCCTCAACTCTCTCCCTACTCCCCCATGAGGGCACCAAGTCCTGACACGAGATTGGCCCCAGAGCCCCCAAGCTGTTTGTCCAGCTGTCCTCACATCCCCAGGCCACAAGGCTCTTATATACCTTGGCCTGGAGAATGTTGTCAGGCATCTGGACACCCACCGGGTCCCAGCCCAGAACCAACACTGGGTGGGAGGAGGGAGGCTGGGCTGAGTTACATCCCTCTCTGGGACTCCCCTATTCTCTTCTGTACATAATGAAACTAGATGATCCCTAAGACCCCTTTAATTGGGCACACCTCTAAAACAGCAGGAAACAACCTGGCTCTGAAGTTAGATAGAGTAGGTTTGAAGCAGTCTAAGACTTCATGGAGCCAGTGCCTCAACAGACAATAAACAGCCCCCCGACTTAATACAGTTTACAGTTTGCGTAAACCGCACAACGATAGCCGGGCATCTTGAGTCCTTACAAGAGAAGTCGGAAATAAAACTGCTTCCCCTCAACACCAAGACTTGGAGGTTTATGCCTGTGAGAACTGAGAAACGCCCCTTCCCTTCCCGGCCCTTTGCATCAACTAATTCGGACAGGGCCTGGCTACCTCCCATAAAACCCTGGAACCCTAGGCATCCGTGGTGTTCAGACATATGCCAAATGATGAAGTGCGGTGGATGGACGGTCAGTAGGAGGCAGATAACAGGGAGGGACAGCCAGAAACCCCAAATGGAAACACACCGCAAAGGCAAGGGTCCAGCACGGAAGCTCAAACCAACAATCGGGTTAGAACATGGCGGAGAAGAGTGTTGTTGGCCTGGACACAGGAAGATTGGGGTCCTGATGTGGCTACTCCAGTGGTCAAATTGGCTACATAATGCCTGGGAAGGGAAAGGGCTGCAGCGCTTTGGAGCCCAGGCTACTCTGCTGTACTCAAGCAGAGGGTGGGGGAGCAGTTTTCCTCCTCACCTCGCAAAGGTTTTCCCTACTCAAATAAGAGCATGGGCATTCTTAGAAATATTTTGGTAGGAGTCTTCAGTATGACTGGAATATCCTCGGCCAAGCGGGTATGGGATTGGTCACTCTTCAAAATAAGTCTGAGACATCTTTTAAGGTAGGGTTTCCCAAACTTAGCACTAGTGACATTTGTGGTCCAGAAAATTCTTGATGGGGGGGGGGTGCTGTCTTATGCATTGTAGGATGTTCAGCTGCATCCCTGACGCTATGACAGTCAAAAACATCTCCTGACATTGCCAAATGTCTCCTGGAGGCGGGGGGTGGGGGGTGGGGGCAAAATCGCCCCCAGTGGGGGGATCACTGTTCTTAGGGTAAGATGTGCTTAGGCCTATTTTCTCTCTAAAATCAATATAATAGTCTCACCTTTTTTTTTTTAACTTTTTTAATAAAGCTTATTTTTTTTGAGAGAGAGAGAGAGAGAGAGAGAGAGAGAGAGAGAGAGAACAAGCAGGGGAGGGATAAAGAGAGAGAATCCCAAGCAGATTCTGTGCTGCCAGCTCCGAGCCCAACGTAGGGCTTGAACTCATGAACCTCGAGATCATGACCTAAGCTGAGATCAAGTCCTGCGCTTAACTGACTGAGCCACCCAGGCATCCCAAGTGTCTCACCTTTTTACCAGAAACAGATAATAAGAACAGCTCATTCTCACTGAGCTGCAGGGCAGTGGCTACTTTAAGATCTTTAGCTGTATTGGGGCGCCTGGGTGGCTCAGTTGGTTGAGCGTCCGGCTTCAGCTCAGGTCGTGATCTCACCGTTCATGAGTTCGAGCCCCATGTCGGGCTCTGTGCTGACAGCTCGGAGCCTGGAGCCTGCTTCAGATTCTGTGTGCCCCTCTCTCTCCGCCCTACCCCTGCTTGTGCTCTGTCTCTCTCTTTCAAAAATGAACAAACATAAAAAAATTTTTTTTAAAAGATCTTTAGCTGTATTCACACGTTTAACCCTGCAGTAGCCCAATGAGGCAAACATGACTATTATACCCATCTTGCAAACAAGAATACTGAGATAATACAGGATTTTAGCAACCTGCCCTGTCTATACAACCAGTAAATATGAAATAAGGATTTAGATCCAAGTAAACTGACTCCAGGGTCCATGTTGTATATACTCTGTACTATGCAAATTAAAAGCAAGAAGTTGCAACCCGCTTTATTGACATTTCCAACCCATGATCCAACCAATCAGATCTCATAGAAGCCCATCCAATCAGAACTCAGCACCGCCCTGATCCTGAATGACTCGGAAGGCAAACTGTTGGAGGAAATTGAGTGATTATCTTAGAGTCGTGGCCACAAATAAAATAAGTTCATGTTCACTGAAAAAATAAAAATAAAAACTATGGACAGAGAACAAGACAAAGGGAAAATTTTGAATCAGCATAAGCCAGAAGGTAAAAGCTGAGACACTAGAAGAATCGATCTACCTCATGCATGATGTTGGTCTTCTGTCCCTCTTCTTCAAAAATAGCCTCTGACCTCCATAGTCTCTTCCAGCTGAACAAAGCCGTGGTCCCATAAGATATGAGCTGTCCCCAGGAGACCAAAGACTGGAGTTGCCAGTTTTAGCATATAAGAAACAGGACGCCCAGGGGCACCCAGGTGGCTCAGTCGGTTAAGCATCGGACTCTTGATTTCGGCTCGGGTCATGATCTCATATGGCTCGTGAGTTCAAGCCTGGTGTAGGGCTCCGAGCTGATAATGCGGGACTTGCTTGGGATTCTCCCTCTCCTTGTTTCTCTGCCCCTCCCCTGCTCGCTCTCTCTTTCTCTCTCACACACAAAATAAATAAATAAACTTTTAAAAAATTAACGAATACAGGATGCCCAGTTAAATCTGAATTTCAGATCAATGAATGATTTTTATAAGCATGTCCCATGTAATACTAGGGATATACTTACACGAAAATAAGACGCATGTGTTGATCTGAAACTGGGAGTCCTGTATTTTCTCTGGCAACTCTTCCCCAAGACAGACTGCTTGGATCGTGTCCACTAAAAAGGAAAAAAGTCCCCTCAAGAGGCCACCACACTTCCCAGAGCCCAGTCTTCTCCCTAAAAGGAAGACCATAAGGTCCCACCTGGCCCCTGCCACCCCCCAGGTGCCTAGACAGGCCCTCCCAGTCCATCCCCGCTCACCACTCCCACCCCGGTCCACTCTCCTGCCCTTTATACCCACTTGGAGAATTTCCACTGACATAAGGATACTCAGGGGGTTAATCCTTCTGATACCAAGTCACACGTTAACTCATTCCCTCCAGGCCAAGGATTAAATCCTGTCCGTGTAGGGGTCAGGGCTTCTGCAGACCCTGAGAGCAAAGCACCCCACCCCCAAGTGAGGGGAGGCTCGAGGGAAAGGGAGGGACAGAACACAGGGAGAGAGAGAAGGAAGGAGGGGCCGCCAGCCGGGTTCCTGTCCCCCCACAGAGCCAGCTCAGATTCGGCTCTAGGAACAAGTCAGCCACAGAAGCAGGGCAGCTTCTCTCCTCCAGCTAAGGACAGCAGGCACACAGACGCACGGACAGAGGTGCTAGGCGGAAGTCCTCAGCCCCCAGCCGTTCGGCCGGGCCTGGCCCCATGGCCTTCAACGACCTCCTGCAGCAGGTGGGGGGTGTCGGCCGCTTCCAGCAAATCCAGGTCACTCTGGTGGTCCTCCCCCTGCTCCTGATGGCCTCCCACAACACGCTGCAGAACTTCACCGCGGCCATCCCCACCCACCACTGCCGCCCGCCCGCCGAGGCCAACTTCAGCCAGGACGGGGGGCTGGAGGCCTGGCTGCCCCGGGACGGACAGGGGCAGCCCGAGTCCTGCCTCCGCTTCACCGTCCCCCGGCGGGGACTACCCTTTCCCAACAGCACAGACGCCAACAGCACGGGGCCACAGAGCCCTGCACCAACGGCTGGATCTATGACAACAGCACCTTCCCCTCCACCATCGTGACTGAGGTGAGGAAACCCGGGACCCCCCCTGCTCTCTGTGACAACCGGACTTGCCTTCCCCACTGAGACAGACAGACAGATGCTCCTGCGCGCGTGCGCGCACACACACACACACACACACGCACACACACACCTGTCTCAGATTTTCCAGAGACCAAGATGGGAAGATAAAGAAAGAGGTTCAAGATGGGGGCCTTGGTAGAAAAGGGGGATATCAGAGTCCAGGGAAGTCTCTCAGCTACCGGGACCGGGGAAGCAAACGGGGACGGGGAGTGTCAGGGAAGGGGCTGACGCAGGTCTCAGAGGGCCAGCCCAAGGGACGGGAAGGGGAGTCTTGCAGCCCAGGCTCGTCTCTGCCTGACCCTTGCCCCCTCTCCCCACAGTGGGACCTCGTGTGCTCTAACAGGGCCTTACGCCAGCTGGCCCAGTCCTTGTACATGGTAGGGGTGCTTCTTGGAGCCATGGTGTTTGGGTACCTGGCAGACAGGTCAGTCCTGGGTAGAGCCAAGGGGCCGGGCTGGGCCCCGGGCCTCGGCTGGGTTCACGGGAACCAAGTGGGAAGTCGGCCTTACCACCCAGGGGCTGGTTTGAGGACCTACGGGGCCAGCCTCGTGATACCGCACAGGTCCTCAAAAGACCAAGGCAAACGCTCCTCTCCCTACCCAGCCTGGCACCATCAATCCTCAGGACCCCTACTGCTGTTCTCCCCTCCTTCCCCCCACAGGCTGGGCCGCCGGAAGGTGCTGATCTTGAACTACCTGCAGACAGCCGTGTCAGGCACCTGTGCAGCCTTCGCTCCCAACTTCCCTGTCTACTGTGCCTTCCGGCTCCTCTCGGGCATGTCGCTGGCTAGCATCGCCCTCAACTGCATGACACTGAGTGAGGGATGCTGGGAGGGCAGGGCGGGTCCCCACTCACTCACCTCTGACCACCCAACCCAGCAGCCACTTTCCAGCTTCCTCTCCCGGCTCCCCCCCCCCCCACCCCGGTCCTGCCGTTCCCACTCCTGAATCCTCCCCGCCCTCTTTTGGGTGGCCAACATAACAGCCTTCTTCTCGAACTCCTGACCTCTCATCCAGACACAACCGCAAACTCCATTTTTTTAGGGCCAGGAGGTTCCCATGAATGACTGAAGCAGACTGGGTACAAGAGGGATTAGGGAACGGTGAGGACTGTACCCAAAGGAGAGTCGCATCCCCATCCGGAGGGGCCAGGGCCACTCAGCAGCTCGAGCCAGAAGGTTCAGGGCTGTCAGATCTCACTCCCTCCTCTTTATTAACGCAAAAATAGCCCCATTTTTTAACGTTGGAAATTAATTCCAATATTTTTAACACAGGTCAAGCCAGCATCGTGTAGACCAAACCCATTTAATGGGCTGAGCGTGGTCTGTCCATGAACCATCAGTGTGCTCCCTCCGATAGGTCACTCCCTTTCCCCTGGTTCTCAGATAAGGAACCTGAGACTGGAGAGAAGGGAAAGGATTTGCCCAAGGGCATCCCTCGAGCCCAGAAGGGAATCTATGGATTGGAGGTCCTCTGGACTACAGGAATGAACCCGGGTGGGGCCAGGGCAGGACACCTAGAAAATTCAGCCCCCAAATCCAGTCTGTCTCCAAGTCATTGGCCCAGCAGCCGAATCAGGAGCCCACAAGGAACAAGGCTGGGCCTCTTCAGACCCCAGCAGAGAGGTGGTCCGACTCCCCCCTTGACCCTCCCAGATGGAGAAAAGCCGCTGTCTCCTCCGAGCTGCTCTGGCCGCTGAATCGGCCCAGGCTGGGGAAAGCCAGAGGAGAGGCTGCTGTTGAGAGAGCACTGAATGGTCAGAGACGCTCTGAAGGGAAAAGGGGCCCTCGCCAGGACAGTAGGTCGGGGGGCAGCAAACCCCAGCAGCGGGGTGGAGGGAACAATTCCTAGGGATTCTAAACCCCTCTCCCCATTCCTACGTCCGCCGAAAGTCCCCCACGCCCCCCATCGAGGAACCCACCCTCATTAGATGTGTCTTCCACTGAGCCTTGGGACAGATGAAAGTTTGGGTGGAGAGAGGGGTCTCTGCCTGTCCCGCCCCCGGGGGGGTCTCCATCCACCCGCAGCCCAGCCAGATGCACCACTCTGTTCTAACCCTCTTTCCAGGTTTGGAGTGGTTGCCCATCCACACGCGGGCTTGTGTGGGCACCCTGATAGGCTACGTCTACAGCCTGGGCCAGTTCCTCCTGGCCGGTGTGGCTTATGCTGTGCCCCACTGGCGCCACCTGCAGCTGCTGGTCTCCGTGCCTTTCTTCGCCTTCTTCATCTACTCCTGGTGTGTGGGGCCCAGGGTGGGCAGGGCTGCAAAGGAGCCCCGAGGGCTGCAAGGGACAAGACGTCCCCCAGATCTCACACACGCTACCCCACAGAATCAGAGAAGGTCACACCTAGACCAGTGCCTCTGAGGCTGTGCAAGGAAGGACCTGCCCTGGGTATCTGGTTCTCCTCCGGCTTCCCCCGGCTCTCCAGCCTGCCTGCACCGCGCTCTTTACTCGGCGCCCAAAAGCTGAGCTCCTGAGTCGGGGAAGGAGTCATCACCGAGCTGGACACTGCTTTGTGGTCTTAGCGGAAGGGATCTGGCCAAACCTCTGGGTTCCCGGCCTTAAAAGAAATCCCACTGCAGGCCCCTGGGAAGCCCACCCCCTGCCCCCAGCCCAGCAGACTGGAACCGAAGCCACCTTGACCCCTATCCTCACCCCGGCTCCCAGGTTCTTCATCGAGTCTGCCCGCTGGCACTCCTCCTCTGGGAGGCTAGACCTCACCTTGAAGACCCTGCAGAGAGTGGCCTGGATCAATGGGAAGCGGGAAGAGGGGACCAAGCTAAGTATGGAGGTAAGACCCCCCCCCCACAAGACCTCCTGTGACACCCTACCAGGATTCCACCCTCAAACCCCGAACTCAGGTCCCAGAGGGCTTCCCTGAGTAAGGGGTTAGGCTGGGAGGAGCTTCTGGAGGAGTCCAGGCCCTGAGCCCTGCACATCCTGGCAGGTGCTCCGGGCCAGTCTGCAGAAGGAGCTGACCATGGGCAAAGGCCAGGCGTCCGCCCTGGAGTTGCTGCGCTGCCCCGCCCTTCGCCACCTCTTCCTCTGCCTCTCCATGCTGTGGTAGGCCCAGACAGACCTAGTGGCAAAGAGATAGAGAGACAGCCTGAGAGACGAAAGGCTGGCTGGGGAGAGAGAGTGGATATAATGAGTGGAAGAAGCCAGGCAAAAGGGAGGAAAAGGCAGCACACCTGCCGTGAGGGGCGGCAAGCCTCCACCAGGGACAGTCTTAAAGAACGAGATGACCTCCAGCCTCAGTTCACCCCTGGTCCCCACACTGGCCATCCATCTCTCCGTCTTCCCCTTTTACCAACTCTGTTCCAGTATGGAAACACCTCATCAGGAGTGGTCACCCCCAGAGTCCATAGAAGTATACCACAAAGGCAAAGACCCGTCTGGCTTACGAAACATTTGGAGACTTTCCTGGCCCGGCAGCGCCTGCCAGAGACACAAACGTGGGCAATAAGATGCCCAAAACTCGTCTCCAAAAGTAACGCTCTGGCCAAGGCCGATCCCAGCCAAAGATGTTCCTTTCCCGTTGCAACGTTCCCCATTACTCCTCTGATGTGCTACCTTCCTGATGCCGCCAACAGCAATCCCATGATAGTTAGAAGCACGCCCCACATTTCCATCGACGAATTCCCTGGTTCCAATTTGGGATTTACTCCCAGTTGCAGGTCCTATCCAATCACCCAAGCTTCATTTCGTGGGCTCTTGACTTCTTAAGAAGCACCCATCCCAGAACCATCCCAGAACCATGCACAGGTCTGCAAAGCTCTGACCTCCCCCCAACACCTTGACCCTGAAAGACACGGCTTGAAAGTCCACCTGCCCTTGGGCCAGTAGCAACAGATAAGATAAAGACTAAAACTAAGTAAATCTTAACATGACGACTAAGCCAAAACCCCCTAATACACCGGGGACTCTAGTTAGCAGAAGATGGAGAAAGCTGGGGTATTGGAGAACTACCCCCCACTTCCACGAAATACATACTAAATGTCTGACGAAATATTAGCCAAGGCAGATTCCAGCTTCTTAAGCAGGGCACCCAGTGTGGCTCGCCCCCATTTTGAATGAGCACCCCCTCTTTTATGCCTTCCTGACAAACTCCATACCCCTCCCCCCCTCCCCACTAGGTTTGCAACTAGTTTTGCCTACTATGGGCTGGTTATGGACCTGCAGGGCTTTGGGGTCAGCATCTACCTAATCCAGGTGATTTTTGGTGCTGTGGACCTGCCTGCCAAGCTTGTGGGCTTCCTTGTCATCAACTCTCTGGGCCGCCGGCCTGCCCAGATGGCCTCCCTGCTGCTGGCAGGCATCTGCATCCTGGTCAATGGGGTGATACCCCAGGGTGAGCACCCAAGAGTACCTTGGCCCTTCATCTTTAGCCCTATCCCCAGATTCTCAGCCCCTACTCCCGAGCTCCCACTGACTCCCTCCTTTCTCGCCAGATCAGTCCATGGTCCGAACCTCCCTTGCCGTTCTGGGGAAAGGCTGCCTGGCTACCTCCTTCAACTGCATCTTCCTATACACTGGGGAGCTGTACCCCACGGTGATCCGGTGAGTGGGAGGGGTCTTGGGACAAGACTTTCCCTCGCGCATAGGTCAGACCCCAGAGCACCATCCGGAATGCCATGGCCCAAGGCCCCTCACGGCACTCATCCAGGCAGGGCATGTATCAGCCACTCGGTACACGCTCCATGGCTAACGCAGGTGTCCCTGCCCACTAAGCCCTTACCCGATCCAAGGAAAAGCTCTCCAAAGGAGCAGGGCAGAGCAGACAGCCAAGAAGTCACATCTCACGGGGCAATCGAGTGAAGCTCCACCTTGATCTCCAAGGCACAAGTTAGAAGCTGCCACCAATTCTTAATTTCATCTATAAACCAAGCGGTCCATCTGAAACCAAAGACCAAACAGGAGAGTTCTTTCTTATCACAAGGGCCACATTTAATAAGGGTGGCGCTTGGTAGACGTACGGATACACGTAGCACTGCTTTCGGAGTGCCACAATTGGGGAGTGGGGCCGGGCATTTCTGCATTAAGAAACAAGAAACACGTGTCTGTTTTAAGAACGGGATGCAAAATTCGCGAGAGGTCAAAGAAAGGCCAGGCTGCCCTAGGCTACTCGGAACCAGCAGGGTCATGGTCACCGTCCTGTGCCTGCATGGGACTTCAGGGGAACGAGCAACAGTAGAAAGCACTCACTATGTGCCAGGCACCGTCTTAACCTTTTTGACAAATATCAACTCATTTCGTCCGCAGAGCAAGCCTATAAGGTAGGTGCTATGGCTATTCCCATTTGATGAGTGAGAAAAGTGAGCCACAGAAAGGTTAGGTGATTTGCCCAAGGTCACACAGCTTGTAAGTGGGGAAGCTTGGATTTGAACTCAAGCACTTTGTCTCCTGAGTCAATGTTTTTAACCTCTGCTTTCATAGAGGAGGTTCTGAACATAGTCTCAACGTGCAGTCTCCAGGTCCTCTCCCCTGGGGATTCTAATCCAATAGGACTGTTTGCTCCAGAGCAACTATAACTCAAAATCCACCCCACCACCCCCCACCCCGCCCCAGTGATCTGAGCACCACCGGCCTAACTGAACTGTCTGATTTGACAGCTCAGGAAACTGAGGCCCAGAGATGAAAAGGGACTCTTCCTAAGGTCACACAGCAGGTTAAGGGCCGAGGGGAAATTCAGTCTCCTGATTCTTTGGCCAGAGCCTTTCCCCACCTGTTTTTTGGATTTTATGGTTGTCTGTTTTTTTGTTGTTTTTTTTTTTAATCTCCAAAACAGGGATGCCTGGCTGGCTCAGTCAGTAGGACATGCGACTCTTGATCTCGGGGTTGTGAGTTCAGGCCCCACGTGGGGCTCCAATAAAGATACAAATAAAATTATTAATAAAGAAATAATTATTTTTTAAAAAGATCTCCAGGACAAACGGCAAATTGGTTTGTCAGTCAAATGGGGGAAGAGACGAGGGACCAGGAGGCCTCAGCCTGAGCTGCCCTGACCCCCGCACCTCAGCATTCATGTCAGAACAATGACTGACACCACCCCACCTTGGGCCCCACAGGCAGACAGGCTTGGGAATGGGCAGCACAATGGCCCGAGTGGGCAGCATCGTGAGCCCACTGGTGGGCATGACTGCTGAAATCTACCCCTCCGTGCCTCTCTTCATCTACGGTGCGGTCCCTGTGGCTGCCAGTGCTGTCACTGCCCTCCTGCCAGAGACCCTGGGCCAGCCACTGCCAGACACGGTGCAGGACATGGAAAGCAGGTGGGAGCAGGGACTTACCCCAGGTCACGCGCCCTAGACTCCTGGGGCTTCCGGCTCCTGGAAGCAGTAGATGTTGGGGCAGAGAGATGGTAGCCGGGCACAGCTGAGTAGAGAACTCCCCGGAAGCCCCCGGCTCCTGGCCCTGGCCTGGAGGCTGCATACCCAGGACACCACTCTCCTGCCCCCCCAGGAGGAGAGGAAAGCCAAGACGGCAGCAGCAAGATCAGCAGAAGCAAATGGTCCCGCTCCAGGCTTCCGCACGAGAGAATGGACTCTGAGCACTGAGAAGGGACCTCACAGAGCCTAAAAGGAAGTGAGGGTCCCACGGGTCCTGAGCCACCCACTGGAGGAGGGGAAATGGCAGCCCAAGTGTCCAGGCTGTGGTTCAGGAAAGCACCTCCCAGGGGTCTCCCTCCGTGAATAGACTCCACCAAGACCACGTCATTAAAAGGTCCGTGTGCATCTCCTTTGGTCTCTGTCGTCTCAAATGTCATAGTCACTCCACATCAGCCAGTGGCCCAAAAGTTTATACCGTCCAATCCCTGCCCTCAACCTCCAGTATTTCATAAACCCTCCCCTGCCCCTACTTTCCACCCTCTTCCCTCCCTCCTTCTCTACCCTATTCAAATACTCCTATGAGTTTTTAATATCTTATGCTCCTCCCCTCCCCCCCCCCCCCCGCCCAGTTTGAAAATTGACAAGGGACCGAATGGAAGCAGCCAATCAGAGGCTTTGTTTCAGGCTCCTCCCCCTCTGTGAGAGCAAATGGGAATCTCCTGCAGCAAAGAGGGAGAAAAAGAACCACAGACGCTGGCCCTTGATCCTCCAGATCCCAGCAGGGTCCAAACTCAAAACCAGCTTGTCACTTCCTGCCTTGCAGCTGGAGGTTCCGTCCACTAGCCACCCTAAGCCTTCCCACCACCCTTTGCGGATTTTCTTCGCTGGTCTGCCTCCTGCAGGCAGGAAGGGGAGACAAGGGAGGAGGGAAGGGGGAGGGTAGAACCGAGCCAGAGAGAGCCAGCACCAACTGCCACTTTGACGCCAGGCACTGCCCTAAGCACTTTGCATATACTGACTCGTTTAATCTTCCCAGTAACTTTCCAGAGATAAGTACTGTTTTTATCCCCCATTTGAGAAATGGCCACAGAGTGGTTAAGTCACTTGCCCAAATTCACACAGCTAGTAAATTGTGGAGTCAGGATCAGAACACAGACAATCCACCTCTGGAACGCATGCGCCTGACCCCCTCCACTGCCCAGGGCTATGAGGCACTGAGACTTTGGCCTCTTGCACCCCCAGGACTTGGCTTCTTCCCCTCCCTCCTGGACTGAAAGGAGAGAGAAGGATAAGGGGGAGGAGAAAAAGAATCCTGGTCAGAACCATGCAAAAGGAGGGATGGAAGGCAGTTTAGGGGTCACAGTCAGGAAAAGAGGAGGCTATCCGATCCCCTGTGTCGGCAAGGGAGCTCATTTCAAGGAAGTCCCGGGCCGCGGGACAGACAGCCCTATTAGCGCCCCCGGTGGCAAGGGTCCGGGCACCAGCCATCCCCTCTTGCAAATGTGCCTTCTCAGTCATGTTTGTCCCCCTGGTACATTGCCCATCACTCATTCCCCTGCAGCTGACTCAGCCCCTCCCCATCCCTCGGGGAAAGTCCACACCTCTGAAGTTGTACACATTGTCTTCCAGGTAAGACACAGGGCTCTAGCTGAGTCAGGGCAACCTGGAGAGGGGAGGTAACCCAGAGCTGCCCTGAAGAAGCCACAAAGCCCTGGGACGGCACACACCAGCTGCACGGAATCCATTTCCCCAGCTGCTGGCCAGGAACTTCCTGTGCTCACCCCATACCTTTGGCCAGACGGAACCTTACCTTCCTTCCATTTTTAACTCACCAGCAGGTGACTTCTGACCTGTCTCCTCAAGGAGTCATCTGTAGAACACTGGCTCACATGCCATCCTCTCACAGTGGCCCTGAGCCTGAGTTTTTATACTGTCACGCCTCACTTCAGTGGTCTCAGATGTTGTCCCCAGTTTTGACCATAAGGTCCTATCATCGGCCAGGATTTGTAGGACCTTTGTGGCCACCCTCAGTTTCTCTGTCTGCAGCTCTGAGCACTCCCTGGCCGGGAGGGTACACTCGGGAGGTTTCTCAACTGCATGGCCCTGGTAGACGGCTCACCAGAAGCCACCTTCCTTGGGCTCCACGCTTGTACCCCAGGACCCACCTCTACAACCCAGGCGTCGGCCCACACCAAGCCCCTTCACTTCTTTCCTTTCCCAAGAGTTTTCATGACCCCTCAGAGAAGAGATGCCCAAACAGTTCAGCTTTCATATCATGTGGAAAGCTGAATAATGGACCTCCAAAGGTGTCCACATTCTAATACCTGAAACCCGTGAATATGTTACCCTACATGGTAAAAGGGACTTTGCAGGTGCCGTGAAGCTGAGGATCTTGACAGGGAAATACAAAGCCAAACCACAATGAGATACCACCTCACGCCTGTCAGAATGGCTAACATTAACAACAGATGTTGGTGAGGACGTGGAGAAAGAGGAACACTTTTGCACTGCTGGTGAGAATGCAAACTGGGGCACCCACTCTGGAACACGGTATGGAGGTTCCTCCAAAAATTAAGAATAGAACTACCCTATGACCCAGGATTGCACTACTAGGTATTTATCCAAAGGATACAAAAATACTGATTCAAAGGGGCACAGGTGCTCCAATGTTTATAGCAACACTATCAACAATAGCCAAAGTACGGGAAGAGCCCAAAGGCCCATCGACTGATGAATGGATAAAGAAGATGCGGTGTATAGATACAATGGAATATTACTCAGCCATGACGAAGAATGAAATCTTGCCCTTTGCAACTACATGGACGGAACTGGAGGGTATTATGCTAAGCGAAATGAGTCAGTCAGAGGAAGACAAATATACGATTTTACCCATATGTGGAATTTAAGAAACAAAACGGATGGACAGAGGGGAAGGGAAGCAAAAGAAGATAAAAACCGAGAAGGGGACAAACCATAAGAGACTCTTAAATACAGAGAACAAACGGAGGTTGCTGGCGGGGTGTTGTGTGGGGGGATGGGCTAAATGGGTGATGGGCATTAAAGAGGGCACTTGTTGGGATGAGCACTGTAAGCGATGAATCACTACATTCTATTCCTGAAATCATTAGT
The DNA here is from genome assembly GCF_018350175.1 of Felis catus. Taxonomy (NCBI): domain Eukaryota; kingdom Metazoa; phylum Chordata; class Mammalia; order Carnivora; family Felidae; genus Felis; species Felis catus. Next base: position 106,459,737 of record NC_058377.1, on the reverse strand, counting down.
ACCCTATATGTTAACCAATTTGGGCTTAAACTTTTTTAAAAAGCTAAGGATTTTGAGATGGGGAGATTATCCTGGATTATCTGGGTTGGCCTAATGTGATCATAGGAGAGGGAGGCAGGAGACCAGAGTGGGTAATAGGAGATCTGACCACAGAAACCAAAGTGTGGAGTGGTACAAGAAGGAACAACAAGCCAAGAAAGACAAGCTGAAAAAGACAAGGACATGGCTTCTCCTCTGAAGCCTCCAGAAGAAACAAAGCCTTGCCAATACATTGATTTTAGACTTATGATTTCTAGAACTATAAGAAAATTGATTTGTGCTGCTCTAATCCACCAAGTCTGTGACTTGTTGCAAGAGCAGTTGGAAACCAATGCACATCCCTTATTCTCAGACGCCTCCAGGGTGTCAAACTGGCCCATGGAGGTTTTGTTTTCTCATGAGTGACTTTTTGGTGGAGATAGGGTTTTACTGTCTAGATCACCATAGGCCTCACCACTCCCTATTGTCCTATACCTGGTCGGAATCACACATTGATAATACCATACGGTCCTTGTAGCTACTAAGTTTGGAACTCCTAGACTGCTCTCTGTTAAACTCCCAACTCACTTGTATATGAATTTAAAATTATGGGAAAGATTTTTGTCCCAGGGATAGGAAGTAAAAGAAAGGCACTGGATGGACCCCACTGCCCCATTGTTCCTCCTCTTTCAAGAAAACCACCTAATGATGTTCTCTGAGATGTAGTCAGAGCTCACGCGGTAGTCATAGAACTGTAGCTGACTCTATTGCAAAAAGCTGGAGTCATAAGCTAGACGAAATTGAGGCTCAGTTTCCCTGACCAGCTCTAGTGAGCTCTGTTCCTGCTTCTTCTAAACTCTTTCCCCAAGAGAAGCCTATACCCAGGAGCCAAGTTCCATCTGAGCCACACACATAGAAGAAACCAAACAGTCTGTTAGTGCCTCAATTGGTCAGGGTTTAGATTTAGATGGTAGACAATGTTGGGTCTGGATGGGATGTTCGGAACTGTGGCAGCCATCTTGTGACCCAGCAGGGAAACCAAAGCAAGGATTAAGGCAACAATTGAGAGTGACTTTGTGGAAAGATGAAACTAACCTGAGGTTTGATGATGTCATTGAGCCACTGACTTAACCAATCTTGAAGTCACCTACTACTCTAATTGTTAAGTGTAGGAATTTAAACGTAAATCCTCCTTCCTCTTTAAGCCATTGTGAATTGATTTTTCTGTGATCTACAGTTAAAGATAGCAACTGGAAAAAAAATTTTTAATAAAATAAAAAAAAGATATCAACTGGCCACTGGGTGGTTCAGTCAGTTAAGTGTTTAACTCTTGATTTCAGCTCAGATATTAAAATTTTTTTAATGTTTTTATTTATTTTTGAGAGAGAATGAGCAGGAGAGGGGCAGAGAGAGAGGTAGACACAGAATCTGAAGCAGGCTTCAGGTTCTGAGCTGTCGGCACAGAGCTGGATACAGGGCTCAAGCTCACCAGCTGTGAGATCATGACCCAAGCCGAAGTCGACGCTCAACCAACTGAGCCACCCAGGCGCCCCTCAGCTCAGATCTTGATCTCAGGGTGGTTAGTTCAAGTCCCAGGTTGGGCTCCATGCTGGGTGTGGAGGCTACTTTAAAAAAAAAAAAAAAAGACATCTTAATTAATATATTTTTTACAACTTTATTGAAATATAATAGACAATTAGTTGCTCATATTTATGGTGTACATTTTGATGAGTTTTAACAGAGGCATACACCCATGAAACTATCAACACAATCAAGATAATAAACATATCCATCACTACCAAAAGTGTACTCGTGGGGCACCTGGGTGGCTCAGTCTGTTACGTGTCTGACTCTTGATTTCAGCTCAGGTCATGATCTCACTGTTCGTGAGTTGAACTCCTGCATTCGGGGTCTGAGCTGACAGCGTGGAGCTAATCTGCTTGGGATCCTCTCTCTCTCTCTCTCTCTCTCTCTCTCTCTCTCTCAGCCCTTCCCCTGCTTATGCTCTCTCTCTCCCAAAATAAATAAACTTTTTTTAGAAAGTTTCCTCATGCCCTTTCTTTGTGTGGACATAGGCTTCCATTTCTCTTGAACAAATATCAAAGAACGGAATGGTAGGTAGTATATAAGGCATTTGTTTAACTTTTTTTTTTTAATTTTAGAGAGAGAGAGCACGCAAGCAGTGGAGAGGGGTAGAGGAAGAGAGAAGGAGAATCTTTTTTTTAATGTTTATTTATTTTTGAGAGAGGGGGTGGGGAGAGAATGAGCAGGGGAGGGGCAGAGAGAAAGGAAGACACAGAATCCAAAGCAGGCTCCAGACTCTGAGCTGTCAGCACACAGTCCGACCCAGGGCTCGAACCCACAAACCATGAGATCATGACCTGGGCTGAAGTCGGACGTTAAACCAACTGAGCCACCCAGGCACCCTGAGAGAGGGAGAATCTTAAGTAGGATCCACACTCAGCATGGAACCCAATGCAGGATTTGATCCCACATCCCTGGAATCATGACCCAGGCAGTCCTAAGAATAACCAATTTTCCGAAGTGGTTGTAACATTTCACATTCCTACCAGCAGTATATAAGAGTTGCAGTGGCTCCACATCTTGCCAAAACTTGGTATGATCTATACTTTAAATTTTAGCCACAGTAGTGAATGTGTGGTAGTACATTATTATACTTTTAATTTGCACTTCCCTAATGACTAATGGTGTTAAGCAACTTTTCAGGTACTTATTTCCATTTAGATCTCTTCTTTGGTAAAGTATCTTCAAAAATGTTGCATGTTTTTAATTTAATTGTTTGATTTCTTATGATGGAGTTGAAAGATTTTTTTAATATATTCTAGAAACAAATCCTTTGCCAGTTATGTGTTTTGCAAACATTTTCTCCAAGTTTATAGCTTGCTTTTTCATTTTTATAACAGTGACTTTTGAATGGCAAAAATTTTAAATTTTTGATGAAGGCCAATTTACTGGTTTTTTTCTTTTATAGTTTATGCTTTTTTGTGCCTTATTTTTAAAATATTTGCCAAACTGAAGGACACTAAAATTTCCTCTTAAGTTTTCTTATATAAATGTTATAGTTTTTACTCTTACATTTATGCCTATGTTCCATTTTGAGGTATCTTTGTAAATAATGTGAGGAAAGAGGGCTGTGATGCATTGCCTTTTGCATATGGATATCCAACTGTTCCAGCAGCATTTGTTCAAAGATTTTTTTTCATCAATTAATTGTCTAGACATCTTGGTCAGAGATCAAATGGCCCTGTGTGTGGCTTTATTTCTGGACTTTCTATTCCATACCACTGATCTATTTATTTGTCTTTACATGAATACCACACTGTCTTGATTATTGTGACTTTAGAATTAGTCTTGAACACAGATAGTGTAGATCCTTTAACTCTGTTTAGCTCTTTCAAAGTTGCCTTGGCTAGTCTAGAGCCTTTGCATTTCCATATAAATTTTAAAATCAACTTGTAAATTTCTGCCCCCAAAAGCTGCTGCAATTTTGGTTTGTATTACATAAAATCCAGAGATCGTATTGGAAATAATTGACATCTTTTTTAATGTTTATTTATTTATTTTGAGAGAGAGGGAGAGAGAGATCGCAAAAGCGAGGAAGGAGCAGAGAGAGAGAGGGAGAGAGAGGATCCCAAGCAGGCTCCACGCTGTCAGCACAGAGCCCAATGCAAGGCTTGATCTCACAAACAGTGAGATCATGACCTGAGCCAAAATCAAGAGTCAGACCCTCAACTGATTGACTACCCAGGCACCCCGGAAATAATTGCTATCTTAACAATATATTTTTTTTTAATATTTATTTTTTACAGAGAGAGAGAGACAGAGCATGAGCGGGGGAGGGGCAGTGAGAGAGGGAGACACAGAATCCGAGGCAGGCTCCAGGCTCTGAGCTGTCAGCACAGAGCCCAACACGGGGCTCAAACTCACAGACCACGAGATCATGACCTGAGCCGAAGTCAGATGCTCAACCAACTGAGCCACCCAGGCATCCCGCTATCTTCACGATATTAAATGTTCCAGTTCATGATATAGTTCTCCATTTATTTAGATCTTTAACTTCTTTCAGCAATGTTTTGTAATTTTCAATGTCAGGCCTCGCACATATTTTATCAAATTTATCCCTAAGCATTTTATGCAATTATTAATGATATTTTTATTTCAATTGTCCATTGCTACCATATGGATATACACTTGATTTTTGTATACTGACTTTGCATCCTGAAAATTTGCTAAGAACACGTTAGTCCCAGTAGCTCCTTTTGTAAATTCCTTAGGATTTTCGGTAAAAACAATCATATTGTCTGCAAATAAAGGCAGATTTCCACCTTCTTTCCATTCTGGAAATCTTTCATTTATCTTACTTACATTATTACATTCCAATACAATGTTAAACAAAAGTGGTGGGAGTGAATATTCTTGTTTTTTTCCTGAACTTAGAAGGAAAATATTTAGTCTTTCACAATTAAGTATGATGTTAGCTATAGTTTTCCCACAACTGTCGCTTATCATTTTGAAGAAGTTCTCTTTTACTCCTAGTTTGCTGAGATGTTGTGCATGTTGAATTTTGTCAAATGCTCTTTCTGCATCTATCGAAATGATCATACAGGTTTTTTTAGTCTATTTACATGATGAATTACATTAATTGATTATTTACAGTTAGATCCTACTATCCGGCAATCACACTACTACGTATTTACCCAAAGGGTACAAAAAAACTGATTCAAAGTGTGTGTGTGTGTGTGTGTGATATTATTCAGCCATAAAAAAGAATGAAATCTTCCCATTTGCAACAATGTGGATGAAGCTCAAGTGTATTATGCTAAGCAAAATAAGTCAGTCAGAGAAAGACAAATACGATATGATTTCACTCATATATGGAATTTAAGACACAAAGCATCAAACTCTTGATTTCAGTTCAGGTCATGATCTCACAGTTGTAAGGTTGAGCCCTGCATCAAGGAGCCTGCTTGAGATTCTTTTTTTCTCCCTCTACCCCTCCCTCTGCCCCTTCCCCACTCACTCACACGTGCTTGTGCTCTCTCTCTCGCTCTGTCTCGAAAGAAAGAAAGAAAGAAAGAAAGAAAGAAAGAAAGAAAGAAAGAAAGGGAAAACAGATGAACATAGGGGGAGAAAAAGAGAGAGGGAAACTATAAAACAGACTCTTAACTATAAAGAACAAACTGAGGGTTGCTGGAGGGGAGGCGGTGGGGGGATGGGTTAAATAGGTGATAGGGATTAAGGAGGGCACTTGTGATGAGCTCTGGGTGTTATATGAGTCACTAAATTCTACTTCTGAAACTAACATTACACTATATGTTAACTAACCGGAATTTAAATTAAAGCTTCAAACAAAAAAAATAAAATAAAGTTAAATCAATTTTGCATTCCTGGGATAAACCTCACTTTGTCAAGATGTGTTATCCTTTTTATATATTTTTGCATTAAATTTAATAAAATTATAAAGAATTTTGCATTTATGTTCATAAGGGATACTGGTCTCTAGTTTTACTGTAATGTTTTTGCCTGTTTTTTTAAACAATTTTTTTAACGTTTGTTTATTTTTGAGAGAGTGAGAGTGGGGAAGGGACAGACAGAGAGAGACAGACAGAGACAGAGAATCCCAAGCAGGCTCAACGCTAAGCTCAGAGCTCGACTCAGGGCTGAAACTCAGGAACTGAACCATGAGATCATGATCTGAACCGAAATCAAGAGTCAGACACCTAACCAACTGAGCCATCCAGGCATCCCTGTTTTTGTCTAATTTAAAAAAAAAAAAATTTAACGTTCATTTATTATTGAAATACAGAGAGAGACAGAGCATGAGCATGGGAGGGGCAGAGAGAGGAGGAGACACAGAATCTAAAGCAGGCTTCTGAGCTGTTAGCACAGAGCCCCACACAGGGCTCAAACTCACAAACTGCGAGATCATGACCTGAGCTGAAGTTGGACACTTAACCAACTGAGCCACCCAGGCACCCCTGTTTTTGCCTAGTTTTAAGATCAAAGTGTTATGATTGAATATTTGTATCCCTCCAAAACTCATTCGTTGAAATCTGATCCCCAATATGATAGTATTTAGAGGTGGGCCTTTGAAAGATAATTAGTTCACGAGAGTGGCATCCTCATGAATGTGATTAGTGCCCTTATAAAAAGAGGCCAGAGAGCTAGCTTTCTCTTTCTGCCATGTGAGGACACGATGAGAAGTTAGCTATCTACAACCTGGGAAAGATTCTCACCAGAGCCGAACCATGCTGGCACCATGATCTCAGACTTCTAGCCTATAGAACCATGAGAAATAGATTTCTGCTGTTAATAAGCCACACAAAAATAAATACCATAAATAAGTTTATGGTATTTTGTTATAGCAGCCTGAGCAAAGACACAAGGTAATACTGCCTCATAGAATGAGTTATGGAGTATTTTCTACTCTTCAACTTCGTATAAGTGTAGAACTTGGTATTACTTCCTCCTTTAAAATGTTTCGCAAAATTAGTCCATGAAGTCACATGTGCCTGGAATTTTCTTTTCAGGGTGGTTTTTAATTACTATTTAATTTCGTTTAACATTTCTTAGAGTGGAGGTCTGCCTCTGCTAAATTCCTTCAACTTTTGTATGCCTGAAAAAGCCATGATTCTGCCTTTGGATGTGAAGGATATTTTTCCTAGGTATTGAATTTTAGGTTGACAAGTTTTTTTCTTTCAGTTCTTTAAAAATATTTCTCCTTTATCTTCTGGCTTGCATGGTTTCCTACAAGCTATCCAAATTCCTAAATCTATTTCTTCAACTCTGAGAGAACACCCACTTTCCTCCCTATCCCCACTGTTCTATAGCCTTGAAATGTTCACCACTGAACAAATTCATAAGGTTCATTTTGTTTGTGTCCCTCCTCTCAAGGGATAACTGTCCTGTGCTGCCTGTTGTCTTATGTCTAAAACAGTTGTTGTAAATAATTTTATAGGCTTTTTATTAGTTTAAGGCAGGAGAGTAAATCCAGGTTCTGCTACTCTTTGGCTGAAAGCAGAAGTCCCAACAACTGATATTATAGTCTTCATGGCTTCTTGCCAATACGTTTCTATAAATAGAAACAACTGAAAAAATAAAAAACAGTATTTTCTGATTTCTATACATCCATGAAGATAGGATGACAACAGAATTAAAGAAGACATTACTCAGGGTGGTGCCTGTGTACCTCAGTGGGTTAAATGTCCAACTTCGGCTCAGGTCATGATCTCGTAGTTGGTGAGTTCGAGCCCCACGTCGGGCTCTGTGCTGACAGCTCGGAGCCTGGAGTCTGCTTCAGATTCTGTGTTTCCCTCACTCTCTGCCCCTTCCCCACTACTTCTCTCTCTCTCTCTCTCTCTCTCTCTCTCTCTCTCTCTCTCTCAAAAATGAATAAACATTTAAAAAATAAAAATAAAATAAGAAGATATTACTCAGAAATCTTGAACTTGGGGTTGAATGAAATAAACTATCAAAACACCTGTCTTGGGTGCCTGAGTGGCTCAGTCGGCTGGGTGTCCTACTCTTCATTTTGGCTCAGGTCATGATCTTATGGTTTGTATATTTGATCCTCATGTGGGGCTCCATGCTGACAGTGCAGAGCCTGCTTGGGATTCTCTCTCTGCTCCTCCCCTGCTCTCTGGCTCTCGCTCTCTCTCTCTCTCTCTGTCTCTCTCAAAATAAATAAATACTTTAAATTAAAAAAAAAAACTATCTTTTCTGCTCCAAAGTATGAAACCTATTGAGAGAGAGACAGCAGTCAAATACCTCACTATGGAGTCAAAAGCAATCAAAACGCATGCTCTCTGAAGGCAGGGAGACCTCAGAAGAGAGGAAGAAGAAAAATACCCAGAAATGCCCTGTTCCTTCTCTCAGACTTGCCAGTCGGATAACTCACTTCTTATTCCACAAGGAAACAACAAGTCAGGAGAATGGAAGTTTCTCCCATACCTCCCACCTAGCATCTTCCTTTCGGGAGGGATAAAGTCCACTTCCAATTACACTAAGAACATTGTTGTCTTACAAGCATTAAGGATGGAAAAGAAAATATTCCAGGCATGAGGAAATAGCAAGGTCCAAAATAAGTCTCCCACCATAAACAACCAAAAAACTAAAGAATATGAGGGAAATCATTTTCAGACATTGGACAACAGGTGGTACAGGACTGTAATTTCTTGAAAAGGGAAACAAATAATGTGAGACCTATTTATCATTACTCAGGCTTTCTTCCCCTGGGGCAATGTCTGGACTGCTATGTAGAGAAATGGAATCCAAAGGAAGTCTGCTGATATCATGGAGCTGAGGGGGACAAAACAGAAGTACAGAGTGACCAAGGTAGCTAGAATTTGCAGCATAAACTTCTGGAGACGAAAGAGTATCCAAATAAATATAGAGTCCCACAAATCTACAGTGTATATAGAGAACTCTGCAACTCAATATAAAGTCAAACACTCGGAATTCAAAATGGGCAAAAAGAAGATGGCCAATGGAATGGCCAATAAGCAAATGAAAAGATGCTTATCATCATTTGTAATCTAGAAAATGTAAACCATGAGATAGCATTACACATCCACCCAAATGGCTAAAATTCCAAAGGTGGGCCATACCAAGCACTGGAAAGAATGTGAAGTAACTGGAACTCTCATTCATTGCTGGTGGAAACAGAAAACTTGAAAACACTTTGGGAAACAACTTGCAGCTTCCGATAAAGTTAATCACACACTTACTGAATAACCCAGCAATCCCACCTCTAGGCATTTACCCAAGAGAAATTAAAACATATGTCCACATATTGGACACAGGTGTTCACAGACACTTTATTTGGAACAGTCAAAAACCGGAAACAGCCCAAATGTTCATTAACAGGTAAATGAATAAACAAATTGTGGTATACCCACATAATGGCAATAAGAAAGAATGAACTATTGGTATACTACAAAGTGGATAAATCTCAGAAACATTTGGCTGACCGAAAGAAGCCAGACACAAAAGAATATGCACTGTTTGGTATTCATCTGAAATTCTAAAAAAGACAAATCTGTTGTCCAAGGCTAAGTAAATATTGACTGGGATATGTCACCAGGACATGGGGGAGGGGGACATGATGGAAACGTTCTATATAGTGGTTATATGAGTGTATAAGTTTGTCAGAACTTGTGAAAATGTGCCCTCAAACATGATGGATTTTATTGCATATACTAAACCTCAATAGACTTTATTAAAAAAAAAAAAAAAAAAGGATTTTAGTAGGGGGCCTGGCTGGCTCAGTCAGTGGAATGTACAACTCTTGATCTCGGGGTTGTGAGTTCAAGCCCCACCTTGGGTGTAGAGATTACGTTTTAAAAAAATAAAATCTGACACATGAAAAGATGCTCAACGTCACTCCTCATCAGGGAAATACAAATCAAAACCACACTGAGATACCACCTCACACCGGTCACAGTGGCTAAAATGAACAACTCAGGAGACAATAGATGCTGGCAAAGATGTGGAGAAGCGGGAACTCTCTTGCATTGTTGGTGGGAATGCAAACTGGTGCAGCCGCTCTTGAAAATAGTGTGGAGGTTCCTCAAAAAATTAAAAATATATCTACCCTATGACCCAGCAATAGCACTGCTAGGAATTTACCCAAGGGATACAGGAGTGCTAATGCCTAGGCGCACATGTACCCCAATGTTTATAGCAGCACTTTCAATAATAGCCAAATTATGGAAAGAGGCTAAATGTCCCTCAACTAACGAATGGATAAAGAAATTGTGGTTTATATGTACAGTGGAATACTACTTGGCAATGAGAAAGAATCAAATCTGGCTATTTGCAGCAACATGGATGGAACTGGAAAGTATTATGCTAAGTGAAATAAGTCAGGCAGAGAAAGACAGATACCATATGTTTTCACTCATATGTGGATCCTGAGAAACTCAACAGAAGACCATGGGGGAGGGGAAGGGGAAAAAAGTTACAGAGAGGGAGGGAGGCAAACCATAAGAGACTCGTAAATACTGAGAACAAACTGAGGGTTGATGGGGGGTGGGGGAGAGGGGAAAGTGGGTGATGGGCATTGAGGAGGGCACCTGTTGGGATGAGCACTGGGTGTTGTACAGAAACCAATTTGACAATAAATTATATTTAACATATAAAAAAAGATATATTGAAATCAAATAAATAAATAAATAAATAAAACCTTCTTTAAAAAAGGATTTGAGGATGTTTAATCAGCTAATGGGATAGACTATGGTAGACATTTCCTTGATTTTATCTGTTATAATTCTGGGAAGGAGAAAACTTGGGGGTGTCTTGAAGAAAATATTATAATGAGGAAAGAGACCCTGCTGATATATACCTCTGAAAAGGGTTTACTTTTTGAGGGAAGGTTAAGCTGTGGCCCTGGCTTGGAGCTGGGGAGACTCAAAAAGCCAAATGATGGGGCACTGCACATATCGCTCCTCACAAGGAAGGCAGTTTCTTCCACCTGATCCAACTTTACCTACCCTTTAGAAGGCTTGGAACAACTAACCTGTCAAATCTTTTTTTTAAGTAAGCCCCATGCCCAGTATTGGGCTTGAACTCAAGACCCTAAGACCAAGAGTTAGATGCTCTACCAACGGAGCCAGCCAGGTGCCCCAACCTGTTGAAGGTTCCTACTGTGAAGTCACAGTTTAACTTGGCGCCTTAGAAAAAAGTTATAAAAACTATAGCTGGCCATCAGGAGGCCTAGGGCTATAGGAGACAGAAGAATTGGTGAGCTGAAGAGACAAAGGGCACTTCTTCTCCTCCCTCTGAATGGAAAGACAGAAAACAGTTTGAGGGAGCAGGAGGCCTCAGCCCAGCTGCTCTTGCTAGGTCCTGCCCATGGTCTTCAACAACCTCCTGCAGCAGGTGGAGGGTGTCGGGTGCTTCCAGCATATCCAGGTCACTCTAGGGGTCCTCTCCATGCTCCTGATGGCCTCCCACAACACCCTGCCTCCCCTTCATTGTCCCCCACTGGGGACTACCCTTTCCCAATGGCACAGAAGCCAATAGCAAGCAAAAGGGCCACAGAGCCTTGCATCGGTGGCTGGATCTATGACAATAGCACCTTCCCTCCCACCATCATGACTGAGATGAGGAAACCTGGGTCCCCTACCTCCCTTCCAACCCCTATGTTTCCATTTTAGCAACCCCACACACAGATACAGACTTTTTGACCCTAACCCAAGTTTGTCTAAATGTGGGAAAACACTGGAGCTATGAAGACCTTTGCCCAAAATATGGGTAAGACAACAGTGGTTGGATTTGCAGACTTTCTGGTAGAGGAAATTATGGAAGCTTTCACAGGAAGCTGCTCCTTACCCCCTCTGCCCCCACCAGAGAAACACTGCTCTGCAAGTTCGATATTCTGTTTTGGTTTCCCTGGGGGATTGGAAAATTCTACAGGGTAGGGAGGCAGGGAGGTGATACAGTGGAAGAGAGAAAGGAGGTGTGTGAGTGGTAGAAGGAAAAGGGAGTACACCTGAGCAGGGAATTTGGGGGTCAGAGTCCTAGAGACAAAGACAGTTTACTGACTTCATCTAGAAATAGCTCTAAGCAGCTGAGGCCAGGAGATGGAGAGCAGCCAAGAAACTAAGTTGGGAAAGAGAACAGAGTTATGAGGGGTCATTTCATCTCTACTGACTTAATGCCCCTCAAACACACACACACACACACACACACACACACACACACACACACACACAATTGTAGCATTACCCTGGCCTGCTAAGTGGTTCATCCAGCTGAATTCTGTACTTTGTAGCTACCACGTTGATTATGCCCTTATCATCTGTTCTAGTCAATGGTCTTTTGGTTGCAAGGAAGAGAAGATCTCGCAAATCAGCTCATGGGAAAAAGGAGCGTTATTGTAACAACACAGAGATTTTAGGGAATCCAGGGACAAGAAACAAAATGTGTCTGGGCCTCAGGGAAACTGGAGCCAGGACTTAGAGCACCAGAGGCATCTCTATACACTTACTCCATTACTCTTTCCTTCTCACCACATTTCGTCTGCATGTTCATCTTGCAAGATGACCACCAGCCCTATATCTACTCCATTATCTCTCAGATTTAGGACCCACCACCAACCAGAATGCTTGTGTGCATCTTAACTCAAATTCTTAGCAAAGGCTCTGATTGGCTCAGTGCAACACGCTGAACCAGTGCAGCGGTGAACCTCCTCTTACCCCACAACTGGCTCAGGTGTCCACACTTCATCTAATCATCATGCCAAGGGGCAATATAGTGGAATTACACAGCCCACTGCTTATTAGTCAGGGCCGTGCAGAGAAGATGCGCTAAGAAGGGGCCCTGGTAGGGCATAGTCCCCAAATTTACCTAATGCAGCATCTGCCTGAATTGATCCAAGTTAAGCCATGCTCCCATTAGGCGGACCCAAGACACAGAAGCAGAAGGTGACCAAGCATGGCTAGTCCTCCTCCCTCTGAGGCATGCAGGGATCATATGCCACCCACCCCCATGCAGAGTGGGGGGTCTTTTCTTCATTATTTGCCAGCCTCAATCCAACTTCTAAGACATTCATGTCCACCCCCTCTTAATTTATATGTTATCAATCTTTCTGATTCTGCTTCCCCATTTCCCTTCTTAAAACTCCACATTCCTCTTCCCAAAGTTGACAGTACTCTAGGATCTATCAACCTACCTCTTGCTCTTCTGTTCAAAAGAGGAGGCAGTTTGATCCAAAGCTCATATTTCTTGCCATGTAGGACAAAGAATCTGAGTAAGTGAGCACCTTGCATTTCCTTCAAAATGGAGACTTGGTGGTAATCTCTTTATCATTTTTTGGTTTCACTGGCTGACAAAGTCAGACTCATATAGTTCTTCATTCCCAGAGATGTACGCAGATGCCAAGGCTAATACAATCCTGTTCCAATAGATGCTAAGGATGGGACCATCATCCACCACCACACAACAGCATGGGGCACTAAAAGTCCTATTTCAAAAGCACAACCAGCATACCTCTTCTTTGAGCCAGTAATGTCAAAGCTTGTGCCTGCACAAGAGAACGATTCATTAGGATAATAGGCAGTTTACAGTATGAAGCCGGACCTTCTGAGTTGTAAAGCAAATGAAATGGCTCACACGTTAACAGGAGTTGCTTAAGCAAGCAGCCTAATTGCGGTGAAAACACTCCACCCAGGCCACATAGCTGTATCTGTAAGGCACAATAGCATAGGTCACCTGAAAGAAACAAGTCCCAGCTTGTCCCCTGGAATGACCTGATAACCCAAGGGGATGCTTCAGCACTCTGAAAGCAAAGCAAAAGATAAATATAACAAAAAAAAGATGCTGGGTATAGGTTAGAATAAAATCCTGCCTGAGCTCTTCTCCTTATTTTCTTCTGAATTAAATGTCCTGAGCAATAACTAGCAGATTCCATCTGAGCTATGGTAGTCAGAATCCTTGTTTGCAAGTCGCTATAGTTTAATTCAAGCTCATTTGAGCATTAAAAGAGTATATAAAGTCTCCCGTAACCACAGATAGGCAAGAGTGGAGCTGGTGCTAGGGATAATGAGAACTGAGGACATGGAAGTCATCAGGACCCTTGCTGGCTCTAGCCTATGCTTCTCTTTGCATTCTGGGTATGTCCACAATGCACAAGACCCTTCACAAGGTGGCCACTGACCATTTTGGGCTCACTCCTAAGTCAGCTTCCTCACGAGCTGACTTCCTCCACTCCAACTTTTTTTTAAGTTTATTTATTTATCTTGAGAGAGACAGAAACAGCATGAGTGGGAGAGGGGCAGAGAGAAAGGGAAAGAGAGAATCCGAAAAAGGCTCCACACTGCCAGCCCAGAACCCAACGTGGGGCTCAAACTCATTAGACCGTGAGATCATGACCTGAGCCAAAACCAAGAGTGGGACTCTTAATTGACTGAGCCACCCAGACGCCTCCTCTCAGTTCCAACCTTAAAAAATTTCTAGAAAAGACTTATTGGCTGGCTTGAGTCATGTGCCCCCCTTTTGATCCAATGACTGTACAACAGGGAGGGCATGACTTATTATGAATGACCCAGCTTGACTCTCCTTGTTCATTCCTGTTCTGCAGATGTGAACAGCCACCGTTTTACCTTTCTGCTTCCTGGTCCCCCACAGCCATTTATTTTCTCTTTTTCTCCTTTTCTCTCCCCTGAGGCCATATCATAGCATCTGTCATTTATCAGAGCCTTTATCAAGTTAGCAGTGCAGAGCTATCCTCGGCATCAATTCTCTTAGTCTCCCTCAAATCCAAAATGTTTTTTCCAAGACATTGTTTCCTGTTAGTGATAAAGTACACATGAAGCCTGGGAGAACACAGCAATATTTGATATCTGGGTTTTCCGGTGCACAGGAAGAGAACACAGATGGTAAAAGCCAATACTAACCCTCAGGTGGTATAACCATCATGCAACTGGTGCTTTTGCAGATGACAAGGACCTTAGAGCAGGACCAGAGGCAAAGAGATAGTTTCTGAGTATCCCATATTCATGGATCAATTTCTAAGCTGGACTACATATAGATTTCATCACTAACCTGCATACAGATCTTGTTCTCGTCGCACTTCTCTGACTTCTGACCTCTTTCCTGCACCCTCTTGCTTCTTATCCTTCCATTCCTTGGCTCCTGTCTATAATATCCTTAACCTACACACCAGAGTATGTCCCACATGCATCTCCACAGTATGTCCCACATGCATTTCCACAGTCATATTCCATTCAGGTCTTTCCATTAAAGTATTGGGGTTTTGGGGGGTTTTTTAATTTTACTTTAGGGGAGGAGGGGCAGAAAGAGAGAGAAAGAGAGAGGAAGAGAGACAGAGAATCCCAAGCAGGCTCTGCACTCTCAGCACAGAGCCTAATGCGGAGCTCGATCCCACAACCCCAGGATCACGACCTGAGCTGAAATCAAGAGTCAGACACCCAACTAACTGAGCCACCTAGGTGCCCCAAAGTATTGTTAAAAATTAATTCCCAGCCTGACGCAGCCCCATAATCTTTTTCAAATAAAACTATATCAGAAAACACATAGAATTATAGAATAGCAGTTATATGAATAAAACAGCAATAAACTCCATTGCTGTGGGGAAAGAGTATTCAAATGCTGACATCCCAAATTTTACAACATATGAGTGTGTGTATCTATGGTAAAAGTAATAATTATATTCACAAATAGGGATTTGTCTCCAACCAAGTCAAAATTATCAAGTAACTACACTTGAAAGATGAATTCATTTGTGTGTATATTAACACATCTTAGGGGGCATTCCCTAATTTTCCTGATCATGCCAGCCCCTTTTCCTTTTTTCTGTTAACAAAAGAAATGACAGTTTTAAATCCAGTCAAAAGTGTATAAAAATTAGCTCCTAACTGTAAGGGAAACGCCACATATATTTATTATTTTTACTTAATTGTAATGGCACACCTGTCAGCCGTATGATTTTTTTTTGCAGGCTATTTTACTCCCCCTAGAACACAAGTACTTTCAAAATGACAACTTTTTCTTATATTCATTAAAAAGAGCAATAAAATTTAAACTATCAGTTACAGTATTCGATTGCTGTTTATTTCAGGGTTGCAAATAACCACAGCTCTCTCAAATTCGTTTATGGAAAGTTAATGGAAGGATGCAAAAGTATTTCACAGAACCCAAGGCCAAGAACTCGAGCCCAACATTTTGAGTGACTGGGATGAGCCAGCTGAAGGGAAGTCTTCATCTCTACTTCTCTGGCACTGACTAAGCTCTCTCCCTGACTTCTCTCTGACTAGAATTTCCCCCTCTCCCCTCTTTCCTCTCCCCTCTTCCCCTCTTCCCAGCTCAGCCCAGCTCCTGGGTCAGGTTTCTTCAGCTGTGCCCAGAGAGTGACAGGAGCTCATGAGGGTGAAGGGTTGGTGCTCAAGGAAAGGGGAGTAGTCTAAGCCGGCACCCCAAAAGGCATCTTTCACATGTTTTGAAATAACTCGAATCAATCTCCCCAGGAGACGGTGGTGAGAAACTTTGTGTGTCAGGAGGATGGAGTGTCCCTTATGGGTTAGTCCCAATTCAAGATCCTCAGCCCCACAGGAGAGGGGTAGCGAGGATTCCCTGTGGCCAGTCCAGCTTCCTTGACCCAGCGCTTCCTTCCTCACAGTGGGACCTCATGTGCACACACAAGACCTTGCACCACCTGAGCCAATCCATTTTCATGGCAGGAATGCTGGTCGCAAGTTTGATGTTTGGGACATTGCCAGACAGGCCAGTGGTGGATAACGCTGGATCAGGAGCAAAGAGCTCTCTGGGCTGGACATGGAGGCATCGCTGACAATCCAAGGAAAGGACACACGACTGATCCACCCAAGCCTGACCATGTCTGGAAAGTCCATAGGAATCACACAACAGTCCATCAACACTTTCCATGCCTCACTCCATTTCAATTACTCCTCAAAATATGCTTGTAAAGCCAACACAAGTAGTACCATTATCTGAATTTTACCAATGAGAAAACTCAGGTTTGAGGATGGTAAATAACATGTTCAAACTGTTTAGAAGGAACCCAAGAAAGCTGTCAGTTATTAATTCTGAAGAGGGGAGTTGGAAAGAAGAGAAGTTTTCACTTTTCATTACCACACTTTTGAACTTTTGTGATAATTTGTTATTTTTATCATTGTAACAAGGAAATAATGTTTACTTTTTTAAAAGAAAAAAGTACAATCATATAACTAGTAAGTAGCAAAAGAAGGACAAGAATCTAGGTTTCCTGACACCCTGAAGAAGTCACTTCTCACTATTTCTGCCTTGTATGTGAGTGTCACAGAATAAAAACAGACCTAAGAATCAGTAAGAGCTAGGAACAAGTGTCAGATATACAACTTATTGTGAGTCCATGGGAAAGTTACACAACCTCTCTAAGACTTGGTTTTTCCATCTATAAAATGGAGGTGTTGGTCTAAAGAATAATATTCTTTATTAGTAGAAATGTTGTATCAGATCAAAGGTACTCAAAATCAGCTTTATCCTTCATAAAAGATAAGCCATATTCATATCCATTTTGCAAAAGCATAAATTTGCAAAGATTTTTCAAAATAATTTAAAGATCACTATCTCTTGGGAGAGGTCTGACAGGAGTCACCATAGGCCGACAGCCAAAGTACCAGCCACACCTCATAGCATCAGTTTCCAAGCCTTGGGATTTTGTTAAAAATTAGGTTTCTAGGGGTGCCTGGGTGGCTCGGTTGGTCGAGCGTCCAACTCTGGATTTCAGCTCAGGTCATGATCTCACAGTCATGGGATTGAGCCCTGTGTTGGGTTCTGCGCAGGGTGTGAAGCCTACTTAAGATTCTCTCTCTCTCTCTCTCTCTCTCTCTCTCTCTCTCTCTCTCTCTTCCCCCCCCCCTTTTCTGCTCTCTTGCTCTCTCTCTCTCGCTCTCTCTCTCTCTCTCTCTAAAAAAATAATAATAATAAGTTTCGGGGCTCCTGGGTGGTTCAGTCGGTTGAGCGTCCAACTTCAGCTCAGGTCATGATCTCACAGCTCCTGAGTTCAAGCCCCGCTTCGGGCTCTTTGCTGACAGCTCAGAGCCTGGAGACTGCTTCAGATTCTGTGTCTCCCTCTCTCTCTCTGCCCCTCTCCCATTTGCTCTGTCTCTCTCTTTAAAAAAAATAAATTAATAAGTTTCTAGCTTACCTTACAATCAACAGGACTTGCCTGAGACTCAGTCACCTGAGTTGTTTTACACACACTGCAGTTATTGTGATGAGGGGTTGTGGGCCCCTCCACCAAGGTGGGCTGGAATGTGTCAGGACCCTGGACAGCAGCAACCAGACTCCCGCTACTCAGGTGTGATGGTGCTGAGAGGGTGTGTGCCCCTCCACGGAGATGCTCTGGGATGCGTCAGGACCCTGGACAGCGGCAATGAGCCTCCCTGAGATGCCAGCCCTCACCTTATTATTCCCCAATTTCCATGTCAGCAGCCACCTCATGGTCATATCTGGGCAGCCTCACAAGCATCTGTTAGATTGCCCAGGGCACCATGGGCAACACAACCAAGAACACTGGCCAGAGGAGAAAGCAATATGTTCTCCACACATTTCCTCTCCCCACCACATGCTGGGCTGCCAAAAGGTGTTGATCTGGACCTGTCTTCAGTTAGCGGAATCAGGCGCCTGAGCTGCCTTTACACCCAACTTCCCAGCCTATTGTGTTTGCCGCTTCCTCTCAGGTATGGCTATGCCTGACAACAGCAGCAACTCTTGACGTTGACTGAGAAGGGCCCTGGGAGGGCCAGGCTCATGGGGACTCCTGAATCACAGGGATTCAGTGGACCAGGAGACCTGACAAATTCAGACCTCTGCTCCTTCCTCAAGTTAAAACAGTTTATCTCTCCCAGCACCCCTGCCTCTCAGGGCCTCTCCTGGAGTAAGCAGTGTCCAGGACAGAAAGCAAGTCAAACTATGGCCTCTTTGGTGGCTCTGATCACTTGGGGTTAGCATCCATCTAATATATTTAGGGTTCCCTGAAAGGATAAGCTGGGTAAAGACTTGATAGGAATTGGGTAGGGATCCTTAAAGAGGCCAATCAAACTATGTTACTTTAATTCAGCATTCATTTATTGAACACAGTCTTTCAAAAGGCACTTAGTTTGTGTCAGACTCTGCACTGGGGATACAAAGTGAATAAGAGAACACTATCCATGACCTCAACAAGTTTACAGTCTACTGACGGAGACTGCCAAGCAGTTACAAATTGGTGTGAGTGGGCTGTAGGATGTAGGGTAAGAATCCTTGGATGGGACAATCAGGCCCTAAAGCCAGAGGCTTCCAGTCAGAAAGGGCACAAAGGTCAATCAATTATTTTTTTTAAGGTAAGAAAGGAGGAAAAACACGCACGAAAATTAAGACAAATCAAACATTAAAAGTAAGATGGCATCAATAATTCCCACTCTATCAGTCACCAAAATAAATGTAAATAGGTTAAACCTACCAGTTAAGAGGCAGACGTATTCTAAGTTGATTTTATTTACTACTTCATGCAGTTTACAAAGGACCTATCTAAAATGTTAGCACATGAAAATCTTAAATATAAGAGAAATGGAAAATATACACCAAGCACATATTAATCAGAAGAAAATTAGGTAGCTATGCTGGTAGGAGTCAAATTACACTTTAAGACCGAAGGAAGTACAATAGTTAAGAATATGGCTCTGGTTTACAAGGTAGTTGGTCCAAATGCTCAGTTATCTTACCTGCAAAAACATACATAGTAGTAATAGTACCAGAAATAAATTAAATAGAAAACAAAGATATAAAAGAGACGTTCAAAAAAAAATGATCTTTGAAAATATCAATGAAGTGGACAAATCCCTGGTAACCATAATCAAAAAAGTAAAATGAAATAAAAGACTGAAGACATAAACAAATATTAAGAATAAAAAAGAAACTGAACTACAGATGTAATTACAAAGACACAAAATATTTATGAACAAGTCTATGTCGATAAATTTAAAGTGTACATGAAATTGGGGCTTCTGTGTGGTTTAGTCAGTTAAGTATTCGACTTTGGTTCAGGTCATGATCTCACGGTGCGTGAGTTTGAGCCCCCCAGCAGGCTCTCTGCTGTCAGCACAGAGCCCACTTTGGATCCTCTGTCTCCCTCTCTTTCTTCCCCTTCTCCCCTCTCAAATATAAATAAGCATTTTTTAAACTTGCATATATTAAAGTCTATGTGAAATTCACAAATTCCTTTTTTTTATTTTTTTTCAATTTTTTAATGTTTATTTATTTTTGAGAAAGAGACAGAGCTTGATAGGGTGAGGGGTGGAGAGAGAGGGAGACACAGAATCTGAAGCAGGCTCCAGGCTCTGAGCTGTCAGCACAGAGTCTGACGTGGGGCTCAAACTCAGGAACATTGAGATCATGACCTGAGCCAAAGTCAGACACTTAACCACCTGAGCCACACAGGCACCCCACAAATTCCTTTTTTTTAAAGATAACATAGAAAAACTAATTCTAGAATAAATTAAAAGTCTGAATAGGAAACATTAAAATCTTGCCTCAAAAGAAGACACCAGGCCCAGATAATAACACAAGTGAGTTTCACCACACTTTTATTTACAAATCTCTCAATGTTATATCAATGCTTCCCCCAAAAAGAGAAAAAGATGAAATTATCTCAAATTTATTCTCTGAAGGCAGTTGATACTGAACCTGAAGGAGTACTGTTGTGAAATAAAGATTACAGGCTAATATCATTCAGAAATAAAAATCTTAGGGGGCACCTGGGTGGCTTAGTCGGTTAAGCATCTGACTTCGGCTCAGGTCATGATCTCACATTTCATGAGTTCGAGCCCTGCATCGGGCCCTGTGCTGACAGCTCAGGGCCTGGAACCTGCTTCAGATTCTATGTCTCCCTCTCTCTCTGCCCCTCCCCTGCTCACACTCCATCTCTCTCTCTCTCTCAAAAATAAATGAACATTTAAAAAAAAAGAAGAAGAAGAAGAAGAAAAGAAATAAAAATCTTAGGGGCACCTGGGTGGCTCAGTTGGTTGAGCGTCCGACTTCAGTTCAGGTCAAGATCTCACAGTTCATGGATTCAAGCCCCGTGTTGGGCTCTATGCTGACAACTCAGAGCCTGGAGCCTGCTCCGGATTCTCGATCTCCTCTCTCTGCCCCTCCCCTGCTCACACTTGTCTCTCAAAAATAAATAAACATTTTTAAAATTTTTAAAGAAATAAAAATCCTAAATAAAATGTTAGAAAAATGAACCCAGTGGTGTATTAAAAAAAATACATTATGACCATGGACAGTTAATCTCAGGAAATCAAAGGTAGTTTAACCTTAGAAATTATATTAATATCACCATATTAATAGATTATAGTCCCAATAAAGGTAGAAACTTTAATAAAAATTAACATGCATTTAAAAGTCCTAGTAAAACAAGTAATAGAAATTTAACTTGATATGGAACATCCACCAGAAGTCCACAGCAAAGATCATTCTTAATGGTGAAACATTAGAAGCATCTCCTTTAAACTTGGGAACAAGACCAATGCACCTGCTGTCTCTTCCTCTAATTAATATTATCCTGGAGAGTGTGGTCAGTGTCAGAATAACAACAGAACTAAGACTGGAAAGGAAAAATCAATACTGTTACTATTTACAGAGGATATAGTTGCCTTTATATAAATCTGAAATGATTAGAGATAGTAAAGTTTGGCAAGGTGGCTGGATACCAGGTCAATAAATAAAAATCAATTGCATTCTCCACTCTAGTAAAACTTAGTTAGAAAGTTTATTTTTTTAATGTTTATTTATTTATTTTTGAGAGAGTGAAAGAGAGAGAGAGCATGCATGTGATCAGGGGAGGGGCAGAGAGAGAGGAAGAGAGAGAATCTCAAGCAGGCTCTGCACCATCATCACAGAGCCCAATGCAGGCTCCCAGGAGAAGATCATGATCTGAGCCAAAATCAAGAGTCCAATGCTTAACCAACTGAACCACCCAGGCGTCCCCAAAATTTATTTTTTTAACTCCTATACAGATAAAAATGTTTAATTATACTTAAAGGTATTTTTAAAAATTTAAATAAATATACTATGTACATGGATAGGAAATCTCATAATATATCAACTCATAATTGATATAAGATGATGTAAAAATATCAGTCATGCCAATATTGATTTATAAATTCAATGGAATTCTGATCGAAATTCCAAAGGAGGGGAACCTGGCTGGCATCGTCCTAGAATATGCAACTCTTGATCTCTGGCTTGTGAGTTCAAGTCCCACACTGGGTATAGATATTATTTTTAAAAAATAAAATCTTTTAAAAAATTCCTACGGATATTTTCCAAAAACTGGCAAGCAAACTCTAAAATATATATAGAAGTGCAATTGGCCACAAATAACTAAGGTAGTTTTTAGCAAAGAGTGAAGTAGAAGGATTTGCCCTGCCAGAAATCAAGACATATTATCAACTCTCATTATAAAACTGTAATGGATTATGTAAATGATGATGGGGCAGGAAAAAACAAATTGTCCAGCGGGAAAGAATAGCAGGGTTCAGAAACGGACCCACATACAGGAGAAACCTGCAGAGGAAGCATTGCAGATGATTGGCTAAAACATGGACCATTCAGTAAGTGGTCTCAGGACATCTACTCATCCATACAGGAAATAAACAAAATGCAGCTGATATTTCAATCTGAAACAAAAATTAATTCCTGCCGAAGAGGAAAGGATTTCTCAAGACATAAAAAGGGCTGGGGCGCCTGGGTGGCGCAGTCGGTTAAGCGTCCGACTTCAGCCAGGTCACGATCTTGCGGTCCGTGAGTTCGAGCCCCGCGTCGGGCTCTGGGCTGATGGCTCAGAGCCTGGAGCCTCTTTCCGATTCTGTGTCTCCCTCTCTCTCTGCTCCTCCCCCGTTCATGCTCTGTCTCTCTCTGTCCCCAAAATAAATAAACGTTGAAAAAAAAATTTTTTTTTTAAAAAAAGACATAAAAAGGGCTAACCAACACAGGAACATTAATAAATTTTTCTGCTTTGAATTTGTTTTCGATTCTGGCCATCTGTTTCACTATAAATAATGCAAAAAGAGTGAAAGAAGGTATTTGCGAGGATTTGTATCCAGCATTTATAACGAACTTCTGGAAATCAATTAGAAAAAAAGGACTTCTATTTCCATTAAAATAACGAAGTAACACTGAAAATAAGCCCCAAAAAGTATAAAGTATTTTAAAATATCCTTAAAAATACCAAAGAGCTGGAATAAGAGCAAGGGGAAACGAGGCCAACCATCTAAGTAAGGGAAATCAGGAACCCAGAGAGGTAAACATCGAGACAAGCACTATACAGAATGGGAAAAGTTGTGTGCCTTCTCTTTGACCTCAGAATCAACTAACATAGTCCTGGGGGTCCTGGCCAACACTGATGTACTAGGAAAAAAAGAGAAGAAATTTAAAAGAAAACTGTTTATTTAGAAAGAACATGATCATCTACCTAAATAAACCAATAAAATCAACAAATAATTAAAACTGATAAAACAGGGGCACCTGGGTGGCTCAGTCGGTTGAGCGCCCGACTTCGGCTCAGGTCATGATCTCGCAGTTCATGAGTCCGAGCCCCGCGTTGGGCTCTGTGCTGACAGCTCAGAGCCTGGAGCCTGCTTCCGATTCTGTGTCTCCCTCTCTCTGCCCCTTCCCCACTCGTGCTCTGTCTCTCTCTGTCTCTCAAAAATGAATAAACATTAAAAAAAATTTTTTTATACTGATAAAACAGTTCAACAAAGATGCTGGATGCAAAATCAAATTACCAAAATATCAACAGCAATAACCTAGAAGTAATAATCCAGAAAATCTTTGAAAATTAAGAAACCATTTGGAATAATGCCAAAAGCTAGATATCATTAGGGAATTGGCATAGGACACCCAAGACTTCCATGGAGAAAATTTTTGAAACTCTTTTAAGATCATGAAGATTAGGGGAGCCTGGGTGGCTCAGTCAGTTCAGCATCCAACTCTCGATTTCAGCTTAGGTCATGATCCCAGGGTCGTGGAGTCAAACCCCAAGTCGGGCTCCAAGAGGAGCAAGGAGCCTGCTTGAGACTCTCTCTCTCTCTCTCTCTCTCTCTCTCTCTCTCTCTCTTTCTCTCTGCCCCTCTCCCCTACTCACACTCTCTCACTCTCTAAATATATATATATTATATATATATATATATAATATATATATATTATCTTAGTAAATGGAGATTATCTTAGTAAATGGAGACTCTACGCTCTTGTTTAAATATTATTTTGTAAAGATGCTCATCATCCCCAAATTAATTAATTTATGGAAATTCAATGAAATCTAATCAGAATTTCAGTTCAATTATTTTTTTAGGAACTCTAAAAACGTACTCTAAATGTATGTGGAAGAAAAGAGACTATAATTGCTAAGTGAATTTTGAAACACAAAAGCAAAGAGGAGAGATTGACTATACCATCTACTAAGACATATCACAAAGCCATAGTATGTGTATGAACTTCTTGGTTTGAGAAGAGACAAACAGAATTGAAGAGAGGGCTTAGAGACAGAGACAGAAGGAGAAAGACAGAGACAGAAATATATGCAACAATATCAATCTGATTATATTGAAAAGGACTTCTGCTTGTTGAAGGACACAATGGACAAATTTAAAAAGCAAATGACAGACTGAAAGAAGACATTTGCAACATTTAACACTGACAAAATTCTAATATTAAGGATATTAAGGGGCGTCTGGGTGGCTCAGTTGATTGTCCAACTTCGGCTCAGGTCATGCTCTCGAGTTCAAGGGTTCAAGCCCCATAACAGGCTCTGTGCTGACAGCTCAGAGCCTGGAGCCTGCTTCAGATTCTGTATCTCCCTCTCTCTCTCTGCCCCTTCCCTGCTTGCGCTCTGTCTCTTTCTATCTCTCAAAAAATAAAATGTTAAAAAAAATTTAAAGAAAGAATATTAATAATATACATGAAATTCTTACAAGTCAACAAGAAAAAGAAGGAACCTTAGTAGAAACATGAGCAAAAAAATATTAATTAGGTATTTTAAAGACAACGAAGTCCAAGGCACCTGGATGACTCAGTAGGTTTAGCCTCCAGCTCTTGATTTCGGCTCAAGACATGATCTCATGGTTCAAGAGATCAAGCCCTGAGTAGGGCTCCATGCCAACAGCCCAGAGCCTGCTTGGGATTCTCTCTCTCCCACTCTCTCTCTGCCCCTCCCCTGCTCGCTCTCTTTCTCTCTCAAACTAAATAAATAAACATTTAAAAAATAATTTCTAAAAATAAATAAACATTTAAAAAAATACTTCCTAAAAATAAAGACAATGAAATCCAAAAGGTTAACCACATGAAGCATGAGATCATCACTTTGCACACATTAAAACTGGCAACATTAAAAAGCTGGATAGCGCCAAGTGCTGGTGGCCTTGAAGGAATACAGGACCCCTATATCCCCACATGGCCCACGTGCACCACTGGGGGGAGTGAAAGCTGTGCCACCATTCTCCAGGGCAAGTGACAACACACACGTGCGTGTGTGCACACGTACACACACACACACACACACACACACACACACACACACGATGACCCAGCAATTCCCTTCCTGGGCCTGTATCTCCGAAAACTTCTCACAAAGGCCCCTAAGGGTTCAGGTACAAGGACCTTCATTGCAGTGTCGTTTGAGGTCATGGGTGGTAGCAGCAATCTAGATGTTTAGGTAAACCATGCAGCGATACAGACTATGGAGTACTACACAGCAGGCAAACACATGTCAGCATGGAAGTATCTTCAAAACAGATGCTGAATCAAATGAGAAATTGAAGGAGATCTGCTACCTATACCAATGAGGTCAATTAAAATATTTGCACACAAAACAATACGCGTCTTACAAGAACATATACAAATAAAAGAGTACACATCAAACACAATAGAATAGGTGACTGGCATGGAGGGGTAGGACCGGGTCATGGAGATAAAGAGGAATAAACATGTAAGGGTGGAACATAAGGGGGTTTTGCCAGGATAAATGACAATAGAGGGTCGTGAACTGAAGTCTCTTTGTACCTGAGGTCAAAGAAAAGCATAGGAAAAAGAGAGTGACTAGGTAGCTGCTTTAGGTAGGAAGATCAGGGCGATCAGGTAGGTCTCCCCAGTAAAAATTAAAGGAAAACAGTAAGTCCAAAGGCCTTAATGAGAAAGCAAAGGGACAAGGTACAAGATAAGAACCAAGGAAGCCAGGGACCCATCATGTAGGGATTTGTAAGGAGGTCAGATTTTATTCTAGCACCATGAGAAACCACTGGGTGGTTTTAAGCAGAATGTGAAATGATCTGAGCTATGACTTTCAAAGATCACTTTGGGGCGGGGGGATGGGTGAAATAGGTGATGGGGATTAGGGAGCGCACCTGTCATGATGAGCACCAGTTAATGTATGGAAGTGTGGAATCACTACATTGTACGCCCAAAAGTAATAGAACACTGTATGTTAACTAACTGGAATTAAAAACTTAAAAAGAAAACAAAATAATTAAAGATCACTTTGGCTTCCTGTGGACAATAGGCTGGGGATAGAGGGCCAGGGCCAACAGCAGAAATGGAAGCTAGTGCAATAGTCCCAGCAAAGATGAAAGTGTCTTGGAGTGGACTGGCGGGTAATGTTTATGGAGATGGAGAGAGAAAGAGTGTGACTCCGAATGTGTTTCAAAGGAAGAACGTCCAAATGCATATTTTGGATGTAGGGAAATAAGGGAACAGGAGACATCAAGATACTTGAACTTGAGCAGTGGTGTGGTTAGACGTGCCATGTGCCAGGATGGGGAAATCTGGGACAGGAGCAGACTTGAAGACAGAAAAGAAGCGCTCCTTGACCATGTAAAATTTGAAGGGACTTTCAGACATCCAAATGAAGATTTCAAGGAGGAAGTTGGACATATAGTCTGGAGCGCAGGGCAGAGGTTGGCTGGGAACTTGTTCACAGTTACAAAGCAGGTTTCAATTGGGACCAGAACTCAGGCTTCCTGGTTCTGAAACCATCTGCTTCCCACTTCCCTTTCAGCCAAGGTAAATGCAAGCATTTACCAGTAGGGAATGCGAAAAGAGGAAGCACTGGTAACTGGCAGAGTTAGGGCTCCCAGAAGCCCAGTGGCCTCCCAAGGTGTTCATCCTACCAACAGGCAGAGGGGTCTGAGCATGACAATGACCTTGGCCAACATAGGCAGCATCCTGAGCCCGCCAGTGGACATGAGTGCTGAGTTCTACCCTCCCTGCCTCCCTCCCAGACACTCTGGGCCAGCCTCTGCCCAACACAGTCCAGGACCTGGGGAGAAGGTAGCTGCACCCTCCCCTAGCCTCCCCACCCTCAGAGCCACAAGGAGCTCAGAGCTCCTTGATCCAGCCTTGTCTGACAAAGGATCAGACACCTTGGGGCACCTGGGTGGGTTAGTCCTTTAAGCATCCAACTCTTGATCCTGGCTCGAGTCATGATCTCCAAATTCCTGAGTTCAAGCCCTACAACAGGCTCTGCACTGTCAGTGCAGAGCCTGCTTGGGATTCTCTCTCTCCCTCTCTCTCTCTGCCCTTCCCCCACTTATTCTGTCTCTCTCTCTCTCTCTTTCTCAAAATAAATAAACTTCAAACAAACAAACAAAAGGCCAGACTTGGGGAAGAGGTCACCCGGAGCCATTCAACTGGACTCTGGTGGCACTAAGGCCATAATCCAGGTCTCTTCCCTCCTGGGCTGCCTGGGTCCTGTTCTCACAGACTGAGTCCCCTGGAATCCTTTCTGGGACTCTCGGCTCTTGGAAACAGTGGGTGGTTTGGACATAAAGTGGGACAGCTGAGCACAGACACCTAGAAAGAATCCCCTAATGGCTCTCCCAAACCCTTCTTCTCCTTCCCCCATAGGTGGAAAGGGAAATTGGGGCAGAAGGAGCAGCTGGTCTCACTCCAGACCTCCTAAGGACTGAGAAGGGGCACAAAGTAAAGTTAGGAACCCCTGCATCTCATGGAGAGTGACACCAAGACGAGGGATGGAGAAATGACAGCTGTGGGGGAGGGGCAGGAGGGACCTCTCCTGGACTTGTGGTTCCAAAGACACTTCCCATGGGCCCCCTGCTCCTACCCAGACCCACCTAAGCCCATTTCATTAAAAGTAACTACGCCCAACTTCTCCCACTGTTGCCCTCTGGCACACCCACAGTGGCCACTCCACATTGGCCAGCCGTTGGTTCCAAAAAAACCTGATTATCTATGCAGGAAACCCACTGGAATATATACAAATGCCACCACAACAAAAACATGAGCTTAGCAAAGTGGTAAGTTATAGACAATATTTTCAAAGAATTGCATTTCTGTACGCTAGCAATAAACAAATGGAAATTGTAATTTAAAAGGCAATACTACTGGGGTGCCCGGGTGGCTCCGTCGGTTAAGTGTCCAGCTCTTGGTCTTTGCTCAGGTCACGATCTCACGGTTTGTGGGTTCGTGCCCTGTGTCATCAGGCTCTGTGCTGACAGAGCCTGGAGCCTGCTTTGGATTCAGTGTCTCCCTCTCTCTCTGCCCCTCTCTTGCTCGCACTCGCTCTCTCATTCAGAAATAAACATTAAAAAAATTTTTTAATACTATTTACAGTAGCATCAAAAATTATGAAATACATGGGGTACCTGGGTGGCTCGGTCGGTTGAGCAACTGACTCTTGGTTTGGGCTCAGGTCATGCTCTCACGGTTTGTGGGTTCAAGCCCCACGTCAGGCTCTGCACTGATGGCACAGAGCCTGCTTGGGATTCTCTCTCCCTCTCTCTCTGCCCTTCCCCTGCTCGCAAAATAAATAAATAAACTTAAAAAAAAAAAAAAAAGCAATGGAGCCTATACTTGAACCCAGACAGTTGACTTCTCAGTGGACTGCACCGTGCGCGCACAGACACACACACACACACACACACACACACACACACACACCATACCCTCACCTTCCTCTCCATTTTTCTCTGCTCCCCTCAAGACTTTTCTTATAGTTACAGTGAAAAACCACATGAATCTTGCCCACCCGCTCCCAACTTACACCTGGCCATTCAGTCCTTCCTGGAAGTGGAGAAGGGGTGGCAATGAAGGGAGTCACTCAGAAGGCTGTGAAACTCTTTCCTTTCCTGAGACAGGTGCAAGCATTTGGAAACAAAGAAGAAAAGACGAAGGGGAAGATCAGTGCTGATGCAGCAAGTCTGCTCCCCCGGCCAGGCCCTGGCTGCAGTAGCTTGTGCTCCCTCATATTGGGATCTTGTTCAGAAAGTTTGACTAACCTAAGCTTCCCTGCTGGACTCCTGAGCTCTTCTGTGATCTGCGTCCAGCGAGCCCTGAGCTGGCAGTGACGAGTTCCGGGAAGGCAAAACACAGCCAGGGGAGTCACTGAGATCTGGTGACTCTCTCCCCCTCGGCCCCCGCCTGCCTCTCCTGGGCTGGCCAGGGCTAGCGCTGGTGGCACGGGGAGACCACGTGAGAAAGGGATGGGGTGGCATGATCTGCAGTCCAGATCAGCACGGAGACTTCCTGGTCCTGGTACCAGTTCCGAGCCTGGGCAGGTGGAGGCCATGAGGAGCTCTGACAATGGCTGCAGAGAGGTGGGAGCAGGGGGGATGCAGGCTGTTGGCAGCCCAACGAGGAAAGCAAAGCGCATATGCCCATCTGCCCACCTAAGGCCTGCTCTGGGCTCATAGGACACTACCCCGGCCCAAGAAGCCCAGTTCCAGAAGTATTCAAAGACAAGCACACATAGTGCCAGCTCCGAAAAAGGGAGGAGGAAGGAGGGCATGACGTGCCCCTGGCTCTGCTGGGGCGGAACAAACGTGCCCCCGCAGGGCCAGCGCGCAGGCCCCTCCCCCAACCCCATTGGTCCAAGTGTCTGTTTTAGACCCGCCCTATTCCCTGCCGGGATTGCCCCTTAGCCTTGGCCCCGCCTCCCAACTTCTGACTCCGCCCCCTGATTCTGTCTGCCTCGCTTTCAGAGCCCAGCGTCTCTCCGACTCTGGCTCCGCCTCTCGCCTTTGGCGCTGCCCTGAGACCTGTGCCCAGGGTGGATCTCAAGGCCCCATCACCTGGTCCCACCTCAGCTGGGCGCACGGGTACCTACCTACCTACCCGGCCTTCTCCCTGAGATTCTCCACTTCCTCCCCTGCTGGTCGGATGACTCCTAGGACACCATCCTCACCTGAGGGAGCCACGTGAGTGACCCCTGCCCCAAACTGTTCCTGCCCCCATGCTCCGCCCCTCTCCGGACTGCGCGTGCCTCGTGCCTCCAGGCCCAGCGGGCACCACCACCAAGCGCAGTGGTGTGCCCACGCATCTTTACTTAATTTTTTTTTTCAACGTTTATTTATTTTTGGGACAGAGAGAGACAGAGCATGAACAGGGGAGGGGCAGAGAGAGAGGGAGACACAGAATCGGAAACAGGCTCCAGGCTCCGAGCCATCAGCCCAGAGCCCGACGCGGGGCTCGAACTCACGGACCGCGAGATCGTGACCTGGCTGAAGTCGGACGCTTAACCGACTGCGCCACCCAGGCGCCCCACTTAAAACTCGACTTTACTTAAATACTTACTTGGTATTCTGTTCATTGCGGAGTTCGTTTTTGCATTATTTTTTTAATGTTGCATTAAAATATTACATATCCTGGGGCGCCTGGGTGGCTCAGCCGGTTAAGCTCTTGATTTGGGCTCAGGTCATGATCTCACGGTCAAGAGATTGAGTCCTGAGTCAATCTTGGGATTCTCTCTCTCTCTCTCTCTCTGTTTCTCAAAATAAAATTTAAATATATATATATATATATATATATATATATATATATATATATATATATTATGGGGCGCCCGGGTGGCTCAGTCAGTTAAGTGTCCCACTTCAGCCCAGGTCATGATCTTGCAGTTGGTGGGTTTGAGCCCCGCGTCAGGCTCCCTGCTGTCAGCTCCAATCCCACCTGGGATCCTTGTCCCCCTCTCTCTCTGCCCCTCCCCTGTTTGTGCACGTTCTCTCTCTCTCTCTCTCTCTCTCTCTCTCTCTCTCTCCCTCTCCCTCTCTCTCTCTCTCTCTTTCTCAAAAATAAATAAACGTTAACAAATAAAAGAGTACGTGTCCTGATTACTAACTTTTTTGGCACCCCCTTAAATTTCACACCTGAGGCAAACGCTTCACTGCTTCACCCTAGTTCCAGCCCCGCCCTGCACACACTCCTTTCTTGTCTGCTCACTGCTCAAGGAACATTCAGGGGCTTTCATCTGGCCCTGCCACGGTCTCTGGGCTCCTCTCTCTGTGCCCACTGCCCCAAGCCCCAGCCCTTTTTACAATCATCATCTCTGTCCTGTAGAGACCTGCCGGTGTGTTTATTATTACCCAGGCAAAGATCACAGTGGTGCCAAATCCTTGAGGCAGGAAAGTGTTTGGCATGTTCCAGAAACAGCAAGGCCACTGTGGCTGGAGCAGAATAGTGAGGGGGCAGTGGTAGAAAATGAGGTCGAGGGAGGAGCAGAGGCTGATCACACGGGATCTTGTAGGTCACTGTAAGGCCTGGAGCTTTACTCTGAGAAAGAGTTGTCCAAGCATTTTGAACAGAGAAGGAACATGGTTTGACTTCCCTGTCAAAAGGAACTTTCTGAATGCTGTGCTGAGAACAGATTGTAGAGGAGGCTGGGTGAAAGTGGGGAGACCAGCGTGGAGGCAGTAATCCAGGTCTGAGATGACACTGGCCAAGACCGCAGTGGCTGCGCCCTGGATATATTTAAGGAAGAGACAACAGGAGTTTCTGATCAATGTGATTTGGGATGTGAGAGAGAGAATAGAATCAAGGATGACTACAAGATTTGGGGCCCAGGCCACCAGCCGGACACAGTTGCCATCAGCTGAGACGGGCAAGGTTTGCACAGAGATCGGGTTTGGGGTTTGAGATGAGTCGCGTCTGAGATGATTCTAGATTTCCCAAGTGGAGCTGGCAGGCAGCAATGGTGACAGTGGCAACAATAATCACAGCCCCAGGCATCATGTTCAAACCGAGCCAGGCACCATCGCGACACGTCACATGACTTAACTCATTTAATCTGCCTGACAGCCCAACGAAGTAGAGCTATTATCACGCCCATTTTAAAGATGAAAAAATATTGGATATACAAGTTCAGAAGAGAGGCTGGGCTGGAGACGTAAATTTGGGAATCATCAGTGTGGTGAGTGGCATACATTCACCTGGGAGTGGCTGTGAAGGTCCAAGGACTGAGCCCAGACACTCCAAAGTTTAGAGGGTGAGAAGATGCAGATCAGCAAAGGAAACTGAGCAGGGAGGAAGGAGGAGAACCAAGAGAGGGAGTGGCCCCCCTCTCGGGGGGCATCTCTAGATGCTCTAGAGGGGCATCTAGAAAGTATTTCTAGGAGGAAGTATGGAGAGAAAGCACCTTGAGAACTGGTTGTTGTTTTTTTAACCTTTGTTTGTTTGTTTATGAAAGAGAGAGAGAGAGCGTGCAAACAGGGGAGGGGCAGAGAGAGAGGGAGAGAATCTGAACCAGGCTCCATGTTGTCAGCACAGAGCTGAACAGAGTTTGGGGCTCGAAGTCACAAACTGCGAGATCTTGACCTGAGCCAAAGTCGGAAGCTTATCCGACAGAGCTACCCCGGTGCCCCGCACTTTGAAAACTGTTAACCGAGATCATAATACAAGGAGACAATGTGGGTGTGGGCACTAGCCATCGGATGGCTGGCTAGCCCTCGGGAAGTCACAGGGCCTCTGCTTCTACATCTGTAAAATGGCTCCTTTCACCCTGGGACTGGCCCTTGTCCCCAGCCTCATCCTACGATCACCCGCTGAGTCAGGCTTATCACTCCATACACACAGACACCGCCCCCCCCCAGTCTCCTCCTGACCTCTGCCCTTATCTCTACTTCCCACCTCCCACCCATTTACCTGACTAGAATGTTCTAGTTCATAATCTATACTTTTGCCTCCAAGGGGTTCCCTCTCCTTGGACCAGGCTTGTGCAGGGGGAGGGGGATTTTAATGCAAACACTGTGGAGTGCAACCCCTCAACCTACCAATATGTGATATGTGTAATCACTCCCCTGGGGCCCTGGCTCTCCTTTGACTGTGGCTCTGGCCCAAAGACCAAATGGGTTGCAGATGCAGCTGGGGATAGGGGAGAGCTGGGGACAGGGAAGGTGTTACCCGTTAACCCTGTAGAACCCAAAGTCTCCAAAACAGCTTTGGAGAGGAAGGCTGGGAGCCATGGGTGGGAAATGGGACCATGACTTAAAGATGAGGTTCAAGGTAGAGGGTCTGGAGCTGGGAGCCAGGAGACTTGGGGCCAGAGGCTGCATAGTAAGCTAGGGAATGAGGTCTGTTGACTGAGGACTGGAGGCCAGAGGCTGGGCTGGGGAAACTTGGGGCTGGGGCCCAGGATGGGGAACCAGGTAACCACATCCAGGGCTATGGGTGGCCATCACATTGACCCCTGCCAGGAGAGTCCAGATGGTTCCTTTGGGAACCAGGAAAGATCTGGGAAGGGGCAGGCAACTGGAGTGAGTTTGAGCCTTCCAGGGCAGAGTCAGGGAAAGTCACAGGAAGCCAGGCACAAAAGACATGCTAAGGAAAGTAGAACAAGGGGCCCAGAGGTGAAGAGTGGCCAGGAAAGGTTGGACCCAGAGAAAGGAGCCTTTGATGGGGACAGGAGTCCAGGTCTAAAGGGTGGAGGAAATGCCTAGAATGTTCACATGCTGGAGCTGGAGGGTTTCTATGGAAGCTAGTGCACAGTGACTCAAGTATGTTCCTCAGGGGGCACCTGGGTGGCTCAGTCGGCTGAGCGTCCAACTCTTGATTTTGGCTCAGGTCATGATCCCAGGATCATGAGATCGAGCCCTGAGTCAGGCTCCATGCTGAGCGTTGAGTCTGTTTAAGATTCTCTCTCTCTCTCTCTCTCTCTCTCTCTCTCTCTCTCTCTCCCCCTTCTCCTTCTCCCTCTCCCCCATTCACTGTCTCAAAAAAAAAAAAAAAAAAGTATGTTCCTCAGATGCCAGTCCTGAGAAAGGCTCATGTAAAAAAACTTCCGTGGTGAAATAAGTTGGAGAAACCTGCACGTTTTCTCTGCCTCTCAGAGATTGTCAGTATATACTTGCCATTTAAAGGTTCTGATAGGTTCCTGCAATAAAGAAAACCGAATTAATTTCCCATTTTATCACGG
The DNA here is from genome assembly GCF_018350175.1 of Felis catus. NCBI lineage: Eukaryota > Metazoa > Chordata > Mammalia > Carnivora > Felidae > Felis > Felis catus. The sequence goes on along the minus strand of NC_058377.1, from coordinate 106,425,998 downwards.
AGGCCTTTTTTCTTATAACTTACACCTACTAATGTCTTGCAAGATAGACTTTGAGGAATACTAGGCTAACCTAATCGCCTGATTTACTTCTGGGAAACCAAAGCTCGGTGATCTGCCCAAGGTCTCAGGGCCAGGAAAGGCAGAAGTGAGTTGAACCCCAGGTGTCCCACCTGCAAAGAACATCAGAGCTGGGAGAGTCTTTGGGGACCACCTAGTCCATCTACACCTCTGTCCCCATCATATTTATAGATGGGTAAACTGAGGCTGGGAGGAAGGCCATGACATCTTCCCTCACACTGGGCCTGCAACTTGACTCAAACAGTCTGGTGTCTCGACATACTACATAAACCCCAGATCCAGATTATCCTCCCCAGCCTGGCCTATACCCCCCCCCCAATGGAGCCAGCTCCCACTGACCATCCCTGTACTTTTCTTCACCTTTTTCCCCATTCCCAGGAAGTTCATGGGCTCTGGTCTGCCCTGGTAGCTTTCCCAAGATCATCTTATCTCAACTAGTTCATCAACCCCCTGTCTTCTGGACTCTGGTTTCTCCTGTTCCCTTCCTGTGGTTAACACAGTGCTGGGCATAGACTCCACACTATTCCCTTAGGATGGGGCTGCCTTATCAATCTGGAGGAAGTAGGACATACTATAGGCTGCACTGTGTGGTTTTTAAATAGCAACTACTGGTCTAAAACCCCGGAAGCCTCTCCCTGGAATGTAGGGCAAGGGAGCAAAGGCTCCCCATGAGAAGGGCTGAGCTGGGTCTGGGCTTTTACCCCTGTCTTCCCTCACCCCAGGTGGTGTGCAGACCCACTTCCATGGTGGAAGCCTATCTAGCCTGCTCTGAAAGCTGGAGCAGGCTAGATGTGTGCTCAGGGAAGAGAGCAACAGGCCTAAGAGAAAAACATACCCACCCCAGAAGTAAGCAACTTGAGGCCCAAGCAGGGCTGCTTCCCACCTTCCAAATCCCAGATCCGGCCTGGCTTCCTCCCTCCCTCCCAGTAATGCAGCCATTTTCTGTTAGGGCTTCCTTCTAATATGCACCCAGCCCCTCCCTATCTGAGCCTCCAGTCCTCAGTGAAAAGGGCTAGAAGGGCTAGAAAGGCAGCGAAGGTTTGTCCGCAGCTCCAGAGGGCCACATGCTTCCTAGCCCCACTGGCAGGGCACAGCACCCTCTAGACCTCCCCGGGGGCTCCAACTTCAGGCCAACCCCTGATGGCCCCAGGGAGAGGGGGCTCTAGCCCGGAGGCCCCTCCCCCTCCCCAAGCCTCAGCCTCGGAGCTCTGGCCCTAACTCGATTGTGCACTGTTAATCACAGCGTGTGCCGACAGGCGGAGTAAACAGGCGGCCTCCGAGGTCGCCCAAAGTCATCAATCCCTGCCCTGGTTAGGCCTTCAGCGGCTGGAGCTGACAGGAAGCGCCAAGGGGGCGAGGCAGGGGGGGGGCCCTAGATTCTGGCAGAAAGATTGATTGCCCCACAGTCCGGGATGCGGGGGTGGGGCGGAGGAGAAGGGGAAGGCTTCGTGGATTCATTGATATGGACATTTGGGGGGCCTTTATAGGATAGAGACAAAGCACTGATTGAAGTCAACAGGCCCAGCTCTGTCACCTACTAGCCATGCGACCTCAGACTACGGAACCTCTCAATACCTCAGTTTCCTTATCCATGAAATGGGGATAATAATTCTATCTACTTCGTTGGGTTATTACAAAAATTAAATTAGTTAAAACATGTAAAACTTTGAGAACAGAGCTAGGTGTTTGTTAAATACATGGGACAGCGGAATGAAGAACTGGCTTAGCAAATTCCTGGGATGCCCCTCCTTCTTTATAAATGGCCCACAGGGTTCTCAACTAAGGCTCCAAACTGGGGCCAAAATCTGCAAACTGTGAAGGAGTCCAGAGGGCAGACTGAGTTAACCTAACTTCTCTGGGCCTCAGTTTTCTATCTGTAAAATGGAAATCATCACAGCGCCTGCACCTTGGGGTTGTTGAGGCTTAAATGAGAAAAGCGCACGTAAAGCGCTCCTGACTGCGACAGCCAGTGCCAAGGGCGGCAGTCCAGCCTAGCCAACTCCGGCTTCCTTCTGAGATCTGGATCTGTGCCGTCCCTCACCCGCCCCTGCCAACGAAGGGCCTGCACTGTAGGGCATGAAAGAGGTCTATGTACTATTATTCCTCTCCCTGCGCAGGAAAACGGACTCCCGGGCGCCGGGCACACCGCCGCCCCGCCCTGCCCTGTCCGACCTCTCGCCCTGCACCCCCCACCCCCGGGCCAGATCCCGGCCACCAGAGGGCGCGGGGAAGTACGGAGGGCGGTGGGTACCACCGGAACGTCCTGGTTAGTTGGTGCCCAGACGGAGGACGGCGGGGAACCACCCTGCCCGCTGACGCTGACGTACTTGCTGAGCCCACAGCGGGGACGAGGGTCTCGCGGAGAGGTGAATGGGAGAGCCAGCAGGCTTAGGTTCCACTCGACCTGCTCCCTCCCACACCACGCCACCTTGGGCTTCGAGCTTCAGTCTCCGACTGGGTGGGAACAAGGTACACGGTCACAGAAGTCGGGGGGAGAGGTGCTACAAGGCGAGGAAGCAAACTTAGCCCGGCCAGGGGCAGGGGACCCTGAATTCGGTCCTGCCTCACCCGGGTCACTCACAGGGGCGCGTAGACTCAGCTTTGGAGGGCTGGAGAGCAGCCTTGGAGATCTAGCTCGGGGTGCCCGCCCAAAGTTCCGCACCACTTCTCTCCAGCAGTTTCACATCTGGTCAAGTCCAGGGCCAGGGTGCATATGTCAAGTGGCAGAAAACTTGGGGACCCGGTGGCCACTGACCAAACAAAGCAAAGTCGACGCCGTTAATCAGATTTTCCCAGCCATTTTTTTGGCCATAGAGATTTGAGTGGGAAGCAAGGACCCCCATAACGCTGGGGAGAGCGCCCCTTCCCTCCGTCCGGGCCGCAACTCCACGATGCGTCCAAATCCTAGATGGCAGCAAGTGGCCTGGACTCTGAGGTCCTGTCCTTATAGGCGGGAATAGAGAACGCTTAGGGACGCCCAACGGGAACGCTGTTCCTCGCTGCGCCTCCCGTGCAACCGAGATTCACAGACTCGTCCAGGATGGGTGGCCTCGGTCCCCAGCATCCAACAACCTTGCCCGACCCCTGTCACCTCACGTGCTAGAAGGACCAGGGGACGCTCTGCTCAGGTCCAGGCCGCGCGAGGAACCGTGGTCTGGGCCACCCTGAACCCATCCATTCTTCAGAAGCCGACCTCGAGGCCTCCGGGCAGGTGGAGCAGGGCTGCCCAGGGGCCCTCCGCCCTTCCCCGCCGAGGGTCCCTGAACAGAGCCCGGCCTCGGAGGTGAAGCGCCTCGTAAATGGAGAGAGATTGTTTCTAGGAGGCCTGAACTGTGGAACCGGATCGGAAAACCTCGATTTCCTGTCCCATGATGATGTTTTTTGTTGTGGCCACATTCTCCACAGCCCTCCGGTGTCAGGGACTCTGGGGCCCCTTACTAGGCCTGATTTATCTGCAGCCCCGCCCTGGATTTTAGTTTCTTCTTTGATCTGAGAATTAGTCTCTCCCAGAGCTCCTCCCCCGCCCCCACCCGTTGGGGAGGCGAGGAAAGGGGCATGAGGAAGCTGAAGTCCTAAAGCAGCGGTGGGGGTGGGCAAGGAGGGGTGCCCTCAGGACCACCAGCTGCCTCCCCACCCCCACCCCGTTCTGAATAGAGGCCACCTCCACAGCGGGCGAGACCACCAACCCACGCCCATTCCCAAGGGCACTGAGGACCAACCAACTTGGCTTCATAGGTTTGGTGGGAAGGATCGCTCACTCCCGCGTCCTCCCAGGACAGAGGAAGCAACACTGAAAAGTGGCAAATTTATCCAGGTTTGAGCTTCTGACTTGGGTTCAAAGCCCAGGGTGAGAGTCTGACCTTCACCAGCACACACTCCCAGGGCGGGCTCACTTCCTTTCCCCACCCCCTGGCAGCCCTCAGCCCGGATGCCCTGCCTTAAAAAAATTCTGTCCCACAACAGGTCTGCTGGAATTGGAGCCCGCACGTTGCCACCGGGACCCCAGCCAGCCCCAGGATGGCCCCAGACGCACTGACCGCACCCTTGCACAGAGCCCTGGGATTGCACGCCGCTTGTAAATCTACTCATCTGTAAAATGGGAATAACAATACACACTCCCTCTGGGAGCTGTTGTGAGAAAAAGAAAAAAAAAAAAAAAAAAAAAAACAGTTAATGAATGTGGAGCGTTTAATAGCGCCGGGCACGTAGTAAGTGCTCAATACGAGTTATAAATAACGACGAGAATGGCTTTCACGTGAAGCAATCCACAGTGCCACGTTTAACCTGGTCAAACAGCCCCCGTCGGGGAGGTGTCTCTAACCCCCATGACGGGGACCTCAAGAAGGACGCCAACTTGCTCAGAGCGGTTCAGCTGGGAAGAGGCAGGGCTGGATTCGCACCCAGGACAGCTTCTCTCCTCCTCCACGCGAGGGGGCTGAACGAAGGAAGGGCCCAGCCCCGCGCGGACAACCCCGCGTTCCCTCGGTGGCCGGGAGGAGTGAATCCTCAGCCAAAGGGACCAAAAATAGCCACCGGCGGGAAGCCGAGACCCAGGTGTCCTGCGCCAGCCGGAGTCCCAACCCGCCAGAGAGAAGGCAGAACCGGCTGAGGTCAGGCCGGGCCGCTCCCGGGGCCGCTGGGGGGTCGAGCGGGGGTGGGGCTGGACCCCCACGTGCGCCGCCTGCCGCTGCTTAGCCAAGCCCTTTGTCGCGAGCAGCCGCGTTCGTGCCTCACTCGGCGGCTTAAAATAAAGACAATGTTCCCAGCCTCCCTGCGGCTAAATCCGGCGCGGGTGCGGGGGCGGTGAGAGAGCCGGGTGGGAGAGCTTCTCCTGGCCCTACCTCCCTTCCTGCCTCAGTTTCCCCATCTGGTACGGGGACCCAGCCAAGTCTGGACGGAAAAGAGTCATACAGTCGGGGGGGGGGGGGGGGGGGAGGGGGGCATCAACCCCCTGGCTTCGCGGACTTGAGGAGGAAGCCGCCCGGGACCGAGAGGGGCATTCGAGAAGAGGCAGGGGAGCGCTGGACACCCTCCTCTCCCGCCTACAAAATAAGTGTTTTTATTTCTAAAGGGACGTGTGCAGAGGCGGTGGGAGAAGAGAAAAGGGAGACCAAGGAGATTGGGGGGAGGGGGCAAGGAGAGAGCCTGATTCAGACTCGGAAATGGATGTGGAGCGTGGAGGCCTAACACCCCCACACTCAGCCACGTGTACGCGCACAAGTACCCGCCGCCCCACCGCGCGCACCGGCCGCAGCCGCAAACCGAGGACAGCCCAGCAGGGGGCAGCCGGAGTCCGCGCCCACGGACAGGGACCGGTGAAGTTCTGACCTCACTGCTGACCCTCTGGCCGACCCCGAGGTGGGAGGGGGTGGGGGGCGCAGATTCCTTCCTCTCTAAGCTGCAGTGCCTCCTCGACTTCAGAAGGGAGGTGGGCTGGATGCTTGCTCTAGCGGGCTTGGAGAAGCAGAGACCCCCCCCCCACACATGTACCTGCCACGTGTGCCCACCACTGGCGTCCTGTGGCTGCTGGCCAAGCCCCAGGGACTCCGGATTTGTTCCATCTGGCTCCATTGGCAACTGGGCTCCAGCCGGAGGAGGAAGCCCCAAGTTAACCTTCGGGCATCAGGATTGAGAGGGGGTGCCCGGTGGGGAAATATGCGGGGCGAGTAAGCAGTGGGGCAGGTCCCAAGCCCCTGGCTTAGAGCCAAGGGACCTGAGTCCAAACACTTGCCCACCATGTGTTAAGCACGCCTCTGCTCTTCAGTTTTCTCATCTGCATAATGGGAACAGTAGATGATCCCTATCCTTCCTACCTTCTGCCCCAGGGCTTCAGCATGGCCCGGTGGGACAAGGGACACAGCAGCCCCACAGAAGTCTCCCCTGCTCTCCTCTGCGGTCAGCTCCCCAGGAGGTCTCTAGGGCCAGGTGAGGCCCGTGCAGAACCCAGGTCTCTATGGCAAAGGGCCCCCAGGGCTTCTATCTCTGACACAGAAATCTCAAAAGGGGGGAGGGTACTGACCAAGCAGGGGGGCTAAGGGAGGCGGGGCGGGGGGAGGGCAAGTTTGTCACTTTGGGTACGCACCTGTGAGCCCTGAGTGGGAGTCAGGGGAGACAGAGTTTGACAAGCTGGGAGGAGAGCTGTCTGTCTGCCTGTCTGTCTGTCTGTCTTCCAAGTGGAAGCTGGGGGTGGAGCAGGCAGGGAGGTAGAGGCTGCCTCACTTGTCAGAATTAGCAAGTTCCACAGTTGGGCAACACTCAGACACACACCGAATACAGACACACGTGTACACACGCGTCCGGGTTCCAGACCAACAGGGCGACACCTGCATTTACACAGGTTGCGTGGTATTCGGGGACACTCACGTGGGGGGCACTCAGCAGCACGTGCAGTGGGCACACAGCACCCCCCCCATCCCTGCCATCCAGACCCCCATATACCCTCACACCCGGGCCGTGCAGCGTGGACAGACGCAGAAGCACGCAGCCCAGCACGCGGCCACGTCTGCCCAGCCCCTGGGGCGGTGCGCCAGCCCTCTGGGTCTGTTCCAAGTTGGAGCCTCTCACGTGAGGCCCAATGTGTCATTTCCAAACAGAAGGAATCTAGCTCCTTCGTTCGCAGCAGGGAGGAAGAGCAGGGTGTGGGGCTGGGTGGGTGGGTGGGTGGGCGCGTGGGCATGTGCAGGGGGCAGGGCGAGTGTGTGAGGGAAGCAGGCATGTGAATGCCGGGGAGTGTGTGTCGGGGCAGGGTGCGCACAGGTTGGGGGCTCGAGTGTTGGGTGGGGGAAGGAGCCCCGGGAAACAGTGTGCCTTTGTGAGGGTGTGTGTGTGTGTGTGTGTGTGTGTGTGTGTGTGTGTGTGCCGCTGAGTCTGTGTGCAGTGGGTGTGGGTGTTTGTCTCCCTGTATCCGCCTTCTCTCCCGTTCTGGACTTTTAGCCTTCCTGGGCTCCTTTTCCCCGTGTCCTACGCCCTCCCTCTCGGGGCTCGAATGAGGTGCCCTAGTGGAGGAGGGGGGCACCCTCCAGGAGCCTAGTCCAACCCCAGACGCTGCCTGAGGCTTCCCTCCAGCTCCCCCTCCCTTCCTTTTCTCCCTTTCCTCCCTCCCTCTCTTTCCTCTCCTCCCTCCCCCCCCCCAGGCTGGCGTGCCAGGGGGTGGGACATGCCAATCACTGGCTGTGCCTCTCCGGCTGCCAGCACAGGGCGCAGCTCCCCCCGGGAGCCAGGTGTTTGGGTCCCTGGAGACGCCGCCGGCCCCCGGGGAGGCAGTGGGGCTGAGGACCCTACAGACCCCTCTCCAGTCCCATGGTGAGTACATTTGGGAGGGTTTGGGAGGGGCTCCACTGAGGTGGGGGCGGGAAAAGCAGGGTCCTAGGAGCAAAGCCGGGGCTAGGGGGAAATGGGGATGAACCCCAGAGAGCGGAGGGGGCCAAGGAGGGGTCTAGAGGCCACGGGGGCCGTGTAGCATTGGACATTGGCGACTCCAAACACCCCGTCTCCTGGCTTTGAGCAGATACACCTGATGTTTTTCTGGGGTTCAGCTGGCAGAGGAGATGGAGACCCCCCCCTTAGGAAACTGGACCCGGAGCCCAGAGGGATTAGGCTACCATGTAGCGGGCAGAGGCCCCAGAATCCCAGGGACAGAGTGGAAAGGTCAGGGGACCAGAGGGCCGTCCTTGCCACCAGCATCCCGCGGGAGGTTGACCCCCACCCCCGACATTGGGGTGCCAAGTCCCAGAACCTCCTCCTCTTCTCCCTCAGGGAACCCTGAATCCCACCACCCCCATCCACCTTCAGCTCCCCCAAGATGGACTGAACCAGGTTGCTGGCCACACGGACAAGCTGGATGCCAAGGTGGGTGTTAGGCCAGAAGCTAGCAGGAGACCAGACCAAGAGCCCCAGGGCTCTCGGGGAACAGATGGGCACATGGAAGGCCATTCCAGCCAGGGAACATGGCCCTGGCGTGTGCAAGGGCCCAGAGGGCCCTCTCTGTGTCCACGGTATCTTGGGCTCCCGTAGGAGCAGGTCTCAGTCCCGTGTCCTGGTAATGCATGAATACTAATGGGCACCCATGCAGGCACCCATCCCAGGACCCCCAGACTCCACAATGTAGTGATGGGCTGGAGGCCACGAGCTCTGATTCTTGCAGACTCACCCCTGCGGAGGGGGTGGTCAGCTCTCCCTGGGCCATTCAGACAAGTGCTGCTTAGGGGTTATCGGTGCTACTGAGAAGGGTTCACCTCCTGCCACAAAACATACCCACAGCTCCACCCAGGCTGACCCAACACCACCCTCCCCCTCCACCCAACTGGCCGGAAGGAGTCTGATTGTCTCCTACAGCCGGACAGTCTCCTGTCCTTGAGTAATCAGCTGCTCACTGAGCTCTCAGATAAGAGTTAGCTCTCTGCCCCCTGACCTCAGCCACTAGGCACACCGTGATCGCCGCTGCAATACAGCAGGCAGGGGAGGGGCTGGCGAGATGGGGCTGCAGAAGATGTGACTCTGGGGCCTGGAGATCTGAGAACCAGATCCCAAAGTGCAGAGAGGAGTCCAGAGTGTCAAGAAGGGTTTAGGCAGAGGTCACGTCAGCCCTAAAAAGGAGCCTCCCCATTGGAACAGACAGAGAGACTGAGGCTGAGAAAGGAGAAGGGACATGCTTATGGTCACAGAGAGGATATGTAGGGGTCCTCTTGGGCCGGGACCCCTTTTCCTTGCCCTCAGCGCAGCACTGCACTCCCACTCCCTGAGCAAGACAACGGGGTGGGGAAGCAGCAAGCTCTATGAGGCAGGAGCTTGGGCTCTGGAGGGGAGGGCGGGCGGGGAGAGGTGGGTGAATATCTCGCTGGGTTTCTGCTCTGCTGTGATGCCATGGTGATGCTTAGAAGGATGGGGGAGGGAGGGAGAGAGAAGAAAGGAAATGGGGAGGAGAACGCAAGGATTGAAGAGCAGGGGGCAAGTGATGAGGGGTGGAGCACTTCTGATGCTACCTTGGCAAAGTGACGTCGAGGGCCCAGCCTGCTGACTGTCTGGCTCTGGCCATGGTTTGGCTAAAGTCAGGCAACTGGTTAAAGTCCATCAGCAATGAGTGTATTTGGCAGTGGTTCCAGGGCTGACGCTCCTCTTCCAGCTCAGCAGCGCATTTGTGAGCATTTAACTGATGGCTGCTGCCCTCCCCAGGACCATTTGGCACTCCAGTGACTGTTGAGCCTGAAAATGTGGTAAATTGTATTTGTTTACCCCTGATTCGCGAGGCCAGGCATCAGAAGTAGGAATCTGTGCACCTGTAACGGGTCGAGAGCTACCTTCAGAGAAAAGTTAACCCAGGGGGAGAGAGCCACCTCTGACAGGCTGGCTTCTCCAGCAGAAGGGACCGGTCAGGAGATCTAGCCAGAAGGAACCCTCTTCACAGCACATGTGAAATCCCAGAAGCCCAGCCCCACAGGCCCCACCTCGTGTCTCCTTCTCCCCAGTATTACCCGTTCTCTCCAGTCAGGGCTCTGCCAGCTTCCCGGCCCAGAATCACAAGATGGCTTCATGCCTCCCTCCTGAACCTCTTCCCTAGCACCCTCTCATTCTCTGTCTCCCCTTCTCTACAACGTGGCCAGTGGTAAGAGTCGGGAAGCCCAAGTGTTCAGGAATCCCTCTCCCCATCAATCGCTCCTGACCTCCCCTTCCCTCTCGCCAGCCAGATCCCCAGCCCCTGGGGATTGGTCCAAGGCTCTGGCGGTCAACAGTCTGGGCAGCTGTTCTAGAGGCTCTGACCTCATCCCTTAACTCTTTGAGCCCAGGCTGACTTTTTCCTCTCCCAACATTAACAGGCCCCAACCCACAGCCGTGCCTGTCCTGTCACCTCACGCTGCTTCCCCGCAGCAGGTGCATCAGGGATCCCTTCGTCCATTTTACAGATGAGGGGCCCGTGCTCTGGAGCCTGACCGCTGTGGATTCATCCTCATGCCCCTGAGCCTGAAGTCAAACAGGAGGACCTTATATACGTATTCATGTATTTATTCCACAAATATTTGTTGAGCAACTCCATGTGCCAAACACTGGGATAAAGCAGCGAATGAGGCAGACACACCCGCTACCCTGCCTCTCTGAGAGCGATGGCTAGACCTCCCCCTTCCCACAGCGCTGTCATCATACATCACGCAGATGGACAACAGACACTGTCACACACACAAACACACACACACACACACACACACACACACACACACGCTAGATTCTAAAGGAAGGACTGATTCCCTCACTGACTCAGACTGTGGCCAAGCCAGTCAAGGTGGGCGAGGAGGCTGTCGAGTTCACGATTCCCACAAGGGCAGTTTAGAATAGGCAGGGGTCCAAGAGGTTAGTCTTGGAAGCAGACTGCCTGGGTCTAAATCCTGGTTGCATCGTTGATGAGCTGTAAGGTCCTTACAGTCTCAGAGCCTTGGTTGCCCCTTCTGCAAATTGAGGATAATAAAACCTGCTTCACAAGGAGTCATAACAGGTCAATTAAATCCTGAATATAAACTTTAGAGCCATGTCTGGTATATGGTAAGCAGTCAGCAAATATCAGTTGCTATGATAATATTAATAATATTATTAAAAGCTCCCAACAACCTTTATCAGGAGGCCACGGTCCTGAGAAAAAAGCACCTCCCTGCTTCCTTGCCCCCTTCCGGTGCCCCAGACATGACACCCTCAGAGGATGAGTCCCAACCCATCTCCACAAAGCTACAGACTCACCCCCACCATTTCCTATTCTCACTCAGCAATGCACACACCCTCGCACACAAACAGTCATCCTACAGATGACCAGGGTGGGAAGTGACTTCCCCAAGATCACACAGCAGGGATTGGAGGAGGCCTCCAGGAATGTTCTCTTGAGCAAATCACTGTCCAAGAGAGGTTTGGGGGCAGACCCTTGCTTCTGATTGTGGAGGAAAGGCAGAGTTATTGACGGCTCTGCTCTTGGGCCCAGGGGCTCAGAAGATCCAGAGAGTGGCAAGAATCGGGGTCTAGTTCCCCAGAACTGCTACCCTTCTCCTTCCCCCAGTTGTCCCAGATGGGAGGCCTTAGGCCCTCCAGTTGGTAAGTGGGGCGTAGAGGAGTCCACTAAGTGGAAAGAATTCAGGCCCTGGAGCCCACAGGTCAAGGGGCAGAATCCCAGCTCCACTGCTTCCTGTGAGACCATCAGCAAGTCACTTAGTCCCCTGAACCTCAGTGTCTTCATCTGTGAAATAGGGATAAGAACCCTCGTCGGGGTGCCCTATGGATTAAAGGAAATGATATCATACATCAAGTGCCTGGCATGCAAGAGGTGATTAATTATGGTGGTCTATCAGTGTGGCTATTTTTTCTTAAGTTTTTTTAATTTATTTAAGCGCTCTCTACACCCAATATGGGGCCTGAACTCATGACCCAAAGATCAGGAGTCGCAGGCTCCTGCAGCTGAGCCAGCCAGGTGCCCCATCAATGTGGCTATTAAAATGAGTAGGTGGGAGGGACTTCCAGCCATTAAGGAGTGGGACTGCCAGCCAGCCTCCTCACTTCTAAGGATCATTTCTCAGAGTTCCCCCATCGTGAAAGCGTTTTTAAAACTCATCAAAGCTATAGCTAGCTTTAACAAGAGCTTGTGAGGGCCAGAGGTTGCCATGTTTCAGCCACAAGTAAATGTGATTCCAGCCCCAACTGGGAGAACCTAAGTGAGCCTTCAGCCTCTACAGCCTCCACTCAAGGACGTGGGTCCTTTCTGATCAGTCTTGAGATGTCGATTTCAGGACCCTGTAAAATCTCCCCACATGCCAGGCGGGTTCAGCTCCTCTACTGTGCAAATGAGCACTGTGAGGGACACCTGGCTGGTGGAGCATGTGATTCTTGATTTCAGGCTTGTGAATTCGAGCCCTACGTTGGGCGTAGAGCTTACTTTAAACAATAAAAACTAGGGGCGCCTGGGTAACTCAGTCGGTTAAGCGCCCAACTCTTGATCTCGGCTCGGGTCATGATCTTGCACTCCGTGAGTTCCAGCCCCGCACTGGGCTAAGCGCTGACGGTGCACCTGCTGCTTGTGTCTCCCTCTTTCTCTGCCCCTCCTCCGCTTGTGCGCTCTCTCTCTCTCTCAAAATAAGTAAGTAAACATAAATTGTTTAAATAAATAATAAATTTAAAAAGAAAGAAAGAGAAAAAACAAATGAGTAATCTGGGGCTGAGAGAGGGGCTATGCCTGGATCTGGAAGGCCAAAGGGCACAGCAAGAGGTGGCTGGGCTGTGGCTCAGAATGAGGAGTCAGGAGTAATAACAGAGAGGCACTTTGGATGCTGTCAGCCCCATCAGCTGGCAAATGCAGGGTGGCCAGGGAAAGAAAGGTTAAATGATTGCTAGTGATCAGATGGCTAGAGAGAGACAGTTTTGAGGGAGGACACACAAAATAACTCACTAATCAAGGTAAATAATATTGTAATGTAACATTGTAAAAATTCAAATGGCAAAAAAAAAAAAAAAAAAAAAAAAAAAAAGCAACAAACCACAGCCCAGAGGCTGGCCGTCTGTTTTTGTAAATAAAGTTTCATTGGAACCAAGGCCAGGATTAGGGTGAGTCATGGGTGATAGGATTGTTTTGTGTTAAGTGCAGGGTTAGATCCTGCCTTTGTTTAAAATTTGGCTCAGGGGCACCTAGGTGGTTCAGGTGGTTAAGGACATGATCTCCCTGTTTGCAAGTTCGAGCCCCACATTGGGCTCTGTGCACACAGCTCAGAGCCTGCTTGAGATCCTCTCTCTCTCTCTCTCTCTCTCTTTCTTTCTCTGTCTCTCTCTGCCCCTCCCCAGCTCACTCTCTCTCTCTCTCAAATATAAATAAACAGTGGGATGCCTGGGTGGCTCAGCTGGTTAAGCATCTGACTTCAGTTCAGGTCATGATCTCGCAGTTCATGAGTTCGAGCCCCGCATTGGGCTCTGTGCTGACAGCTCCGGGCCTGGAGCCTGCTTTGGATTCTGTGTCTCCCTCTCTCTCTGCCCCTCCCCCACTCGCACTCTGTCTGTGTGTCTCTCTCCCTCTCTCAAAAATAAACTTTAAAAAAAAATTTTAAATAAACATTAAAAAATAATAAAAAATAAAAATAAAATTTAAACAAAATAAAAATAAAATCAAATTTTGTTCATGATGGGCTTTTCCACCAATTTCCTTTTCTTTTTTTTTTAATTTTCTTTTTACATTTATTTATTTTTGAGAGACAGAGCATAAGTAGGGGAGGGGCAGAGAAAGAAGAAGACACAGAATCGGAAACAGGCTCCAGGCTCTGAGCTGTCAGCACAGAGCCCAGCGCGGGGCTAGCACCCACAAACTGTGAGATCATGACCTGAACCAAAGTCAGATGCTTAACCGACTGAGCCATCCAGGCGCCCCAGGCCTTTAAATATTGTGTTAAAATATTGTTTTCTTGATCAATGAGTCTGGGGGCACCTCAAATTTTGCAACCAAGGCAAAATTGTCTCAGCTCCCCCCAGGGCTAGACCTGCTGTGGTGTAGGACCAAATCCAACACAGTGGAGGGCTTGTCACAGTGTTGAAGGCTGCGCCGTGCCCAGGCAGACGGGAGGCCCCTGCAGCTCTGAGGTACAGCCTCTGAGGCCAGCAAGCTCCTCTTGTCTGACTCAGCCTTTTCAGGTAGTGGCCCTGAGTTCAGAGCAGAGGGACAGGAGTTGCGCAGGGCAACCTGCCAGGTGACATTCACCAGCGCCTTACCAGGGAAAGCCCCTGCGTGCACAGTCCTATCCCGGCCTCCAGCCCCAGCACCTGACTTTGGGTACAGGAAAAAGGTGCAGCAGGACTCAGTAAGCAAGACAAATAATATTTTAGCATAGTACTTTTAAAATTCAGGAGCACCTGGGGGGCTCAGTCGTCTAAGCGTCCAACTTCCACTCAGGTCATGATCTCACAGTTTGTTGGTTCAAGCCCTATGCCGGGCTATGTGCTAACAGCTCAGAGCCTGGAGCCTGCTTCAGATTCTGTGTCTCCCTTTTTTCTCTGCCCCTCCTCACTCGCGCTCTGTCTCTGTCTCTCTCCCTTTCTCAAAAATAAACATTAAAAAAAAATTTTTTTTTAATTCAAGGGACGCTTGGCTGTCTCAGTCGGTACAGTGTCCAACTCTTGATCCCAGGGTCATGAGTTCAAGCTTCACCTTGGGCGTAAAGCTTTCTTAAAAAAATAAAATAAAATAAAGTAAAGTAAAATAAAATAAAATAAAATTCAAATTGGCAGGGCTCCTTGCCACCTCAGTCAGTAGAGCATACGACTCTTGATCTCAGGATTGTGAGTTTGAGCCCCATGTTGGATGTAGAGATAAATAAATAAATAAATACATACATACATACATAAAATTTAAAGAATAAAATTTTAATTAGCGGGGCACCTGGGTGGCTCAGTCGGTTGAGCGTACGTCTTCAGCTCAGGTCATGATCTCACAGCTCGTGAGTTCAAGCCCCGCGTCGGCCTCTGTGCTGACAGCTCGGAGCCTGGAGCCCGATTTGAATTCTGTGTCTCCCTCTCTCTGCCCCTAACCCACTCGCATTCTCTGTCTCTCTCAAAGATAAACATTAAAAAAAATTTTTTTTTAATTTTTTTTTCAACGTTTATTTATTTTTGGGACAGAGAGAGACAGAGCATGAACGGGGGAGGGGCAGAGAGAGAGGGAGACACAGAATCAGAAACAGGCTCCAGGCTCCGAGCCATCAGCCCAGAGCCTGACGCGGGGCTCAAACTCACGGACCGCGAGATCGTGACCTGGCTGAAGTCGGACGCTTAACCGACTGCGCCACCCAGGCGCCCCAAAAAAAAAAAATTTTTTATTGGCAAACTGTGACCTCCAGGCCAGCCATCAGTTTTTATTTTTTTAATGTTTTCTTTATTTTTGAGAGAAAGAGAGACAGAATACAAGTGGGGGTGGGACCGAGAGAGAAGGAGACACAGAATCCGAAGCAGGCTCCAGGCTCTGAGCTGTCAGCAGAGATCCCGACACAGGGCTTGAACTCACGAACCACGAGATCGTGGCCTGAGCTGAAGTCAGGCACTCGACTGACACACCACCCAGGTGCCCCCAGTCATCAGTTTTTATAAATAATGTTTCATTGGAACAAGCTGTTTAGGCTCAAATCTTGGTTCCGGCCTGTGTGACCTTGTACCAGTTCTCTTGCTTTTCTCAGCCTCAATTTCTTCATCTGTGAAATGGAGAGAATCCCCAGGCCATAGGTTCCCTGTTAAGATTAAATGCAATAATGCACATGAGCACTTTGAGCAGAGACTGCCCCTCAGGGAGCACTAAATAGCAGTGGTCACTATCATTATCAGTTGCTGTTGTCATAGTATTAGAATTTTTTTTTATTTTTTTCAGTTTATTTATTTATTTTGAGAGAGACGGAAAGGCGGGGAGAGGCAGCCAGAGAGAGAGAGAGAGAGAGAGAGAGAGAGAGAATCTTAGCAGGCTCTGTGCTGTCAGCACATAACCTAACTCAGGGCTCGATCCCACGAACTGTGAGATCATGACTTGAGCCAAGACCAAGAGTTGGATGCTGACTGATGGAGCCATTAAGGCGCCCCTAGAATTTGTTTATTTATTTAAGTAATCTCTATGCCCAACGTGGGGCTCAAACTCATGACCCCGAGATCAAGAGCCACATGTTCTACTGACTGAGCCAGCCAGGCGCCCCAAGAGATGTTTAATCAAAGAAGCAGACGCTCGTGGGGGGAGCCCTCATGGGTGCACATGCTAAGAGTCCACAGGCATCTAGTGCCTACCGTGAGCTAGGCCTATTCCATGCATTCTGCATCTGGGGACCCATTTAAGCCTCACAATAATTCCTCGCTTTGGTGGCTAGTCATTCCCATTGGCTGATGTCATTCCTGGTTTTCAGCTGAAACAACCGAGGCACCTAGCAATGATACCACTCACAGGGATCACAGACCCAGTAAATGGTATTACCTGGGTTCAAAGGCAGGCCATCGAGCTCCAGAGTCCAGGCCCTCCCACTGTGATGTTCCATGTCCCCCTGATGGGGACACTGCCCCCGACACACAAGCACGCACTGACAGCCAGTCCTTCTCTCTCATTCTGTCACACTCCAGACTGCCATCCTGAGAGTCCCTCTCACACACCGGTTTACCGTGACCAGTGGAGATGACCTCACTGTCACAGCCCCCCCCCCCCCCCCGCCAAGGCCACCTATCATGCATCAACCTCCTCACAGGCACAGCACACTAGTCTCTCTGTCACAGACCAGGTCCTGAGGAGCACCAGGGCTTGGTGGGCCCTTGCCCAACATCTCTCCCTTAGAATTTTTCTTTTCTTTGTTTTGTTTTGTTTTGTTTTTAATGTTTGTTTATTTTTGAGAGAGGGATGGAGCGCATGCGCAGGGGAGGGGTGGAGAAAGAGAGGGAGATGGGATCCGAAGCAGGCTCCGCGCTGACAGCAGAGAGGCCGATGCAGGGCGCGAACCCACAAACCAAGAGATGGTGACCTGAGCCGAAGTCAGACGCTTAACCAACTGACCCACCCAGGTCCCCTGGAGTTTTTCCAATGATACGGTCCCTGAGGCCACAGCTGCAGGTGGGAGGAGACCCCAGCTCTTCGATGGACAGATGGACACCTGAGCCCCAGAACAGGAAGGAACCAGCCAAAACATACAGCAGCAAGGCCACGGCTGAGCTGCGGGGGCCTCCTTCCCAGCCAGTAGGTTGCTGAGAAAGGGTTTTCCCTTTACCCACCTTGGGTGCCTGGGCTGGACTCCAGGCTCGAGAAAAATGTGGGGGATCTTCCCTTTGCCCTTGCCGTTCCCCGCTCAGTTTGGACTCAGGAACAGAGCAGGGAAATAGAACGGGCCTCCCACACCTCAGCTGGGGCCAGACCCCTGCCTACCTGGGAGCTGAGGCCCTGGTCCCCGCTGCCTGCTTTCACTCCAGGCTTTTTACCACCAGGCGAGCAGTCGGGCCCAGCGCAACTTACCCGGCTGCCCTCGTGGAGGATCTGATCCAGCCTCAAACGCTGCCTTCCTTCTCTCTCTCTCTCTCTCTTTCTCTATCTCTGTCACACGCACACACACAGACACACACGCACGCACAGGGAAACCTGCAGACGCGCTAACATACACCTCTTTCCCCTTATCTTCCTCCCTCGCCTTCCCATCTTATTCGATGGAAGAATCCCACTGACGCTCCACATGCTCAGAGAAGCAGGTCCCAGTCAGACTCACCTCCTCTGTCACTGGGGGCCAGGTTTTGTAGCTGCTCAGAGCCACGGTTGCCTCAGTGAAATGGGGATCATAAGAGACCTGCGTCCCAGAGATGTACGACAGTTAAATTAGGTAATTCAATGAAGCACTTAGTGCTGTGTCTGGCTGGTAGTAACTCCCTGGTAAATGAGAGCTTTAATAAAATTGAGTGAAGTGCTTTGAAAATTTGGCAGTAGTGCATACAAAGCGAGTCTCCCAACTCCTGCCACATGAGTTAAGTAAGGCAAGAATTAGTAGCAATTTCCCGATGAGAAAATTGAGGCTCGGAGTCTGAAGGGGGACTCTGATCTCTGGATTCCAAGCCCCCTCCCCCCAGTGCCGCTGGCACATCCAGTCGTGGCTGGGAAGGTGCGTTATAAATGACTGTGTGGGGCCACTGGTGGGAAAAGGGGAGGCTGTCTCGCCTAAAGATCTGAGGAGGCAGAGGCTGGGTTCCCGGCACCTTGCACCCCGAGCTGTCAGAGACGACCGGCAGCCCAACCGAAGGCCATGTCCTCTCTTTTCAGGTGATGACCTCCCCCTGAGGAAGCCCTGTAGTGCGACTAGAGAAAGGGGCTGCCCGCCCAGCCCCACCCGGCCACCATGAATACCTCGGCCCCACCCGCCGTCAGCCCCAACATCACGGTTCTGGCACCGGGAAAGGGTCCCTGGCAAGTGGCCTTCATTGGGATCACCACAGGCCTCCTGTCACTGGCCACAGTGACGGGCAACCTGCTGGTCCTCATCTCCTTCAAGGTCAACACTGAGCTCAAGACAGTCAACAACTACTTCCTGCTCAGCCTGGCCTGTGCCGACCTCATCATCGGTACCTTCTCCATGAACCTCTATACCACGTACCTGCTCATGGGCCACTGGGCTCTGGGCACACTGGCCTGCGACCTCTGGCTGGCCCTGGACTACGTGGCTAGCAATGCCTCCGTCATGAACCTGCTGCTCATCAGTTTCGACCGCTACTTCTCCGTGACCCGGCCCCTGAGCTATCGAGCCAAGCGCACGCCCCGCCGGGCGGCCCTGATGATCGGCCTGGCCTGGCTGGTTTCCTTCATCCTCTGGGCCCCAGCCATCCTCTTCTGGCAGTACCTGGTAGGGGAGCGGACGGTGCTGGCCGGGCAGTGCTACATCCAGTTCCTCTCCCAGCCCATCATCACCTTTGGCACAGCCATGGCCGCCTTCTACCTCCCCGTCACGGTCATGTGCACGCTCTACTGGCGCATCTACCGGGAGACGGAGAACCGGGCCCGGGAGCTGGCGGCCCTGCAGGGCTCCGAGACGCCCGGTAAGGGGGGCGGCAGCAGCAGCAGCTCAGAGCGGTCCCAGCGGGGGACTGAGGGCTCGCCAGAGACCCCTCCGGGGCGCTGCTGTCGCTGTTGCCGGGCCCCCAGGCTGCTGCAGGCCTACAGCTGGAAGGAAGAAGAGGAAGAGGACGAAGGCTCCATGGAGTCCCTCACGTCCTCGGAGGGTGAGGAGCCTGGCTCCGAGGTGGTGATCAAGATGCCCATGGTGGACCCCGAGGCGCAGGCCCCCGCCAAGCAGCCCCCCCGGAGCTCCCCCAATACGGTCAAGAGGCCCACCCGGAAGGGGCGTGAGCGAGCAGGCAAGGGCCAGAAGCCCCGCGGGAAGGAGCAGCTGGCCAAGAGGAAGACCTTCTCGTTGGTCAAGGAGAAGAAGGCGGCTCGGACCCTGAGTGCCATTCTGCTGGCCTTCATCCTCACCTGGACACCATACAACATCATGGTGCTGGTATCCACCTTCTGCAAGAACTGCGTTCCCGAGACGCTGTGGGAGCTGGGCTACTGGCTGTGCTATGTCAACAGCACCATCAACCCCATGTGCTACGCACTCTGCAACAAAGCCTTCCGGGACACCTTCCGCCTGCTGCTGCTCTGCCGCTGGGACAAGCGTCGCTGGCGCAAGATCCCCAAGCGCCCCGGTTCCGTGCACCGCACCCCCTCCCGCCAATGCTGATGGCCCCTCACCTGCACCCCGCCACCCCAGTCCCCGGGAGAGCCGGGTGGAAAGCGGGCAGGGGCTGCGACCTCAGACCCAGGGCCCTGCTCAGCCCTCGCCGGGCTTCGCAGGCCCCTAGGTCACCTTCCTGAACAGCCCAGAGAGACCCTGCCAACTTTCCAAACTTAGCTCTTTCCAGCCAGGGAACGAACCCGGGGAACTGGTTTTTCTGTTCCCTGCTGGGTGGGAATAGGCTCTTCACCAGGAAGAAGGCTGGGGGAGGAGGCTCCAGGCTTTGGATCCCTTGTTTGCCTTCAGGCAGGAAGTCTGTTAGGGAGCCAGTGGGGCGGGTCAGGAGAAAGAAGGTTTACATTTCAGTCATCCCTGGCCCCGGGGGGCTGGCCCAGATTGTGGGAGACGGCACCCCCTGGGGCTACGGCAAGCTGGCCTCTCAGGGAGCAGGGATCCCCCTCCCCTCCCCAGGCACAGCCCACTCTGCCGGGGCCCTAGGCACACTCTCCGGGATTGTCCAGCCTCCCTGAAAATGTCCCCAGAGTGTCCCTATGTGGGTCACCCCAAGGCAAATGTCTAAGCATCAGCAGGACAATGACACCAGAAGAGACCAGATGGGCTAGTCACACACCAAGTCCCAAGGCAGCCGCAGGACCAGGCATCGGGAGTCCTGATTGTCCCACTATGTAGTTTCCCTGGGAGTGAGGGGCAGGGGTCCCTGCTGTCCAGCCCCACACCTATGCCCTCAGTCCCTCCCTCCCTGGCTCACAGCCACCACCTGGATGGATCTGCTCCGTACAGCTCTAGCCAGGCCTCCCGCATGCTGCCTGCCTCCGGCCTGCCCCGCACAGGCCTGGCCCGGCCCACGGGTCCTCTCCTGTGAGCTCCCAGTCCAACCATGCATGGCCTCCCAGCCGCCCTTATCTCCAGGCCCAGCCTGACCCCAAATGTTCTTTCCTTCCATCCTCAGCAAGTGCTGAGTCTGTGAATAAAGCCACGTGACTAGTGGGCGCAATGGGGCCTACTTCCCTGTGTGGATCCAGGGCCTGGTCTTAGACCAGGGCAGAATGGGACAGGGAGGGCCCAAGGATCATGGAGTGTGGGCCACTGTCCTGAGGGTGGCCCCAGGAGGGGGCAGCACTGAGTGGCTGGATCTACTGAAACCTGTGGGCCCCAGCACCCCGGGGTCCCCGGCTCAGGTGAGTAGGGCTGTAATGGGCAGGCCTGGGTACCGGAAGTAGGGAGGCCAGGTGAAATAAACTGCCCTTGCCCATAGCCCAGCATATTTTTTTATCAGCTTTGCCATATGTGGCTGCTCCGGGGGCCCTGTTACACCCAGGGAGAGCGGAACTGCTCCAAAGCCCCATTTATAGATGGGGAGACCAAGGCCCAGTGACCCAGGAGGACTATTCAGGGTTACCCTACCAAGCAACACTCAGGCTTCCAGGCAATTCACAGCCTCCTGACCCCTGGACTATGGAGATGGGGCGCCAGGCCAAAGCACTCCATAAAGGTGACCCTCAGGCCAGGTTCTAAGGCATTTCATTGATTAGGGGAGCCCTCAAGCCTAAAACAAAGGAAGCGCAGAGAGGTTAGTCCCACAGCATAGAGTAGTGGTTCTCAAAGTCTGGTTACCACTGGGGGTCCTCAAGACCACCCTTAGGTTCAAGGATTCACTAGAAAGATACCCAGAACTCAGCAAAGCTGTTACACTCATGGTTATAATTTATTATAGTAAAAAGGATATAAATTAGGGGCGCCTCGCTGGCTCAGTTGGAGAAGCATTTGGCTCTTGATCTTGGGGTTGGGAGTTCGAGCCCCACAATGGCTATAGAGATTACTTAAAATCTTCTTTTTTTAAATGATATAAATTAAAATCAGCAAAAGCTAATCGTACATAGGGCTGAATCCAAAAGAGACAAGCTTCCAGTTGTCCTCTCCCAGTGGAGTCATGGGGACAGCACTTAATTCGCCCACATGTGACAACATGCATGAAGTTTTGCTTGCCAGAAAGCCTACCTGAGCCTTGGTGTCCAATATTTCTACTGGAAACTGCTCATGTAAGCATGGCTGACTCCAGTTACTTAGTCCCCAGCCCCTCCAGAGGTTAATCTGATACCACAAGGCCCAAAGCCCGTAGGTATGCAAAGACACACTTATCAGGCAGAATATTCCAAGGGCTTAGGGGTGATCTCCCAGGAGCCAGCTAAGGGCCAAACCTTCCTTTGGAATGGCCAGGGTTTGGACAACCCAGACCCCCTGAGTTAATCCTTGAAGGCACAGTAGTCCTGACCAGTAACATTAGTATCACCCAGGACCTTGTTAGAACTAGAGGTTCTCAGGGTCACCCCAGATTTACTGAATCAGAAACTCTAGCCATGCGCTTCATTGAGCCCTCCGGGTGTTCTGATGCAGGCTGAAGTTGGAGGAATGCTAGCCAGAGGAATGAGGTCCTGGGTGGGGGCTAAACGCTTGCAGAGAGGGAATGAAAGTTCACCCCACACACAGCTGTCGGGACTTCCCGAAGCCCTTTTTTTTTTTTAATTATTTTTAATGTTTATTTATTTTTGAGAGAGAGAGAGAAAGAAAAAGAATGCGAGTGGGGGAGGGGTAGAGAGAGAGGGAGACACAGAATCCGAGGCAGGCTCCAGGCTCTGAGCTGTCAGCACAGAGTCTGAAGCGGAGTTCGAACTCATGAGTCACAAGATCATGACCTGAGCCGAAGTCGGATGTTTAACCCACTGAGCCACCCAGGTGCCCCCCGAAGAATTTGGAAAAGAAGCTGCCAAGACTATGGGCAGGGGCAATGCACAGAAGAGGTGGATGGGACAGGCTGGCCAGGAGCTGACAGGAGCACAGCACCGTGGAGAGTGGCCCCAGGACACTGACCCTAGACCCCTCTCCCTCCAGCATAGGTTTCTGGGCATCAGCTCTAGACTCTGGGAGCACCCCTCCCTCGCCACTGCTCCCTAATGGCCCTAACCCCCTTTAGGGTTAAATGCCCTGCCCTGTGCTGAAGGCACTGGAACAAAAGTCCTGGTGGTGGAGAGACCCAAGAAGCCTGAGTGGTGTTGGGAAAATCCTGGAATCCGATTGGCCTGAGCTCCTACTGGGAGCCAAGAGTGGGAGGACAGAGCTGGTATTCGCATTAGGAATGGGGTTAGCAGTTCATACTCCATCCTTTATCCCAGGCACAGGTCCTACCTGCCCATGCCCCCCCTCACCACACAACCCCAGGCAACCCTCTTATTTTCAGTGTCCTCATCTCTGAAAGGGGAATGAGTTCCTCGCTGAAGAGTGAAGAGGCCGAGACAGACTAAAAAGAAAGCATCTCCACGGCTCTGTGAGCAGTGTTACCCCAGGATGAGGCTGTTCTCAGGTAAAGGCCGGAAACCAAGTGCTTCCAGACCCACACCTTTCCCTCCACCTGCAGCAGGGGTTTCACAGAGTCCAGAGTCCCTTCCCCCACCCCACCCCCCAGCCAGGGGGAAGAAACCGGGCTTGAAGAAAGGAGTATCACGGGGCAAGCCTGGGTCGGAGGAGGGTGTGCAGTCCTGGAAGGCATCATCCCAGAAATGGGGCCTGGGCCCTGCAAGCCTCTAAAGCAAATTTCCTTCAGACCCAGCTGCCAGGAGGTGGAGGAAATGACTTGAGCCTGACGGGAGGCTCAGTGGCTGGACATGGCATCAATCCACCCCAAACATTGCACACGCGCGCACACACACACACATACACACACGCCGCGGAGGGAGTCCTTCTTGGCCCCAGAAACAAGGCTGTCATACGTGAACGGGAAGTAGAGAAAGAATGAGGTGGCTCTGTGAATGTCACCTCCTCCCCTACCAGGTTGGAGCAGGCCCGGGGAATGGGCAGGACTCTCCCCCGCCTCCCCACCCCTCCCGCCACTGCCCCCTCCCGGCCACCCCGCCTTCCCATCGTGTTACTTTAGCGCCATCTGCGGGCAACCGAGGGAATAGCCCTGCCGAGAATCACGGCGCTTAGAACCTGCCTGGCGGCTTCCCAGAGAACAGGACCACGGGGGGCCAATGACGGTCTTGGCCACCTCGGTAACTGCCCCCACACCTCGGCAGGAACCCAGGGCCCCGGAAGGATCAGTTCGCTTGGGGACCACGCTAAACCTGTGGAGGCAGGCCCGACCTCTCTCCTCTACACCAGCTTCACCAGGCAAGCAGGAGACTCTGCGACCAGAGCAGCCCCACGTTCTCGCAGTGCCTTTAGGAAGCCTCAGTTTCCTTTCTTGGAGGCTGGCTCTGATTTTACAGAACGGATGCTGACCCAACCGGACATTCAGACAGCTATGCCTGCACACCTTTACAGCACAAAACCCTTTTGAATGCCAAGTGCCCCACACCAGCCTCAAATGCTAAAAACTTGGAGATGATGTCCTTGTTCTTAGCATCCTTGTAACACACACAAACTGCCCAACTCCGGGAATCAGACTATCACACAAAAGAGGCCTGAAAATTACTGTCACTCTCCCTTCTGGCCCCTCTACTTCCTCCATTCCCCCCTCTCCTAGAGTTCCTGGCCATCACCACCCATGCAGCGCTCAATCCAGAAATCTGGGAGTCATCTTGGACTCCTCCTTTTCATTCCTTGTACCCAGTTGGTCAGTCCAGCTCTCAAACAGTTCCCAAATTCAGCCAGTGCTCTCCATCCCCACTGTCAGCATCCTCGTGCAAGAGTCCTTTAATTCAGGGGTTAACAAACTTTCTCTATAAAGCGCCAGATAGTAAATGTTTTAGGCTCTGTGGACCAAGAGGCAAAATTAAGGATATTATGTAGATACTTATGTGTTATAGTCTCTGTCCCAACTATTCAATTCTTCTGTTGTTAGGCAAAAGCAGCCATAAACAATACATAAGCAAATGAGCATGGCTGTGTTCCAATAAAACTTTATTTAAATTCCACTGAGATTTGAATTGCACATAATGTTCACGTGTCACAAAATATTATTCCTCTTTTGATTTTTGTATCTTTTTTTTTTTACCATTTAAAAATGCAAAACCCATTCTTAACTTACAATGGGCACAGAAACAGGCCAACCAGCTGTAGTTTGCCAACCCCTGACTTAATCGATCCCATTCCCATTCATTCTCCATGTTGCAGACAAAGTGATTTTGCCAAAACATAGAACTGATGCTGGGCCAATCCCTTGCTAACAGCTAGCCAATAGCGTGAGCTAAAAATGCAAGCTCCTCAGCCTCCAATAGCCTTCCATTCAGCCCTACTTCCTTCTTAAACCTCTTTTGTGACCCCTCACCCCCTAGACCCTAGACAGCCCCTGAAATTCTCCTGGTCCTCACACAGACCCCAAGCCCACTCATTCCTGCTTTTCACTCCCTCCAAGTTTCTCTGCTTGGAATTTTTTTGCCCCACTAAAAGGGAAAAGTTCTGTTTCCTTTACACGCTACTCACAAAATTTCTGACATCAAATGGGTGGGGGTTTTCCTTCCTACACCAGCCAATTCTCCAACACTAGCCAGGTGTCCGACCATCTATTCTTTTTTTTTTTAAGTTTATTTATTTATTTTGAGAGAAAGAGAGCGCGTGCAGAGGAGGGAGAGAGAGGGAGAGAGAACCTCAATCAGGCTCCACGCTCTCAGGCACGGAGCCTAGCACGGAGCTCAATCTCATGAACTGTGAGATCATGACCTGAGCCGAAACCAAGTGTCAGACGTTCAACCGACTGAGCCACCCAGGCACCCCCCAACAATTGATTCTGACACTACCTATAGTTAACATCAGATCCCACTGGTTAAGGGCTCAGTGCCACAAGATCCCCCCCCCCGCCCTGGCAGGAGCCAATCTCAAGTAGTGGGTCCTGAGGTTACCCATACTTATGCCCGATGTGGCTACAAATTGGGAATTCCCATGATCCCCTCCTCAGGTTCAATATTCTTGGGTTTTTTTGTTCAATAATTTGTTCACACACACACAAAAATTGTTCACAGAAGTCAGACAAATACACATACTGGTTATATAATAGAGGGTATAATAAAGGAGAATGAACAGATGAGCAGCAAGGTCCTGAAGGGGCTCGAGCACAGAAGCTTCTGTTCCCGTGGAGTTGGGATGTACCACCCAGCCAGCACATGAATGTGTTTACCAACTGGGAAGCCCTCTCAGACCCCATACTGTAGGGACTTTCATGGAGGCTTCACCATGTAATTGCGATCGATTATTAACTCAATCTCTAGCTCCTCTCTCCTCCCCGGAGGATGAGACAGGCACGGAAAGTTCTGAGCTTCTAAGCCCCCACCCTGAAGCTATCTGGCAGTCTATCAAGAGTCATCGCATTAGAAATCACCCAGGAAATGCTGAAGGATTTATGAGTTCTGTGTCAGGAACTGGGATCAAAGACCAAATGCTAAGAATAAAGATGCTCTTAACATCCCTATCACTTGGGAAACCACAAGAGAAGTTTGGGAGTAAGGCCAAGACTTTAGGAGCCAGAGTTTGTGACTTGGAACAAATCATTTCATTATTCCAAGGTCAGTTTCCTCACCGATAAAAAGGAGATGATCGTGCTGGGCCTGTCATATATGAAGCACTCAGCAAACATTGCTTTCCTTCTCCACCCTCCCTCCCCCACTGCCCCCCCCCACTCCCCCCACCCCATGGTCTTCACTGTCCCTTTCCCATGCTCCTCTGCCTCTGCCCAGTCAAATCCAGGGACTTAGAACATAAGACCATGGCCCCTTAGGATCAGTAAAGTCCTGGGCACATTGAGATACAGTGGACAATAAGCGATCATTATTACATTATATTTTTGCTGCCTTAGACAACTGGGAACTAGACAGGAAGCCCATCAGTTTCACGGACTCCTTTCAGATTCCTATCAGTATTCTCCCTGCTCTGACAGTCAGACAACACTCTCTTTGGAACTTGAAAATCCCTCAAGATGGATGCCATTGTCTCTATCTGTGATTTTTTTTTTTTAATGTTTATTTATTTTTGAGAGAGACAGAGACAGAATGTGAGTGGGGGAGGGGTGGAGAGAGAGAGGGAGACACAGAACCCAAAGCAGGCTCCAGGCTCCGAGCTGGCAGCACAGAGCCCGACACAGGGCTCAAACTCACCAGCTGTGAGATCATGACCTTTATCAGTCATGCCTGCATAATGGCACCTCCATAAAATCCCTTAAATGACAGAGAACAGAGAGCTTCCAGGTCATGAGCACATCAAGGTGCCGGGAGGCCATTGCACCTGGAGAGGGCATAGGAGGTCCATGTATACCTTCCCTCCCCCCAAACCTTGCTCCATTCATCTCTTCTAGTTAGTTGTCCCTGAGTTGTATCCTTTATAATAGTAAACTGTTAATAGTAAAAAAAAAAAAAAAAGCACTGTCCTGAGTTCTGTGAGTCGTCCTAGAGAATTATAGAACCGGAGGAGGATGTTAGAGGGACTCTTTGAATTGATAATCCCTTGGTCAGAAGTGCCAGTGACAACCCGAGCCTTGCAACTGGCATCTCAAATGAGGGCAGTCTTGTGGGAATGAGCCCTTAACCTGTGGGATCTGATGCGGACTCCAGTAGACAGGTGCCAGCATTGAATTGAATGAATTGAATTGAATTGAATTGAATTGAATTGAATTGTAGGAGAATTGGTTGGCATGAGAAAAAAATAAACAAACACGTTTGGTGTCATAGTGTTGTGAGGAAAGTGAGTCTAAACTGAGGTTTAGACAGGGGTAGAGCAAAGAGTCCATCCCCAAATGATCTCTGTGCCCATGCTCTCCTCTTCACCCTGGCTACCACCCTGGCTGAGCAACTCATTCAACTTAGCAGTGCCAGCATCATGATCTCCTCGGCCCCAGGGACCTCACTTCTATCCCAGAGTCCTCAACTGCTGTTTATACTCCCTTGTCCTTACTCCCCCACTGAGAACCTTCCCCCCACCATCAACCTTCCTCCCCTGAGAAGCCTGAACCATGCCGGCTTTCATCCACACCACAAGTATCCGCAGACCCCTGGCCCCTGGCTTCCACTGCAAATGCAGCACTCAGATCAACCCCACCATCCAACTTCCCTGATCCCACACATGGGGACATTCGAGCACAGCTGGGGGGGAAATCCTGCTACCTCGCAGACTGGCACCAGAAAAAACGCAGGACTCCTGACCTCAGCTAATGGGCATCATTGTGCCATCCACGTATCCTTCTGCTTGTCCTCAGTCAACTGCCTGGCCTTATTCCCAAAGGTGCCCTCAGCTCTCACCTCTCCTCATGCCCCCTCCCCTCCACACTCACAACAGGTGTCCTTCCCTCCCGCGTGTTCATTTGAATAAGACAAGACTCTCCAACTCTTTGTTTAAGAAAACCTTGCAGTCTCAGTCGCAGGGGGGATTATTTCACCCCCTGCACGTGGGAGGAGAGGGATGTGCGGCTGCTCCCCCTCTGGCTTAACAAAAAAAACTCACAGGTATTTATACCTTCTAGAAAACAGAGATGTGAATTTAAATATTGCCAGGGCAACACATTCTTAAGGAAGACAAGCGATCAGAATCGCAAGATTTTAAAAGTTAAAGGGTGCTGTCACAGGACAAAGCAACCGCCTCTTAAATTTGATTGTCTGACAAGATTCCCTTGTTAGAAATAACATTTACAAGGATGGTTTCACGATTCGGGGAAAGATTCTACTTTCATTTCTGTGGCTTCAGAAAAAAAAGGGAACGTGTTCTCCTTATATGGAAGTGGGGGGCGTATTGTTTTTTTGGAGGGGTTTTTGGTGGTTTGGGGAGGACTTTTTTATTTGTTTTGTCTTTGGCACCACCAGTTAGGGGGGATCTGGCATTTTTAAGGCCAGGTGCTGAAATTCCATTAGTTAGCACCAAAAGAAACAAAGGCAGGTCTGAAGCCGGTTGTTCACACGGCCTGGCCGTCCCTCTACGTTTCCTTCAAGCAGTGACTTTACCATTCGCCTACTGCCGGCCTTGTCCAACTTGAGTGTGCATGAGTCACCTGGAATCTAAGATGCAAATTCAGGGGCACCTGGGTGGCTGTCAGTTAAGCATGGGACTCTTGATTTCAGCTCAGGTCACGATCTCACAGGTTTGTGAGTTCAAGTCCTGCATCGGGCTCTCCACTGAGAGCATGGAGCCTGCTTGGGATTCTCTCTCTCTCCCTCTCTCTCTCTCTCTCTCAAAAATACATAAATATTGGGGCGCCTGGGTGGCGCAGTCGGTTAAGCGTCCGACTTCAGCCGGTCACGATCTCGCGGTCCGTGAGTTCGAGCCCCGCGTCGGGCTCTGGGCTGACAGCTCAGAGCCTGGAGCCTGCTTCCGATTCTGTGTCTCCCTCTCTCTCTGGCCCTCCCCCGTTCATGCTCTGTCTCTCTCTGTCCCAAAAATAAATAAATTAAAAAAAAAAAAAACGTTGAAAAAAATACATAAATATTAAAAAATAAAAATTTATGTATTTATTTATTTATTTATTTGGAGAGGGAGGGAGGAAGAGAGAGAATCCCAAGCAGGTCCCACGCTGTCAGCACAGAGCCCGGCATGGGGCTCACCAACCGAGAGATCATGACCTGAGCCGAAATCAAGAGTCAGATGCTTAACTGAGCCGTGCAGGTGCACCATCAAAATAAATTTTAAAAAAATTTTTTTTAATTTTTTTTTAATGTTTATTTATTTTTGAGACAGAGACAGAGCATGAACGGGGGAGGGGCAGAGAGAGGGAGACACAGAATCAAAAGCAGGCTCCAGGCTCCGAGCCATCAGCCCAGAGCCCGACGCGGGGCTCGAACTCACGGACCGCGAGATGGTGACCTGAGCTGAAGTCGGATGCTTAACCGACTGAGCCAACCAGGCGCCCCAATAAAAAAATTTTTAAATGCAGGTTCGGGGGCATCTGGGTGGCTCAGTCGGTTAAGTGTCCGACTTCGGTTCAGGTCATGATCTCATGGTTCATGGGTTTGAGCCCCACCTTGGGCTCTCTGCTGTCAGCTCAGAACCTGGAGCCTGCTTCAGGTTCCCCTCATTCTGTGTGTCCCTCCCCTGCTGGTGCTCTCTCTCTCTCTCTCTCTCTCTCTCACTCTCACTCTCTCCAAAATAAATAAGCGTAAGTAAGTAAGTAAGTAGATAAATGAATGAATAAATGCAGAGTCAGATTCTGATTCCAAAGGTCCGGGGTAGGGCCTGAGACCCTGCATGTCTAACATGTAGGTGCTGTGGTTGCCATTGGGCCCCAGACACTGAATGGGAGGAGCCTGGGTGTTTATTCATATTTTCTCCCCTCTTCTCAAACCTCCACCCCCCCCCCCCCACCAGGCCCCGCGGTTCTCACTCTCAGCCGATGACCTCATTTCCTGTTTTACTGAGAAAATAAAAAGCCATCTGTGGGCAGAATTCCACAAGCTCCCACCACATCTACCCAGCAATTCTGTCCTCGTCTGTGCGTCGCCCGCATGATGCTGCTGCACTCCAGCCCATTTCCCCCCTGTCCTTACCCTAGACCCCGTCCCCTCTCCCTCCGGCAGAGGCACCCACCCAGCGTGCGTCCTCTCTCCCCTCTCGACTTAAGCAAATGTGCTGTCACTGTTCCCATCTTAGACACCAAAGATTTCAGGCCCCTTCTTCCTCCAACTACTGCCTCGGTTCTCCCTTCCTGAGCTGCTCTGCTCTCTCTGGGCACTGACTCCAACCTGTCTCTTCTGACCCTCCTAAGCCCCTTCCGGTTGGCCCTTGCCCCAGCCTTGCCAAGGTCACCAAAGACCTCCATGCTGATAAACCGGGCAGCCAAGCCTCCATCCCCTCCCCCCATGCCCCCCCCCCAGTACTACCACTGGCAGCACTGGATCCAGCATTTGCCCGTCACCTTGGTCTCCGCGGCGCACCCTCCCACCTACCTCCCTGCCCCTCGCTCTCAGTCTCTGTTGCCCGCCCCTCTGACCCGGGAAGGGCTGGCATCCTCTTCTCTTCCCTCTCTACACTCACCCCGCGGGCCCCCTCCTGTCATTCTGTGGCTCTGCAAGCCAACCGTACACACGACTCCCAGGTTCGAGCCCCCAGCCCACGTCTTGGCACCAATGCCGGAGCAGGGTGTCCTGCTAACGCGCCCACAGCCCACAGCTCCGTGTCCGACCACACGCACATTGGCAGTGTGTCCCCTTGGTGGCGGCCTCCCAGGCTGTTCCAGTTAAAAGACAATTGTACTTCCTGCTGCTTGGCACTTGGGCTTCCTGCCCATTTTCCAAGTCTGGTCCTGCCCCCTCCTGGTAGTTCTTGACGGCCTTTCAATAAATTCTTTTCTCTGCTTAAGAAAACCAAGAACTCCGACTGATACCATCTAGAAACCTGTAGAAATCCCTCCCACCCTTAGAAGTAACAAATTTCATTCCTCCATCGTCCCCTGGAAGTGCTCCGGAGAAGACCGCCAGAGATGCCACCAAACTCGAGGCCAGCTGGGACAGCCCTGCTCTAAGGGACACAAACCAGGTCTCTTCTTCTTGCCTCCCTGTCCCCACCCCCAGGGATCTGCTCCCTTCTGCGGGTCCCTCCTCCATGTCTGTCCCGTAAATGGTGCCAGTCCTTGGGTATCCAAGCTCTTCCTTCTGCCCTTCTCACCCCACAAGCTCATCGGGGCGTCATTCACACTCACAAGATGCAGCCCTACCTCCATTCCTCTGCTAGGCTGCAGACCGTCCCCTGCTGGAAACCTCCACCTGCCCTTGGTGCAGTCCAAGGGCACCTACACCCAGCACATCTACATGGAACTGACCCCCTTCCAGCTTCCCCGTCCACAGCTGCCTCTCTCCCTGCCTCCCCCATCCAGCTTGAGGGCCCCAGCCTGCTCCCCAGCCACCTAGGCTAGAAACTCAGGAGTCACCACACAGCTTCCTTCTCCCTCCGAGTCCGTCCCTCCCAGGCGTTTGTGAAATCCTGGAACTTCTTCTCTTGAAACATCTCTCCAAGCCATCCCCTCCTCTCCAACCACACAGCCTCTGCCTCATTAATTTCCCCATCTTCCTGGGCTGTTCCGACAGCCTCCTAGAGGGGTCCTGGCCACCCTCAACTCCTTCTACAACAGCAGAGCCAGAGGGAGCTTTCTGGAACTCAGACCTGACCATGTCGCTCCCTACCGAGCACTTCTCTATCCAGTGAGAGCAGTGTTCTTTTCTCATTCTTCTCTGAGCTTCTTACAAAGATCTGGTGTCCTCTCCCAGACCTGCTGAAACAGGACACCCAGGAAAAAACCCGGGACATTCCTCCCCCACCAATCTTTGTCCTCAGGCATAACTCAGCATGTTTGGAAAACATCGATCTGGTGATTCCCAAACTGCTGTGGGAATCATTTCAGAAAGCTGGTTAAAAACCAACTCCCAGGGATGCCTGGGTGGCTCAGTCGGTTGAGCGTCCGACCTCGGCTCCTGTCATGATCTCGCGGTCTGTGGGTTCAAGCCCCGTGTCGGGCCCTGTGCTGACAGCTCAGAGCCTGGAGCCTGCTTCGGATTCTGTGTCTCCCTCTCTCTCTGCCCGTCCCCCACTCATCCTCCCTCTCTCTCCCTCTCTGTCCCTCTCTCTCTCTCCGTCAAAAATAAATAAACATTAAAAAAAAAAAAAAAAACCTCCCAGGCTCACCCCCTTGGAGATGCCAATTCAGTGGAATGGGAGAGATTTTCCCAGAGGATGAGTGGGACCAATCTTCTTCCTACAGGCAGAGTATAGACAACTTGAGCACGGCTGTTAAAGCCCTTCAAGCTTCAGCCTCTGATTGGCTCTCACCATTTCCAAATGTACGACACCATGCTGTCTCGTCCTCGCGATCACCGCGCTGTCTCAACTGAGTGGCTATACATAATGTCCCCTCTGCCCGGGTGGCCCTGTCCCTCAAGTGTGTCACACGAATGCCTCTGTCTCAGTTCAAATGAAGACCTGAAAAAACTTTTCCTGACCTCCCCTGGGTTAAACTCGTCCTGTGTCCTCCACGGAGCCTAGTTCACTTCGGCCCTAGAGGGGCCCTTGACTTCAGAGCCCTCGGCCTCCTCTGTAAACCAGATCCACAACATCCTCACGTGTACATCACAGTGACTTCAAAGAAAACAAAAAGGGAAATCTTGTTAAACCGATGATCTGGTTTGTTTTTATTTTATTTTTTAATGTTTATTTATTATTGAGAGACAGAGCATGAGCATGGGAAGGGCAGAGACAGGAGAAGACACAGAATCCGAAGCAGGCTCCAGGCTCCGAGCTGTCAGCACAGAGCCCGACGCGGGGCTCGAACTCACGAACTGTGAGATCGTGACCTGATCTGAAGTCGGACACGTAACTGACTGAGCCACCCAGAAGCCCCCTGATGATCTCATTTAAAAGTGCCCTTAACCCTTAAGAGCCAGCCCCCAGTGCTTAAAATCCCAAGCACTTGGTCCTTTGTGGAGGCTGGGAGCCACGTGAGGGCAGGGTCCTGTTCACCCTGACTCCAGGAAGTTGAGGATGGTACCAGGAGCAGAGCAGGAATCCAAAACTGTATTCAATGAAGGAAGGAAACAGCAGAGGCGCATCTCACCCTGGCTCCCTCTACCTCGGGTGAGCCCAGCTGCCAACTCGGGAGAGGCATTCTGGCCACTTGCCTCAACTATGATAATAGGGGTGCGAGACCCTCCTTCATAGGGTAGTTGAGGGGCTAACGAGACAGCTTCTGTGACCGCATCTGCCTCTGTTTCCTTCCTTCTTTAATGTGGGAAGTGGAAGCTGAGGTCCTCAATGGTACAGCTTGCAGAATCAGAGGACCCACGCGTTGACCTCGTCGGCTCTCCCGCAGCACAGAGGTCCGAGTTTTACCAAGAAGGACCTCACCCAGGATCTCTGGGGGTTTCAGTGTCTGCATTTGACTTTTGGTTTATTCATTTGCTATTTTAAAAACAAATATGGAGAGGGGCGCCTGGGTGGCGCAGTCGGTTAAGCGTCCGACTTCAGCCAGGTCACGATCTCGCAGTCCGTGAGTTCGAGCCCCGCGTCGGGCTCTGGGCTGATGGCTCAGCGCCTGGAGCCTGTTTCCGATTCTGTGTCTCCCTCTCTCTCTGCCCCTCCCCCGTTCATGCTCTGTCTCTCTCTGTCTCAAAAATAAATAAACGTTGAAAAAAAATTAAAAAAAAAAAAACAAATATGGAGAGGGGTGCCTGGGTGGCTCAGTCGGTTGAGCGTCCAACTTTGGCTCAGGTCATGATCTCACGGTTAGTGAGTTCGAGCCCCGCATCAGACTCTCTGCTGTCAGCACGGAGCCTGCTTCAGATTCTGTCTCCCCTCTCTCTGCCCCTCCCCTGCTTGCATTCTCTCATAAATAAATACAAAATATGGAGGGAGGGAGCTAGTATTTGATGGGTACAGTCTCAGTGGTTTGGGAAGACAAAAAAATTCTGAGGGTAGATGGTGGGGATGGTCAGACAACAATGTGAATATAGATTTTTTTTAAGTTTCTTTTTTTTCTTTTTGAGAGAGAGAGAGAGAGAGAGAGAGAGAGACATCACGAGTGGGGGAGGGGCAGAGAGAGAGAGAGAATCCCAAGCAGGTTCTGTGCTATCAGCACAGAGCCCGATGCGGGGCTCAAACTTTCAAACCGTGAAATCATGACCTGAGCCGAAATCAAGAGTTGGACACTGAACTGATTGAGCCACCCAAGCGCCCCAGAATGTAAATATACTTAATGCCACTGAACTGCACCTAAAAACAGTTAACATGGTAAATTTTATGATATCTATAAAATTAAACTTGCAGCCTTGCCCACCTCAGTAAAGGCAAATCCAGTCTCCCAGCTGTTCCAGACGAAAACCTTATAATCATCCTGACTGTTCTCTATCGAGAGCCACCCTAGGCTTATGAGTACCCCTGTATGAACGGGGAAAGGGTTTTTTATTTTTATTTTTTAAATTTTATTTTTTAAATTTACATCCAAATTAGTTAGCATATAGCGCAACAATGATTTCAGGAGTAGATTCCTTAATGCCCCTGACCCATTTAGCCCATCCCCCCTCCCACAACCCCTCCAGTAACCCTCTGTTTGTTCTCCCTATTTAAGAGTCTCTTACGTTTTGTCCCCCTCCCTGTTTTTATATTATTCTTGTTTCCCTTCCCTTATGTTCATCTGTTCTGTGTCTTAAAGCCCTCATGTGAGTGAAGTCATATGATATTTGTCTTTCTCTGACTAATTCCACTTGGCATAATACCCTCCAGTTCCATCCACGTAGTTGTAAATGGCAAGATTTCATTCTTTTTGACTTCCAAGTAATACTCCATTGTGGGGAAAGGGCTTTTTAAAAAGGGAAAGTCGGGGCACCTGGGTGGCTTAGTTGGTGAAATGTCTGACATTGGCTCAGGTCATGATCTCACGGTTCATTGGTTCGCGCCCCGCACAGGAAAAATTTGAAAAATGTGAAAGTCTACAGGAAATCACAAAGCACAAAATGAGGTTGAGG
Source organism: Felis catus (assembly GCF_018350175.1). Classification (NCBI taxonomy): domain Eukaryota; kingdom Metazoa; phylum Chordata; class Mammalia; order Carnivora; family Felidae; genus Felis; species Felis catus. The sequence continues at coordinate 106,391,272 of NC_058377.1, read as the reverse complement.
TTCCATCTGTAGTGACACCATGATACCCACTGGGTCAGAGGGGAGGCGGGAGGCAGAGCAAGAGGGAAACGGGGAGGGCTGGAGCTGGCCCCCTGGGAAAGGGCCGAGGGTGGGGAGCCTCAGGAAGAGGAGAGCCCGGATCAGACGAGGGTCGGAACCTGCCGGGTGTGTCTTCTCGGGAACTGCGCCCTACTAGCACCTGAGCACATGCCCGCACAGCCCTTGGCACAGGTGCAGGGCAAGAGAAATCAAATGAACCAACAAGGACCGGGCCTTAACTGGGCCATCTAGTCTCTTGACCTGTCCCCTCCGCCAAGACCCCCTTAGAGGCTCAGGCCCGACCCAAGCCCCATCCTGCAGGAACCAGTGTTCTTTCCATAAGAAAGCCATGGGGGCCAGACTTCACCCCCAGGCCTGTGAGGCCAGTCTGAGAATCATGACTGCAACAGAAAGATTCAACACAAAATCCAGTGGGTCCAGGACCCAAACACCTCCACTGCTGTTATCCTGCTAAGTCTGTTAAGCTACAGCCATTAACAGCCACCCTAACTAGCCTCCCTGCTAGGGGGACAGCGAATCAGCGAAAACCCATCAGCCCACCCATGCTGCTCACGCCTTCCAGCTCCCTCCCATCACTCAGAGTTAGTCTTACCTTCCAAGTCTGGCCTTTGCTCTCAGCTCCTGGGAGGTGATCTCCAGGCCTCTGGAATGTCCTGTCTGAGGACTTCAGACATCTGTCAAACTATGTGATTTGCAAGGAGTGCTTTGGGACACATGCCTTCTGGGGGAACTTGGAGAGTAAAGGTCGGGCACATGGGCACCCGGTTATGGGCACACCCAGGAACTCTGGACACCAAGCCTAGGACGAGCTTCCCTGCTTGGCCACACCGTGTGTTACAAACCAGGGGGTCTCAGGTCCAGGACCCCACTGCGAGAGAACAATCCATTGGAAGCTTCACACTTGGAGCCTCCCCTTCCCCCCTGCCAGTCCCCCGCCGGATTCCACCCTGTGCAACCTGCCCTTTAGTTGAACGTGTATCCTTCTGCTGTTAGAACACTGTGATCTTGGGGCATCTGGGTGGCTCAGCTGGTTAAGCGCCCACCGACCCTTGATTTCAGTTCAGGTCACGATCTCACAGTTCATGAGTTCGAGACTCACGTTGGGCTCTGTGCTGATAGAGTGGAGCCCGCTTGGGATTCTGTCTCTCCCACCTCTCTCTACCCCTCCCCCGCTCACACACGCACCCTCTCTCTCAAAATAAACTTAAAACACACACGCACTGTAATGTTAGTGCTTTCCTGAGTTGTGTAAGTCATGCTAGCATTACCTGCTCAGGATGGTTTTAGGGACCTGAACTTGCAGCTGGTGTCTGAAGTGAGGCAATCTTGTGGGGACCATGCCCTCAAACTGTGCCGTTTCCCAAATTCTTTACACCCCGCTTTGTGACCACCTTACTCCGATCTTCATGATCTACCCAACTCCTGCCAACCAGGCCTCACCCCCCCCCACCCTCTCCCCCTCAAGTAAGGCATGCCCCCACCCTAGGGCACCGAAGAGCCCCCTTCCCCCAGTTATCTGGCAAGTGAACCCCCTCCTTTACTTCAGGCCTTTCGTTCACATGGCACCCCCTTGGTGAGGTCTCCCCTCCTCCCTCCTCCAGTTCCCTTCCACCCCAAGCCCCTGCCTCTCTTCCTGCCTCACTTTGTCCTCTTGGGACACCATCACTATATCCACGGCACTCAAAACTGTATTCACCTTATTTCTTCTCCATTCCCTCACTAGACTAGAAGCCCGAGAAGACTAGAAGAGAGGGATCTTGTACTTCGTCCTCTCCTGTGACCCCAGGACCTAAAACGATTCCTGTCACATGCTGAGTGCACAACAGATTCTTGTTGAATGAATGCCCTCTAGTACCCTTTAGAAGCATCTCTTAGGAAACAGGCCACCCGGCTCCCACTCCTTCTCCCTGAGAGGCCAAGTCTGCAAAAAACAGGAAACCTGACCACACTTGGCTGGAGACCACTGCTGAGGGGGATAAGGAAAGAGTCAGTAAGACCAAAGACCTCCAGGAGAGGACCCTGGCCCAGACGCTAGCCCTGGCCCTCATACCTCCTTGTTATGAGCCTGGAAGGCCCCTCCCTCTCGGGGCTGGAGCAGGTGCATGGAACTCTAGCCCTGATCACTGTCTTTGTGTGTGTGCGTGCGCGCGTGCACGGAGGAGGGGGGTAGATTCCTGCTGTGACCGAGTAAGGGAAGACAAGACCTCACCAGGCAGGAGTGACTTTTATTTGAAGCCAGAAAACACCTCTCAACTGTAATCTGTGACCGTAAAAAAAAAAAAGAAAAGAAAAGAAACCAGGACCCAAAGGGCCTGGAGAGGGGAGGGGTAATGGGTCCTGTTAGGCCACATAGGGGAAACGAAGCAACAGCCCCTCATGGGGCTCCACGTTTAGGTGCCCCAGCTCAAGAGAGGCCCCCTCCTCGCGGCCCAGGTGGGTGCTGAGCAGCAGATTGACCTTGGTTGGCAGGCTGGCAGTGGCCGGCAACCTGGCTGGTTGGCCGACATCCCCGAAGTTGAGCACTACCAAGAAGCGCTCGTTCTGGTCCCACTGGCGGACGTAGGCGAAGAGGTCAGGCCCGGAGGAGAGTACATGGAAATCCCCGTGCAGCAGGGAGCGCTCCTTGCCTCGCTGATCACTCAGCCGCCGGAAGAGAGAGAGGAGGGAGCCAGGGTCTTCATTCTGGCCCTGCAAGTGGTGGTCACAGCAAGAAAGGATAAAGGACACCCCTGGGTGCAACCTCCTACACGCCACCTGCCCACCCTCGGCCAAGCAGGTCTGGCCCACCCCGAACCCTTACCTTTACAGTCATGTTGTTACTTCCAAGTTCTGCGGTGTTGGGGAAGCTGGATTCATCCCAGGGCATGATTGGAGCCTTCACAGGCTGAAAAGCCAGGAAAACAGGATTTGGGAAAGGCCTGGGCCTGCTCTCCCTTCGCCTTCTCTTCCCAGCCCCATCCGTGTAGAGCCTCCCCCCGAGGCTGGCCTAACTTCTACTGGATAAGCAAGGCCGGCCCCCGAGTCAGGTCCCTGCCCGCACTATCGAGTCAGCGTGGAGGGCTTTTCTCCCAGCCATAGGGTTAGCTCCCTCACTGCCCTCCACTCCCCGCTCAGGTGTCTCACTAGATCTTCTGTGGCCACACGATGGCAAACATCCCCCATCCCCTGTTCTCTAGGCCCCTGACCCTGCTCTCTTTTGCACAGCACTTAGCACCTTTAATTTTTTTTTTTTTTAACATTTACTTATTTTTGAGAGAGATAGAGGCACAGCGCAAGTGAGGGAGGTGCAGAGAGACAGGGAGCCACAGAATCCAAAGCAGGCTGCAGGCTCTGAGCTGTCAGCCCAGGGCCGGACGCAGGGCTCCAACTCACAATCCGTGAGATCATGACCTGAGCCGAAGTCGGGTGCTTAACCTAGACTAAGCCATCCAGGCGCCCCAGCATTGGGCATCTTTATTCTCTTTGCTTATTATCTAACTTCCCCACCTCCAGCTCTTCTGTGCATTGCTGTGTCCTCTGTGCATGGCATATAGGAATTACTCCAGAAAACCGTGGAATAACTGCACGACCAGTTCTGTAAATATCAGCTTGGGTGTCAACCTCTAACCCTGCGGCCAGAGCTAGGTGAACACCATGCTCTTACCCCATCTCAGCACTGGCTACCATGCGTTTCTCTTACTCCTCTGGGTCCCCCACTAAACTAGGAGTTGCTGGAGGGCACAAGCCCAGCCGAATACCTACCTGCTGCCCACTGAACACACGAATGAGAATGAACGAACGAACCAACCAACCAACGGATGGCTCCCATCTGGAACACCTACCAGGTACCAGGCATCGCATCTTCAAATATGCTCTCATTGAATCCCAACTTCCCTCCAAGAAATGCAAGGCCCCAGAAGAGGTGATCAAGGCTAGGGCCGTGAAATAAGTTGCCGAGGCCACGCGGCTACCGTGGCTGACCAGGAGTCAAACGCAGTTCCCCCCAAGGCTCACGTCTACCGGCTGCCACCCACAGAAGCATCGTGATGGGGGAGCACAACCTCCCCCACTGCGCCAGGGAGGCAGCAAGCCATACCTGGCCAGGCAGGGCAGCGGCCTCCAAGCCGATCTCATCTCCGTAGCTGAAAACCGGGGTCCCTGGCAGGGTGAAGAGCAGCAGGTGGTAGAGGCGGAGAAGATGAGCCGGCACGAAGGAAGTCAGGAGCCCCGCCTGAGACAACTGCAGGGATGGATGCACTGGTGAGCCCGAAAGCCCGTCTCTGCCTCCGTCTGCCCACACCTTTCCTCAAAAAGGCCTCCTCCCCCGCCTCGTCCCCCGACTGTGGTACTCACGCTCCAGCTGCACCAGCGACTGTCAGTGGCATTCAAATACTGGGTGACCAAGAACTCTATATGCTTCCCGGTGGAAATGGACTCTGACAGGTATGAGCTAGTCAACAACAGGTCCTTAGTGGATCCAAGGAGGCTCAAAATCTGCTGAAGGTCAGAGGACTCAGTCCCTGCGATCAAGAGCCTGCAGAGGGCAAGGCAGGGGACAAGGTTGGTAAAGAACAAGCCAAGAATGAAGGTGAAGAAAGTTCTTTGGGCTAGGAAATCGCCCATTCCTTGGGTCTGGCACTCTACTGGGGGGTTCCCACCATGAAGCTGAGTTGGCGGGGGAGGTCTGGCACCTACCTGTCTTCGCTGAAGCTCTTGGTGATGTTCTGCCACTCAGCCAACAACAAAGACGCATCCTAGAAGAAAAGAAACAAAGTCAAGGAACAGAGAACGCCAACAAGCCCTGACGAGTCCCTCTGCTCTCACCCAGGCTCTGCCTCTCACATGGAAAGACACTCACCGTCAGATTCTCCACGTCCCGAACCTGGAACCCATCCACACCAGCCTGCAGCCAAAAACTCAGAGCATCCTGCAGGGAGGGGGCAAAACAACAGAGGAAGGGCTTCAACACTCTGACAAAGGCTTAGAAAATCCAGCCCACGCTAAACCTCACCTACCACGCACTTCCCTATGACCTTGGAAGAGTCACCTGCCTTGACTGGCCTCACTTAACCATCAGCCTTCAGCTCCGTCCCATTCTACACCATCACTGATTCTTTTTTTTTTTTTTAAGTTTATTTATTTATTTTGAGAGAGAGAGAGAGAGAGAGAGAGAGAGGAGAGAGAGAGAGAGAGAACACCTATGAGCAGGGAAGGGGCAGAGAGAGGGAGAGAATCCCAAGCAGGCTTCACACTGTCAGTGCGGAGCCTGATGTGGGGCTCGAACTCACAAACGGTGAGGTCGTGACCAGAGTCCAAACCAAGAGTCAGATGTTTAACTGAGCCAGCCAGGCGCCTCTCACCATCACTGATTCTTAAAGTTATAGCATTTCACTTCTGTATTCCTCCCCATTACAAATCACACAGCTTCTCCTTTGATATAGAAAAGGCCTAAGAGAAAAAGTGTGTTGATAAACATAACTTCACTTACGAGTGCCTGGGTGGCTCAGTCCGTTGAGCATCGGACTTTGGCTCAGGTCATGATCTCACAGTGCGAGGGTTCGAGCCCCACATCAGACTCGCTGCTGTCAGCACAGAACCTCACTTCTGGTCCTCTGTCTCCCTCTCTCTCTGCCCCTTCCCCTGCTCACGTGCTCGCTTGCGGGCTCGGCGCACTCTCTCTCTCTCTCTCTGTCTCTCTCTCTCTAGCCAAGATCAGAAGACAAGTATACTTACTCCTCTCCCGGTGTCCTGAGGCCAGGGGAGGGTGTGTGTAAGAGAGCAGGTCAGAGCAAGGCCAAAGATGAAAGAGTGAAGTTCAAAGCACAGCCCCAGGGCAGTTCAGATGAAGATTTGAGAAGAGAAGCCAGTTCTGCAAAACAGGCCCAGGCCTGAAGTCCTGGCATTGGTGGGCACAAGACATGGAACCCCACCCCCAAGACCCCTTTTTCCCTTTCTGTCTCACCTCTTATCTCCATTTTCACCCGAGGCTACCAGTCCTCAAGCCATACCATCTGAAAACATCCCCTCATCAATAACTTTTAAGAGATTTTATTTTGTTCTATACCCCTGCTGAACTGGCCAGTGTCCTAGAACCCAGGCATTAGGAGCTTGGATAACAAAGTCCCACTTGCAGCCTGCTGGGTATAGTCTTTGAGCCTATACCTGTATTCAGGGAAGGCAGGTTACAGAAATGAGACTACTTGAGACTTCAAATCCTAAGCACCTCAAGCCCCTCTGAACCCTAGCTTCTTCACTGACAGATTAGAGACGAAAGAGGCCTTGTGTGGTTACCGAGAAACTTAGAACACATATCCAAAATACTTGGCATGGTCCCAGACGCATAAGACCACAATGCTTACAACTTCAGACTGGGCTCCCCTCCAAAATACATCAAACAAGAACTGGGAAACCAGACACGGCAGGATTCCCACAGAGAAACAGCTTCCTCTCCCCCAAGGAAGAAAAGTCAAACCCAGGTCGCCATCTGAGAAATTCCTTTCCTGGCACTGTCACCATCAGAGTCGAGGAAACAAGGAAAATGAGTGACCAGACAAGGAACAAGCAAAACCAGGGTGCATTGTTGGCCTACCCTCTGCCTGTGGGAGGGGTGTGCAAGCTCGGCTCCAAGGAGCAAGGGGCCCCCCAGCTGGAGCCAGGATAGTTTACAAGGGCTTGCTAGAAGGATCAACACAGCCCCAGCAGCCAACTCCCACCTGCCATCGGCGCCAACACACTTACCTTCATCTTGGCGGCCACAGTGTCAATCTGAGTGGGGAGGAACCATGAGTTCTGGCCCTCATAGTTGGGAGTGAGGTCCAGAATGACCCGGATGCCTGGAACAATGGAGAAAAAAAGGGAGTCAGGAGAAAGACGTTGGGGTGTCAGGAAAGGAAGCAATCAACAAATACAAGTTGGTGGACTACTCCCTATGTATCATTTGGCACAAAAAGCTTAGATTTGAACCCCGGCAAAACCTATTCCATTGAAACAAAGATGTGAGTGGAGGGGCTGAAAATCTTATCGGGCAGAAGGCATGTAGTGTAGTCGAGAAGGCTAAACTAGGGGGCCCTGGGCTCCCCACCCCCAAAGTGAATCCTCTTAAAATAAGACAAGATTCTATTTGGATATTGTTCTCAAAAGGATCCATTCCTTTACAAGTTTAAAGAACACCGAATCAGCAAAAGCCTACATTTTGCAAATAAGGACACTGAAGCCCAGAAGGTAAGTGAATGCGCACACATCCAAGTAGAAAGTCTCTGCACCACCTGGCAAATTAATTTTAGGCTGAAGCCTAACAAACTGCAGGGAGCTTGTACCTGCCTTAGAAAACTCAGCCAGACAGGAGTAAACCAAATAAAAACCCTGTCCTGTCTTTTCTGTGGCCAGAAGGCCAAGCCCTTCCCAGCTGCTTCCTTGGCAACTCCGGGACACCCACTCTTTTTCTTGGCCGATTGCAAGAGATTGTCAAAATCTTCCTTGGAGCCGAGAACAGGGTTGATCTGTTCCAAGTTGGTCCCAGCGAGGTCATCTTTCTGGTTCTTGTGAATTGGGCCCAGCACAAAGCCTTTCACCTTCAGGGTGCTCAGGTAATCGAGGTGCCTCTTCAGGCCTGAAATGGGGAAGCAGATTTAAAGTGAAGGCCCTCTGAGGGGCACCTGGGTGGCTCAGTCGGTTGAGCGTCAGACTTCAGTTCAGGTCATGATCTCAGAGTCTGTGAGTTCGAGCCCCGTGTGGGGCTCTGTGCTGACAGCTCAGAGCCTGGGGCCTGCTTCAGGTTGTGTCTCCCTCTCTCTCTGCCCCTCCCCCGCTCATGCTCTGTCTGTCTGTCTGTCTCTCTCTCTCTCTCTGTCAAAAATAAATAAACATTAAAAAAAAAATTTAAAGTGAAGGCCCTCTGAGAGGTCCTTGATCGCCCCTCTTCTCTTCTCCCCTCCCGCAGGAACTAAGTGTTGGGGAACTAAGTGTTGGGCCTTGATGGCCCCTCTTCTCCCCTCCGGCAGGAACTAAGTGTTGGGGGGAAGTGAGCCTGAATCACGAGACTCAGAGGAGCTGACGCAAGGTGCCCGGTGCATTACTTCAGAAACCGTCAGCTACAGGCTTCGCAGGGTAAGTGAGGACGCTGAGTCAGCCATCCTCGTGGAAGAGGGCGTAGGGGCAGTTTTCTTCAAAGAAGGAATGGAGAAGCTACATCTCCGGCTTGAGGGTGCGGGACCGAGTACAGAATGGGGTGGACAACCGTCGGCGTCAATCTGGGGACAGGATCGGAGCCGGTGGCCCGATAACCCAGGGTCGCGCCCACAGCTCACCCGCTAGGTCGCCCTCCTCGTGGCCCTGGAAGGCGAGCAGGTCGCCGATGCGGTAGAGGGCGCCTTTGTGCCACCAGCTCTGCGCGGGCAGCTCGCGGCAGCGCGGCGCCCGCACAATGATGACCACCGCACCCGCCAGCATGCCGAGCCAGCCGAGCCAGAAGAGCACCAGCAGCGCCCAGCGGGTGCGCACCCAGCCGGGGCTGCCCGCCACCTTCAGCAGCTCCTCCTTAGACAGGCCAGTGAACTTGGCCGCGGCCGCTGCCTCTGCCTCGTCGTCGGCCACCTTGATCTTAACCAGGCCGTTCTTTTCCGCGCCGCTCGCCACGACTACGGCCATGGCTGCCCCGGACGCCGCATTCATCGGCTGCTTCTCGGGCTCCATTTCGTTCAGCTCCACCTCCTTCATGTCCACCTCAGTGTCCTGGCTCATGATGCCTGCGGAACCGGCGATACGATGCAGTCTGCGATCAAGCGGTGGCTGGACTCCGGCCGCGACCTCCCCGCCCCAACTCGGTCTCCGAAGAATTCGCGATCACGCGCAGCTCGGGCTACAGTGTTCGCGTCTGCGGTGGGAAGGGCGCAGCCTACCGGAAAGAGAAGGGGAGCCCCGCCCCTGCCCGCCCCTTAAAGAGGAACGGCCCCGATTGCTCTTTCTGAGACAACACGGGTGGGCGGCGGTGGGGGGACTAGGCTCCGGGGCACGCTTCCCACCGCTGCGCGCCTCAACTCCCCCTTCTCGAACCTGTTTACCCCTAAAGTTCCTCCTAGTCGAATGCTAAGAAGGTTGAGCGCAGAGCCACCTCCAGGTGGGCGGAGTCTGATTTGTCTCCTCCCCGAGGAGTGGACAGGGAGGGGACTTCCAGCACCGCGGGTGTCCCTAGGGCCCCTCTTCGCCACCGTCGAAGGCTGGGCCCCAACGCCGTGCTCCGTTCGCCCCTGGCCCTGGGCTCCAACCACCGCGTGGTGGGCCCAACTTCGCCCGGCCGCTGGCGCTCTCAGAGCCAGCCAAACTCAGCTTCTCCCCTTTCCCCCACCTAGCCTTGTCTCCTCAAGCCTTTGGAACTTGGCGCCGGATCTCTGCTTCCCCGCAGGGCTTACTCCCACTCGTCCTTCAAGACTCATCTTGAGTTCATTTCAAATAATTCATCATGCAGCAACTATTAAGTGCCCACTACAGTACTTTGCTGTATTAATTTTATTGGGTTAACTGTAATGCAGTCTTCTCCCTGATGTTTTAAGATGAATCTGTTCGGACAGGAGAGTTGAAGCTGACCCCACCCCCCACCGCCCGTCTTCCCCTACCCCACCCCCCCCAACCCCCCACCGCCAGTTTCTGGCGCCAGGATGTCGGGCAGCTGGGAATCCGACATCCAGAAGAGCCAAAAGCCTGATGGGCTGTAGGAAACATTCCAAGGTTGGGCCTCAATTGGAGGCACCCACCATTTTCCTACAACAGACCAGACTCTTCCCCACTGTTGCAGGGCCTCCGACAGATTAGCCCAATCTCCCCAGGGTGCCAGGATTCCCTTACCTCCTTATCACTTCACTATGCTAAGCCTTGGAGGCAGCCGCAGATGATGAGACAAGCTGAGGGCAAAGCATAAACTAGCACCCCGCACCCCCGCACCCCCCACACCCCCACCCCCACCCCCCACCCCGCTTCAAGTGGGATACATGTGATATTCCTCGGACACTCCTGGCTACCAGAGAACAAAGGAAAGGGGTTTAAGTGCTTGCCATGGTAATGAGGGAAACTAAAGCAAATGAAAATTTTAATTCCCTTACTGCCTATAGCCCATGACAAGTCCTCGAGACCTGAGACCGACAGAGTGATCTCCCTCTAGGAGCTCAGCTGCTTCAAGGATGACGCTTTGCTGGGGCCAAAGAGAACCTTGGTTTAACATTATCCCAACCACGAGGATCCTGTAAGTCTACTTCCTTTATCTCAACTGCCCCAGGATATATGCTGGCAATCTTGCTCCAAGCTTATACCGCCCCCCCCTTATACATTTGAAGGATCTCATGACTGAGATTTTATTTAACGGTAATAAGTGAAACAGTAATTTCCCTGGCAACAACTAGCCCCTCAAGGTCGTGGAAACCTTGCTTCCAAAATTCCTTAGAGACGTACTCTATCCCTGACCACCTCCCAAGCTGAGGGTATATAATAAGTTACCCATTGTGACCCCAGTGCAGCTCTTCCTGCCCACGGGTCATGTTCCCATGCTGTAGTAAAATTATTGCACCAAAGATGTCCTCAAGAATTCTTTCTTGGTCATCGGCTCCAGACCACCCCACCGTCACCCCAAAATTTCATCGCAGAGGCCTTGAAGACCACCCAGCTTCCCTCCACAGAGATTCTGGGATGGAGACTAAGTGGGGCAGAGACAAGGTTCATAGCAGGGACTGCTGGACATCAACACCATGGGGTGCAGACGTTCCGGAACTACTTGTTCCTGACCAGTGCCAGCTGGATTATTTTCAGAGAGCTGAAGGAAACAAGTTCTTTCTCCCTCTCCCACCTGGGCTGGAAGCCAAGGTAGCTGTGTGTTTGGAAGAAAGCAGAAGCCAAATCTAAAGAAACAGCAGACAGGAAGGGGGGCCCAAGGAGAGTCAAGGGTGTGAAAAGGCTCATCTTCTGCCATTCCCTTTCTGCATGCCAAAGCCCATACCCTACCCCCACCCTAAGAGAGCCAGACCAATTCCTAGAGGGAGGCAGGCGAGTGGATAGAGGGTGGAGTTCAGACTACTGCGCAAAGATGATAAGTCCAAGGTACCCTGGGCATGGCAGATAAGTGCCAACCAGAGGCTCTGAACAGACTTTAACAGGGTTCAAGTTCAAGGTTGAGAACTGGGTTCAGAAGCTCTCCTTGAGATTGTCCAACATTACACCCCTAGAAACCTAATATCTCACTCACTGCCCTGTGGTTCCAGACAGATGAAGCCAATTCCTTCTGCGTGCAGTAAAGAAGCTAACAACTTACCCCCCAAAATTTATGATCCCCATGCCTTCCACAGGGATTGCCCCTCCCCCTTCCCCCCCCCCCCCCCCCAGTGACATCAGCCTTCAAACACCTGCCAGTCTTACAGTACAGCCAGCTTTGTCAGGCCTCTGCATCTCTGGACATGCCATTCCGTGTTTTTCCCGTCCTGTTCTGCCACTCGGCCTCATTAGTTCCCTTTCATTCAAGACCTAGCTCAGATGACAGTTTTTCTCAACTTCTCCCAAAGAACTATTTTCCATCTACCTCTGCCACAACACATATCCTGTTTGTTTATTGCATTTCCTTTTCTGAGCGACTGTTTGCACTTCAAGACGAGTGGCAGAGACCTTGTGCAATTTGCTGACAGACCTGCCTGTTCAGAGATAACATATAATAGGCACTTCATGAGTGTTTGGAAAATGAGTGGATGAACTATACCAGTCGAACCCAAATACTTCCCTTGTTAGAAACAACAAAAGTAGCGTATGAAGATAAAGGGATAAAAGTGAAAAGAAATGTAAACAACACCACATTATATCATAAAAAAGGAAAACAAGGGCACCTGGCTGGGTCAGTCGGTGGAGCATACCACTCTTGATCTCGGGGTTGTGAGTTCGAGCCCCAGGTTGGGTGTAATGATTACTTAAAAACAAAAGTCTTTATTTTTTCTTAATGTTTATTTATTTGGGGGGGGGGGGGGCAGAGAGAGAGGAGGAGAATGAGAATTCCAAGCAGGTTCCATGCTGTGAGCACAGAACCTGACATGGGGCTCAAACTCATGAACCATGAGATCATGACCTGAAGTGAAATCAGGCGTTGGTTGCTTAACCGACTGAGCCACCTAGGTGCCCCAAATACCAAATTCTTTTAAAAAAGGAAACCAAGGGGCGCCTGGGTGGCGCAGTCGGTTAAGCATCCGACTTCAGCCAGGTCACGATCTCGCGGTCCGTGAGTTCGAGCCCCACGTCAGGCTCTGGGCTGATGGCTCAGAGCCTGGAGCCTGTTTCCGATTCCGTGTCTCCCTCTCTCTCTGCCCCTCCCCCGTTCATGCTCTGTCTCTCTCTGTCCCAAAAATAAATAAACGTTGAAAAAAAAAATTTTTTTTAATAAAAAAAATAAAATAAAAAAAGGAAACCAAGACTTGTTACTGTTCAACCAAAAGAAAGTAATAAATCTGGGGGAAGGAGACGACCGGAAAACATGGAAAGACTACAGAAAGAGGCAGAACGTGGCTAGAGATCCTCAGATCCTTCAATGCCTTTTGATATAAAAACATATAAGACTTAATATTTACTGTAGGAACGCAAAGTAGATCATTAACAAATATTTTTTTAAGTTTTAAGTAATGTCTATACCCAATGTGGGGTTCAAACTCATGCCCCTGAGATCAAAAGTCACATGCTCTTCTGACGGAGCCAGCCAGGTGTCTGGAAAAGTATATGATTTGTCACCAAGAATTAAGCTTTCAAAACAAGGCTGGGACTGGATGGCTCAGTCGGTTGAGCGTCCACCACTCGATTTCAGCTCAGGTGATGATCTCACGGTTCGGGCGTTCAAGCCCCACATTGGGCTCCATGCTGACAGTGTGGAGCCTGCTTGGGATTCTGCCTCTCTCTCCCTGTCTCTCTTCCCCTCCCCACTCGTACTCGCTTTCTCTCTCGAAATAAATAAACTTAAAAAAACTAAAAAAAAGAAAAAAAGACTGAGACAACACAGAGAGAAAAGGCAGCTCAACAATCCAGAGACCACGTGAGGCTACACATCTTTAATACTTTATGCTCAGGCAGACAGATGAGGGTTGGGCCCTGAAACGCAGAGCGCTAAGCGTACAGAGAAAATTCCTTTCTAAACCCCTGTTGCAAAAGTCCGTGTCACATGTTTCCCAACAGATAAGGATTACAGTTGAGCCTTCAACAGCACAGGGATTTGTGGCACGGTCAAAACTCTGCGTGTAACTTCTGACTCCCCAAATACTTAACTACTAATAGCCTACTGTTGACCGAAAGCCTTACCGATGACATAAGCAGCTGATTAACACGTATTTTGCTTCTGACATGTCCACCGACCCTGGGGAGTTCAGACATTTGAAAAATGGATGATGGCTGAAAGTTAAAGAACTGAGCATTTGGAGGTCAAAGCGCTATGGAGATGAAAGCCGAGAAGGAGGCCGACCCTCAGCCAAAGGGGCTCACTTGGCAACTGTCATTTGAAGAAGTGACGTTGATGGGGCGCCTGGGTGGCGCAGTCAGTTAAGCGTCCGACTTCAGCCAGGTCACGATCTCGCCGTCCGTGAGTTCGAGCCCCGCGTCGGGCTCTGGGCTGATGGCTCAGAGCCTGGAGCCTGTTTCCGATTCTGTGTCTCCCTCTCTCTCTGCCCCTCCCCCGTTCATGCTCTGTCTCTCTCTGTCCCAAAAATAAATAAACGTTGGAAAAAAAAATTAAAAAAAAAAAAGTAGAAAAAAAGAGAGTAACATCAGAGATATAGCAGATCAACCTATGGAAGAAACAGAGAAGCATTTGTAACATAGTATCCTTGGATAGATGACATCAGATATTTAGCTGATCAGAGACAGAATACTGATCTCATCCAAGAGGCTACATAGTAATAAGGGATTAAATTATCCTTAAAATGGTGACTGAAGTCCCCCAACATCAGCTCTTTCTACCATTGTGGTCACACGATACTGGTGGGTATTGCTATTTTTCCAGCCCCTGTGACCTTCAAAACTTTCTATCATCACATCCTTTGGAAGAAAATCTCTAAGTGCAGCCACACTCACGAGGTCTGGCATTAAGCTCTGCCTCCTGGATGGGAGGGAGTATTGACATGAATTACTGGAGATTTTCTGTACAGGAGATTTATCTCTTCTCCCTCATTTATCTGGTTATTTGTTTTTTGTCAGTATGGACTTGTGCATATGTATTTTATCCTTTGGGTAAGAATTCAATACTATATTACTGGGGGGTTTTCTCAAATTGTTACAGCTTTGGCCGCTGTGAGCTCTTTTAGGTTGGCTCTTTTATTTTTTTTTTTTTTAATTTTTTTTTCAACGTTTTTTATTTATTTTTGGGACAGAGAGAGACAGAGCATGAACGGGGGAGGGGCAGAGAGAGAGGGAGACACAGAATCGGAAACAGGCTCCAGGCTCCGAGCCATCAGCCCAGAGCCTGACGCGGGGCTCAAACTCACGGACCGCGAGATCGTGACCTGGCTGAAGTCGGACGCTTAACTGACTGCGCCACCCAGGCGCCCCAGGTTGGCTCTTTTAATACATTTCTCTTTCTGCTGTCCCCCTGCCTCCCCCCACATACAGTTTTTTTGAGCACGTCTTTACTTCCTGGCACTACAAAATGGTCCAGGCTCATCTTGTATGTATGTTAGGGCCCCAGCCCTAGAATCAGCCATATCTCCAAAGAACCCTGGTTCCTTTTATTGGGAGAATGTTATTAGAAACCAAGATCTGGGCACTCAGATGTCTTCTTCTTCTTCTTCTTCTTCTTCTTCTTCTTCTTCTTCTTCTTCTTCTTCTTCTTCTTCTTCTTCAAGTTTATTATTTATTTTGCGGGGGAAGGGCAGGGGAGGGGCAGAGAGAGGGAGAAAGAATCCCAAGCAGGCTCTGTGCTGTCAGCACAGAGCCCAATACAGGGCTCAATCTCACCAATGGTGAGATCATGACCTGAGCCCAAATCAAGGGATGCTTAACTGACTGAGCTACCCAGGCACCCTTCAGGTGTCCTTTGACGAACAAAAGTTATCCATCAAAAATGTTATCAGTCTTGGGGCACCTTAGTGGCTCAGTCAGTTGGGTGTCTGAGTCTTGATTGCGGCTCAGGTCATGATCACAGAGTCGTGGGATCGAGCTCCACTTTGGATTCTGATCTGAGTGTGGAGCCTACTTAAGATTCTCTCTCCCTGCCTCTCTGCCCTTCTTCCCCCACACCTCATGTGCTCTCTCTCTTTCTCTCTCTAAAATTAAAAAAAAATAATAAAATGTTATCAGTTTTGGTGGGATGGCTGGGATTGAAAAAATAGGGGTGCCTGGCTGGCTCAGTTGGTGGAGCATCTGACCCTTGATCCCAGGGCCGTGAGTTCAAGCCCCACATTGGGCATGGAGCCTACATAAATAAATAAATAAATAAATAAATAAATAAATAAATAAATAAATAAATAAATAAATAAGTGTTTTCTCTTATGGCCCACATTTTTACTTTTGACGTCTTATTTTAAAACGTATTATTGGGGCACCTGAGTGGCTCAGTCGGTCGGGCATCCAACTCTTGATTTCAGCTCAGGCCACGATCTCACAGTTTCACAAGTTCGAGCCCTGCGTGGGGTCTGTGCTGACAGTGTGGAGCCTGCTTGGGATTCTCCCTCTTTCTCTGCCCCTCCCCCACCCACACTCTCTCTGTCTCTCTCAAAATAAATAAACTTTATAAAAATTTTTAATGTATTATTTGTTTTGGAAAATATTATTTGGTGTGTTATTTTCAGAATCTTTCTTTTTGTTTATTTGTGTGTGTGTGAGAGAAAGAGAGAGAGAGAGAGAGAGAAACACAAGTGGGGCAAGGACAGAGAGAGAGGAAGACAGAGTCTGAGGCAGGCTCCAGGCTCTGAGCTATCAGTGCAGAGTCCGAGGCGGGGCTCAAACTCACAAACCCTAAGATCATAACCTGAGCTGAAGTCCGCGTTTATCTGAATCACCCAGGCACCCCTAAAAATTCTTTCTTTAAGGCCTGAAAGATATTCATCGACATTTTCTATGCAAGAAGGTAAGGTTTTGTTTTTGACATTTAAGTCTTTTGGTTTTTTTTTTTGTTTTTTTTTTTTTGTTTTTTAATTTTTTTCAACGTTTATTTATTTTTGGGACAGAGAGAGACAGAGCATGAACGGGGGAGGGGCAGAGAGAGAGGGAGACACAGAATCGGAAACAGGCTCCAGGCTCTGAGCCATCAGCCCAGAGCCCGACGAGGGGCTCGAACTCACGGACCGCGAGATCGTGACCTGGCTGAAGTCGGACGCTTAACCGACTGCGCCACCCAGGCGCCCTGACATTTAAGTCTTTAATCCACCTTTAATTGATTTTTTATTTATGGTAAAAGCCAACCTCGCCTTTTTTATAAATGGGTAACTGTGATACGATAAAAGCAGAGACAGAGAGAGAGAGAGAGAACACGAGGGCACAAGAAAGGGCGTGAACCTTTGTCCCTAGTTCCTGACGCTGAGCTCCTAAATCTCTTGGAATTCCTGGGTGATAAGAAAGCCTCCTCCAAAGAGACCACTCCTGGTAGTATCTTTGGGGTAGAGACTGGCCACCAGAAAAATCAAGGCATGACTAGAGGGTTGTAACTTCCAGTCCTATCCCCCAACTTCCAAGCAGGGGGGAGGGGCTGGAGACTGAGTTAATCACCAAGGGTCAATGATCATGCCTGCGTAATGGAACCTCTGTAAAAACCAACCAATGGGGTTTGGAGAACTTCCAGGTTGATGAACATGTACCAGGAAGGTAACCCACCCCAAGTCCACAGGGTCTGAAGATCCTATGCTTGGAACCTTCCAGACATCACCCCATGTACCTCTTCATCTGGCTATTCATTTGTATCCTTTATAACGTCCTTTTTAATAAACTGGGAATAGTAAGTAAAGTGTTTCCCTGAGTTCTATGAGCTGTACAACAAATTGTGTCCACACAAAAACCTGAACACGGATGTTTATAGCAGCTTTATTAATCATTGCTAAAACTCAGAAGCGACCAAGATGTCCTTCACTAGGTGAATGAAGAAACTGGTACATCCAGATAATGGAACATTATTGAGCTATCAAGCCACAAAAATACAGGGAGGAATCTTAGATGCATATTGCTAATCTTAAATGCATAAGAAGCAAATATGAAAAATCTACATACTGTATGATTCCAACTATATGACATTCTGGAAAAGGCAACACTATGGAGACAGTAGAAAGATCAGTGGTTGCAAGGAGTTCTGGGAGGGGGGGGGGAGGGCAGGCTGAATAAGTGGAGGGCAGGGGATTTTTAGGACCAGAAGACTATTCTGAACAATACTGTAATGGTGGATACATGTCATTAGACATGTGTCAAACCCCACAGAATGTACAACACAAAGAATGAACCTTAATGTAAACCATGGTCTTTAGTTAATAATAATGTATCAGTATGGGCTCATCAACTATAACAGGTGTACCTCACTAAAGCAAGATTTTAATAGGGGAAAGGGTGGGAGGTGGAGAGAGGGTAATGGAAGATATGGGAACTCCATTCTTCCTGTCCACTATTCTGTAAACTTAAAATTGCTTTCAAAAAATAAATTATATTAAATAAATAAATTAAATAAGGTGTTTACTACAGAGAAAACTAAAACTCAAAAGTTTAAAGAAATGGATCCTCTAGCAAGTTTAGAACAGATTCCCTTTCATCCTCAAATTAGACAGCAGCATTAGAACTGATTACCCAGTTTCTTTAAAATAGTACTATCAGGGGCGCCTGGGTGGCGCAGTCGGTTAAGCGTCCGACTTCAGCCAGGTCACGATCTCGCGGTCTGTGAGTTCGAGCCCCGCGTCGGGCTCTGGGCTGATGGCTCAGAGCCTGGAGCCTGTTTCCGATTCTGTGTCTCCCTCTCTCTCTGCCCCTCCCCCATTCATGCTCTGTCTCTCTCTGTCCCAAAAAATAAAAATAAAACGTTGAAAAAAAATAAAATAGTACTATCAAGGGGCGCCTGGGTGGCTCAGTCAGTTGAGCATCTGACTTCGGCTCAGGCCATAATCTCACAGCTCGTGAGTTCAAGCCCCGCGTCAGGCTCTGTGCTGACTGCTCAGAGCCTGGATCCTCCTTCAGATTCTGTGTCTCCCTCTCTCTGCCCTAACCTACTTGCATTCTGTCTCTGTCTCTCTCAAAAATAAATAAATATTAAAAAAAATTTTTTAAATAGTACTATCAATTTAATTCCAGCATAGTCACCATATGGTGTTATATTAGTCTCAGGTGTCCAATATAGTGATTCAACAATTCCATATGTCACCAGGTGCTTATTGTTATGCCCAGAATTCGTGATCCCCAAAGACCACCAGGGAGTCGAGTCTGATGCAAAAGCAAAGAGCCTTTATTCGAGCTAGCTCGAGCTCAATCCCCTACCTGCACCGAGGCAGCAGTGAGATACTGGAGAGAGTGGGTTTCAAAAGCACAAAGGTTTTATAGGGATCATGGCCTTAGCCGATTGGCTGGGGAAGGGTCATGGCCTCAGCTGATTGGCTGGGGAAATAGACCAATGGCTGCCAAGGTGTGGTCCCAGATCAGCAATTATCAGCCTCACCTGGAACTTGTTAAAAATGCAAATGTTGGGCCTGGTGGTCACAGACCTACTAAATCAGAAACTCTAGGGGTGGGGCTCAGCGATCTGTGTTTGAACAAGTCTTCCAGGAGATTCTTTTTTTTTTTTTAATTTTTTTTTCAACGTTTATATATTTATTTATTTATTTATTTTGGGACAGAGAGAGACAGAGCATGAATGGGGGAGGGGCAGAGAGAGAGGGAGACACAGAATCGGAAACAGGCTCCAGGCTCTGAGCCATCAGCCCAGAGCCCGACGCGGGGCTCAAACTCACGGACCGCGAGATCGTGACCTGGCTGAGGTCGGACGCTTAACTGACTGCGCCACCCAGGCGCCCCTCTTCCAGGAGATTCTGATGCACCTGAAGTTTAAGAACCACTGTGTCTGAGGATCTCTAACATGTTTGGCCTCAGTGTATACAGAACATTTTTCACTGGTCACCTATTAACCATTGACTGTCAGCCTTGCTGTGCTATATAAATACCTAGCACCAAACACCATCCCCAGAGACTCTGATTAATTGGTTTGGGGAGGGGTAAAATGCTCCCAGGTCATTCTAAGCCTGGACAGGGTTAAGGGCTCCTGCCTCTGGCCCCTACCTGAGAGAAGCCCTCCCTCTTCTACTCACACTTTCCAAGCCTCTCATACTCCCCTTCCTCCCACCTTAGACTTTGGAAGAATGCATCAATCGGTAGCCTGCTTTCTTAGAAAACATAAGTTACTCAAGGGGAGGAGGCGTGGTCTGAGGTCTGAGCGGGAACCTCTTCCTGCGGCCATGTCAGGGACATAGTCACTAGTTGGCCTGCCTAGTCTGCTCTTTCATTTATCACAAGTGTCCTTGTTAATCCCCATCACCTATTTCACCCATCCCCCCACCCACCTCCCCTCTGATAACCATCAGTTTCTTCTCTATAGTTAAGAGTCTGTTTCTTGGTCTGTCTTTTTTCCCCTTTGCTTATTTGTTTTGTTTCTTAAATTCCACATATGAGTGAAATGATATCATATGTCTTTCTTTGACTTATTTCGCTTAGCATAATACGCTCTAGTTCCATCCACGTTGTTGCAAATGGCAAGATTTCATTCTCTTTTATGGCTGAATAATATCCTATTGTGTATATATACTACATCTTCTTAATCCTTTCATCTATCAATGGATACTTGAGCTGCTTCCATAACTTGGCTATTATAAATGATGCTGCTATAAACATACGGGTGCATGTATCCCTTTAAATTAGTGTTTTTGTATTCTGGGGGATAAATACCCAGTAGTGCTATTCATGGATCATAGGGTAGTTCTATTTTTAATTTTTTGAGGAAACTCTTTACTGTTTTCCTTGGTGGCTATACCAGTTTGCATTCCCACCAACACTTTTTTTCCAAGTTCTTGCCAACACTTGTTGTTTTCTGTGTCATTAATTTTAGCCATTCTGATGAGTATGAGGTGATATCTCACTGTAGTTTTGACTTTCATTTCCCTGATGATGAGATGTTAAGCATCTTTTCATGTGTCTTTTGGCCATCTGGATGTCTTCTTCGGAGAAATGTCTTTCATTTCTTCTGCCCATTTTTTAATTGGTTTATTTGGTTTTGGGGGTATTGATTTGTATAAGTTCTCTTTAAGTTTTATTTATTTAAGCGATCTCTATACCCAACGTGAGGCTCAAACTCACGACCCCAAGATCAAGAGTCGCATGCCCTTCCAACTGAGCCAGCCTTGTGCCCCTGTATAAGTTCTTTATATATTTTGGATACTAACCCTTTTTGGATATGTCATTTGCAAAGATCTTCTCCCATTTAGTTGGTTGCCTTTTAGTTTTGTTGACTGTTTCCTTTGCTGTGCAGAATCTTTTTATTTTGATGAAGTCCCAAATAGGTTATTTATGCTTTTATTCCCCCATCTCAGGAGACGTATCCAGAAAAATGTTGCTATGGCTGATGTCAGAGACCTTTCTGGCTGTGTTATTTTCTAGGATTTTTATGGTTTCAGGTCTCAAATTTAAATTACTATCAGTAATTTACAAAATACTTTTATAGGTAACTAACATTCAATTGGGGGGGGGGGTAGGGAATGAAACCTAAATGTTTTGCTCTACTTATAGAAAATTCTGTACAAAAAAGTCCAAATTGAGGGGCGGTTGGTGGCTCAGTTGGAAGAGTGTGTGACTCTTGATCTTGAGGTGGTAAGTTTGAGCCCCATTTTGGGTGTAGGGATTAGTTTAAAAATAAAAAAATCTTTTTTTGGTAATTTTTAAATTATTTATTTATTTATTTATTTATTTATTTATTTATTTTCGAGAGAGAGAGAGAGAGAACAAGCGGGGGAGTGACAGAAAGAGAGGGAGACACAGAATCTGAAGCAGGCTCCAGGCTCTGAGCTGTCAGCACAGAGCCCGATGTGGGGCTTGAACCCACAAACTGTTGAGATCATGACCTGAGCTGAAGTTGGATGCTCAACCCACTGAGCCACCCAGGTGCCCCCAAAATAAATTCTTAAAAAAAGTCCAATTGAATCTAAAAATTATTAGATTAAGAGTTCAATTAAAAAAACTAGATGCAGAACAATTCTGTTCTCTATACCAGTAGCAAACAATGAGAAAAAAAATTTTTTAAGTTGCCATTTATACTAGCAACTGTTAACCTTAAAAATAAAACTGTCAGTTATCTTACCAGAAAAAAAAAAAAAATGAGTTTATTCAGGAATACCAGAGAATTGCAATTCAGGACATGTGGGAAATTTGCAACAGTCTATAAAACTGAAAATACTCTTGCTGTTCTCTGGAAATGTCACTCCTAGATGCATACCCCGGAGAAACTCTCATACATGTGCACAAAGCAACATATGAAAGATTTCACTGCCACGTCGGTTACACCAATATCTATTTGGTAACCTGAAACATGTTCTATCACTAAGGGACAAGATCATCTGTAGAAAATCTCTAAATAGAGCACTATAAATAAATATTAAAGAACCAGGACATAAAAGACAAGTAAAATATGTGTCAAAAATATAGCATTAGGGGCGCCTGGGTGGCGCAGTCGGTTAAGCGTCCGACTTCAGCCAGGTCACGATCTCGCTGTCCGTGAGTTTGAGCCCCGCGTCAGGCTCTGGGCTGATGGCTCAGAGCCTGGAGCCTGTTTCCGATTCTGTGTCTCCCTCTCTCTCTGCTCCTCCCCCGTTCATGCTCTGTCTCTCTCTGTCCCAAAAATAAATAAAAAACGTTGAAAAAAAATTAAAAAAAATATATAGCATTAAAGAAAGAGGGGAAAGAGCAGATTTATCTTAAAATTTTTTCCCCAAAACCAAAAGACATAGTGGAATGCAACAGTCTGCATTTTAACTGACATTGAGTCCAAAAGGGAGAACCATACCATTCATGGGGGTACTGCAATATCGGGTTGGTTTGTAGAATAGATGGAGAGAGCCCCTATTCAATCTCTCTGTTCCCAAAACCCACATAATAATAATAATAATAATAATAATAATAATAATAATAATAAACTTGATAAAGTATCCTCAGGTACAGGTTTACAAGATACTAAATGATAAGAACACATACTATTCATGGGGCGCCTGGGTGGCTCAGTCGGTTGAGCATCCAACTTCAGCTCAGGTCATGATCTTGAAGTTGACAAGTTTGAGCCCCACATTGGGCTCTGTGCTGACAGCTCAGAGCCTGGAGCCTGCTTCGGATTCTGTCTCCCTCTCTCTCTGCCCCTCCCCCGCTCAAGCTCTGTTTCTCTCTGTCTCAAAAATAAAGATAAACATTTTAAAAAAAAACATTTTTTTAAAGAACACATACTGTTCTTGATCTTGGGCCAAGAAACAAAGAAACAACCTACAATTCAGATTCCCAGCCGAACTCGCTTCCCAGCTGTCCCTTATAAAATTCCACATCCTCAACTCTTCCAAAAACCAGTCTCACCCCTCTATGAGAGAGCTTCTCCTGGCATACTTCTCCACAGTTCAGGAAATAAGGAAATTCTGTCCTCACACTGAATTTTTCCCAGAGGTGAATGCCCTACTCCCAGATCCCAGGAGAGCCCTGTTCATTTGCGGATCCCTTTTCCTCCACGAATGGAGGCAGTGCCTCTTGCTGCCAGGAGGGGGCAGACGCAGCCTCCATCCTCTGAGAGAGCTTCGTGTTTCCAGGAAGCTGTCGACAGTTCAACTGCATTTTTCCTAACAGCCTCTTCAGGAGCTACCTTCATAGCACAGGGCAGGCAATCGATGCATTACAGTGTCATGCCTTGTTCTACACGATAGGGATAAAATAAGTTATACAGACACGATTTCTGACCTCAGGGAGTTTATATAGGGAAGGGGTCAAGTAGAGCAAGGGAGGGAATGAGTAATGATATTAAAACTGAAAAAGGAAAACGGGCCTTGTTGGCTCTGTCAGTGGGTACAAATTTTAACCTAAGAGCAAAGGAGAAGCACTGAGGATTTTGAGCTGAGATCGGACTTTCCATTTAGAAAGATCGCCCTGGTGGCGCCTGAGTGGCTCAGCCAGTTAAGCATCCAGCTCCATTCAGCTCATGATCTCACATAGTTCGTAAGTTTCAGCCCCTGCATTGGGATCTGTGCTGACAGCTCGGAGCTGAGCCTGCTTCGGATTCTGTGTCTACCTGTCTCTTTGCCCCTCCCCCCCCCCTCTCAAAAATAAAACATTTTTTAAAAAATTAGAAAGATCACTCTGGCTATAATGTGGAGAATGGGTTATAAGGGGTTGAAGTCATGAGATGCCTGGGTGGCTCAGTCAGTTAGGCAACCAACTGTTGATTTCTGCTCTGGTCATGATGTCGCGGTTCGTGGGTTTGAGCCCCACATCGGGCTCTGCACTGGCAGTGCAGATCCTGTTTGGGATTCTCTCTCTCTCTGCCCCTCCCACACACAGTCTCTCTCAGAATGAATAAATAAACTTAAAAAAAAAAAAAAAAAAAGAGAGTTAAGTCAAAGCCAGGGAACCAGTTTGGGAATCTGTAGCAGAAATCCAGGGGTGAATGGCTTACACTGGGGTACTGAGAAGGAGAAAAGCATCTACTGACATCCAGAAGCTGGCCTGGGATTCACACCTAGACCTTGGTGGTCTCCTGTTGAACGTAATTTCAGAATATCAACATAAGTCAAGGCCACTCTGTGATCATGGTGGGTCAAGGCAAAACAAGTCCATCCCATACGTCTGAGCACAGAAAAAAAGGATGAACATCGTCCAGATAGCAAAAGTCCAAACTGCTCCCTGTCCTCGCTAATATGAGTGATGGTTTATTTACCAATCATAAGTCAGTCTCATTCTATCCTTCCGTCCTTCTAGGTAAGACTTATTAAGATACCCAATAATAGGGGCGCCTGGGTGGCGCAGTCGGTTAAGCGTCCGACTTCAGCCAGGTCACGATCTCGCGGTCCGTGAGTTCGAGCCCCGCGTCGGGCTCTGGGCTGATGGCTCAGAGCCTGGAGCCTGTTTCCGATTCTGTGTCTCCCTCTCTCTCTGCCCCTCCCCCGTTCATGCTCTGTCACTCTCTGTCCCAAAAATAAATAAACGTTGAAAAAAAAAATTTAAAGAATTCTCTAAAAAAAAAAAAAAAAGATACCCAATAATAAATGATGTCACTTCCTGAAAACATCAAATCCAGAGTAAAGCCTCACTTGCTTAAAATCTCCCACAAATCACTTAGCACAAGCCCAAATCCTGCAGTAAATTCTTTCTAACACCCTCTTACTGAGACACCCCGTGATTCCCCACGGGGTGTGTTCTTCCTCGCTGCAACAAATAACCAACTTGCTCCAATACAAATACGTTCCCGGAAGTGTTTGGCTGGAGAGGATTTACAGCATATCAGCAGCAGGGATAAGGACCACGTTCTGGCTTAGACAATCGAGTCAAAGAGGGCACGTCAGGGAAGGAACAGATTTGTAGGAAAAGATGATAAATTCCATTGCAGACAAGTTGAGCTGAGCTGTTTATGGGCCATCCCAGTGGAGATGTCTGATAGACAGTTAGATACCAGGGTGTGCAGTCCAGGAGATCTTGTGTTGGGATGAAGTGGGGGAGATGGCAGCATATATATGGTAAATGAGGCCCAAGGTGATGGGTAAGCTGGTTTGTCTAGGCAGAGTCTAGCGAGTGAGTAAGCAAGTGGACCCGGAACAGAACCCTGAGGAACGGGTAGGAATAGACAGTGAAAAAGGTCAAGAAGGAAGAGGAAACCCAGGAGGGTGCAGGGTCCCAGAAAGCAAAGGTAGGGAGCACTTCAGGAAGAGGGGGAGGTCACTAGTGTCAAATGCCACAGAGAGGTCAAGAAAGATGGAAGCATCTTCTGGGATTAAGTGAATGAGGTCAGTAGTGGCCTCCGTGGAGGGGCAGGTACAGGAGCTGGAGTGCAATGGGTTAAGGACAGAATGGGAGAAAAGGTCATCGCTGGAATGGGGACGGTGCAGTTTCAGAGATTCCTACTTGGTCTTTCCCACTGTGATAGCTTTTTTCCCCCAGCCCAAAGACCTGATGTGGTGGTAATGCGCTCCAACCCCAAGCATATCAACCCTGTTAAACACCCGGGGACCAGGGTAACGATGAATGGAGTACCCAAAGCAAGCTCTTATTCTAGCCCCCGCTCCCCAAATCAATGGAATACACTGTCCTCAGATACAGGAGGTATCAGATGTTAAACTGATAAGAACAGATACCACACTTGAGCTTAGCCAAAACATCAATTCCTACCCGTATCAACTCCCTATTATCCCAAACCTTCCTCCCTCAGGTCCACAAATACAGCATATGAGCCTGTCCTTATAACCTTCAACATTCTCATCTCCCCTGAGACCAGGCTAATCCTCCCCAGTGTCACGCTTCTCCACAATCCAGTAATTCTGTCATCAAATTGGGACTGTTTCTCCATGGAAGTAATTCCTGGCAAAGCGGTAGTTATTTGTATATCCACCTCCGTTAAGCGAGGCAGTGCCTCTTGTAGCCAGGTGAGGGCAGAGTTGCTCCCTGAGCAAACCCTCCCGGACCTCTGTAAGAAAGGAGAACCTATGATATGTAGGGCAAGAATTGGGGCTGGAAAAAGGTCATTCAAAATGTATGGAGATAAACTGATATATACTGAGTCCTACTTAGTGTCTTGCATTCTGCCAGGCAACAGGGATACAATGATGATTTACACGGGCATGATCTTGAATTAAAAAGAGTTATAGTGGGAGGCAAGGTGAATATCAGGCTTGGGGAGGGAGTGGTGGTAAAAAAAAAAAAAAAGCTGGCAAGGAAAGCAGGGGTCTTAACGGCTATACTGGTGGGTCCTAAAGACGATGGAAAGGCACTGAAGTTTCATGAGCTGAGAAGTGAGACTTGATCATAATTTTTTATTTGGAAAAATCACTCTGGCTGCAAGGGGGAGAATGGATTGATTGGAAGGGAGGAAACCAGACCCAGGGAGGAGGTTAAATTTTTTGTAAAAACCTCAGGGTGAATGGCTTGAATTAGGGTAGCAGAAGTGGGGGGCATGGACAATTGGGTGGAATGAATAGTGAGGTGAAGTCCATTTTGGAAAAGTTGAGGAGTCTGGGGACCAACCAAGTGATAACGTTCATCCAGAAGGCAACTGGACTTACCGCTGTGAAGCTCAGGAAAAAGAGCCTGGGTTGGAGTCATAGGCATAATGCTGGTCATTAAAAACATGGGAGTGACTAAGGTGGCCCAGGCAGAGTGAGAAAAATAGCTGGGTGTGGCACCCAACTGGGGGGTACATTACTGTTTAAGGAATGGCTACAGTATCTACTTCAGGAGATCACTAAGACTGTTGGCATCCACACGACTCCTGAAACAGAATGCTACGGGCACCAGTGACAGTCACAACAAACTTTATTACAATGAGAGGCAAGGCTGACCGATCGGGACCAACACTCTTGATAAGAGTGCGGCCCGAACAGCCGGGGTACAGAGTTTTTATAACCGATCACATCGTTTTATCATCACCTGGGAACAGAACAAAGAAAGTTTCCAGATGAGTCAGAAACAGTTGCCAGATGAGTTAGAAACAGTTGCCTAACGAGGTGTTTATTTTAGACTTTCTGCCTCTAAGTTGCAACCAGTGGATCCCCTTGACCCTGCCTCTGATGCTCTTTTCTTTGGACTTTTGTTTCCTTAATTGGTGAAGCCTAATTTACAAGAGTATGAGGGGTAGTTTACAAGAGTAAAGCAAGGCTGTTATCTCTTAACCTTCAGTATCAACACAAAGCTGTTATTTTTCAAGCTAAGCGTTAGCCCTATACTACAATCTAACCCCTTACAAGACATTATGAGAAATGTCAACAGTGGGAGAGGACAGGGTCTCAAGAACTGTGGGAACACAGTGTTTCAGGACATAGGGAATGGATCAACTGGGTAGTGTTGCCGAGAGGTCAAGAAAGTGACTGAAAATAGTCTTGAGAAAGCACAGTGGACACGGCATATACAAATCAGCCAGGGAGTTTGTCAACATGAAAATTCTGATCCATTTGGTCTGTGGCAAGACCTGGGATTCAGGGGCACCTGGGTGGCTCAGCAGGTAGAGCACGCAGCTCTTGATCCCAGGGTCCGTGACTTTGAACCCCACGCTGGACAGTGGAGCCTACTTTATATATAACCTGTATATGTATACGCCCTGCTACAAGCCAAGCTCCTAGCGACATCGGACGGGAAAAACCGTCGCTCGGGAAAAATCAGACCCTGTCAGAAGATCCAAGCGGAGCAGGAGCACTGAGGGCCTGATTCACATTCCCAAAATGGCTCCGTACAAAGGGCCTTCCGCTCCCGGTACCCCACAGCCGCCCTCGACGCAGACACCCTGCGCACCAGGCCTGCAGAGGCGCGCCGGGAGGCAGGCGTGTAACCGGGATGACGCCGGTCGAGACTTCAAGATGAGGTTCAGGGGGAACCTCACGGGGAGGCGGAGCCTGCACACCAGTTTAGGGTGTGTGTGGGTAAGGGGGGGCTCAGGGAGTGGTGTGGGAGCAGGCGGTCGTGACGGGGACGGAGCGTCTCCCGAGATCGTTGCAAAGCCGGGACCTCTGCGTTCTCTTCCTACAGAGAGCCGGCGGTACGGCCCCCGCTGCAATGAGCGCCAGCGCGACTCCCTGAGACGCATGCGCGTCTTTTCTCGCGCCCCAGATGCTGAGTGTGCGCACTGCACTCCCGCCTTCCCTGGAATTCCCTACTCACAATTCCCCAGGCTCGCGCGCTGTCTCCATATGCGCGTGCGCCCGCCATAGTCCCGCCCATAAATCCCGTGGGCCTCTGCGGGGTGGTATTTAAGTATCTCGCTGCCGCCCGTCTGCCTCATTTTTTGTTCACGGTGCCAGGTAAGTATGTGGGTTGTTTACGTTATCTTTTTTAAAAGGTGAAGCGAGGGAAAAATAAAAAGTGAGCGTGGCTTGCCTGAGCACTAATACATTGCATTTATTGGTTGGTGGGGGAGGGGTAAGAGCTCGGCCACGGCCTTGAGTCCACGAAGCAGCCGCGGAGCTTTGTGAAGGACAAGATGGCGATGGCGGGCCGTGCCGGCGGCCCTCTCTGTGATGAGAACCTTTTCACAGACCTGTACTGAGCTCCGTGAGGATAAGACACTCTGAAGAGACGGGCCTTGCACAGCCGAGATGCGACACAGTCGTAGCTCCGGCGGACAAAACGATTGTGAAAAAGCCGGTGTTGATTTAATGTCCTCTTGTCTGCAGGGATTAGGCGCACGTCTGAACGTTAGAATGGAAAAGAGCCGACCTGCTAGGGTAAGTGTGTGGCCCTGTTTTACCCCCTCTTCCTCTGTTGTCGAGTGTACGGGGGCCCTGTGGGAAGTGCTACGGGGATGATACTAAGGATTGAACTCTCTCTTTCTGATGGAGTAGTGGAGAAAGCCTAAGAGTTCTGAGTAGCACCAGCCCTCAGCGAATGTTCGGGTGTTTCGCGCGGAGGCAAGAAGACCGACTGCAAAGTATGAAACTAAGTGAGAGGTGCCCCCCCTTTTTTTTTCCTTCCAGATGTGGTTCAGCTCAAAAGACCTTACGGATTGGAGGATGGGACAAGACCCATCCCTGCAAAGTAAGCATTCCAGTGATGCTCCAGGTGGGTATGCAGTGATTTGCCGCAGTTAAGGGTGGGCACTGTGTCTAGATGGGGTTTGTTCTTGTTCAGATTATGCTGACCACTCTGTGATGAACATAAAAAAGACAAGCATATGGCTGATCTTAAAAGTGATGTCATCTTCCTGCTGAGAAGTGGACCAAGAGTATTCAAGGACCTGTGAATGGCTATTTTTAGGTACATATAATGCCTTCCTTTTCTGTTTCCAGCATCTCCTCCCCAAGCCTGAGGAATCCAGCTGCCTCCAAGGGTGAAGACAGGTAATTTTTTGACCAAATGAGGGGATTGGAGTGTCCTCTCCTGTTTGGCCTACAACCAGGAGAGCAAAATGAGCAGTTTTGCCTTTTTACTCCTTGCAGCTTATTCCTCTTAGAATGACTTTCCTGTGGAGGGAGCGAGCAACCCAACAGTACAGTTAATTCTTGAGATGGTGTGCTCTCCCTCACCCATATGTCACTGTCAGATGATTTGAATAGATATGCTGATCCTCCGTGAGGTACAACAATTAATAGCATGTTAGAGTTCTGATGGCAGTTTCCATTAATGAAGAAACTTTGTTCTAGCCTAGTATTTTTGGATAACCATCTGGTCTCCTTTTGCAGGTCGTCCTGATGGTGGTAACATGTTGATTTACCTTATGGTGAGTAGTTTCTCCCAATACTGTTGTTTTGTTAGCATATATGTGAACCCATCACAGGGTGATTTTTTTTTTTTTTCATGGTGTGGTTTTTATTTGTCTTGTCGTTGTGACCAAAGACTTGATCAGCCCGTATCGCTTTCTGGTTCTTTTCCTTGTAGTGATATTTCTTGATCTATTTCTCTAGATGCCCACTGATGTGTCAGGGTCGAACTCATGGAAAGAGTTAAGGATGGTGAGTACTTGTAACCTTGCTGATTACAGCTTGCCCCAGAGTATAATGCCAATGAAGAGAGCAAGCATCCTGTCTTACCCCTGTTCTAGCCCCAGAGCCAGTAATGGTGAACCCACTGGGGCTAACTGGGTGAGAGGATGAGAATTTGTTCCATAAGGAACTGTCTGAGGTACAGTGTATCCCTGTCAATAGTATTTGCTTGGGTTTTCTTCACTTAAACCCATTAATTATATAGCTAGAATAGCTTTGGCTGTTTTAGATACTTGCTTGGCTAATTACATGATCTTCTTCAGGAGCAGCTTGTTCGTGTATACTACCAAAAGGTCTCCAGAGTTAACAGGTTAGTTGGTTAATGTCTGTGGTTCATGCCACCAAATGGGCAAGTTTCCATGATGAATAAAACTAGCTCACTATGACTCCACAATGAAAACATGTGAACACCTGAGAAACTGGGAAAAGTAGCAATGAGGGGGGTGCCACGTGGAAGGACTTTTCATTACCCACAGCTTTGTCTTTCTCTAGGTGTGGTTACCCATAACCTGCTCATTTGCTCAGAGGTGAGTAGTTTCCATATGTGATACCTGAAGCATATTGGGTACAAAAAAAACACCCTTTGGGGCCTAAACACGTGATGACTTACATGGAATCTCGTTCGGCTGATAACTTGCTGTTGAGATTGGAAATCTGATTTTCCTAGAAATGATGGTTTTAAAGGGGAACGATTTATTGCTGAAGGTAAGCATTACTGACTCCAGTGTGGTTTGTTTCAGGTTCAGCACCTTCTCTGGAGCCCAAGAATGATTTGAGGTAAATGCCTTTGTAATGCTGTCATTTATAGCCATTATGTAAAATTTACTAGGTGTTTTTAACGGGGAGGGGGCGACACTTTGGTCTGGGTAGCTATTCGAAGAAGACATTACTGACTTAATTCAGTCTTGTCTGTGGACACCCTGAACCATCTGTGACAAGCTCCCACTCACCAGTGATGAATGCAATACCGCCCCAGTCTGAACACTGTGACTGAAAGGTATTCTCTGAGCTGTGAGCTTATGTTAGTAAGAAGTGGTAAGTTGGCTGGTGGTTTCTATGTAAAAT
The DNA here is from genome assembly GCF_018350175.1 of Felis catus. NCBI lineage: Eukaryota > Metazoa > Chordata > Mammalia > Carnivora > Felidae > Felis > Felis catus. Next base: position 106,360,520 of record NC_058377.1, on the reverse strand, counting down.
GTGCATGCAGAATACTACATAACCTTTACAGCTGTGCCTTCCCTCTAAGCAATAGGGACCCAGGGGGATGACTGAGAGGCCTATAATTCCCAATCATTCTTTTACAGGTACCCTCAGCCATTTCTCTGCTCAGCTCCAGTCTGAAGTCAGGTGGGTAAACCTAGATACTAGATGGTCCAAATTAAAACTTCCCAGTGAAGAAACAGTCACATGTCTTACTTCCTGTTCTAGTCCCAGAGCCTGTAAAGGTGAACCCACTGGGACTGGCTGGGGGAAAAGAGGAAGCTTGTTCCAGAAGGAACAGTCTGAGGGATTACAAGAGATTTCTAAAGATGGGAAAGGGAAGGACAAGTCACTTTGACGTAGAGTTTTGTTTTGTTTTGTTTTTTTTCCAGGTCTGAAGAAGGAACAAGGCATAGGTAATGGGTAGGTATTTGTCCAAATATTGGTGTTTATTTAATGTTTATTTTTGAGAGAGACCACGGAGACACAGAATCTGAAGCAGGCTAACAGAAAAACAAAAGTATACCTGAAAGTAGGTATTATGTTAGGGGTTTTTTTTTAGAAAGCAAGTGGGGGAAGTGGGGCAGAGGGAAAGAAAATCTTAAGCAGGCTCCATACTGAGTGTGGAGCCCACGTGGGGCTTACCCACATGACCAGAGCCTAAATCAAGAATCATGTTCAACCAACTGAGCTATTGATGCTCTCCAGGGTGAACTAGCTTAAAGGGTAGTCCCTTGTAAACTCCATGTAGTGCATACATTCTTCTTGTCTACCAAGAAAATGCACTTTATTCTGTATAGGAATTCAGTTCTTTATCAAAAGGGAATTTTCGGGGCGCCTGGGTGGCGCAGTCGGTTAAGCGTCCGACTTCAGCCAGGTCACGATCTCGCGGTCCGGGAGTTCCAGCCCCGCGTCAGGCTCTGGGCTGATGGCTCGGAGCCTGGAGCCTGTTTCCGATTCTGTGTCTCCCTCTCTCTCTGCCCCTCCCCCATTCATGCTCTGTCTCTCTCTGTCCCAAAAATAAATGTTGAAAAAAAAAAGTTAAAAAAAAGGAATTTTCAAGTCCTGTTTTTGTACAACCTAGTTATTGTAATTAACATAATTGTTTAACCCTTTCTAAATACAGGTTTAACCTTCATTGTGACTTGTGCATGTAGCTGGATAGAAGGAAATAATCCTGGGGAAGTTGGCAGTATCCAATTTAATGTGTGGCACTTTGCCTGATGCTGTCTAGCTCAGGGAAGCATTGTTCAAGGAGCCTTCTAAGATCTTCCCTCCCCCAATACATGCCTCACTGCATGAAAAGTTTCCTGGCTTTGGGTGATCCTTAGCTCTGCCTTAACTTTGGCAGGCTTAGTTCATAAGGCACAGAGAGCCATAAGGCATAATCACCATTGAGGACCACTCAGACTCAAAATATTGGCTGTCAGAGTTTGGTATTTCACTGCCCTTTTTCTGCGTATAAAATTCCCAACGTTTCAGTGGAGTCTGCTTTCTGTAGGATCAGGCCAGTAGCCCCTGAATTTCTGTTCCTCTAATGAGTTTCTGGGTCTCTACATTCTTCCTTTTATCTGGAATTGTCCTGGTTCTTGTAGGTAACTCAGGGTCCCACTCAAAAGTTCCTGCTAGGAGGTACCTGGCTGGCTCAGAGCATGCAACTCGTGATCTCAGGATCCTGAGTTTCAACCCCATGTTTGGGCAGAGCCAACTTCTAAAGTTTTTTTTTTTAATTGTGAATGTTCATTTTTCAGACAGGGAGACAGAATCCCAAGTAGACCTCATGCTGTCCAGTGCAGAGCCCAACGCAGGACTTGAACTCTGAACCTGAGATAACCTGAGCTGGAATCAATGGTTCGACATATAACAGACTGAGCCAATGAGGTGCCCCTAAAAAAAATTTTAAGTCAATGCTAAAAGGCTTACTTTGGCCAATTATTGTGTTTCTCCTGTTGGTGTAAATATAACTTGATGAGAATGATCCTGCTTGTGTCGGTCTTCCATTTGTTCTTTCCATGGGAAACCAGAACTTCTGTTCACTTAGGACATCTGGTAAGAATGCTCAGTGAACACCTCAATTGACATCAAACATCCATCTTTCCATCTACATGTGCCATTGTTTCTGAGTATAAATTTAGTAAGTGGGGTTAAGGTACATGAATGAGTACTTGAAAATTTACAATCTCATTCAGATGGATTGTCACCTCACACATACCTAATGTTTTCAAGTCTTTGCTTTTTAATTGGCGCTGTTGGGGAGCGGATAGTTCTACTTATGTATAAGTGGGATGCAAATAGGTTGCATAAGAAAAGATACAAGGACCAACTTTTCAAATTGGTGGGGGGGAGAAAAAAGGCTGGGAGGAACACAGGAGAAACCGCTGCCACAAGCAGAATCTGCAGTGCTGACCAGGAAACATCAGGTCACTTGTGTCAAAGCCACTAAGGTCAGGTGGACTTGAAACAAAACAGCAAGCAAGTGTTCAGCTTTTACTACAGACCAGCCACTATGCACACGACCTCTCACCCCAGTACTTACTGTGGGAGGTCTTTGCCAGAAGTATCTTTGGATAAAGGGGAACCAGCAAAGAAGCGACTTGTCCCTGTCACAGAATACCAGGGGAGGAGAGGGTTACTATTCAAAGTCCTAGGTACTTAAACATCAGGCCGGGTGCTATCTCTAGGAGTCTGGAGGCTGCTGCTTCTCTAACCCAGCTGAGGGATTCAGCAAGGAGACGATGGAACCAAAGTTGGATCTAGGCTGGTACAGGGGCCAGAAGGTATTCACTGGAAGAGTCTGGTTGACAATGAAGCCTTCCAGGAATACTATTCTCACCATTTGGCAAATGAATTCAAATTAAGATCCAAGTCAATGGCTACTCTGGCTAAAAGATGAGATAACAGACAATATGGAGGAACGGGGGAGAGGGCTGGAATGATTGAGGCCTGGCTCCTCGAGTTCCTGATGCCTCAGACCACCTTTCCCCTGAGCTTCAGGTACATCCACTTGCCCCTTGACCTCCTTCCCTGATGTATCTAACTGGACACAGTCCCTGGAGTCCCTGTCCTGCCCAGGTCTGCTCCCCCCTGACACAACACCCCGTCTCCCCACCTCCATGAATGGTCACAGCACTGAGCAGCTGCTGTGTCCCAAACCTAGCAGTGTACTGATCACAAGAGCCATGGCCTTGCTTTTGCCTTTGTTGATTGCTGTTTAGTTACATTCTTACAAGAGGGAGGGAAAGGGAAAATAGGACAGTGAGTACATAAGGTAGTGTGAAATAACACAGTGGTTTTCAAGCAGCAGTGACTTCATCCCCCAGAAAAAATTTAACAATCCCTGGAAACGTTTTTGGTTGGTATAACTTTGGGGGTGGTATACTGGCGTCCAGTGGGGAGACCCTACGATGCACAGGCCAGCTCCCTCTCCACCGCTCCAATGAATCATACAGCCCAAAATGTCAATAGTGCTAAGTTGAAGACACCCTGAGATCTGTGAGAAATGCCAGCAGGGAACAAGAATCCGTGATTTGGTAAGAAGGTGGTCAGGGAAAGCGTCTCTGAGGAGGTGACATTTGAGCTAAGATGGGGAGTTCTGGAGGCTAAGGAAGGAACAGCTGATGGGATGAAACGGAGTCACTCAGGATGTATTCTGGAGTAGATGCAACAGGACTAGCGGATGGACTGGATGTGGGGGTGAGTGAAGGGAGCATAAAGGACGTTCCAGTGGGGACAGTAGGGAATGATTTTGGATAGCGTGAGTCTCAGATGCCTCCCTGACACCCAAGGAGTCAAGCAGATGTGGTATGGTATAGGAGTTGCCTGAGGTTGGAGTCTCCACCACTTACTAGCTGTGTGACCTGAAGTGGTTCAGTTTCTCCATCTGTAAAAGATGGAATATGACAGTCACCACTTCTCTCTTAAGGCTGTTACTACATACAAAGCACTTGGAATGGTGCCTGGCATCACTGACCAGTCAGGCTGGAGACAGGGAATCCGTTGTCACCATAGCACCGAAAGCCCAGGCACCAGATGAGAGGCTTTCAGTAGAAAGTGTGAATTCGAATTTCTAGAGAGCCGGGGGATGGGGGGGGGGGGGGTGCGGTTCACACAAATTAGCAAAGGGGGTGGTGGAATTGGTGGCCAAGAGAACTGGTGCTTCTTTTCCAGGAGCTGCAGGAGCTGTCCAAATCCACCCCCGAGTCTCCACGGGAAAGTGGGCCCAGTGGAGCCAGACTTGAGTCCAGGAGACCGTGCTCTCAGACAGCCCTGCCACAAGCCGAAGCAGGGCTTCCGGGACCATCCCCATCTATGCCCCCATTTTTTTTTTAAATGCTTATTTCTTTATTTGGGGAGAGGGGCAGTGAGAGAGAGACAATCCCAAGCAGGCTCTGCACTGTCGGCATAGAGCCTGATGCGCAGCTGGAACTCAGGAACCTGTGAGATCAGGACCTCAGCTGAAATCCAGAGTCGACCCTCAACCCGCTGAGCCACCCAGGCGCCCCTGTACCTCCAACTTGATATGACCTCATTAGGTGTTTGGACGCCGTGAGGTTCTCCTGTCTCTTTAGGACTGTGGTTGTTAATGAATGGGCTTAGGGGGCCCTAAAGAGTCCCCCCAGGAAATGGTATGCAAGACGTGTGTAAGGCAACTCATTTGAGAAAAGCTTCAACAGATTCTCAGAAGGGTTAGGAGATGCAGTTACATTAAAATCAAAATCTTCAAACTGACTAGGCTGTTCTTTGACATGCTCTATATTGTGCTGATTTTTAAGTTTATACCATTTCTTTTTTTTAATACTTTTTTAACATTTATTTATTTTTGAGACAGAGAGAGACAGAGTATGAGTGGGGGAGGGGCAGAGAGAGAGGGAGACACAGAATTGGAAACAGGCTCCAGGCTCTGAGCCATCAGCCCAGAGCCTGACGCGGGGCTTGAACTCACGGACCGCGAGATCGTGACCTGAGCTGAAGTCAGACGCTCAACCGACTGAGCCACCCAGGCGCCCCAAGTTTATACCATTTCTTAAGAACACACACACACACACAAATAGAAAGTCTAAAATTGTTTAATCAATTTATAAACAACAAGAAAAGTACCATTAAAACATTTTATGGGGGGGGGATGTTATAAGCCTTTGAACATGTGACAATGTATAGTGTGTCAGTTTTGTGAAAACAAAACATCAAATTTATTTTATTATTATTTCAATGTTTATTTTTGAGAGACAGAACGCAAGCAAAGGAGGGGCAGAGAGAAAGGGAGACGCAGAATCCGAAACAGGCTCAGGCTCTGAGCTGTCAGCACAGAGCCCAATGCGGGGCTCGAACCCACAAACAGCAAGATCATGACCTGAGCAGAAGTCAGAAGCTTAACCAACTGAGCCACACAGGTGCCCCCAAGACATCAAATTTAAAATGTATGCACACGGAAAGAATACTCTTCCCTTGGCCTCACTCTGCCTGTCATCAAAGCCAGTGATTCTCTGTGATCCCTTCCACTTCCCTCCACCTCTGCCATCACAGCCACCCTGCCCAAATCCCCTCCAGCTCTTGCCTGGAGAATCACAGGAGCCTTCTCCCAGTTTTCCCCAGTAGACCACGAACTCACGAAGCCAAAGGTCCTGTCTGATTTTATCATTGCAGAGTATGTGCTCCATAAGCATAAACAAATGGACACATGGCCTCCCAGGAGCAAAGGTTAATTTCCAAGTTCTTATGGTGCCTGCACTGTCAGTCTCCCATACTTGTACAGAAAGGGGCAGGGTAACAGCAGACTGAGGGTGAAGGAGCCACTCCCCACTTGCCTTGGCTTCAGAGGAGGAACAGGGCTGCTGCTGACTGCAGACCGACCTGAGGAAGCACGGGCCACCAGATCTGTGTTCTGGGATGCTTGGCTGTACATAGCCTGGGGCAGAAGGTGAAGCCCGCTCAGCTAGGGGGCTGTGGCCTTGCCCGAGGTTGGGTCCAGTAGAATTTGGAGAAGGTTCAGACTGAAATAAACTGAATGTTGCTTTTGCCCCTGTATTGGTTTTTATTGCTGTTGAAACCAATTACCACAAACTCAGTGGCTTAAAACATAACAACTTATTATCTTACAGTCCTGGAGGTCGGATATCCAAAACAGGTCTCAGTGGGCTAAAATCAAGCTGGGTCCGCAGGACTGCATTCCGTTCTGGAGGCTCTAGGACAGAGAATCTGTTTCCTTGCCTTTTCCAGCTCCTAGAGGCTGCCCACATCCATCTGATGACCTCCTTCCATCTTCAAAGCTAGCAATGGCTCATCCACCTTATACGTGCTCCATCACTCTGACGCTGGCTCCTGCCCCCCTCTGACCCTGGTGAGGACCTTTGTGATTACAGGCACCCACTAGATAATCCCAGATAAACTCTCCTTCCCCCAACTCTTGATTTAACCACATCTGCAAAGTACCTTTTGCCATGTAACGTAACACATTGAGAGGTTCTGAGAATTAGCACGGGAGTATCTTTATTGGAGGCAGTATTCTACCGGCCACACCTCCTTAATTCAGCCCTCCCTGGAGGCTCTGGATTTACATATGGGAACCTTTACAAACTGCCTGTTTATTAGCATCAGGGACACAATGCTGAGAGCCTTGCTCTCTAAAATTATAGATTATAGAAATTTTGCTAGTTGAAAGCCTGTCAGTGAGAACAGAAGGTCCCATCTAGTCACCTTGACACAGACAACGGCCTCTATTTCCAGCCCGGGCGTAGAGCTTCAGTGAAGGAGATTTCCAACAGAACGTTCCACATTAAAAAAAAAAAAAAAAAAAAAAAAGAACGCTCCACATTTATATTAATATACTTTCCAAGGAAACGGGACCTCAAGTCCTTTCTCAGCTCCGGCCTGATCATCAATCCTTTTCATACAGCCGGACTTCGCCTTGAGCCTACAAAAGAACTGCTTCGTTTACATTTTATCTACACTGGCCTCAGCCAGTCTCTCCCACCTGGGTTTAGGAATCGGGACCCTCCAAAACGCCTTTCTCCGGGCATCTCTTCCCTTGTGTGAAGGGCGCACGGTGGACGATGCGTCGTAAACGGCAAGATGTAAGTGGCTTGGGGGTGGATGGTACAGTCAAGGAGGAGGCGCGGAAGGGAGGGGAGCCCTAGAATGAGAGGGGAATGCAGCCCTAAAGCCCAACCTCAAGTGGGTTCTCACTACCGCCGTATAAGCGCGTTATTAGTCCTCAGTTAACAGAAAAAGATTCCAAGCAACCGGCCTTATGTCATCAAGTCAGGAACTGGCGAGCAGGGATCCCAATCCAGTTCTTCGGACTCCGAAGCCTGTACTTGGGATCGATAAACAAACGTCCCGGGGAAGGGCGCCACCACCTACCGAAACGCCTTCCACCCACTCACCGAGAGCGCCGCGCGGCCTGCAGGCGGGGAGACAGGCCCGAGCCTGGGAGGCAAAGAGACCACGCCCATATTGAAATCCAGACTTGTATGTGGACCAATCCCAAGAAAGAAAGTCATTGGTAGGGCGGGGTTATGTAAAACACGTGGAGAGAGCGCAGGCAGGCAATGCAGCAAAGACCACTATTTAAGATCTTTTTTAAAAAAATCTAACTATTATTATAAAGGAAGGATAATGAGACGTTGAATTTAAGAAGTATCACATATTTCAAGGTAATCTAATCATTATGTCATAGAAATCGCCACAATCGTAAAAGCTATAGTAAGGGTAAGGGTTGCCAGGAGCCGGCTGCAACGGTATCGCTTCTCGGCCTTTTGGCTAAGATCAAGTGTAGTATCTGTTCTTATCAGTTTAATATCTGATACGTCCTCTATCCGAGGACAATATATTAAATGGATTTTTGGAATTAGGAGATGGAATAGGAGCTTGCTCCGTCCACTCCACGCATCGACCTGGTATTGCAGTACTTCCAGGAACGGTGCACCCCCTCTTGGGGGAACAATAAAGGTTTCAAAAGAAAGAACGTTGTTTTTAAGACAGCTTTAGCTCTAGATTTAAGGAGTTGTGATTTCTTCTTCAACACACTAAGCCAACGGGGCTGCCAAATAGTTTCATTGATGTCTGGCTTTTAACCCAAGTTATGACTTCCTTTGACTTGTGAGCTCGCGCATCCCCACCCTCCTCTCCACCCGCCCCCCCCCCCTCCCCGTGGGCTCCGCGCTGGTAACTCAGAAATTGGAGTCTTTTTCCGGTTTTGTGTCTTTTCCGCCGGCCGTGCTCTTTGTCAGATAGAAGTGTATTAACGTTAATAAGAGTAATATGTTGCTTAACGGGGAACGTTCTGATACAAGCAAGTAAAGTAATTTGAGAACGATCCCCGTTGTTTCTTACTCTGCGTGCAGAAATTGTTTCCCTGGTATGTTTATCGATGTGTTTCTCCCCAAGGCAGTTTCTATTTGGTAAAGTAACTTTCTCGGTCTGGGAGCTGGAGTAGCAACTTTTTTTCTCTTGCACTTTTAGAAAATGCGTTCTTTAAAGGGTTCAAAAACGATTTGCAGGGTTGTTTTATCCTGGATTATAAAGGGGAACTCTCGGGGGGGCCGGCCCAGCCTAGCCTAAACCCCAGATGTATCCCCGAGTTTACAATGAGAGGAAACCGCCCACCAACAAAGGGGACGTCTCGCAAAATAAAGGAGTAATTTAAAGAAAGACTTTTAAGGTTAAGGTGGAGTTTAGATTTGATTTAATGTTGTAATAGGCTCAATACAAACTAGGACTGTGGAGGGGAGACAAAGGGGTCAATATCCAGTGTACCCTGTGAAGTAGACATCGTGCTTGTTACCTTGGTAATAACGTTTGCATAAGTGTGGAATGTTGTGCTCAGAACCCTCATTCACAGCTCTGCAGCTGAGCTGGAAATCGAGGCTGCTTCTCTGTGAGGCCTTGTGCAGGCAAGAGTGCGATGCTTTATTTCTTACTGATAAAATTTTAAACGGGCAAATTTCTGGTACTCTAATCTCAGAGAACAAAACCTCTGTAATAAAATTGTAGTCATTCACAGGAAGGGTGGTTACATTTATGCAGCAGCAGCTTGTACCTGGGAGAAATACTGTTAATTTTGCAGTTTTATTCTCAGTTGGAGCTGATGTTTTTTACCATCACCAAACCTCAATGCGAGGAAATAAAAACGACGCAGCTACCTCCACTTTCTAGGTTTCTATTTTAAGATCATCGGTTTCATTTTCCCCATCCTTCGTCGGTTTGTGGCTTTTACGCTCGAGGTTGAAGCCATGCGCCTCAGTGATTTTTTTTTTTTTTTTCTAAAGTGTGCTCGTCTTTCTTGTACAGAAAACATATTACACGATGCTTTGGAGCAGGGAGGCGCCTTCCACTCCAAGTACACAACTGTCAAGTTACTCTCCAGATCTCCACCAGCACCCCCAGAGTTCGTAAAGCAAAACCAGCTGCAGAAGGCAGGGGACCAGGGTGATCTTTACTCTTCTCTTTTTTATTATTTTAAGTTTGTATTTATTTAAGTGATCGCTACACCCATCGTGGGGCTTTAGAACTTACGATACGGAGATCAAAAGTCACGAACTCCTTCCACCCAGCCAGCCAAGGGCCCTTCTTCCGGCTTTTTAAACGGCAAGAGAGGGCGTTCATCCGGATCAAACGCGGCGCGCTGGTGACGCAACGCTGCGCCGGAAGTGCGAGCCGTGGGCTGCTGGGCTCCGTTATGGCGGCTGCTGGGGCACGCTGGAACCATGTGTGGGTGGGCACCGAGACCGGGATCCTGAAAGGTGGGTGGCCGGGCCCAGCATCGGGAAGGCGGGGGGGTGTCCCTCGCTCGCGACCCCGGCGCGACTGACGCCCGCCTCCCGCAGGGGTGAACCTTCAGCGCAAACAGGCGGCGAACTTCACGGCGGCAGGACAGCCGCGGCGCGAGGAGGCGGTGAGCGCCCTGTGCTGGGGCGCGGGCGGCGAGACTCAGGTGAGCGGCCGCTGGTCGGTCCCGAGCTGGGGGGGGGATTTACGGTGCGGCAGCCTCGCTCTGGTCGCCATCCTGCCCTCCTCTGCCCGCAGATCCTGATGGGTTGCGCCGACAAAACAGTGAGGTACTTCAGCACCGAGGAGGGCAGATTCCAGGGCCACAAGCACTGCCCCGGCGGGGAGGGCACGTTCCGAGGCCTCGCCCAGGTCGACGGGTAAGACCGAGCCCCTCGCTGAACGCTCAGGTCGTAGGGACAGCGTGGAGGCTCTCGCGGGACTGCCGAATATTGGGCAATCAACCCTTAGGGACCCCAGCCTGGGCTGAGTGACAGGCCAGGTGCTATTGAACACCTGCTTATTAATAGGCATTGGACGAAATGCAAAGGCTGCAGGCAAACCAGACACGTGCAGTACCTGCCTTCATGAGTTTGCATCAAGGGTATTTTTCCTGGCTCCATAGCTTTTTGGATGACCCTGAGCAGGTCACTGAATAGTTTAGAGTATGTTTGAAAATGGAGACTAACAACCACCAACGAGACGGTGAAGTTCCCAAAGGAAAGGATAGGAAAGTGTTAGTGGTTAAGTAACTGGGGGTAGCTTTCTTCCAAAGAGGGAGAAGGCTGTGAACAGGCTGTGTGGGTTTGGTGGTGTTCTGAAAACTGACTAGTCGAAGTGCCTGTGTAGGTGAGTCACTTGAACTGAGCCATGAAGGATGGGTAGAATTTTGACAGGAGGAGAAAGGAGTAAGCGCGTTTCAGAAAGAGACTGCTGCCTGGGCTGAGGCCAAGGATTGGTGTCAGGCTACATGGTAATTTCAGGCAAGGTAAACAGCATTTGGGGGTGGAAACCGAGGGCGCGTTTTAGTACAAGATGGGCAAGGTAGGTAGTGATTAAATGTGAAGGCCTTTCAGCGTCAGACTGAGAGATTTGCACTTATGATTTTGCAGGTGGTTTTGAGCGAGGAGGGGTGTGGAGAATGGGTTGGAAAGAGTGGATGAGAACCTCTTGCCAAAGCCCAGGCAAGCACCGCCACAGCCTGAACCGAGGCGGGGAGGGTGGGCAGATGTGAAAAAGAACATAGGCTCAGGCTTTACACAGATCCTGGGGGAGGCTTGCTTGGGGAGGGGGTGTGTGTTTTAGGGAGAGATTGACATTTAGTGTCTGGAGTGCCAAACAGGGAGCTTGAGAGAAGAAGCTAGTGTTTGACTTTGGCCAGACCCGAACGTGAGACCAGTCCCACTTCAGCTCTTTCAGAGCTACTGATCCTGACCCCTGGTGACCCACCCAAGGTTCAGAAAACCCGGCAGGGCCGGCTGCCCCCAGATAATAGCAAAGGCACTCTGCTTTGGAGTATCACACGCTTGACTTTCCAGCTCTGGTTCTGACATTTAGAGCTGTGTGGGCAAATCTTTTTACACTTCTCAGAGCTTGAGTTTCCTCACTTACAAAACTGAGAAACCATCCCCCGTTGAGGATATTAAATAACAAACATGGGAGGAGGGAGTCTAGTTAATGTGAATCTGGGGGTGGGTTGACTAGGGCCCAGAGAACACTTGAAATTCATACTTACTTACTTTTTGTTGTTGTTGTTTACTCTAACCTCCCTCTGCCCACAGCACCCTCATCACATGTGTGGATTCTGGGATTGTCCGGGTCTGGCGTAACAATGACAAGGAAGCATCCTCTGACCCAGTAAGGCTCCCCTGCCCTGCCAGTGATGGGGAAGATGAGGGCCCGGGTAGGAACCGAGGGAGGGCTTTGGGGGAAGAGGGTTTTTTGTTTGTTTGTTTCTTTGTTTTGTTTTGTTGTTGTTGTTTTTAATTTACATCCAAATTAGTTAGCATATAGTGCAACAATGATTTCAGGAGTAGATTCCTTAGTGCCCCTGACCCATTTAGCCCATCCCCTCCTCCCACAACCCCTCCAGTAACCCTCAGTTTGTTCTCCATATTTATGAGTCTCTTCTGTTTTGTCCCCCTCCCTGCTTTTATATTATTTTTGTTTCCCTTCCCTGATGTTCATCTGTTTTGTCTCTTAAAGTCCTCCTATGAGTGAAGTCATATGATATTTCTCTTTGACGGACTAATTTCACTTAGCATAATACCCTCCAGTTCCATCCACGTCGTTGCCAACGGCAAGATTTCATTCTTTTTGATTGCCGAGTAATACTCCATTGTATAGATATACGACATCTTTATCCATTCATCCATAGATGGACATTTGGGCTCTTTCCATACCTTGGCTATTGTTGATAGTGCTGCTGTAAACAGGGGGGTGCATGTGCCCCTTCAAAACAGCCCACCTGTATCCCTTGGATAAATACCTAGTCGTGCAATTGCTGGGTCGTAGGGTAGTTCTATTTTTAGTTTTTTGAGGAACCTTTGTACTGTTTTCCAGAGTGGCTGCACCAGCTTGCATTCCCATGGGGGAATAGGATTAAGGACTCCGGAACTGACTCTCATCTCCTGTCTCTTTCAGCTCCTGGAGCTGAGTGTGGGTCCTGGGGTGTGCAGGATGCGCCAAGACCCAGCACGCCCGCACGTGGTTGCCACGGGTGGGAAAGAGAATGCTTTGAAGGTGTGGGACCTACAGGGGTCGGAGGAGCCTGTGTTCAGGGCCAAGAATGTGAGTGACAGTGGTGGGAGGGGCTGGGGCTGAGGTTCAAGGAGGCTGAGGCCGCTGAGTTGGGGGATGATGGTGAAGAGCTGAAGGACAGGGCCTATGAGCCCTCCTGCAACCTGTCCCCCCTCTATCCACCCCACCAGGTACGGAACGACTGGCTCGACCTGCGGGTTCCCATCTGGGATCAAGATATACAGTTCCTTCCTGAATCTCAGAAGCTTGTCACCTGCACAGGGTACCATCAGGTGAGGTACTGCCCCACCTCTACCTCCTCCGGGGCTTAAGCAGCCTCCTAGAGAAACCACGAAACAACCTGCCTGGTGGCACAGGCCGACCTTCATCCTCTGTCTCTGAGCTCCCAGAGGGAGCATTCCCACCCCCCCCGCCACTCCCTGGCCCCCGACCATCCCAGCCCCATGGCTGAGCCAGAGACCTTCTGGTACATTGTAGGATGAGTTTTCTGAACTGTGACCCTTCCTTCGCTTCCAATGTGGAAAGGAGGAGAGAAGAAGGGAGAATTCTGCTTCTTTCACAGTAGAATCCCACGGTCCAGGTGTCATGAGAGGACACTGGGTTGGGTGTCAGGGGAACTGGGTTCTGGTCTTGATGCAGCGTCTGATTTGCTTTGGGACCCAGGCCTGACCCACTCCTCTGCATCCTCGGCTCCTTGGCTTTTTTTTTTTTTTTTTTTTTAATGTTTTCATTTATTTTTGAGACAGAGACAGACAGAGCATGAGCAGGGGAGGGGCAGAGAGAGAGAGAGAGAGAGAGAGAGACAGAATCTGAAGCAGGCTCCAGGCTCCGAGCTGTCAGCACAGAGCCCGACGCAGGGCTCGAACTCAAGGACCGCGAGATCATGACCTGAGCCAAAGTCTGACGCTCAACCGACTGAGCCTTCCAGGAGCCCCCTCAGCTCAGCTTTATAGGAGGGAGGGCAGGCGGGCCCGACTGGAGATCTTTACAGCTGGCCTCATTTGAAGTCCTAAGATCCCGGCAGGACTGGGTCCCTGTGTTTGTCCCATTTCCTTTGCTCCTGCATACTGAAATCTGATCTTGGGGATGTGTCGCTGTTCAAAACACACTGTGAGGGCTTACTCTCCCCTCTGTTGCTCAGGCTAAATTTCTCTGCCTGAAATTCAGTAGTCTCTGAAAATTGGACTGGCTTGCCTTTTCATGCCAAGATGGGAGTATGGAGGGGTGGAATGCCCACACATGTGGACCCTGGAAATGCTGTCACCCCCCCTAACCTGGGGGACCTCTCTCCCTAAGCAGATCTCCTCTGCCCACTCTTCCCTGACACTCAGAGCAAGAGGGGGGTACGTTTCAGATGAGAAAGTTTCTCTAAGAGTGGGTCATAAGAAAGCAGTGTATGAAGGAGGGAGTGAAGATACAGACAATCCAGGGACGGGTATGTGGCGTGAGGGTGCTCTCGTGATGCTTCGGTGTTCTCCAGGTCCGTGTCTACGATCCAGCCTCTCCCCAGCGTCGGCCAGTCCTAGAGGCCACCTACGGAGAGTATCCACTTACGGCCATGACCCTTACTCCCGGGGGCAAGTAAGTGTTGAGAGGACACAGAGTGGGGCTCGGAGAGGACTCTAGGAGGCTCCTGCTGACCCCACCCACCTCTGGTCTTCTCCTTAGTTCAGTGATCGTGGGCAACACTCATGGGCAGCTGGCAGAAATTGACCTTCGGCAAGGTGAGTGGACTAGGGAGCCTTGCAGGAGGGGAAGAGGTGGGAGGAAGGGCAAGATTCCCTCTGAAGGGGTACAGTGGCATGGTGGAGCCCTCATTCAGGTGCTGATTGCCTGGGTTCAAATCCTGGTTCACCAGAAGCTGTAGGGTCTTGGACAAATTACTTCAGTTCTCTGTGACATTAGCTCCTCCACCTGTAAAATGGAGATATTAATGACAACTCCTGTCCCCACCTTATGCTGAGGTATAAATATTGAAACATAAAGCGACTTGAAACGGTAAACAATGGTTGTTGGCTGGCCGGCCAGTGCTGATGCCTCCCCCTCTCCTCCAGGACGCCTACTGGGCTGTCTGAAGGGGCTGGCAGGCAGTGTCCGAGGATTACAGTGCCACCCTTCAAAGCCCCTACTAGCCTCCTGTGGCTTGGACAGAGTCTTGAGGGTGCACAGGATCCGGAATCCACGGGGTCTAGAGCATAAGGTGAGAGCTGGCTGCCTTGTGTGCCCCAAGCCACGTTTCCGTTTCAGTGTCCCTAGCTCCTTATGGCCCCTCTTGGTTTTGTAGGTTTATCTCAAGTCTCAACTGAACTGCCTCCTCCTGTCAGGCAGGGATGACTGGGAGGTAAGCAGCTGGGTCTTGGAATGTGGGAGCAAGGGCACAGATGTGAGCACTTCCCCATGGAGAGAAAAAAGAAACAGCTGGAACACAGCCAGAACTGTCTGCCTGTCAGCCAAGTTACTTAAGTTCTCTGAGGGGGGTTAATAGTTATAATCCTGGCAGGGCTACTGCAAAGGGCCACATAGGAGCATGGATGGGAATAGTGTCCGGGAGCAGGAAATGAAAGTGCTTTCCCAACTAGATCCTCCTTCTCCGGGCCTCTGTTACTGTGCCCCCGATTCCTAAGTTTTCTCCCACTCACCAGGATCAGCCCCAAGAGCCTCAAGAGCCCAAAAAGGCGGCCCTAGAAGACACAGAGACAGATGAACTTTGGGCCTCCTTGGAGGCAGCCGCCAAGCGGAAGCTCCCTGATTTGGAGCAGACCCAAGGGGCTCTCCAAACCAGACGGAGAAAAAAGCAGCGGCCTGGATCCACCAGCACCTGAAGAGCCTGTGCTCACTTTGTAAATAAACAGTTTAACACCCACCATGACCCTGAGCCTTTTGTGATGGGAGAATGGAAAGTGGACTGGCTGCTCCCAGCGCTGGTGCAGCAGGATAGCTGATGTCATAAAAGCCAGGCGCGGAGCCTGGTGGGCTGGCGTGGGCGGCACGGAGTTCGGGGCCGCTCGGGACCATGGGCTGCTGCCAAGACAAGGACTTTCAGACCTCCGATGATCAGGCTCAGGAGGCTGATTCGGAGGAAGTCGAAGGTGAGACCCAAGACACACCAGCGGGACCCAGGGAGCGGGAGAAGGGGCTGCGCCGAAGGGGATCGCCCGGGAGGTTGGACCGGGGAGGGTAGAGCAGAGCTCAGTGGCCTCGTCATCCCCGCAGGCACCGAAGAGGTCGATATGGACTCGCCGGACCAAAAGACTCTCAAGTCGAACGAAAGCCTTCTGATCACCGTGCTGTGGCGGCGGCTATCCCTGTGCAGCCGTCGGGGCTCTCGTTCAAACAAGAGGCACTCAGTCCAGAGTCAAAAGCATGCGTTACAGCAGAGCAAGCGGGAGGGGATCCTGGAGGAGCCGGAGAAGGGGTGACCCCGACCTGCTCTCAATCTGCCCCAGCCTCCGGAGAATAAAGTTTCTAACGTGTACCTTTCCTATCTTGCTTGTCTCCGCTGCCCGCTCTGGGCTCACTGGACACCGCCGGGGCTCTTTAAGGCCCCTCCCCTGAGGCTGGCCCAGCCCCCTGGGCCCCAGCTCTGGTTCCTCAGGGGCGGGGTCACAGGCGGCCTAGCCAATGGGAGGACGGAGTTGCTCTTGCGTTTTGGTGGGGGGGCGTGTCTCTCTGGTTGCTGTGCTCCAAAAGGTGTGGCACCGCCTTCTCGTCACCGGGGGTGGAGTTACGTGTGGGTGACGTGGCGGCTTCTAGGCTTTGGTCGGGTTTCGGCGGCTTTAGCGCTTGGGGAGGAGGCGGTGACCACCCGGGAGACTGTGGCAGTGGTGGCGGCGGCAGGCGGCAGAGAGGAGGTAGGACTCGCTCTAGAAGGGGTCTGGCCACCGTGTCCGCTCTGGGCAGCGGCTTTCCGGGGGCGGCGACGGTGGGGGGGAAGGGAACCTGGGGCGAGCGGGCAAGTCCTGCCGGCCCGGCTCGGGCTGAGGGAATACTTCGTCGTCCAATCAGGAAAGCCCCTGTTGAGAAAGACGTCGGCATTAGCTAATCGGTGGTCGCAGTCCCCCAGAAGGCGGGATTTGGGCGGGGGTGGGACTTCCTGTTTCAAATAAACACCTAGAGATTTTTCCCCCTTCCGCCCACCGAAGTGTGTCCTCCTCAGGAGGTCCGTCACCGTTTCTCCCTGAGGAGCCGAAGGGATCCGCGGATACGAGAGGGCCCGGTTAGGGCCTGGGGCAGTTGCACAGGCCGGGCTGGAGCCTCGGGGCCACGGGACCTGCCTCTGGCCCTGTCTCTGTTTCAAGGCCCCCGGCCCGCGCTCTGGCCGCCGGAGCCAAGTTGGAAGAAGAGTCTGAGGAGGGGGAACCGATTGGGTCGGAGAGCGGGCCCCTGCCCGCCGTGGGCCGGCCCCAGGATCTGCGGGTAGCTTTGGGCGCGAAAGTCCGTGCCAGGTGCAGAAGGGACCCGAGGATTTGCTGGCTGGGGCGGGGGGAGGGTGGGGGAAGGATTTATGGGGAAGGAGGCTGCCTAGGGAATGACACTCTCCCCTCCACAACAGTCCGAGGTTATGCGTCTCAATGATCCCGCGGAAACGCTACGGGTCTAAGAACACGGATCAGGGTGTCTACCTGGGTCTCTCAAAGACACAGGTCCTGTCCCCTGCAACTGCTGGCAGTAGCAGCAGCGACATCGCCCCTCTGCCCCCCCCAGCGGCCCTGGTCCCTCCCCCTCCCAACACCATGTCTTGCCGGGATCGGACCCAGGAGTTCCTGTCTGCCTGCAAGTCCCTGCAGAGCCGTCAGGTAAGGACCAGGAGTGGGAAAGGCAGGAGCGAGCCTTACTGAAATCTGGTCCCTCCAGCGCTGTTGAGGGACTGAATCTTGGGGGTGACGCGATGGAGAGCTGATCGAGCTTGGGGGGGGGGGGGGCTGGAGGATCTACTAAGCAACAGGGAATGGGGTGGGCCAGCTCTCTAGAGGCAAGGACCTAGACTTTTTTTGTGTGAGAAATCCCCCAGAGGGTAGGGTTGTTACTTTGCAAGGAATATCTCAGGGTGAGAGGTGGCTGCAGTATTTTTGGTTTGGGTAAGGAACACGTTCTAGAAAGAGCCTTTAGCTCAGAGACAGGCACTTTGAATACTGGTTCTGGAATAGTCCTTACCATACGTTTGCTCTGTGACCACAGAGTGTTGGGCCAGGAAGTCTAGTGGGACCTCAGTTTTTATATCTGTAAAATGAAGTTTTCCTGATAAGTAACTTTTGTCAAAATTCCTTCGCAGTGCTTTTTAAAAAATTAGATTCCCTGGTTTCAGTCCAGACTTTGTGAATCAAAGTGGGCCCTGAGTGACTGTAATTTGAAAGATTTTTACTGCTCTTCTGTATGATCGCCAAGAGCTTCCCAGTTATCCTCTTTGATTTCCTGACTGGAGAAACAATGTTAATAGTGCCTGTCGTTTATTTAGTGCTTATAACGTACCAGGTATATGACTAAAGTACTTTATCGCCCTGATGCTGCTTGATTCCAGCAACTGCATTTTATACAAGAGGAAATAGATATTCAGAATGGTGCATGTCACGTGCCCCAACCCCTCCAGCTACTAAGTGGTGGAGTCGAGATTTGAACCTGGGTCCACCTGTGCTCAAATCTGAGCTCTGCGTGACAACTACTGACAAGATTAGACTGTCCGGTACAAGAGCTAGAGAGAATTTAGTGGGCACCTGAGGAATAGCGAAAGCTGGAAATGGGGAGGGGGAACTAAAGCTTCACCTCTTGATGTTGCTTTTCAGAATGGAATCCAGACAAACAAGCCGGCTCTGCGTGCTGTCCGGCAGCGTAGTGAATTTACCCTCATGGCCAAGTAAGTTGAGAGACGTTACGTGGTGGGCTGGTGCGGTGTCTGGGAAGGAGTTGGCTTGCCTCTGGTGGCCTTGGCTGTGAGGGAGCTAATGTGGGAATAGGAATGGGTCCTGTCCTGCTCTTTCTCCTAGTGCCCTCACTAATGCTTGCTTCCAGGCGCATCGGGAAAGACCTCAGCAACACATTTGCCAAGCTGGAGAAGCTGACGATCTGTGAGTTCTTGGGGTCTTTCAGAGATGGGGCAGTGAACCAAAGAGCTCTAAGGAACCGGACTCCCTGAGCCTTGTCTTTGACCTCACCCGTCCTGGCCTCATTTGTCTCTACAGTGGCAAAGCGCAAGTCCCTCTTCGATGATAAAGCCGTGGAAATCGAAGAGCTAACTTACATCATCAAACAGGTGAGCTGCCAGCTGTTGGGAGCTAGCATTCCAGTCAGATCGCTTTCATCCATTTCCCCTTGTCTTGGAGGTCCAGAGCGAGTTTCTGGAGCCAGCCCCAAAGACCTTGCTCATCCATTGAGTCAGTGGACACTCTTTGGTCATGTGCTGTGTACAAAGCCCTGCTGGGCCCTTGCCTCCCAAACCTGAGGCAAGAATTCCACCCTGAGGGCTTATTGTCTGTAAGGGGTATCTAGTCCCGTACATTCGTACTTAGAATGAGTAGAAGGCAAGTGGCACAAAACAGAGCTTCAAAAAGATGAATGAGACAGTCTGAGGACGCTGGGACAAAATATTACAGAGGTGGGTGAAACCTGAACTGGTGTCAAGGCTTGTGTAGAGGCAGTGGAAGAACATTCCAGACAAAGGAAGCAGGGTTCAGAGGCATGGCTTATAAAAGAAAGTTCACGTCTTTGCTCAGATGTTGTTTGCCCAGGGAGGCCTACCCTGAGCGTGTTGTTTAGTGCTCCAGTGCCCCAAACTGTGCTTTTTTTTTTTTTTTTTTTTAATATGAAATTTATTGACAAATTGGTTTCCATACAACACCCAGTGCTCATCCCAAAAGGTGCCCTCCTCAATACCCATCACCCACCCTCTCCTCCCTCCCACCCCCCATCAACCCTCAGTTTGTTCTCAGTTTTTAACAGTCTCTTATGCTTTGGCTCTCTCCCACTCTAACCTCTTTTTTTTTTTTTTTCCTTCCCCTCCCCCATGGGTTCCTGTTAAGTTTCTCAGGATCCACATAAGAGTGAAACCATATGGTATCTGTCTTTCTCTGTATGGCTTATTTCACTTAGCATCACACTCTCCAGTTCCATCCATGTTGCTACAAAAGGCCATATTTCATTTTTTCTCATTGCCACGTAATATTCCATTGTGTATATAAACCACAATTTCTTTATCCATTCATCAGTTGATGGACATTTAGGCTCTTTCCATAATTTGGCTATTGTTGAGAGTGCTGCTATGAACATTGGGGTACAAGTGGCCCTATGCATCAGTACTCCTGTATCCCTTGGATAAATTCCTAGCAGTGCTATTGCTGGGTCATAGGGTAGGTCTATTTTTAATTTTCTGAGGACCCTCCACACTGCTTTCCAGAGCGGCTGCACCAATTTGCATTCCCACCAACAGTGCAAGAGGGTTCCCGTTTCTCCACATCCTCTCCAGCATCTATAGTCTCCTGATTTGTTCATTTTGGCCACTCTGTCTGGCGTGAGGTGATACCTGAGTGTGGTTTTGATTTGTATTTCCCTGATAAGGAGCGACGCTGAACATCTTTTCATGTGCCTCCAAACTGTGCTTTTTATAGCACTTGATACTTTCTAACATTCTGTATCATTAACTCACTTACATTTATTTTATTTATTTTTTTTAATTTTTTTTTTCAACGTTTATTTATTTTTGAGACAGAGAGAGACAGAGCATGAACAGGGGAGGGGCAGAGGCAGAGGGAGACACAGAATCTGAAACAGGCTGCAGGCCTGAGCGGTCAGCACAGAGCCCGATGTGGGGCTCGAACTCACAGGCCGTGAGATCGTGACCTGAGCCGAAGTCCCAAAGTCGGACGCTTAACCGACCAAGCCACCCAGGCGCCCCTCACTTACATTTATTGTTTCCGTTCCCTCTCATCTACCTCATCCCAGCCCCCAACCAAAAAAAAAAAAAAAAGAAAAAGAAAAAAAGAGAAAAATATAAGTGCCACAAGAGCGGAGAGTTTTTTCTTGCTATTTTTTCGTCTTGCTCATAGATGTATCCCAGTTGCCTGTAATAGTGTCTGGTGTAGAAAAGGTGCTCTGTATTTGTTGACTGAATGACCGCCGGGGGGAAATACCAGCCTGGAGCATGGATGGGCAGAGAGGCCAGGGAGGAGGCTGCTGCCGCTGTCCAGTGAAAAGATGATGGTGGCAAAGGCCAGGGCAGACGTGTTCAAGAGGTGCCATGCAGGGTAGGAGAGAGAGGATACCATGAACTATTGGGGCGCTATTGCATAAGCTTTGGAGAATCACAGCCTGTTCTCAGACAGTCCATTGGTTATGGTGTACCCTTGGGTAAGCTGCCTGACTACTCTGAGCGTCAGTGCCCTCGGAAATAAGAGGGGGCTGATAACAGCACCCACCTCGTAGGGTGGATGCGAGGATTCAGTTGTTTGTTTTTGGAGTCACTCACGTGATTGAGTGAGTTTTAGCCGCCTGGTTCTGGGGGACTCCCCAGTGAACAAGACAGATGGGGTACCTCCCCTTGAGGATTTCCTATCTGAAACTCGACAAGTAGAATTTGTCAGATGACTTCAGGGTAGTGAATCCCATTAAAGACGTAAGGGAAGTGAGTTCTTCAGGGTAGGGGCCTACTTTAGATGGGGTGATATAAGATCATCTGTGAGGGGCGCCTGGGTGGCTCAGTTGGATGAGCGTCTGACTCTTGATTTCAGCTCAGGTCGTGATCCCAGGATCACGGGATCGAGCCCCATGTCAGGCTCTGTGCTGAGCATGGAGGCTGCTTAAGATCCTCTCTTTCTTGGGGCGCCTGGGTGGCTCAGTCAGTTGAGCATCTGATTTTGGCTCGGGTCAGGATCTCAACAGTTCTTGGGTTCAAGCCCTGGGTCAGGCTCTCTGCTGTCAGCACAGAGCCTGCTTTGGATCCTCTGGCCCCGTCTCTGCCTCTCCTCCACTCTCTCAAAATAAATTAAAAAAAAAAATTTTTTTTTTAAGATCCTCTCTTGGGGCGCCTGGGTGGCTCAGTCAGTTAGGCGTCCGACTTCGGCTCAGGTCATGATCTCACGGTCCGTGAGTTCGAGCCCCGCGTCGGGCTCTGTGCTGACAGCTCAGAGCCTGGAGCCTGTTTCAGATTCTGTGTCTCCCTCTGCCTCTGACCCTCTCCCGTTCATGCTCTGCCTCTCTCTGTCTCAAAAATAAAAGTTAAGGGGCGCCTGGGTGGCGCAGTCGGTTAAGCGTCCGACTTCAGCCAGGTCACGATCTCGTGGTCCGTGAGTTCAAGCCCCGCGTCGGGCTCTGGGCTGATGGCTCAGAGCCTGGAGCCTGTTTCCGATTCTGTGTCTCCCTCTCTCTCTGCCCCTCCCCCGTTCATGCTCTGTCTCTCTCTGTCCCAAAAATAAAAAAAAATAAATAAAAAAAAAATAAAAGTTAAAAAAAAATTTTTTTTTTAAAAAGATCCTCTCTTTCTTCCTCTCCCTCTGCTTCTTTCCCCTGCTCACACTCTCTTTCTCTCTCTAAAATAAAATTAAAAAGAAAAGGAAAGGAAAGGATAGTCTGTGAGAAGTGACTCTGAGACCTGAATGGTAAAGGAAAAGCCAGTTATCCAAAGATCTGGTGGGAGCACTTTCCAGAAAATGGGAATAGCAAAGGGAAAGGCCCTGAAGGGTGGGCCACCTTAATGCATCTGATAAACATGTAAGAAGCCAGTGTGGCTGCAGCAGAGCAAGTGAGAAGGAGACTGGGAGGGGATGAGGTTGGGGAAATGGGCAGGGCTGGACCACACAGAGTCAGGTGTAAGCTGCGCAAAGAATTCGGTTTGTGTTCTAACTTGAGTGGAAGCTCTTGGAAGATTTTTAGCAGAGGGAGGACCTGCTCCATTTCTGGTTCAAAAGCTCACCGTGGTTGCTGTGTAGAGAGCGGATTGTTGCGGGTGGGCTTTAAGGGGAAGGTCATTTAGGAGGCTCTTGGCTATAGTTGAGAGAGCAAAGGTGGTGGGTTGGTCTAGAATAGGGTTAGAAGAGCAGTAGCTGAGCGGCTCGATTCGGAGCATCTGTTGGAATCGGCTGGGTTCTCTGTGGGCTCCGTGTAGGCTCCATGTGGATCAAGGGAAAAGAGAGGAGGACGGCTCTCCAGCGTTTGGTCTGGGCAGCTGGCGACTGGCGGTGCCATTTACCAAAACAGAAAAGGAGGGAGAAGGGGGAACAGGTTTTCGTTGGAGGTGGGGGGATTAGGAGTTGTCGTCCACGTTAAGTTTCACCACAAAGAGCAAGTTATAAGCTGCGTAGCGTGCCGTGTGGCGCACAGTAAACGAATATAAGGTGCCGAGTGCCTGGTCAGCGATCAGCCGAGTGTGGCTGCGTTGTGGCACATAGATGGGTTTAGGAGGTACGAATGTGTGACTTAGAAGCTTCCAGCTTGGGCACTTCGGTGGGAAGTGGTGCCGTTTTCTAAACTAGAACTCTGGGGGAGGAGATTTTATGGGGAGAAAACCTGGAATGCAGTTTTGGCCACGGGACTCTAGGGAGGGTGCATCAGCTCTGAAGGGACAGCCAGCCAGCAGTGAAAATCATCCATTGGTCTCAGGAATGGTTGCTGTAGGGCGGGGGGACACCTGGGTGGCTTAGTTGGTTAAGCGTCTCACCCTTGATTTACAGCTCAGGTCACGATTGCGAGGTTCATGAGTTCGGGCCCCGCGTCAGGCTCTGTGTTGGTGCAGAGATGGCTTGGTATTCTCTCTCTCTCACTCTCTCTCAGAATAAGTAAATAAACTTATAAAAAAATAAAAAAGAAAAGAATGGTTGCACCTGGAATACTACCTGGGGCCTATTGGAGAAATTCTAGAAGTTGCCTAATCCAGTTTGTCTTCCAGCCTATTCCTTGAACTCACTATTCCTGATCTCTTCTCCCTGGGCTCCCCACCCCCAACCCCCTGGGCAAGCTTTCTCTGCCACTCTGTGGCCACCTCCTTCCTCTCTCTTGTCTCATGTGGCCCTTGGTAACTTGCCAAGCCAGATCGGGGGGCAGAGGATGCCTTGGTCTGGTGTAGAAGGCCTGGCTGTGCTACGGTACCTCCTTATGTGTGACCTCGGATAAGTCACAGCTTTCACTCTTTTGCAATAAAAATATTTTTTAATGTTTATTTATGTTGAGAGTGTGTGTATGAGTGGGAAAGCGGTGGAGAGAGAGAGAGAGAGAGAGAGAGAGAGAGAGAGAGAGAGAATCCCAAGCAGGCTCTGCATTGTCAGCACAGAACCTGACGTGGGGCTCCATCCCATGAACTGTGAGATCACGACCTGACCCAGGCTGCCCGCAATAATAATTTTTTAACAGAATTCTGTATATAAAAGGTATTTTGTTGATGTTTCTGGGCCATCGTGGAGACTTTGACTTCCCTTCTCCTGCCTACTGCACAGGTGCTTTGTCAGTCAGCGTGCTCTGGGCTTGAGATTTTGGCCTTTGAAGCAGTTCTGTGGCCACGTGCCTGGCCTCACAGGGTAGAGTTGGGCCGTAGGGCGAAGAGGGTAAGCAAGTCATTTATTTACAAATGGATGAGACCAGGGGTGCCTGGGTGGCTCAGTCGGTTGAGCATCCGACTTTGGCTCAGGTCCTGATCTCGCCGTCCGTGAGTTCAAGCCCTGCATCGGGCTCTGTGCTGACAGCTCAAAGCCTGCAACCTGCGTAGAATTCTGTGTCTCCCTCTCTCTCTGCCCCTCCCCCACTCACGTTCTGTCTGTCTGTCTCTCTGTCAAAAATAAATAAACATTCAAAACAAATTTGTATACAAATGGATGAGACCATATTTCGCCTCTTCTGGCTCTCCTCTGCAGGGACTGAGCCAGAGCAAAGTCCAGAGCTTGGAACATCCTAGCAGGCCCTTCTGGTCTGACTCTGAAGCACCCTCCCTCCCGTTTGTAACTTCCGCCCTGCCCTCCATGCCAGAGCCGTCCACGCGGGAGAGACATTGGCTGAAGAACCCTTTGTTAACAGTTTTTCTGTTGGCTCCCCCTAGGACATCAATAGCCTCAACAAACAAATTGCCCAGCTTCAGGATTTTGTGAGGGCCAAGGGCGGCCAGAGCGGCCGGCACCTGCAAACGCATTCCAACACCATCGTGGTCTCCCTGCAGGTGGGACCTGGGGTTGGTAGAGGGGGAGGCAGAAGGGAGAAAGGTGTTGTCTTCCGTGGCTGATCCTCTCCTTTTCTTCTAGTCGAAACTGGCCTCGATGTCCAATGACTTCAAGTCAGTTTTAGAAGTGAGGACAGAGGTAAGGAAAATCTGCAGGAGGGGTAGGAGTTTGGGGGTAAGGGCCCAAGGGAGAAATGGAGCAGGAACAAGTGGAGGGGTGAAGGTAACAGGGTCAAGGACCAACAAGAGGGCCTCTCTAACCTGCCTGCTTCCCAGAGGCCTCAGGACCTTTGCATTTCTTCCCCAACCCCAGAACCTGAAGCAGCAGAGGAACCGGCGGGAGCAGTTCTCCCGGGCGCCTGTGTCAGCCCTGCCCCTTGCCCCCAACCACCTGGGTAAGTCATAGGTGACGAGGGGAGCCTTGAGGGGAAAGACCCAGTTCCTCTGGCTCTGATGGCATCCTCTAATCCCGTGATGGCAGCAGTAGGGTAGGAGAACAGACAAGCAAGGGACGTGCTAGGATTTTCAGAGGTCAAACCTCATTGCTGGCGTTCGTGATCCACACTCAGTCTACCGCATTCTCGTGTTTGGGGCTGACGTCGGTCACATGCAGTACGATGATGGTTTCTAATCTTTTCGTGCACTTACTTCATTCGCATTCTCTCACTTAATTTTGTTTTTAATGTTTATTTTTGCGAGAGAGGGAGAGGGAGAGGGAGGGAGGGAGGGAGGGAGGGAGAGAGAGAGAGAGAGATGAGCACAAGCCAGGGAGGGGCAGAGAGAGCAGGAGACAAAGGATCTGAAGTAGGCTTTGTGCTGACAGCAGCGAGCCCGATGCAGGGCTCAAACTCACAAACTGTGAGATCATGACCTGCGCCAAAGTTGGATGCTCAATCAACTGAGCTACCCAGGCGCCCCTCTCTCACTTGTCACCACCCCCCTCTGGGAAAGCAGTTGTTACTATCCCCCATTTTACAGTTGAGGAAGCCGGGCTCAGAGAGGTTAAATGATTTGTCCAGGGTCACAAGGCTATTAAGTGCCAGAGCTGGGATTCACATCCAGAACATGTGGGCTTTGAACCTAAGAAGTGCTTTTCCTTTCTCTCCGTAGGGGGCAGTGCTGTGGTCTTGGGGGCGGAGTCCCGTGCCTCCGGGGATGTGGCCATTGACATGATGGACTCTCGGACCAGCCAGCAGCTGCAGCTCATTGATGAGCAGGTACCTGGGCTCTGAACTGGGGAGGAGATGCTCCTTTGTCCTCCCCTGTGGGCCTACCAGCAAGGGCTGAAATGTGCCTTGCATGGAATGGCAAGTGGGGACAGTCCTAAAGAGACAGGCTCTACCCTGAGGAAGCTCCCAGTGCTCACGTGTGCTCTCTCTCCTCTGAAGGATTCCTACATCCAGAGCCGGGCAGACACCATGCAGAACATTGAGTCCACGATTGTTGAGCTGGGCTCCATCTTTCAGCAGTTGGCACACATGGTTAAGGAGCAGGAAGAGACCATTCAGAGGTGAGAGTCTCTTTCACCCTAGACAGAAGGACCTTCTCCTCTCCATAGGGTGGCATCCTAAAGCTCCCCCGGGACAGCTTGATGCCCTTTGGAAGAGTAGAGTAAATCTGGCCCACCCACAGGGCCAAGTTCATCTGCGTCCATCCATTCAACAAGTGTTTACTGAGCACCTGTTTCATGTTCGGCGACGTTCTAGGTGTTGGGGATGTAGCGATGAATAAGACAGTGGAGTCTCCATAGTATAGGTAACAAAAGTCAATTGGGCAGGTGAGGACAGCTGTTCAAAAGAATTGACAAGAAATTTCCGGGTAGTGATAAGGTCTACAGGGAGAATTATAACAGGATGACGTGTTAAGAAAGTGACTGAGTAGTTGCCTATCGATGGACTCTTAGGGTTCTTCCATATCTTGGCTGTTGTAAATAATGCTCCAGTGAACATAGGGGTGCGTGTATCGTTTTGAGTTAGTGGTTTTTGGAGGGCTTTTTTTGTTGGTTTTTTTTTGGATAAACGCCCAGTAGAATTACTGGATTGTATGGTAGTTCTATTTTTCTTTTTAGTTTATTTATTTATTTTGAGAGGGTAGTGGGCAGAGGGAGAGAGAGAATCCCAATCAGGCTCTGCACTATTGGTACAGATCCCAATACGGGGCTCAAACCCACAAACCATGAGATCATGACCTGGGCTGAAGTTGAGTCGGACGCTTAACTGGTGGAGCCACCCAAGCGCCCCTATTTTTAATTTTCTGAGGAATCTTCATGCTGTTTCCCGTGATCTCTATATCAGTTTACATTTCTACCAACTGTGCACAAGGGTTTCTTTTCTCCACATCCTCGCCGACACTTGTTCTTTCTTTCTTTTGTTTTTTTTCAACCATTCTGACAGGTAGGAAGTCATGTATCTCATTGTGGTTCTGGTTTGCATGCTGATGAGTGATGTTGAGCATCTTTTCATGTGCTTGTTGGTCATCTGGATGTCTTCGCTGGAAAAACATCTACTTGGACTCTGCCCATGTTTTAATTGGATTGTTTATGGAGTTCTTGCTGTTGAGTTGTATAAGGTCGTTCTCTATTTTAGGTATTGGCCCCTTATCAGATATATGACTTGCAAACTTTTCTCCCTCGCAGTAGAAACGAACTTTGCCGATCATTTTCTTTGTCGTGCAAAAGCTCTTTAGTTTGGTTGTACTCCCATTTGTTATTTATGCTTTTGTTGCCCTTGCCTGCGACGTCGGGTCCAAAACACATCGCGCTAAGTGACGTCAAGGAGTCTACCACCTATGGTTTCTTCTAGGATTTTTATGGTTTCAGGTCTGACATTCAAATCTTTAATCCATTTTGAGTTTCTTTTTGTGTATGGTGTGAGAAAGTGGTCCAGTTCCATTCCTTTGCATGGAGCTGTCCAGTTTTCCCAACACCATTTATTGAAGTGATTGCCTGACAGTTACCCATTGTATAGTCTTATCTCCTTTGTTGTAGATCAATTGATGTTACATGGGTGGATGTATTCCTGGGCTCTCTCTCATGTTCCGTTAATCTTTGTGTCTGCATTTGTGCCAGTATTAGTTACTACAGTTTTTTTTTTTCTTTTTCTTTTTTACTGTTTATTTTGAGAGAGAGCGCGCGCGCAAGTAGGGGAGGGCTAGAGAGAGAGGGAGGGAGAGAATCCCAACCAGGCTCTGCACCATCAGCGTGGAGCCCGACATGGGGCTTGAACCCATGAACCATGAGATCATGACTTGAGCCGATACCGTGAGTTGGACACTTAACCGACTGAGCCACCCAGGCACCCCTGATTACTAATGTTTTGTAGTATAGTTTGAAATCAGGGAGTGTGATATCTCCGGCTTTGTTCTTTCTCAAGGTTGCTCCGGCTATTCAGGGTCTTTTGTGATTCCATAAAATTAGTGTAATTTTTGATAAGGTTGGATTTCTACCATTTTACTATTTGCTTTTTCTTTTTCCTGTTTTCTTAAGTGGCTCCTCTAGGGAGTACATCATCAGCTTTTACAGCCTCCTTCATGTGAAATGGAAGAACTTCGCGACCCTCTCATCCAGCCTTTACACTCTAGTTGTCGTATCTGTTGCACTTACATACGTTCGAAATCCCCTAATCCAGTATTATGGTTTTTGTATCACAGAAATTAAAAGGAAAAAATTGTCTTTCGATTTACTTCTCTGTTGACCATTTCCAGCGCTCTCCATTCGTTCCTGGATATCCAGTTTCTGTCTGGTATCACTTCCCTTTAACCTGAAGAACTTTCTGTAGCATTTTTTGTAGTGCAGATCTGCTGACGTGTTGTTTTACTTTCCTTTTCTCTGAAAAATTTTTTATTTCACTTTTATTCTCTTCTCCCCCCCCTTTTTTTTTTTAAATGTTTTTTGTTTTTGAGAGAGAGAGAGAGAGAGATAGAGCATGAGTGGGGGAGGGGCAGAAAGAGAGGGAGACACAGGATCTGAAGCAGGCTCCAGGCTCCTGTCTGTCAGCGCAGAGCCCGACATGGGGCTCGAACTCCCGAACTGTAAGATCGTGACCTGAGCTGAAGTCGGCGCTCAACCAACTGAGCCACCCAGGCACCCTTCTTTCCCTCTGTTTTTTAAGTTTATTTATTTTGAGAGAGAGAGCGTGCACGCAGGGGAGAGGCAGAGAGAGAGAGGGAAAGACTGAGAATCCCATGCAGGTTCCACACCGCCAGCGCAGAGCCCAATGCAGGGCTGGAACTTACGAACTGTGAGATCATGACCTGAGCTGAAACCAAGAGTCAGATGCTTAACATACTGAGCCAACCAGGCGTCTCTCTCTCTCTCTCTCTCTCTTTCTTTGAATTTATTTATTTTGAGAGAGACAGACAGACAGACAGTGTGTGGAGAGAGGTGGGGCAGAGAGAATCCCAAGCAGGCTCTGAATAGTACAGAGCCCGATGCTGCGCTTGAACTCAAACCGTGAGATCATGACCTGAGCTGAAGTTGGATGCTTAATCAACTGAGTGACCCAGGTACCCCTCTTCTGTTTTTGTTTTTTTTTAAATGTTTATTTATTTTGAAAGAGAGAGTATTATAGCAGCACGTGTGCACACACGAGCCGGGGAGGGGCCAAGAGAGGGAGACAGAGAATCCCAAGCAGACTCCGCACTGTCAGCAAAGAGCTGTCGCGGGGCTCGATCCCACAGACCGTAAGATCATGACCTGAGCTGAAAAGTCAGGACACTTAACCGATTGAGCCACCCTGGTGCCCCTGTTTTGTAGTTGTTTGTTGTTGTTGTTGTTATTTTTATTTATTTTAATTTTTTAATGCTTATTTATTATTGAGAGACAGAGAGAGACAGACTGCGAACAGGGGAGGGGCAGAGAGAGAGGGAGACACAGAATCAGAAGCAGGCTCCAGGCTGTCAGCACAGAGCCCGACGTGGGGCTTGAACTCACAAACCGCAAGATCATGACCTGAGCCGAAGTCGGGCACTTAACCAACTGAGCCACCCAGGCACCCCGTTTTTTTTTTTAAGGTTTATTTATTTTTGAGAGAGAGCACAAGCAGGGGAGGGGCAGGGAGAGAGGGAGACACAGAATCTGAAGCAGGTTCCAGGCTCTGAGCTGTCAGCAGAGTCCCAACGCGGGGCTCAAACTCATGGACCCGCGAGATCATGACCTGAGCCAAAGTCGGACGCTCAACCGACTGGGCCACCCAGGTGTCCCTGTTTTGTGTTTTTAAAAGTAGGCTCTATGCCCAGTGTGAACGCACAACCCCAAGTTCAAGAGCCGCAGGCTCCACTGGCTGAGCCAGCTAGGCGACCCTACCCTCATTCTATAGAGAAGGATGTTTCCCCTGGTTATAGAATTCTGGATTTATGGTTTTTCTCTTTAAGCACTTCAGATGTATCACTCTACTCTCTTGGTCTTTTTTGTTCTTAATGAGAAGGCAGTGGTAACATGAACTGTTTATGTGATGTCTTTCTCTCTGGCTACTTTTCAGTTGTTTGGGGGTTTTTTGTTTGTTTTGTTTTGTTTTGTCTTTGTTTTTCAGCAGTTGACCAGCATGTGTCCAGATGTCACTTTCTTTGCATTTCTCTTTCTTGGGGTTGGCTGAGCCTCTTGAATGTGTACATTTGTATCTTTCACAAAGCTTCAGAACTGTTTGGCTGTTACTTACTCAGACGGGCGCCCAGTTCCTCACACAATTTCAGCCTCTTCAGCTCAGTACAAGGGGGGCCAGTGGCAGAGAGAGGGGCAGAGGGAGATGTGGGAGGTAGAGGAATCCACACGGCTCCGCGTGCCTGCCCACTTGCTCTTAGGCCTTTTAGCAGCACTCAGTCTTGGTTGATCTTTATTCCCCAGGGCGCCTAGCAGAGTGCTTTCATTCTGGGGTATATAGGTCGAGTGAAACTGGTGAACACCTTGATTTGTATAAAGCAGGTTTCCCTGTACCGATCCATTAAGCAGCCTCACATATTTAATTAGGCAGAGGTGAAGAAGATAGGTCCCTGGCCTCACACTTGGAGATTCAGATTCCGTGGATGTGAGTGGAGTGGCCCGCCAGGAATCTCCCATTTTTATGTAAGCTCAGAGGGTTCTTTTATTTATTTATTTTAAATGTTTTCTTTAATGTTTTATTTTTGAGAGAGAGAGAGAGCAGGGGAGGGGCAGAGAGAGAGGGAGACACAGAATCTGAAGCAGGCCCCAGGCTCCGAGCTGTCAGGACAGAGCCCGACGCGGGGTTCGAACCCACAGACTGTGAGATCATGACCTGTAAGCTCAGAGGGTTCTGATGAGCATCCAAGTTTGAGAACCACTGGTTAATAGGATGTTTATTTATTCAACAACTATGGTACCGGCCATTTATAAGGTGCTGTGAGTACAGCTGTCTTGGTCTTAGAATCAAGAGACTTCAAAAGACTGACACTTACTTGGTTCAGCTGGTACCTCGGGAACTCCTTTCTGGCTTGTTCCACAGACACTGCACAGCTCCTCAGGCTGTGATGTATTTTGAATGTTAGAATATTACTGTAGATCCAGTGAGACAGAATTGTAAAAGACATTGGGGTTCTGTGTCCATCGCGTACTTGTTTTAAATAGTTAACACGATAGCACGATAGCACACGTGCAACTTGACCTTCTAGTCTTCCTTGCAACAGCGTCGTAAGTATCTTTCAAAGTATCTTTCAGCGCTAGTATTCATTTGGCCGTTGGTTTAGCAAACACCTGTTGTCGCGGCTGCGAGCTAGTCCTGCTGGATCTGGGGATAGGACGGTGAAAGACAGTCCTGGTCCTCGTGGAGCTCATGTCCACTCGGAGCGTCATATGCTGACAGTTACAGTTCAGCATGGGAAGGGCAGGAAGTGAAGGAGATAAGGGAACTCAGACTAGGTACCTCTTTCTAGAAGTAAAAAATACCGAGCTAAGTCTTGAGGAGGAATGCCAGCCGAAGAAGGGGAAAGAAAAGGCCATTCTCTGGGGTAGGGGGGGCGGGGAGGACCAGCTCAGAAATGAAAAAGAGCTTGGGTGGATTCCAAGAATGCAGCGCTACCGCACAGGGCATGGGGGGTGGTGAGGGAGGAAACCCGAGGGGGCAGGGCCGCAAAGGACCGGTGCGCCACAGCAAGGAGTTTGTGCTCAGGGCGAGAATACAGGATGAAGTAGATTGGCGCTGGGTAAAGGGACGAGCTTTGTTCTGGACATGCCGAGTGCCAGATGGGACATCCGAGTGGCATGTGATGTGTGGTCTGATACTCAGAAGAGACTTGGGGGAGTCTGTGGCCTCCCTGATGAGGGAGGCCTCAACCAATTAAGCCACCCAGGGGCCTCTTAAATTTTGTTTTTAATGTTTATTTATTTTTGAGAGAGACAGTGCAGGCGGGGGAGGGGCAGAGAGAGAGAGGGAGACACAAAATCTGAAGCAGATTCCAGGCTCTGAGCTGTCAGCACAGAGTCTGACGCGGGGCTTGAACCCACAAACCGTGAGATCATGACCAGAGCTGAAGCTGGACGCTTAACCGACTGAGCCACCCAGGGGCCCCCTCAAAGGATGAAAGTTTTAAAATAGACCTAAACTTGGGGCGCCTGGGTGGCTCAGTCGGTTAAGCTGCCAACTTTGGCTCAGGTCATGATCTCGCGGTCCGTGAGTTCGAGCCCCGCGTTGGGCTCTGTGCTGACAGCTCAGAGCCTGGAGCCTGTTTCAGATTCTGTCTCCCTCTCTCTGACCCTCCCCCGTTCATGCTTTGTCTCTCTCTGCCTCAAAAATAAATAAACGTTAAAATAAATAATAATAATAAAATAAACCTAAACATTCTTCTCTTTGCTTCCTGCATGCCGGTAGATCTGGATTTGAGCACCCTCTTTAGAAACCACTGATGTCGGGGCGCCTGGGTGGCTCAGTTGGTTGGGCATCTGACTCTTGATCTCAGCTTGGGTCATGATCTCATAGTTTGTGAGCTTGAGCCTCACATAAGGCTCTGCGCTGACAGTGTGGAACCTGCTTGGGATTCTCTCTCTCCCTCTGTGCCCCTCCCTTGATCTCTCTTTCTCTCTCTCAAAATAAATAAATGAAATAAACTTAAAAAAAAAAAAAGTAAGTTAGTCCTAAGTTCTTCAGTATGTGGATTCCTGGGTCCCATCCTAGACTTTCTGGACGTGAGACATGAGAATTTTCACTTAGGGGATGCCTAAAAGGTGTTTCTTTAAAAAGAAAAAAAAAATTTTTTAACATTTATTTATTATTGAGAGACAGAGAGACACAGAGCCTGAGCAGGGGAGGGGCAGAGAGAGGGGGAGACACAGAATCTGAAGCAGGCTCCGGGCTCTGAGGTGTCAGCACAGAGCCCAACACAGGGCTTGAACTCACAAACTGTGAGATCATGACCCGAGCCGAAGCCGGATGCCCAACCGACCGAACCACCCAGGCACCCCAAAGGTGTTTCTTATTTTTTCTACGGGTATGAAAACTGCTGATCTGTTACTCTCTTTGTTTTCTTTTTCACACCATTTTATAAATTATGAAATTTCTAACTAGAAAAGTGGGGAGAATAGTACAATGAACACCTATATGTTCCTTTAACCCAGATTCGCTTAGTATTTTATCGTATTTGCTTTCCTTCTTTCTTTTCTTTTTTTTTTTTTTTTTTTTTATTCTGAATCATTTGAAAGTAAGTGCAAAGATCATGATGTTTTTATCCCTGAATACTTTGGCACACATCTGCCAACGTCTGGTATTCTCCTGACCGGCCACAATGCCATTATCATAGCTAAGAAAACGAACAGTTCTCTAGCACAGTCCAGTATTTAGTGCATACTGAAATTTCCCCAGCTGTTCTTAAAAACTGCTAGAAAAGGGGGCGCCTGAGTGGCTCAGTCGGTTGAGTCTGCGACTTCGGCTCAGGTCATGATCTCACGGTCTGTGGGTTCGAGTCCCGCGTCGGGCTCTGTGCTGACAGCTCAGAGCCTGGAGCCTGCTTTGGATTCTGTGTCTCCCTCTCTCTCTGCCCCTCCCCCGTTCATGGTCTGTCTCTCTCTGTCTCAAAAATAAATAAACATTAAAAAAAATTTTTTTTAACTGCTAGAAAAGAGTCGCTAAAATGCTAAAAGCATTTTTCCCCCTTCAATTTAAGACCCAGGCAGTATTGACAGGTGGCATTGGATGGTCTTGCCTCTTTAGTCTGCCTTCTGAGGCTCTGCTGCTCGTGACACGGACTTTCCTTTCAAGAGGCCAGTGCCTCTTACAGAAAGTCCCACGCGTGTATTTATCCAGTGTTTCCTCACGGTTGGATGTAGGTTCTAGATTTTTGGCCCGCTGTGTAGGTGATTGTTGTCAGTAGGCGCGTGGTGAGGTCATCCTTTTCTTGGCGATGCCAGGGCTGGTCACTTGTTGACTGTGGTGACCATCCCACCACGTTTTCCATGGGGTGATGATTTGAGTCTGTGTGAACTTGCAGCTCCTTCCGCCCAGGATGGGCCTTGCCTGATTCATTTGTAACATTGTATATGGCGACACGGCAATTCTCTTATTCTTTCCTCTCTGCTACATTTTTACAGCTGGAATCCTTCTGTAAAGAAGGAGCTTTCTCAGGCCGCCCGGGGGGTTCAGTCAGTTGAGCATCCTGACTTCGGCTCGGGTCATGATCTCACGGTTCCTGAGTTTGAGCCCTGCTATGCTGACAGCTCAGAGCCTGGAGCCTGCTTCAGATGCTGTGTCTCCCTCTCTCTCTGCTCCTCCCTTGCTCACATTCTGTCTCTCTCTCTCTCAAAAACAAATAAACATTTAAAAAAAAATTTTTTTTAAATCTTTTTAATGTTTATTTGTTTTTGAGAGACAGGGAGAGAGAGACAGAGTGAGAGCGGGGGAGGGGTAGAGAGAGAGGGAGACACAGCATCTGAAGCAGGCTCCAGGCTCTGAGCTGTCAGCACAGAGCCCGATGTAGGGCTGAAACTCATGAACCGTGAGATTGTGATCTGAGCCAAAGTCGGACGCTTAACTGAGCCGCACAGGTGCCCCCCCCCCATTTTTTTTTTTTTTTAAGGTTTCGTGGGTGCCTGGGTGACTCAGTTAAGTGTCTGACTTCAGCTCAGGTCATGATCTTGTGGTTCGTGGGTTCGAGCCCCACATCAGGCTCTGTCCTGACAGCTCAGAGCCTGGAGCCTGCTTCAGATGCTGTGTCTCCCTCTCTCTCTGCGCCTCCTCTGCTCGTGTGCACTCTCTCTCTCTCAAAAATAAACAAACGTTAAAAAATTTTTTTTAAAAAGGAGGTTTTTCCCTTTAAACATTACTAGGAATAATGGATTATTTTTATTCAATGTAAGATAATCCATTACCATTATTATTTTATGTTTATTTATTTTGAGCTGGGGAGGGAGGGGGCAGAGAGAAAGGGAGGAAGATTATCCCAGGCAGGCTCTGCACCATCAGTGCAGAGCCCAATGTGAGGCTCGAACTCACGAACCATGAGATCATGACCTAAGCCAAAGTCGGACACTTAACCTACTGAGTCACACAGGCGCCGCCATCATCATTGTTATTATTTTTTAATATTTATTTTAGAGACAGAGTGTGAGCGGGAGAGGGGTTAGAAAGAGGGAGACACAGAATCCGAAGCAGGCTCCAGACTCTGAGCTGTCAGCACAGAGCCTGACATGGGGCTCGAACCCACGAACCATGGGATCATGACCTGAGCCAGAGTTACACACAACCAGCTGAGCCACCCGGGTGCCCCATCATTATTTTTTTTTACAGTCAGATTTCCTAAACCTGGCCATGTGGAGCTCCTTAAAGGCAGCTTCTGTATCCTCTGAACATGACCCAACTCCTCTGTTGGTCCTTAGGAAGCTTTGGGGAAACTTATACTCCGAAAACTAAAGTCTCAGATCTCTGAATTGTGGTCAAATAATCTTTCCAGTCCCTAGGTTTAGTGTTTTCTTCCATTCAACCTCCTTTTTATTGTCATCCCCAACATACACACACCTTCTCGTGCTCTGGCTTTTCCTGCCTCTCCATCCATCCACCCCTTTGTCCTCCCCACCTTGCAGGCTTGTTCCCTATTTTCCTCAGCCTTCTTCCCAACCCATTATTTTCCACCCCCATCATTTCCATCTTTACTCCCCCCTACTTTCTCCGAGTATCCTGCCAATACCTAATTTTTCACCACCAGTACCCTCTCCCATTAGTTTTCATTCATGGATTCCCATTTAAAATCTTTCTTAGGCCAAGGGCGCCTGGGTGGCTCAGTCGGTTGGGTGTCCTACGCTTGATTTCGGCTTGGGTCGTGATCTCATGGTTTGTGGTTTCGGGCCCTGAGGCGGGCTCTGCACTGACAGTGTGGAGCCTGCTTGGGATTCTCTCTCCCTCCCTCTCTGCCCCTCCCCTGTGCACACTCTCTCTCTGCCTCTCTCAAAATAAATAAGTAAAATAAAAAAGTTTAAAATCTTTCTTATGCCAGACTGCATTGACTATCCATTTTTGTTAAGTAAAGCCATTCCTAATGGTCAAGATGAGCTTTCTGGGGTATGACAGTGGAATCCACACTGAGAAATGAAATTCCAGCCCAAAGGTAGGAAACCTGATACTAATTTAGTTAGCCACTCTGATATAAATAGGGAATCGTGTACAGTCCAGGCTCCTGTGTCTGAATTCTTTTTAAATGTATTCATGTGTGTAATCTCTACACTTAACACGGGGCTTGAACTCAACAACCCCAAGATCAAGAGTCACATGCTCTTTTGAATAAGCCAGCCGGCACCCCTGGGCTCTTGTATTTGGACAGAGATTAGTTCACAGTTCTCACGAGTACCTTCTGCGGACCTTGGGCTTACGGCCACTGGCCCAGCCTCTCATGTTCCAACTGGATTACAAGGCTCCACCTTTTCTGTCCCCAGAGCTCACAGAGGTCTCTGCTCCCAGGGACTCCCTTTGCAAAGACCTGGGTTTGTATTGGGTTTTCAGGATTGCATATGCAGTTTGGCAGGGAGATGTTTTATTTTCCTCAGCAGTGTCTCAAGAGGTGGCCCTTCGTCTGAGGACTTCTCTATATGCTGGAGAGACATGTTCGACTAATTGCAGGGCTTTTCTTCTCCCCTGGCTTCCTGTCCATATCATGCAGTTTTCTTCCTGTCTTAACTCAGAGCTGGGATTTCCTAACTCTAATGATCTATGGCCGCTCCCCCCCCCCCGCCCCCGCCTTGTTACAAATTCAGTACTGTTTTTTAGATGAAAACCAATAAATCCTGATGAGCAAAAAATTCAAATAGCCAACATTTTGGCGGCTCTTACTAAGGGTTGGGCACCTCCTGTTAACTCGTTTAAGGCCGACAGCAACCGGAGAGGCCGGGTTGGTGTATCCTCATTTTCCCTCCTTTGCAGTTGAGGAAAATGAGTCGGGAGGCTGAATGACTGGCTCAAGATCATAAGCTAATAAGTTGCAGAGCTAATTTTCAAACCAGAGCCAAGACTTGTCTACGTTGCCCTTCCAGAGCTTTCTCTGGACACAAGTGCGCACACACAAAAATGGGATCACAGTGTATGTACGTGCTTCCCACTCCCACACGTTGTGACTATCTTCCCATGTCCGTAACTATACTATGATAGCCTTCTTTTTAATCCAGTGTCCTTCTCTTTCCTCTTTTGGCTCTGTCCCCAGGATCGACGAGAACGTGCTGGGAGCCCAGCTGGATGTTGACGCCGCCCATTCAGAGATCCTCAAGTACTTCCAGTCGGTCACCTCTAACCGGTGGCTCATGGTCAAAATCTTCCTCATCCTCATTGTCTTCTTCATCATCTTTGTGGTCTTCCTTGCCTGAACCCTCTCTACTCTGAGGCACTTCGTGGGGGTTTGGAACCCTTTTGGCAGGGCAGGTGGCCAGTGCTGCCGCTGAGCCTGTGCAGGGTGCTGGGGAGAAAGGCCCTGTTTCCCTAGAACTGCTGAGAATGGCCACTGCCCCTGACCCCTGACCCTTTGCCTCTGGCCACCCTGTCCTCCCCTCACCACCCTCAGGCCCACGAAACACACGGTTCTGGATTTGTACTCTGCTGTGAAGTGGCTGAAAGAGAGCAGGGCCAACTGGGGGCCTGTGGAGGAGGTTGTCTCCACTAGGTAGGAGATTTTTAGAAACTCCCCAGCCTCTTCCAAAGGAAACTTCAGCAGCAAGGGGAGATGATGCCGTTTCCCCACCTTCCTGCGAGTGAGGAGAGGAAGCGAAACTGCCCCCCTGGGACCAACTTTCCCATCTGGGTTAGAATTTGACCTTTCTTCTTCCTTTCTTCACCACGTGAGGCAGGGGGCCCTGAGCCCCTCGGCTGCCCGCACAACCCCAACTCTGGCTGCTGGTGACTCTCTCTGCCAAATGTGCTGCAGCCCATTTTCTCCCAATTACAGCAAGACTGTCAGCCTCACTGGCCCTGTCGTCATTTCTGGGTGGGAGCGTCGAAGGGCCTATGCAGCGAGCACACCGCCCAGTACAGGGACCGAAAGGCCGGGCCAACGGCTTGAAGGGCCAGGCTTTGGGTCCCATGTACACAACTGCCTCCAGGTGGAGGAGGACTCAAGTGCAGCATTGCATTAGCATGGAAACTTCCCTTCGGAGGGGGAATCGGGACCCCAGAGGGGGTCCTTGTTTGGTAGCAACTTCCAGGACCATCTCTAGCAGTATTTGTACCTGTTTTAGCTGCATCCTCTGACCAGCTGGCCCCGTTTTTCCTTAAGCTGGATGACACAGGAGCTCTGCCTGCTGCAAGGAGTGAAAGGCGAAGAATCTGTTCCCCGCTCCAACTGAGGCTCTTGGTCCCCTCCAAGCCCCTCATCCAAGCCAGTCACAGGAGGATGGAGGCCTGCGTGGAATATCCACCCTCTGGGGAAGTTCATATGCTTCTTGGCCAGGACCCACAACCAAGTTTCTGAGGTTACTGGAGTCCCTCCCCCCCATCTCACACACCCCCAAAGCAGCTCAAGCTACAGGAAAACAATAACCATACACCACGCTGGCCCTAGAACTTTGGCGAGGGTCGGGGTGGGAGGGTGGGGAAGGGTCGCCTAGGAGAACCTATGGCTTTTCTAGCCAAGGCATTTTACTAGGTCCCCTTGGCCTCTGTTCACTTGCATCCTCACTGTCTTGCTTGCATCCTCACTGCCCAGTTGACACAGAATGTAGGTCTGGCCCAGCACGTCTGTGGTGGGTGAGGAGGCTGTGAAGACAATTGCTTGCCAAAGTCGGAAGTGCAATGCTCCTTTGACTCGGCAACTCTTGGGAGGATGTGGAGATCGGAAATTCATTTATTTCACAAATGTTTGTTGAGTTCTCGTGCGTGCCAGGCAGGGTACTGAGCCAGGGGTTAGAGAAAAAAAAAAAAAACACCCATGAATTTGTCGAGGACCCTGCCCTCTTGGGGTTTACGTGCTAGTTTTCTATTGCCTGATAATCCATTTTATAGATGAGGCAAGCGTGGTATATATCCGCAGCTGGCAAAGGGTTGGGCCGAGACTTAAGTACTGAGGTCTATGAACAATTACTCCCACTCCGAGGCCCGGGCCTCCCATTCCTCGGAGGGCCCTTCGTGCGACCCCCTTTCTGTTCCTCTCGGAGTCCTGGGCTGCACCAGCCTCCTATGTGCTCCGGCGCTGGCCCCAGAGGTGCCGGCCTAGCTGATGCCCGAAGAAAGAAGAAAGCAGACTGCGGGCCGACTGGGCCCGCCCCAACCTTGCGCGAGCTGTCCGCGCCCGGGTCTCTGGTGGGGGTAGGCAGAGGCGAGCTCCGCCCCGACCCAGCTGCCAGCCGAGTGCGCACGCGCAGCGGGCCGCGCTCCTTCGGCGGCACCGCCCACCACCGGGGGACGTCGGCGGCGCGCGACGTAGTTCGCAGGATAAATGCGGTGGCGCCGGGCGTAGGAGCGATTAGGCTGGGGTGCTTGGGTGTTCGGACGCTTGGCGGGGTCGTGGCCCGCGCCTGAACCTGCCCTGTTTCGCGCTGTGCCATGGCGGACGAGGGGAAGTCCTACAACGGTCAGTGCTGGCTCTCTGGGCGGGAAGCGAGGCGATCTGGGGCCCGGTGGGCGGTGCCGGCCTAGGCCGCAGCCCCGGGGCGGGAGGCCGCGAGGGGCTGGGTGTCCGCGGCGGAGGGGGGGGGGGCCGGCGCGGGCCGGGGGCGAGGCCACCCGGGGGCCCGGCCTCCATCGAGGCTGAGCGCCCGAGGCGTTGGCTCGGGAATCCTGGCGTTGCGTGGAGCTTCGGCTTGGAGCGGGTGGCTTGGCGGCGGGGTGGCGAGATTCCTTTGAACTTTGTAGGTGGTTGATGCTTGTCAGTTCAGTTTGGCGGCCAGACTCTTCCTTTAATGTGAGTCAGTGCCCGCCCAGTTCATCGGCTGCCCGTGTGCTGCTTTCCACCTCGTCCAGTCTGTCTTGCCCCGCCTCCCCTGCGGCCTTGGCTTTGGCTTAATGTTTCAGACCTCCACACCAGCTCCCTGTGCTAGTCCGAGCACTACACTGGATTTTAGTCCAGAATAGTGGGTAGGAGCGCAAGAAGACCGAGGTTTGAATCCTGAGTTGTCTTCACTAAGCTTGAGTGAAGTCCACTCCCGGGCCTTGCTTTCTGTCCCCGTAAGGAGGTAGTAACAGTGTTTATTTTCTTAGTGTGTCCGTGTATGTGCTAAAATGAGATCATTCATATCAGGTGCCTGGAGCATAGTGCCTGACACTGGAGAGAGTTCTCAGTGAATGTTAGCTGTGCCTTCTATTCGTTATTCCCCCCCCCCCCCCCCACCAGGGTCATTTCTTAGGGTTCATTGTTTGCAGAGTACTTACTAAGCAAGAGGCAGATCTTTTTAGGAATCACAGACCTTTTTTTTTTTTTTTTTTTTTAAATAAGCCATTCCTACACACCAGGATTCAGAAGGTCATGTTACCTGAGAGCAGTCAAGGACCCTTGTTAAGCTCCCTAGCTGTCATTAGAACCTGAGTCTTAGGAGTTGTCTCCTGAGTTAAAAGGCATTTCTGGGGGCACCTGGGGTGGCTCAGTCATTTAAGCCTCCGACTTTGGCTCAGGTCATGGTCTCACAGTTTGTGAGTTTGAGCCCTGCGTTGGGCTCTGTGCTGACAGCTCAGAGCCTGGAGCCTGCTTCGGATTCTGTGTCTCTGTCTCTCTCTGCCCCTCCCCCATGAGTACTGCTCTGCCTCTGCCTTGGTCTCTCTCTCAAAAATAAATAAACACTAAAAAAAAAAAAAAAAAAAAAAAAGACTCTTTTAAAAAGGCATTTCTGGCCAAGGAAATGAAGAGTTCACTCCCAAAACTTCAGAGTGGCAGTTTGAGAACAAGAGTTTTTAAAAAGCCTTTAAATTGACCACCTTTGTAACCGTATGCCGTTTGTCCTCTGTATTGCAAAAGTATTGTTTACTGAAAGCTAATGTAATCACTGTGATTGGTTGATTTTAGAAGATGTGAGAGAGGTCACCACCCAGAGTTTGAGAGGGGTTAAATAGATTTGGGAGGCTAAACAAGCAAGTTTCAGGTGAATTTCCCCGGGGGTCCGAGTTGTGTCTAGTTCTGCTTTGGGTCCGCTCACACTTCCACATTGTGCTTCTCTTCTCTGTTAGTTCCAGTTTCTGATTCCTTTTCCTAAAGCCCTACACTGTCTTCCAGTAACATTTCCTTCATGCCGCCATGCCACAGAGAGGGTTCTCTCTCAACAGACAGAAGTTTGCAGGGAGGTGGCCCCTGTAGTTACTGTGTATCTCATCCGATAGCAGGGTGCTGGATACTGTGACTGCCCCAACAAGGTAGCTGGACTGGCAATGTACTTTCTAACTGATGTTCTGCTTTTAACCCCAGAGCACGATGACCGTGTTAGTTTCCCTCAAAGAAGAAAGAAGGGCCGGGGTCCCTTCCGGTGGAAATATGGTGAGGGGAACCGCAGGTCTGGAAGAGGAGGTTCTGGCATTCGGTCTTCCCGCCTGGAGGAAGATGACAGAGATGTAGCGATGAGTGACGCCCAGGAGGTTCCCCGAGTACGATAGTAAGTAACCAGTTGATCTGGTTTGAATTCAGCGGCCCATTTGTTTGATAAAGCTCTCTTACTGGCCACGTCATTTCTCTTTCCACCTGGAAAAGTGAGGGATGCCAGGGCCAGCTTCCTGGTTGAGCAGTCTTAGCTGTAATCCTGACAACAGTGTGGGCAGGCCTTGGAGAAGACATGCCTAGTGTTTGTGGGCATTTTGTTCCCTGCTTCCCCATAGCAACCCCTATGCTGTCCGACCCAACCGTCGAGGTGACAGTTGGCACGATCGAGACCGCATTCATGTTACCGTGCGGAGAGACAGAGCTCTTCCAGAGAGAGGAGGGGCTGGCACCAGCCAGGACGGGACCTCGAAGAACTGGTTTAAGATTACAGTGAGTGTCTGGGGAAGTGGATGTGCAAGGGAGACAGGGAGCTGGGCTCAGAATGAAGGTTTCTACTTTTCACATGACAAAATCTGTTTTCTCCACAATCAGGTGTCTCTCCTTTCTTCTAGAACA
This sequence comes from Felis catus, assembly GCF_018350175.1. Classification (NCBI taxonomy): domain Eukaryota; kingdom Metazoa; phylum Chordata; class Mammalia; order Carnivora; family Felidae; genus Felis; species Felis catus. Next base: position 106,318,381 of record NC_058377.1, on the reverse strand, counting down.
CCCAAGAGCAGGTTAAGAAAAGGAGTAGGACAAGCAGGATGCTGGGGGGCAGGGATGGGGACACCATCTAAAGGGAAACATGAAAACTGGTTGGGAGGTGGAGTAATTCCTCTGAATGTCTCCATTTGGCTCAAGCCAAGTGTGGGGCTTCGGGTCCCTTAAGTTCCCTTAAGTGAAATCATGACCTTAACCGAAATCAAGGGTCAGACACTTAACTGACTGGGCCACCCAGGCACCCCAAGAAATGCTAAGTTTAAATGGACAGAAAGGAGGGCAAGGAATCCATGTCTGGCTTGAGTTAAAAAAAAAAAGAAAGAAAGAAAGAAAACAAAAAACTTTTAACTGGCCCTTTCTTTAGAAAACCTTGTGAGGGTCGGCGGAAGGTGTGAAAGGAGTAGACTGGGGCTGCTGGTCAGCCTTCGTTCCTCACTGTTCCCTTCTCTTTCTCTCGTCTAGATTCCTTATGGCAGAAAATATGACAAGTCATGGCTCCTGAGTGTGATTCAGAGCAAGTGCAGTGTCCCTTTCACCCCCATTGAGGTGAGATAAGGCCTGCGTGGCTGGCTGGGCACCAAGGAAGGCGAGGGGCCAGCTGGACCAGGGGCCCTGGGCTCCCGAGTCTCATGTTCTTGTTTCTTCTTTGTGCAGTTTCACTATGAAAACACACGGGCCCAGTTTTTTGTTGAGGATGCCAGTACCGCCTCTGCGTTGAAGGCCGTCAACTATAAGATTTTGGATCAGGAGAACCGAAGGGTGTGTGTAAAGGGCCTGGCGTGGCTGGGGGTGGGTCTTGGGCCTGCTGCTTAGGCCTCCCCGGAATTCAACCTGCCCTCTGTGTCTTCCCTGCAGATCTCTATCATCATCAATTCTTCTGTCCCACCCCATTCTGTACAGAACGAGCTGAAGCCGGAACAAGTAGAGCAGCTAAAGGTGAGGCAGGCTCGCGTCATGTTTCCCTCCAGCCCTCCCACTTCCCACGTGCACTCCTGCCACCCCCCCTCTCCCCACAGAGCCCCAGTGACCACCGGCCCATTTTCCTTCCCCTGTAGCTGATCATGAGCAAACGATATGATGGCTCCCAACAAGCGCTTGACCTGAAGGGCCTCCGTTCAGACCCAGGTATGGCTGATAGCTGTCCCGCTCAGAGAGGTGGGGACCGAGCGGGGGGATCTGTCAGACGGGGACGGTTTGAGAATGGTTTGGTACTAACTCTGACCTGGGAAAGCCCTCTCAGACTCGCCTTTCCTTCCTTTCTGTTTCCTGAAGACTTGGTGGCCCAGAACATTGATGTTGTCCTGAATCGCAGGAGCTGCATGGCGGCCACCCTGCGGATCATCGAGGAGAACATCCCCGAGGTGAGGCCTTTGTCCCGTTTTGAGAGGGGAGGAGGGCGGGGTGGGGTGGGTAGGATGGGGTTGGGAGGCAGGTGCGTCTCTGAACCCTCTGTTGGCGGCGCTTCCTCTAAACTTTCCTCTGCCCGCAGCTGTTGTCCTTGAACTTGAGCAACAACAGGCTGTACAGGCTGGATGACATGTCCAGCCTGGTGCAGAAAGCACCCAACCTGAAGATCCTCAACCTCTCCGGAAACGAGGTGAGGCAGGAGAGCCCGGTTGTGGGCGGGGTGAGCAGAGGGGGGCCCCCGGGAGGGAGTTTCCGAGCTGGGACTCTCGCCGCCTCTCCTTACCGGGGTCTCTTGCCCGCTCTCTGTCCCTGTCTCTGCAGTTGAAGTCCGAGAGGGAGTTGGACAAGGTAAAAGGGCTGAAGCTGGAAGAGCTGTGGCTCGACGGAAACCCGCTGTGTGACACCTTCCGAGACCAGTCCACCTACATCAGGTCAGTTGTGGCCTCTGTCTCCCCTCCCGGGGACCTTCACCCCCTGGGAGGCTGAGCTAATGCACCCTGACCAGCGCCCGTCTGCAGGAGCTGTGCAGCCCTGAGCTGGAGCCGCCTGTCCTTTGGGAGGATCACGTGCTCCTCCCTTCGTCTGTCCGTGTGTCCCAGCTTGGCCCCAAGGTCTCCTCTCCTTCCTTCTCACCTGACTGCCTGTTCGCTGTCCTGTGGTCTTGCCTCTTCCTTCCTGAACACTGCCTTTTCTAGAATCTCCCTACCCTACTGTTCCAGGAAGGGCACCTCCCTTTTTCTACCACGACCAGGGGGTGTCTTGCGTATGCCCCGTACGTGGAGCTGCCTTGTGCTAAGAGCCCGGTATTCCTGGGCTGAGAAAGCCCTCCCTCCCCGGGACTTCCTGTTGATGGGCCTTCCCTTCTTTGTCTCACGACGGCCCCTCTTGCCGTGCCAAGAGGGACTCTCCTCTCATGGTCCACGTGCCCAAGGCTGTTGCCTGGGCTTTCCCACTCGTGCTGAGGTGGAGGACTCCTCGGAGCTGGTGCCATGCAGTCTGTCTCTCCTGCCCGGAGCTGTGAGCTGGGCCCTCCCTGGAGAAGAAACCTGGGTTCCCCAAGCCGTGTGATCAGAGCCGGGGCCCCGCCAGCAGGCGAGGGCGTCCCAAGGCAGGTGCTGGGCGTGGAGGCCACGGGGGCAATGGCTACCAAGGAGACAGAGAACTGACCCTCTCGGGGGGCGCTGCCCCGCCCTCACTCACACACCTCACGTCACCCTGCTTGGCCCCGGAGGATGGCTGGTTAGCCAGAGACGGGTAAGATTCCTCAGGGAAGGAACAACCTAAGACAGGCACAGTCGCAGAGGGGCCATCAGGAGAGAACTTGGGGGCCAACAGAGGTGGGGCACAGACCCTCACCCCCCCAACTTTGCAGGGGCCTGAACCCTCAACCTTCTGAGGGAGGTCTCCCGCCCCCATGGCTGCTTCGCTTCCCACGCCCAGCTCAGATCGGGACCCAGGTAGCCAGCAGAGACCTGGACGACAGCAACTGCCCTCTCGCTGCAGCAAGAATTTGTTTTCTGTTTCTACCTTGGACCACAGGGAAAGGGGCAGCTGAAGGAAAAGGCTGTGTTGGGTGTCTTCTTCCCTTTTTCCTTCCTCGTTCTTCTAAATGCCTCCTTGCCTGATCGTTCTTTCGCCTTTTCTTTGCTTCCTCTTTCTTTTCTCTCTCTCTGCTCCCCCTCTGTCTCCCCCATCTCTCCCCTGCCCCATCCTACCTTCTCTCTTCTTTTTCCCTTTTCTTTCTTTTCTTTTCTTTTCTTTTTTCTTTTCTTTTCTTTTCTTTTCTTTTCTTTTCTTTTCTTTTCTTTTCTTTTCTTTTCTTTTCTTTTCTTAATTCTCTTCTCCTCTCTTCTCTCTTCTCCTCTCTTCTCTTCTCCTTTCTTCTCCTTTCCTTTCCTCTCCTCTCCTCTCCTCTCCTCTCCTCTCCTCTCCTCTCCTCTCCTCTCCTCTCCTCTTCCTTCGCCTCACCTCTTCCTAAACCCTGCCTTGCTCATCTCCCTGCCCCAACATCCTGTGCCATCCCTGTGGTGTTTCTGGTCTTGGCCACGGCCAGACTGGGCAGAACTGATGGATACCCGTTGAGGCAGCGGAGCCCCTGGGCTCCCACCCCATTCCCTCCTCCCGGGGCTGCACAGGTGAGTAGGTGGAAGGTAAGGGGGGCAGGGTGGGGAAGGACGTCCTGGCTTAAAGCCCGGGCTGGGAGCGCCGTTCTCGTGGTGCTCGGATCAGGCAGAGAGAACAGGGTCCGCCTTCAAGGCAGTTGTCTCTGGGTGCCCCGGGTGAGGTGGGGAGTGGGGCCTCTCTCCCAGGAGCTCAGAGGCTGGCGGGAGTGAGGACGGGAGGGGCTGTCCCTGGGGCGTTGGTGTATGTGCTCCTAGAGCAGCTCAGGAGGCACGGTGGCTCTGAAGCATCACTCACTTCTGTCCTGTTCTTGACAGCGCCATTCGCGAACGATTTCCCAAATTATTACGCCTGGTAAGTCCGCAGCTTTTTTAACTCTTTTGTCACGAGCGTAGCCTCTCCCACCCAAAAGGTCCCGCCTCACGTATGTTTGTATGACCGTGAATTTGGAGACATGGAGCCCTTGGAGAATCTGGCAAAGGTTATAGAATCTTTCTTCCCAGAGAAACGCCTGTAGACAAAAGTTGCACCTATCACAGCTCCTGGGATCTTCTCCATGTCTCTTTGGCCTCTGACCCCCTCACTCTTAGCTCTCCCATCTAATTACTCATCCAGCCTTTTTCGTCTCTGTTTATGCTGTCAACTTCCACTTCCTTTCTGCAGGATGGCCATGAGTTACCCCCTCCGATTGCCTTTGACGTTGAAGCCCCCACGACGTTACCGCCCTGCAAGGTAAGAAGTGGGGCAGAGTTAGAACTCGTGTGGGGAGGAGAGTATAGGTTACGGGATTCCGATACCTGTTTGCTTCCAGGGAAGCTATTTTGGAACAGAGACCCTGAAGAACCTGGTCCTGCATTTCTTGCAGCAGTGAGTATTGCCGGAGGACCCCTGAGGCTGGGGAGAGGTGGGCCAGCCCCAGTGCCGCTCACTCGGGGCAGCTGTTGGGTCGTTCTGTGGATCCAGAGCAGGGAATTCAGACTGGCCCTTTTGTGGTTCCCGCAGGTACTACGCGGTGTATGACTCTGGAGACCGGCAGCGGCTCCTGGACGCCTACCATGACGGGGCCTGCTGCTCCCTCAGCATCCCCTTTACCCCCCAGAACCCTTCCCGGTGAGTGTCACTGCCCGGGACCAGCATTTCTCGGCAGATGCAGGCTAGCACCTGCCAGCATCCATCCCACGCTGACCACCGCCTCCTTTTCCACTTATCCCCCTAGAAGCAACCTGGCCGAGTACTTCAAGGACAGCAGGAATGTGAAGAAGCTCAAAGACCCCAGTAAGTGTGTGATGTGAGCAGAAAGCCTGGGACGGAGGTGGGAAGGAATCGGTCACAGGGCTCAGGAGTGTGTGGCAGCCCCTAACCTTGGGTTCTCCCCACAGCCCTGCGGTTCCGCCTGCTGAAGCACACGCGTCTCAACGTGGTTGCCTTCCTCAATGAGTTGCCCAAAACTCAGCACGACGTCAACTCCTTTGTGGTAGACATAAGCGCCCAGACAGTAAGCACCTGTTTCTTCCCTGGCCGGAGCCTGAACTTAGGGAAGGAAGGGGCGGTCACGAGGCACGGGGGACTTAGGCTCCGGCGGGGAGCCCACCTGGTGACTGACGCTGCTTCTCTTTCAGAGCACATTGCTGTGTTTTTCCGTCAACGGGGTCTTCAAGGAAGGTGAGAATCTTGGTGGAGTCTGGAGTTTGCAGAGTGGGCCCCTCCTGCAGCTAGATTTTTTTTCTCCGCACTCTCGGCTTCTCGGCTACCTTCCCTCTCCTCCCCTGACCTCCTCCTCTTCTGCCCCAAGCCATCTTCATGAGGCCTACCCTCTCCACCTGTCTTTCCTGTCTGGGATATGGGACAAACCTGAGGATTAGGAGGACACAGGCTTTGGTGTCAGGCAGATCCAAGGCTCCATTCCAACCTCGGTCCCGTGTGCCCGTGGCGAATTTACATGAACTCTGAGCTTCAGATTCTTTATTTGTAGAAAGGGGTACTAGCCACCCCCTAGCGGTGCTGTGGGGAGTAAGTGAAGGGCTTGCCGTAGGACCTTGCACACAGATGTTCTGTGGGTGGGCTAACGGGTGGTTATTGTCCTCGCTGGCCCCACATTCCTCTTCACCTCTGCTCCCCTGTACACACGCAGTCATCCGTCTGGTCTACTTGAGGCGAGTCGTATCAAGTAAGACCGTGATGGGAGAAGCTTTCGGTGAACACAAAGCGTGGCTGATCCTAAGGGGTCATTGCTGTTGTTAACATTACAGTGGATGGAAAATCTCGGGATTCTTTGCGAGCCTTCACCAGGACATTTGTCGCTGTTCCTGCCAGCAATTCAGGGTAAGTGTTTGGCTTACCACATGGGGTCCCAGTCCCAATCCATGGCCAGCATGTGGGAGTTGGTAGGGGCGGGGATGGGGGAGCCGGTCCTCAGGATGTTTTCAGAATTTCAGAAAGGCTTGGGGGGGGGGGGGGAATCAGGAGGAAGCTCTCACAATGGTGGTGAGCTTGGCTCTGGAGCCAGGCTGGGTTTTTCATCCTGGCCCCACCACTTCTAGCTAAGGGCAAGTTTCCTCGTCTGGAAACTAGTATATTTATTTCTGTGGCCTGTCGTGAAGATAAATGGGGATGAGAACTGTCCAGAGTTGGGGGAGAATGTGTAATTCTAGTGTGTTCGGTAGAGAACCGCTTACACGGGTTGTGTGGGAAGGGTCGTAAATGATAAAATGTAATGACCAAGAGTGGGGGAGGGGTTCTTTGTGAATGCTGAAAGAACCTGTCGAGTGTAAGAGCGTCAAGTATGAGAACAGGAATAAAGTTGGGAAGATGAGGTGGTCTGTTTGTCCAGCTGCCTAAAGTGCTTTTTGTCCCACAGGCTGTGCATCGTAAATGACGAGCTGTTTGTGCGCAATGCCAGCCCTGATGAGATCCAGAGAGCCTTCGCCATGCCTGCACCCACACCTTCCTCCAGCCCAGTGCCCACCCTCTCCCCCGAGCAGCAGGAGATGCTGCAGGCATTCTCTACCCAGTCTGGCATGAACCTTGAGTGGTCCCAGAAGTGAGTGCTGGGCATGTGTAGCAGTAGGGGGAAATGGAGGTAGGGGTGGTAGTGAATAATGAGTGCTCCTAAGATTTAAAAAACCAGAACTTATAAATACGGTCCATAAAAAAATGTGGCCTCTGCATAAATCAGCATCACAAAATTTAAAGCCCAAATGAAGTCTCTTTGTATATACTGTTTTACAACTTACCTTTTTGTCTTGTGAACATCTTTCCCTATCACTGTGTGTGTGTGTGTGTGTGTGTGTGTATTTTAAATGCTTGTTTATTTTTGAGAGAGAGAGAAAGGGATAGAGCATGAGCGGGGGAGGGGCAGAGAGAGGGGGAGACACAGAGTCTGAAGCAGGCTCCAGGCTCCCAGCTGTCAGCACAGAGCCCAACATGAGGCTCAAACTCACCCTGCAATCATGGCCTGAGCTGAAGTCAGAAGTTTAACCGACTGAGCCACCCAGGCACATCCCCATCACTGTAAAAATCACCTTCCTCCTTTTGACAGCTACTTAGTAATCCTTTGTATCCAGTAGGCCATTGATAGACATTTGGATTGTTACAAGTTTTTCATTTGTATACACAGTGCAAGAATGTATATAATTGTTGGCACACACTGGCAAGTGTTGCTATATAATGGACTTTGAAGTGGCATCTAGCCATCAGGGTGAGTACCTTTTGGTTCTAATGAAGGTGCCTGTTCTTCCCCCACTGCAGGTGCCTCCAGGACAACAACTGGGACTACACCAGATCTGCCCAGGCCTTTACTCATCTGAAGGTAAGTTTTGGGAATTCAGTAGCAAAAAGGCCAGAGATCTCTGGGCCTTCAAGAGGGTCAGGCAAGCTGGGAGTGGGGGAAAGGGGCTGGCTCTGCTGACCTTTTCTCTTTTTGCTAAGGCCAAGGGCGAGATCCCAGAAGTGGCGTTCATGAAGTGATCCGTAGTCATGCCCCAGAAGAAGCCCCCTGTAAAATAGCCCTTGGATATTGACGTCTCCTTGTCATGGCTGTCGTTTTCTCCTCTCTGGCCCCGACCGACCGAGGCCACCCTGTGACTGTGACCGTGACCGTGACCGAAGAGAATGGGCTGCCGGATCCCTCTCCTCACCTGCCTTCTGGGAGACTTCTGGAAGACTTCCGGAAGATTGAGCCTCACTGGTGCCAGGAAGCCAAAGCTTACTTTGTAGAACTGACACTAAACTACCGAAGGACCTAGGTGCTTTGTGTACTTAACCCCAGAACCCTCCTTACTTTTTAAGATAAAGAGTGATATTGTATTTTGTGTCACGCGTGCTAGATTGTTTTTGCCCCGCCCCTGCCAGGAGGTGGTGCGGGGGCGAAGCCTGGCGGGCAGCCCTCCCCTCCCTCCCGGGGCTGGACCCAGGCTGCGGGCAGGCGAGCGCTGGGGGCGGGGCCCGCCTGCCGGAAATCCCGCCCCAGAAGCAGCGCCGCCGTAGTTATGGCGGCGCCCGGGCGGCGGTGGCCGGTGCGGCTGCTCCTTGCGCTGCGGCCGCTGCCCGTGCACCGGTCCTGGCACGCCGCGGCCCCGTCGCGGGACGTGCTGCTCTTCGAGCACGAACGGGGCCGCTTCTTCGCGGTCCTCGGGCTGTTCTGCGCGGGCCAGGGCGTCTTCTGGGCCTCCCTGGCCGTGGCAGCTTTGGCCCGACCCCCGGCCCGGGCGCTGTCTCCAGACGCGGAGTTCCCGGACCGCGGCCGCTCGGACCTGCGCTCCACGCTCTGGCGCTACGGCCTGGCGCTCGGCTGCGGCGCCATCGGTAAGGCGTGGGCTGGCTTCCCACCTTGGGGACGTGGGGTGGCTGGGCACGACCTTCCCTGCTCCGACAAGGACAGTGAGGGACTTCCGACCCTCCGAGGCGGGCAGTACTGGAGGTGGGAGGGCCTTGAGCCAAGCTCTCGGGCAGGCCTAGAGTGAGGTCAGCCTCTCACTCTGCGAGCTTGAGCAGTTACACGGTCCTGGACCCGTCTCCTTGTCTTTAAAATGGGGGTGGACATTAATGTTGTTGGGAAGGAATGACGGAACCCAAGACCCCGGGGTAGAAGAGGAGCTCAAGAAATGTTACCGTCGTCGCAATTGTTTTAATCTGGGGGGACCGGAGAGGTTCCTGCTTAGCTCTCCCGCGAAAATGCCCCACCCCAAACTTTGCTCTTCCTGCAGGTACCCTGGTACTTGGTGCCGGTCTCCTCTTCTCCCTCCGTTCTGTGCGTTCAGTGATGCTATTGGCTGGAGGAAAGCAGGTGACCCTCACCACTCACGCTCCCTTTGGCTTGGGTGCCCATTTCACCGTTCCTTTGAACCACGTATCCTGCATGGCCCACCGTGGTGAAGTCCCTGCCATGTTGCCTCTGAAGATCAAAGGCCGGCGCTTCTACTTCCTCTTGGACAAAGCTGGACACTTCCCCAACACGAAACTCTTTGACAACACTGTGGGTGCCTACCGCAGCTTGTGAAGAGACCACCGCGGATGGCTCAGCCCTCCCAGAGGGGAATAAAAACCGGACCTCGGGGATGGGGGGTCACCCAAGGGGGCCCAGGGTGCATTAACAGCAAATAAAAGAGCAGTCCATGTCTGTTTGGCTTTCGCTCCTGTCCTCCGATCCACCTGCCTACAGTGCTTTCAACACCAAGAACTCAGTACCAAGATGAAGGAAAAAAGTAATCTAATATTTTGGTACAAAAACAGCTGTAGGAAGAGAGGTGGAGGGAGCCCATTGTCACGTTTCCCTCGTGGAGGGAAAAACAGGCTCCCAGTATAAACAGGGCCACGTGGGGGCAAGAGGACTGTAGGCACGTGGGCATGGAGTCTTTGGCTGCAGGAAGGATTTTCTGGTTACTCTTCAGGAAGGGGAAAGGCGTGGCCCAACAAGAACATCTGTCTCAGAGCTCCATTCGGGGTCCCCCCGCTCCAGAGGCCGATAAGGTGTGGCTTCAGACTTCCACTGCACCACCTGAAGCATCAAGACCACACACCACAATACCAGATTCACCCAAGAAGAGGTCTGTGGGAAACAGGAACAAGAGCGTGAGGAACGTGGCCATCTTGAATCCAGTTCCACCCACATACAGCTATTTGCTCGCTGTCAGGTCAACAAGCCCATCAGCCCCTCTCAGCCTCTCACTGGTGGGCACCCTGACAACTACAGATGCTTATAGGAGTCTGTGGACCCCTGAGTTTCCACCTAGTCTTTCACGTCCCAGAACCTCACTTCAGCATCGTATAGGTTGGAGTAAAACTTCAGAGTGGTTCCAGGGGGTGTCCATGGAATTTTCTGGGCTTCAGAGCAGCTGTGAGGTCAAAAGATGGTGGTGAGAAAGGGAGGCTATACCCCAAACATACCTGTGCCCGGATGCCCTCGGAGAGGAGAACTGAGAGGGACAAAAAGGGAAGGCAGTCAGCCCCAGCCAGGGTTCCCTCCCTCTCCCATTACCTAATTGTAATGTTCAGGGAGACGATGGATTTGCAGAGAGAACGGGTGCCAAATCGAAGGATACAGGCGGACACTAAGACCAGGAAGGTGGCTATAGCAGAGATGGCCAGTGCAATGCGGAGCCCTGTAGGGCCTCTGAGGAGGGAGAGAACAAGCCTTGTGGTTGGAATGGGCCTTCCCCGAGCTCAGCCCCTGACTCTCAGGGTAGGGCAGTCACCTGTGGGAGTCCTCGATGCAGCTGCTGTAGACCCAGAAGAGCAGGAGCAGGAGGCAGTAGAGGGCCAGGAGGCCAGAGACCCCGGCCACAAAGTAGCAGAGGGATGGGGCCGAGGGTTGGGATAAAGCCAGGGAGGAGCCATTGAGGGCGGCCACGCCGTACAAGGGACAGTGGCTACTGAAGGAACCCTGTGAAGAGAAGCTGCTGAGTCCTCCCAGATTTCAGGTTAGAGCCTCGGTGCAGGCTCTGGGCAGGTGTGAGGGATAAGCTAGGAGAGGGCCACCCTAGGAAGTTATTTGTGCACTGTCAGTTCCTGTTTCTGGGCCAGTAGACTGATGGAGAGGGCCTGCTGGGGAAGTCAAACCTGCAGTGGACAGAAGGATCAGGAAACAGGCGGTGGTTACAAAAGACAGTGAGCTTCAGAGATGCCTCACCAGTTCTGGTCTCCCCTCTGCAGAAAGCCTAGAGTAAAACCAGAACTTGTGTAACCTTCAACTATCTCCGATATTTCCTAATCTGTAAAAAAAAAAAACAAAAAAAACAAAAAAAAACCAAAACCACGAAAAAGGCACAATCGTGCCTTACAGGCTTAAATGAGCCTGTTTATTAACAAGATTGCAGGCTGGGGGGAAAAAAACCCTCCTGCTTTGGGCATTTTCTACCTCCGTATTTTGTCATTCATACACCGTGCTGCAATCGTGTGGAAACTCGGTCATCTCCGCTACACTATGCTTTATTTCCTGGCGTAGCTCGGCACAAGTGCCTCATTTAAACGTGTAGGCAGGGCCCGGGCCGATTTCTGTTTCAGAACCAGGGTAAGGTGATGCAGCCGCAGCCACCAGACCGGGCTACGTGTGGTGCTGGAAGACACTCCGGAAAACCCGTCCCTAGGCGAGGGAATGACTTTTTAGAGCAACGCGGGCGGGCGGGGCCGGAGAGCGCGATCGGCGCCGGTGCAACTCCGCCGCAGATGGGCGCCCGCCGGGCCTCCCCCGACGTCCCGGCTCCGAGGCGCAGCGCGACGGCACCAGGCCGGCCCCGGCCAGCCCGCCCCCGCCTACGCGACCCCACGGCCGGCCCCGCCCCGCACCTGGGTCTGGGTCAGCGTCGCGGCCGCCACGGCCCCGCACAGGAAGGCAGCTGTGAATAGCAAGAGCTCGAAGCGCTGCAACCAGGGCAGCGCCATGGCGCCCTCGCCACTAGGAAGTGCCGCCGCGGGAGCCAACCACCCAAGCCCCGCCTCATCCGGCGCGACCCACGAGCGCGCAGACGTCACTTCCGACAGGGGCTTTATTTACAGAGGCCGGTGGGCGGGGCTGGGGGGGGGGCCAGCGCCGCTTCAGAGCGGCAGGTACAGCGAGTAGTCCGACAGTGCCCAGCGGCGGGCCGGGCGGCCGGTGCGGCCGATCATGGGCAGCTTCTGCACGTAGCGGGAGGCCGGGCTGGGCCCGTACGGCGCGGGGAAGGCGGTCTGGAAGAGGCGCCCGCGGCATCGCCTCCCGGCCTGCCGCCCGGCAATAATGAAGCGGAAGTGGGGGGCGCCGCGCGGGGCGAAACGGCTCTTCTGGAAGACGTCGCGGGTGCCGGCGCCGGGGCCCTGCTGCCGGGGCGCCCCCCGCGCCCGATGCACGCGCGGCAGCGGCCTGCTCTCAGAGGCGGCGGGCGCGGAGGCCGACGCGGGGCCGCCGCTCCGGGGACTCTCGTCGCCCTGCGGGCTGACCATGGCGTTGGCCGTCAGCTGCGGCATCTTCCGCACCGAATCCGGAGCGGCCGCCGGCTCCTTCTTGTCCCCGGGCGGCCGCGGAGTGGTGGGCGCGGGCTGGCCCGTGCCGAAGCGGGTGGCCAAGCTGTCACCGAAGAAGGCGTACAGCTCCCGGTAGATGTCCGCCAGGGTCACCGATGGGGAAGGATCCTCCGGCCCCGCGCCTCCTGGCGGCGGCGGGACGACAGACCCAAAGCCTGGCTCCGCGCTGCCCCCGGAGGGAGACTCCTGCAGGAGAAGGCTGTCCCACGGCAGGTCGTCCGAGCGCCGGCACCCCCTGCCGCTTGGGCCCCCCTTGCTGGGCTCTGCCGCCTGGGCCTTCATCTTCAGCAGTCTCTCCACGGCCACCTGTAAGAGCAGAGGGACTAGGATAGGCAAGAACTAGGAGGAACCTGGGCCCATCGAGTTTTCCAAAGTTAAGGCAGGTGAGCTGCTGCGCTCACGCCAGGGAAGGGAGACCGGAAGGGGCAGGCACTCACCAGAATGGCTCCGTAGACCTTGTGTCCATCTGCTTTAACTTGGGCATTAGATACGGAGTAATCATCTAGCACAGCCTGCAGATTTGTCCAGTAAGTGGACAGGTGTGGGTACAGTACTCGTTCTACTGCCTGGAAGGGAAAAGGGAATGCAGTAAGCACCTTGTTGCTTATTGCCTCTCAGGTACCCTTGCCCACGGAAGACGTACTTTTACCTCTGACAGGAAATTCTCAGCTTGGCATATTCAGCCAACATTTATTTGGAACCCACTGTATGCCCAAGCCTTGGCTAAGCACTGAGAATGAAGGTCAGGTACAAAGACCACGTAAAGTGACCCTGTTATCACTGACATGTATGACAAGGGCTAGAGGATCTAGGTAATGCCCACTGCTAACAGACAAATTTAATTTGCCAACTGTTAACCGTATACAGTCAATAGGCAAGTACTATTGCTTAAATGTACACTGGGACTCAGTTCAGGCCACCTGCACAAAAACAAACAACCGATCAGAGGCCTGGACTCTGATTATATGATTTTAATCCTGTGATTAATTTTGAGGAAAGCAATTAAGACTTCACAGAGGATGGACGGCCTCGGTGGCTCAGTTAAGCAACGGACTCTTGATTTTGGCTCAGGTCACAAGCCTGCTTAACATTCCCTCCCTCTCCCTCCACCCACTCCTCTCACTCTTGCACATTCTATTAAAAAAAAAAAAAAAAAAAAAAAGACTTCACAGAGGATGTGACATCTGTTACAGGCTTTGATGCGTTAAGAGTTCTTTGGTTAGGCATCCACAGCCTGAGGATTTGAAAACGTTAAAAAAATCAACAAGTTCCGAGAAAAACACAACTTACGGCTGACTCAAGTATAAGAGCTTAAATAATTCTATAACTGTAGTAGTTAAATAAAATATCTAACCACAAAAAAAGACACAGTGCCAACATTTACAAAGACAGTCTGAGATCTTATCAAAACAAACAAGGGAATGCCTGTGCAGCTCAGTCTGTTACGCACCCAACTCTTGATTTTGGCCCAGGTCATGATCTCCCAGTCTGTGAGCTGGAGACCCGCATCAGGCTCCGTGCTGAGCCTGCTTGGGATTCTCTCTCTCCCTCTCTCTCTTCCCCTCCCCCACTCAGGCTCCTTCTGTCTCTCTCAAAATAAACAAACATTAAAAAAACAAAAACAAACCCTCAATACAAGAGGAATTGAGGGGTGGTTCCTTAAGATGATTAACAGAGAATGGCCAGGAATTTATGAAGTGGGGATATACTAATACCTGCCATGTAGAACTTTTGAAAGGATAAGACATTTATACACAGAAAGGCAAGCTATCAAATAGTGTGGCCTAAGGCAAGAGCTCAGTACATGGCAACAGCAAGCATATACCTTTTTTTTTAGTTTTTAAATTTATTTTTATTTTGAGAGAGAGAGAGAGAGCAAGCAGGGGAGGGGCAGAGAGAGAGGGAGACAGAAAGAATCCCGAACAGGCTCCATGCTGTCAGCGCGGAGCCCGATGTGGGGCTCAAACCCACGAACCGTTGAGACCATGACCTGAGCCAAAATCAAGAGTCAGATGCCTGAGCAATTGAGCCATGCAGGCGGCCCAAGCATATACCAGTTTCATGATAAAAGACACACAAATACTATTTTTCTGATTACAAATGGGAGCTCTTCCGGCTCTGTGTGTGGGAAAGGCCGGGGTCCTCACCTTCCAGCCGAGGGCATGCAGCCCCACCACAGCCCCGTAGTGAGAGCAGAGAGGCCGCACGGGGTCTGCCAACACCTTCTGCAGGGAGAGCAGGATCTGCTGATAAAGGCCACTCACAAGGTCCCCGTGTGTCCTACGGGAGCGGCATTCAGTCAGAGAGGAGAATGAGGCACAGGGCAGCCTAAACTGGACTCCGGCCGGGGCGCACTGGGGTAAGTGGACAAGGAAGGCTAAGGGGGAGCGAAGGCCACCTGAAGGGCCGGAGGGCCCAGCCCTGGGGATATCGGGTGTCCATCTCTAGAATCCCAGCGCGCCGACGCACACCGACTGGGAAGCTCTAATGGAAGAGGCTCCCTGCCCCCTCAACGCATGGCCTCAAAGCCAGACGTCTCACCAGCTCCCGAACGCAACCCCTCGGCACGGTGACAGCCCCACCCTTCGTTCAGCTAGGCCCAGCGGCTACCAGAAGATGTGGCTGAGCAGGAGGGCAGCCCCATCCCGAAGAGTCCAGTGGTCGTTCAGAGGGTTGATGGAGGCAGCCAGTGGCTCCAGCACGCAGTAGAGGACACTCCCTACCAGGGAGCGGACATAGGGCCCCAGGCAGAGGTGTGGGTTCCGAACCAGGCTCCGAGCCACTTGGAGGAGCCGGTGCAGCTGCTCCAGATCGTGGCTTACAGATTTCACCTGTTTGTAGAAGAGGGTGGCTTAGGGGGACACGAGGGTGCGGGTAGGAGCCCACCGCCGCGACGGCGCCTGCCATGAGCCCTACCCGGTGCCGGGTTATCTCCCCACAAACCGTCCCCACCCTGCCGCAGCCGCGTCACTCACCCCACTGACCACGTAAACAAAGTAGGGGAGGAGTGCTGCGATCTTGGAGTTCGTCTGCAGGTCCTGGAGAGCGATCTGAAAAGGAAGAGGCCAGACTGCACTGGGTCCTCCAGCCCCAAGTAGAAACTGACATTTAAAAAAAAAAAAAAAATTTTTTTTTTTTAAATCTTTATTTATTTTTGAGAGAGAGAGAGAGACATAGAGCGCCAGCAGGGGAGAAACACAGAAAGCGGGAGAGACAGAATCCAAAGCAGGCTCCAGGCTCTGAGCTGTTAGCACAGGGCCCGATGCAGGGCTCGAACCCACAGAACTGCAAGATCACGACCTGAGCCGAAGTGTGACGCTCAACTGACTGAGCCACCCAGGTGCCCCTAAACTGACATTTTTTAGAGGACAGTTTACTTCTTGTGTATTACAATTTAAATGTTCTCTCTCAAAATAAATAAATTTTTAAAAAATGTAAATGTTCATATTCTTTGATTATTCAAGTGTACTGCTATAAATTTAACCCACCATAAAAGTGACCCACTTACACACATACCCACTCACAGCACAGTCTGTAATAATAAAAACTGCCCACAACCTAAATGGCCAACGTAGTTTTAACTGAGAAAAGCACTTGTTCTAAAACCAGATGTTTACTATAATACCACCTTGGTTTATACTAGAGAAATTACAGTTAAAACTTGGGGGGAGAAAACATGTTTCCATAGGAAACTTTCACTTTCTTTTTTAAATCTTTTAAAAAATTTTTTTAATGTTTTTTTATTTGATGGAGACAGTGAGAATGGGGGAGGAGCAAAGAGGGAGACACAGAATCCGAAGCAGGCTCTAGGCTCCGAGCTGTCAGCACAGAGCCCGATGTGGGGCTTGAACTCACGAACCATGAGATCATGACCTGAGCCAAAGTCGGACGTTTAACCGACTGAGCCACCCAGGCGCCCCTAAAAAAATTTTTTTTGACGTGTATTTATTTTTCGGAGAGACAAGAGACAGACAATGAACGGGGGAGGGGCAGAGAGAGAGAGGGAAACACAGAATCCGAAGCAGGCTCGAGGCTCCCAGCTGTCTGCACAGAACCTGACATGGGGCTCGAACTCACAAACCACAAGATCACGACCTGAGCCGAAGTCGGATGCTTAACTGACTGAGCAACCCAGGTGCCCCTCTATATTACAATACTTCTATAATAAACATGCTGATATAACTTTTATAAGCAGAAAAAAGAGTTAAGTAAATGAGAAAAGTCCTCTTAACCCTGAATCTCCACTACCTGTGACCTCCAGACCCCTCTGGATAAAGCTCCTATGCTCAGGCACTACGAGAGCAGACAGCAGACTAGTGGGACAGGAGCTCAGCCCCCAGGCCCCCCACCCATCCCATCGGCACGGTGCCTGGGGAACGGAGCCAAGCTCCTAAGGAATGGGAGCAACAGCCAGACACGGGAAGAAGGATAGAAACCCCGAGAGGCCACATGGTGGAGCAGACCAGCAAACTAATGCTCGCCCGACTCTGGACACAGGAGGACTGACCACAGGCAGCCTGCGGAGTCCCAGAGGCTAAAGCGGCAGGGTCTCTCCGAGCAGGTCTGGCCGGGCACCCTGACCCCGGCTCCTTCCGCTTCCCTTCTCTCCCTCTCAAGTCCTCACAAATGAGAGCCGCCACGTGGCTGCCTCACTCGGCCCCAAGTCAACAGGCACCCCAGAGAGCAGGCTCTGGAATCAAGGTGTGCGGGTACTGACCACCCGAGTCCCCCCAGATGGCCCTGCTGAGCTGCCCGTTCCCTGGAGAGCAGGAGTTCCCGCTGGAGTGGGCAGAGCAAGGCGGTCCTGGAGGAGGGCGGCCTCAGAGCCCTGCACCCCCGCTCCCACCC
The DNA here is from genome assembly GCF_018350175.1 of Felis catus. Lineage (NCBI taxonomy): Eukaryota > Metazoa > Chordata > Mammalia > Carnivora > Felidae > Felis > Felis catus. Next base: position 106,301,515 of record NC_058377.1, on the reverse strand, counting down.
ACATCAGGTGTGTGCAGTGGACAGGAAGTAGGGGCCTGAAAGAGCTCTGTGGGGGGCGCCTGGGTGGCTCAGTCAGTTAGGCGTCTGACTCTTGCTCCGGGTTCAGTCATAATCTCCCGCTTTCTGGGATCGAGCCCCGTGTCGGGCTCTGCGCTGAGCATGTGGAGCCTGCTTGGGATTCCTTCTCTATGCCTCTTTCTCTACACCGCCCCCGCCAACTCACACTGGCTCTAAGTAAATAAATAAACTTAAAAAAAAAAAAAAAAAAAAAAAAAAAAAAAAAAAAAGAACGAATTCCATGGGGATTTGAAAACTGGACTTTGTGCCCCAATTCGGGTCCACTCGCTCACCTTCATCAGCTGCGGATCGTCCCCCAGCACGGCTCGAGTCACTTGCTGGTAGTACTTGAGAAGGTCATCGGTCAGCGAAGACACGGCGCTGGGCACTGTGGGAGGATGGGCAGGAGGTGGTCAGGGTCAGCCCAGCCCAACCTCACCTGCCGCCTCCCCTCCCTCCCCTCCCCACCAGAAGCCTGTTCACACGGGACTCCCAGAGCACACAGCCACCAACTCCTCGGAGCAGCCCTGCTCAGCCCTGAGCCTGCAGGCTTTCCACACCTCTGTGCTCCGTACTGTGCCTCCCACCTGTCCTCTGCCACGAAGGTTCCTGCTCAGTCCTCAGTCCCTCCTGGACACTTGCCCTCAGGGAACCCGGTTGCCCAGACTTCTGTGCTAGCATCCAACACCCGGCATCATGACTGGTCCCAGGTCTGGGCTCATAGCTCCAAATCTGAACCCTCTGGGCAGGGACTAGTGCCCACTCAGAACGGGGCATCAGTAAGTACTTGTGAGATGAAGAATCAGAGGTACAGGAGTGCCTGGGTGGCTCAGTTAGGCGTCCAACTCGGGGTTTTTTGTTGTTTTTTTTTCCAAGCATCCAACTCAATTTTGGCTCGGGTCATGATCTCACGGTTCATGAGTTCGAGCCCCGCATTGGGCTCTGCGCTGACAACGAGGAGCCTGCTTTAGGTTCTCTCCCCCGCCTCTCTCTGCCCCTCCCCTGTTCACGCTTGCGCTCTCTCTCAAAATAAACTTAAAATCAAACAAAAAAAAGAAGCAGAGAGGTACAGGAACACCCCCCTCCCCCTTAGCTCCTAAGGAAGGAAAGTCCAGAAAGCCCGTTCCCCGTACTACCCCTTACCTGATCCTTGAGGCGCCAGGTTCCCTTTGCCATCTAGGTAGGACACATGAACTAGAACCAGAGCACAGATCGGTCAGCTAAGGGGGTTCTGCCCCTCGTAGCACCAACCCATGCAGGAGTTCTGCCCCACCCACCCCTCCTCTGACAGCCCAGTTCCTGTCCCCACCCCATGGAGGACCTCGGCAGTCACCTCTCACAGCTGTCTCGGCACAGCCTTTGGGGATGTTGGTGGCCAGGGCCAGCTCTACCAGGTTCACCTCTCGGTCCTCAGGGAAGTAGAGCTCGCCCTCCCTGGCAGGGCGCAGGGGCAGCGCCTCCTGGGATCCATAGCCACACACAGCCTGAGCAAAGAGAGGATCGGAGGGCAGGCTGAATCCAGGAAGGGGAGAGGCGATCTACTGACCAGGGCAGGGGGCCTACGTTTGAGGGAAATCCAAGAGTCTGAGAAAAGGGGAGATGCCTGAGGCTTCAGGCCTATTGCCGGGAATTTGGCTGGAGCATCCGGTACTCACTGGGTCAGGGAGTAGAGCCTGGTCTGTCCTTCCAGAACCATACGGGCTCTGAGACCCAACCCCCTGCCGCCAGCCCTCCAAACATTCACCCAACTTTGAAAACACTATATTTTTTAATAATTTTTTTTTTTTTTTAACGTAGGGGCACCTGGGTGGCTCAGTTGGTTGAGCATCCGACTTTGGCTTCGGTCACAATCTTGGGGTTCGTGAGTTCAAGCCCGACAGCGGGCTCTGTGCTGAAAGCTCAGAGCCTGCTTCAGATTCTCTGCCCCCCAACTTCCCGCCCCTCCCCTGTTTGCACTCTCTAGAAAATAAACAAAAAGCATTTTAAAAAAATTAAATAAACTTTTTTTTTTATTTTAGAGAGAGTGCGTGTGTGAGCGTGTGGGCGGAAGAGAGGGGCGGCGGGGTAGGGAGAGAGAAAGAGGGAAAGGGAGAGAGAGAGAATATCCCAAGCAGCCTCCTCACTCAGAATAAGTTGCTCCCAGGACCCTGAGATCATGACCTGAGCCGAAATTAAGAGCCAGACGCTCAACCAACTAAGCCACCCAGGCGCCCTCCCCCTCTTTTTTTAAAGTAAGCTCCAGGCCCGACATGAGGCTCAAACGAACTCACAACCCTAAGATTAAGAGTCGCATGCTGGGGCACCTGAGCGGCTCAGTCAGTTAAGCATCCTACTTCGTTTCAGGTCATGATCTCACGGCTGGTGAGTTTGAGCCCCACATCGGGCTCGCTGCTGTCAGCACAGAGCCCGCTTTGGATCCTCTGTCCCCCTCTCACTGCCCCTCCCCGGCCTGCGCTCTCCCCCCACCAAAAAAGAAAAGTCACATGCTCTCCTGAGCCAGCCAGGCACCCCAACACTATTCTCTTCTAAACATGATCTTCTTCCCTCAAGTCCCTGCCCCACAACAACTGGGCAGGACAGTCTAATACCCACATTTATGCCCAGGCTCCTCCCTTCCCCAGAATGTCTCCTCTTCTCCTCTTGGCTTAGCCTAACCCAAGCCTCCCTTTAAAGCCCGGCTCAAGTCCCAGTTCTTCCAAGGCTTCCCTAACCTCCTGGCCCCCGGGCACCTACCCTGTGGTTTCTGTGAGCTGCCCCTGTGTGCACATTTGGTCTTTAGGTCTGTGCTGGGCACGGGGTGGGTCGTGCCACCTGAGCCCTGTGCAGCCCGCGCTCAACTCACCTCCACGCTGCTCCAGCGGAGGGCCCTGTTGAAGTCCTCGACAGTCAGCTTCCGCCGTTTGGTATGTTTCATGAATTGAGAGCTATTCTGGGAGGGGAGGAACAAAGTCAGGGGACAGGGAGAAGGGGGTATGGAGTCCCCAGGGGAAGAGAGACAGCCTGGGGAGGAGGCAAAGAGGACACCAGGAAGCCCAGAATCTGGCTCTGCTCTGGTGCAGACAGCATCCCCCATGTGATGTTCCCTCTCTGTGACCCAGTTTCTCACACGCAGAATGTGAGTGTGAACTTGCCTGGCCTGCCTGGCGGGGCTGTTGAGAAGAGGGGCAATGGGGGGACGATGCCCAGCCAGCACTTTGTTTGCCAGAAGCCCCACTGGCTGAAAGGGGAGCTCCGGAGAGGGCAAGGACCGCCTCTGTCCCTCAGAGCTCAGAGCAGGTGCCGCAAATACAGCTGTGTAGTAAATCCCTGTGGGAGGCAGCCATCAAGGAGAGAATAAGGGGAGCTGGGAGGGGTGCGGGGGGCGAGGGGGGCGTACCTGGGTGGCCTCTCTGAGACGGTAACACACATCCTCCGCGAGAAGAGCTGCCACCTCATCGCTCAGCTCCAGGCCCGTGCTCTCCGCCATCAGCCGGACCGACTCCCGAGGGATCTCCACAAACCGCCGCTCTTCTCGCTCGGACATGGCCCCGACGGAGCTGGGAGCCAGGAGAGAAGGTTTGAGAAGCCACCCAGTCTCCCTCAGGGCCCAGGAGCCCGACTTCAAGGCCTTCTGAACCAGTCTCGCTGCTCTTGTTCCAGAATCCCTGAACAAGGAGCCGCAGGGGCTCGGAGTGTCCAGGCGAGGAGACTGAGGCTAAGAACGAGAAACAGACGAGCTGGATCAGACAACGGGGATGCCTGAGAAAGTGCCTGGCCTCAGGGGGTTCACAGAACTGGGTCCCAGCCATGATCTACCACCTCCTGAGTGAATGTGACTGAGAGCCCTGGTCATCAGCTTGTGCGCTGGTGTCCGGACTTGTAAGATACAGGCAATCACCACCGCCCTCCCTACCTCACAGGGTTGCTATGAGGCCAAAACGAGACGGTGTATGAAAAAAGCCAAGGACCAGAACACCACCCAAAGGGATGATGGAAGATGTTACCATGGTTAGTTACAAATAAAAACTTCAGGGGCGCCTGGATGGCTCAATCGTTTAAGTGTCTGACTTCTGGTCCGGTCGTGATCTCACAGTTTGTGAGTTTGAGCCCCGCATCTCGGGCTGTCTGCTGTCAGCGCAGAGCCTGCTTCGGATCCTCTGTCCCCGTTTCTCTGCCCGCCCCCCTCAAAAATAAATAAATGTTAAAAAAGAAAAAAAAAAGTCATGTTTTCTTCCTTGATTCTTGCTACCACCACTATCTACTAAGTCTTGATGAAAACACTACTTGTATCCTGACACTCCCTTGCTCAGAAATCTTTAGTACTTCCACACTGGTTCTAAAAGAAAGTCTAAACTCCCCAGCTTGACATTTTTCTTTCTTTCTCTATTTCGAGAGAGAGAGAGAGAGAGAGAGAGAGAGAGAGAGAGAGAAATGCAGAGGGAAAGAGAGAGAATCCCAAGCAGGCTCCACACTGCCAGCAAGGGGCCCCATACGGGGCTCAAACTCACCGACCGTGAGATCGTGACCTGAGCTGAAGTCCGTGACGCTCACCTGACTGAGCCACCCAGGCGGCTCCCAGCTTGACATTCTGGATTTGGTCCCAAATCCCCCCAGCTATTCAAGCTGATCCCTCCTCCCAGTAAGACCAGCCTAGAGTCTTCCAGCCTGCCTTGTGCTCCACCACCAGTGCTCAGGCTGGTCGTCTCCCTCTCTACTCCAAGCCCCCCACCCCTCCTCTTTGCTAAGGCAAATCCAGTCTGTCTTTTAAGGTCTTCCTCGCCGAATGCCATTAGGGATTGTCAGGCTTTTAGTAGCTGGGCTTTTGCCCATGTGTCTGATCTTCCCCAGTCTGGCTTAGAGGTCTAACAGCAGGAACCTGCTCTTCCGTTCACAGGATATGGCAGAATAAGAACCCAACAAAAACAGCAACTGATGAACGATTCCAGTGACGGACACCACAGTGAGAGGGCAGGCCCACTAGGGCCAAAGTGAGGCGTCAGCACCACAGGCAGCAAGGCCCAGTTCCAGGTGCTTCTGGGTCACCAGTGACCTCCAGGTCCCTAAATCCAAAAACCTCCAGGTCCCTAACCCGGCCCCCTGCATTTCTCCCAGTGGCTCCACATTGCCTTTGGAATAAAGAACAAACCTGTACCATGGTTCCAAAGCCCTGCGTATCCATCTACTTCTGCAACCCTTCTTTCCCTCTTGTGTTCTGCATTCCCGCCATGGCCGCTTTCCATTTCCCCCAAAACACCTGATCCCAGGACATTCGTACACTCTCTTTCCCCTAGTTGAAACACTCTCCTCCTCCTCCACCTCCAATCTCTTTGTCTAGTGAGCTCCTAGTGGCTCCTTCAGATCTCAGTTCAAACGTCACTTGCTCAGGGAAGTCTTCTCAGACCTCCACAATGTCCCAGTACTTGGCCTTCAAAGCGATTATCACAGTTGGTAACTATACAATTGTGTAACTGTGTGGATAACACCTCCCCACTATATTGTAAGCTCCATGCCCAGCTAGGATCATGCCAGTTTGCTCACCTTTGCATCCCCAGAGTCCGGCACAGGGTCAGCACATAATACTCCTTCAATAAACACTTGCTGCAAAACCGAATAAAGAATAGCTATTTTTCCCAAGCACATGCTATGCCTGAGGCACACAGTTAGGTGCTTTATATGGCTTATACCTCATCTTATTCTCAGTAACAATGAGATAGATGTTATGTAAGTATCGTGTCTATTTCACAGCCAAGGAAATCAAGGCTCAGAGAGGTTAAATGTTAAATGACTTGTCCAAGAACATCCAGCGAGCACTAAGTAGGCAGCAGGGACTCAACTCCTGTTCCTAGTCATCAGAGCGGTAGGCTGTGTGAGGGACAAGGCCTGGATTTCCAGCCCGAAGACTGGAGTTGGAGGCCCGCCAATGGATAATTCTGAAGTTTCTGTTTCCCTGCCTGTAAAATGGGAGCATGAAGTCCTGCCCACGGGCAAAGGGCTTTCCTTATTATGTGCCTATATTAAGACCCACAAAGTCCTGGCTCTGACCAAGGTCTCCCCCTCCTCAACCTCCTCTCCTCTGCATCCCCAGCCACTAGCCACACTGGTAAAGTGGCGTGGGAACTGACCGCCACGGGCGTCGGGGGAGCGCATCCTCCCACCCAGCCTCCCTTCATCCCAGATCCAGAAGTGCTGGGGTAGGGTGGAGGAGGTCAGGGGTTACCGAACTTGGGTCACGTGGTCAGCGAAGGGGGCGGGCCCCCAGCGGAGCCGGCGCTAAGGCTAGTCAGTGCGGGGCCCACAGCGGGACGGAGAGTCCTTGGGCCTGCGAGGGCCTGCTCACCTGAAGGCTCTGGCGCGGCAAAGGCGGCTACCCAGACGGCGGTGGCGGCGAAGGCAGCTCCCACTCACCCTGCTCACCCTAATTCCCTCTCTCTGAGCCCAGGCCCCGCCCTCCAGGAGCACAACCAATCGGCGAGCGTCCTGCGAAGTTCCCGCCCACCCTCAGGCTTCCCGCCTCGCGATTGGCCTCTGTTAAGGGGCTGTAAAAGAATCTGGGCGCGGGGCGTCACGTGAGGCTGAAGAGTCGGACTTCTTAAAGCAACAGCTCTTGGGTGTTTTGCGAGTTGGTATGTATGGTTTTGTGTGTTTTGTGTTTTATTTATTTTTGAGAGAGAGAGAGAGAGAGAGAGAGACTGCAAGCAGGGTAGGGGCAGAGAGAGGGAGACACGGAATCTGAAGCAGGCCCCAGGCTCTAAGCCGGGAGCAGAGCCCCATGCGGTACTTGAACTCATGAATCGTGAGATCATGACCCGAGCTGCAGTCAGACGTTTAACGGAGTGAGCCACCCAAGTGCCCTTGTGTATGTTTTAAAAGCGTATTGTCAAGGAAAGCGTCTCTATTCTTTTGATCTTGTCTGCACTTTGAGTTTCCAAGCATTTGCATTTATGTGACTGCAGCGAAGCTTTAAACTTTGGTGTGTAAATTAGTTTTCTTGCCCACTTGGTGGGGCTCAGTTTACCTCTCCAACATCACCTGCAGGACTGATGGGGCTCCCACTAGGTATTTTCTTTGGGCAGAAGAGTCTTCTCACTGGGACAAGCTCACGTGCAAAATACAGACTCTAGGGCTGTGCTCATTACGGCACCCTTCCTCAGTAAGCCAACTATAACCCCTAACCTGCCTCGATTTCCTTGACCACTTTACACGCACATGCTTTCCTAAACTTGGACAGCTCTCAATTCAGAAACAAGTGGGTTTAGTGGGTTACGGATAGTATTTGGAGTCAGACCAACCTAGGTTCAAATTCTACCACCGCTTTGGGGCAAATTACCTAACCATATTTTCGCCCAAGTGCAAAATGGGATACTGATACTCACTTCACAGGATTACTGTAGATTAAATGAGATGATGTCTGTGAAAGCACTTGGCAGAGTTGAGGTTGAACCTTCTTGTACACATCAGGAGGCAGACAGTGAATTAATTCCTTTATGTTCATTCAAAATGAGGTCGTTTGCAGTGGGCTATTCATTATAGAAAGGAGTTTTCTGCGGAGGAGCGTGAATGTACACATCCTCGCCCTTCCTCCCTCTCAGGGTAAGATGCTGCTGCCTCTAAAAAAGATCCTCCCAGGCTAGAGCTGGGAAGGCCAGATGGATGTGGTGGAGGTTGCCATGGCAACACCACCTAAGGAGACTATGACCCTGCTGAGTCTCTTCCAGTTATAGTCAGTATGACATCTGCTGTAGTGTCAGTACTGTGCTTGAACACTGGAGTGTCTGCCCACCTCTGCATAAAGGGAAGCGGCAGGGCCTCCTCCACCATCCTGAGTCTGAGGTCAGTTCAGCAGGATCTGGGCTGCTGGCAGCTCTCCTTGCTGAGGTGTTAGTCTGGACAGCCATTGGCAAGCTCAAAGGCATGACACAATGACAGAAGGCCCAGGGGCCTGAGGGATATAGTAAAGCCGTATTCAAGCACTTTGGGGCCCATTTGCCCCCAGCCTCGAGTGGAGGCGGGGGCCAACGAGAGCAGTAGTGAGACCCACATGACCACAGATAGGAGAAAGGTGGGTCCCACTCACTCCCCAGCCACCTAGAGCCTGGCAAAAAGAGCTAGGATGGCTTTGAAGGCAGACTGACAAGTTTAAAAACAAAGCAAAGCCCCACCACTCACTAGCTGTGTACCCTTGGCATTACCCTTCGTCTCTCTAATCTGTTTTATCAGCTATCAAGTGGACCAACAGAATCTGTTGGTGGACCAACAGAACAGTTCGTGGAACTGTTGTGGGCAATGTGTGTAAAAGATTTAGCATTAGGCACCTGAGTGGCTCAGTCAGTTAGGTAGCCAACTTCAGCTTAGGTCATGATCTCACAGTATGAGTTCAAGTCCCGCATTGGGCTGTCTGCGGTCAGTTCAGAGCCTGCTTCGGATCCTCTGTCTCCCTCTCTCTGCCCCTACCCTGCTCAAGCGCTCGCTCTCTTGCTATCAAAAATAAAATGTGTATTTTTAAAAATGCTTTCTTTATTTTTGAGAGAGCACAAGTGGGAGAAGGGCAGAGAGAGGGGACAGAGGATCGAAAGCTGGCTCCGAGCTGACAGCAGTGAGCCCGATGTGGGACTCGAACTCACGAACCGCAAGATCATGATCTGAGCCAAAGTCAGATGCTAAACCAACTGAGCCAAGACGCCCCGGAAATAAAATATCTTTTAAAAAAATTAGCACTACCAGGCAGATACTCCTGTTACCTGTGACCTTTTTAAGGGGCCGTAACTTTCAGTTACAAACCTTAAAAAGAAGAGGCCTGGAGACCATCTCCAGACCGTCCGCACTTAATCCCCTCTCCACACGGCACACACCTTCTCGGCAGGTGCCACACCCACGTCCTCACCAGCACCCACATGTTCACGTTCCACAAGCCACTTCTGTCCATCAGTCACTTCCTTGTAGGCCTGGTGTGACTTCCAGATTATCCCCAACACAATTAACGGATGAGTGGTTCCATTTGAGAACTTGGGAAGAATTTTACTCCGTGAGACACATGCTGTTTACAGCCTAGGGGAAATGCCTACAGCCTGAGTAATCAACTCACCGTATACTGAAATGGTAACATGACTTTAACGTGGTTTCCATGGGAAAATTCATTGCTAATCCAGCACACTTTCCCAGATTCAACAAGCTTGGAAAACCTGGCCCAGTGCCAAGAGCTGGAGCTACAAAAATGAGAGGGATGCGTGCAAATCTACAATGATCTCAACTGAATCTTTACCTGATAAAAAACAAAAAAATGAGGGGTGCCTGGCTGGGTCAGTGGGTCAAGCGTGCGACTCTTGATCTCAGGGTCGGAGTTCAAGCCTCAAGTTGGGTGTAAAGATTATGTAATAAAAAAAAAAAAAAAAGAAATAGAAAGGAGACAGGAGACAGTAACAAAACAGCATGTTTTGTGGTCCACTGTAGAGGTGCACATGTTAGAGCTTCTATCTGTCCAGGAGTGCTAATGGCAAGAAGGAAACCACATTCAAAGGCCATTTTTTTTTTTACCATGTTTCAGCCACTATTCTGCTTCATATCGGAGTTTCTAGACCTTGACATGATTGACATTTGGGACCAGATAATCATTTGCTGGCGGGGGCGGGGGAGAGATATACTACAGATTATAGGATGTTTAGTGGCATCCCTGGCCTCTACCCACTAGAAGGCGGTACCATCCAGGACCCAGCTGTCACAACCAAAAATGTCATTGCCACATGCCCCTGGCGGCAAAAATCACCCTAGTTGATAATCACTGCTTTGTATGCATTATATAATAATTATAGGGGCACCTGAGTGGCTCAGTCAGTTAAGCATCTGACTCTTGATCTCAGGGTCGTGAGTTCAAGCCTCGAGTTGGGCTCTTCGCTGGGTGTGAGGCTTACTCAAAAAAAAAAAAAAAAAAAAGAAAGAAAGAAAGAATTGACGGAGATTTGCTAGATTAGCAGGCAGCAACCCAACGGGCTAGGAAAGGGCATTCCAAGGCACACAAATATTACAAAAGCAGAGTGTGAGCATACCGTGAGGGAGGGTAGCATGTTTGTTTAATCTTATAGTCATTTCCTGGAGTTCTGCTGTGTTACCCTGACATTTTGAAGGCTTCCACATCTTTGGTTCAGTTTAGTGACTGATTAGCAAGTAAAGGCTTCTGTTGTTTGTGACTCATCCTAGGAAGGATTGGGACCTGCCACCCCCCCACCCTGCCCCGTCTGTGTCATCACTGTCTTCTTGTTCACCTCTCCCTACCCAGGGTCTCCTCTCCCCCAGTTCCCAGCTTTACCCTTGGTTAGTTTTAAGGGTGCGGGAAGGCCAAATACCCTGAGACCAGATTGGAACTCGGAGTGACTCTAATGACAGTATCACTTGCAGCAACCTGAAGACCTAACTTCAGTGCCCTTCCTTCAATGAGGTCAACTTTAGCTCTCTGCAAGGGGTTAGTCAGGTCCCCTGGGTAGCTGAGGCTAGTTGAGGCATCAGGCCACCAAAAGAGAGGCAAGTGAGCAACTGGCCCCCAGCCTTTTCTAAAAAAGAGTTGTTCTGACCGAAGAAAGGAACTAACACTTCCATGAGAACAAGGACCTTTTATGGTTAGAATTGCAGAGTCGCAACTCTGGGGACAAGGAACCTTCTTTGCCTCCCCACAGCAGCCAGACTGGGCCTCTGGACAACGTGGGAAGCATGACAGTCACATCTCCTAGATAAGGACCAAACGAAGCAGCACACCCCGGTGCTCAGCTCACAAGCCCTGCAAGAACAGGAAAAGCACATCAGTCAAGCTCGCAGCTTGGGGGCGGCCATTACCATGTACTTCCCATCCCACAGGGCACGTGTCTTGGATCTTCCAAGCAGACAGCATGAGAGTTCCTTTCATCTGTGACTCGGGCATTACGTCCCACATCCACGCCCCCACCTCCATACACCTGTGCCTTCTCCAGGCAACAGCCCCGGATGCGTGATCAGGCACTCACCCAAGTAATCGTCCATCAGGGAGCCGATAGCAAACTGCAGGAGGGAAGGTGAAAAGGACATAAAGTCTTAGCAACCACAGAACTATCCTCTAAGCCCAGTCCCAGGCCTTCTGCCCACCCATCCCCTCTTCCTGGCAGAAGAGAGCACGACATCCCCAGGAGCTGTAAGAAGTCAACAGCTCCCAGCTCTGCCTGGTACAGGCAGCAAGACAGGCAAGGGACTCACAATGTCATTCTTGTCCACTCGGGTCCCCACGATCTTCAAGCGGATCTCATCATCCTGCTGAATCACAATGTCCTGGGGAAGAGGAACAGTATACTCAGATACCCCTCATGCCGAAATCCCTTGGAGGGCTCATTCTTCCTCCCTCTCACTGACTTCTTCCCTCCTCACCTCATCCATTGTCTTGTAACATGGCGGGTTGGAGTTAGGATCAAACTCCATCTCTGATGGGATGGACTGAAAGGAAAGCCAGACTGGGTCAGTGCTTTACAGGGGTGCCTTCTGGAGATGGTCATGATGGGTGTCTCTCCTCCTTGGCACCCCCAGCATGCCCAGACTTACATGCCGAGAGATGAAGCAGGACATAGGTCCAATTTCTGTGAAGAGTCCAACCTAAAAGGCAATGAGTGATGTTGCTTTTTCTTTTACCCCCCCATGTCTTCTAAGCTCCTCATCTTTGTCTGATTCCTAATATTCTTCATGTCCTGAAACCACTCTGGATTGTATCATTTGTTTTCTGGTCTCTCTTCTGTTAAGCTTTCACTTTATTTATTTTCATATCATTTTTATGAGAAGGCACAAGTGAGCAAAGGGCAGAGACAGAGAGGGAGACGGGGCGGGGGCGGGGGGAGGCGGGGTTCACACGAAGCAGGGCTCAAGTTCACCTGATGCGAGACTCACTAACTATGAGATCATGACCTGAGCTTAACTGGCTGAGCTACCCAGGCGCGCTCCCTTTAATTTTATTTATTTATTTATTTTGAGAGAGGGAGAAAGGGAAGGAGGGATAGAGAGAGAATTCCAAGCAGGCTCCGTACTGTCAGCACACAGCCCAACACCAGGCTTAAACTATGAACCCTGAGATCATGACCTGAGCTGCAATCAAGAGTCAGACGCTTAACTGGGCCACCCACGCGGCCCTCAAGTTTTCATTTGAAGTTAAGCAAACAATGTGGTAAAGAGCCAAGGCCTGGGACTTGTCAGTCCACAATTTGAACACTTGTTGACCACATGACCTTGGCCAGTAGACTTAACTTCTCTAAGCTTAAGGTTCTATAAAAAGGGATGGGGCACGTGGGTGGCTCAGTAGAGTAGGTTAAGCATCCAACTCTTGACTTCGTCTCTGGTCATCATCTTGTGGCTCGTGGGTTTGAGCTCCACATCGGGCTTGTCAGCACAGAGCCTGCTTTGGGTCCTGTCTCCATTGCCCTGCCCCTCCCCCTTCTCTCCTAAAATTAAACATTTGAAATAAATAAAGAAAGAAAATAAAAATGGATAAAAGCACCCACCACAGTCACTGTGAGGTTTTGCACGTTACCTGGCCCACAGTAAGTACTCCACGAATGGAGGCTGTGCTATTGTTGACTACTCGGGCTGACTTACCTGACCCGGATGGAGACAGCACAAGATTACTGTACCATTTAACAGGTGACGCAACTGAAGCACAGACTGACTCAGCCAAGGTCACAGAGTTGGCAAGAGGAGTTGGAACCCATCTCACATCTTCGGAGCGGCCACCCAACTGCCTCCGTTATGTATAGTCTCACCTTGTTGACTTGAGTGACAACAGCATCCACGACCTCCCCTTTAAAGGGCCGGAACACAATGGCCTTGTACTTAACTGGATAAAGGACAAAGCCTCGGCCTGGCTGGATCACACCAGCACCAATATTGTCAATGGTGGTGACAGCAATCACAAAGCCATACCTACAAGCATGGGAAAAAGAAAGGCACCGTGTGTGTAAGAGCCTCTAAAACCATCTGCAACAAGTCAGGGAGCCTGGGGGTTGGAGAAGAGCACAAAGGGAAGTAGAGGACACCCCGACCCCAGAAATTAATGACTAACAGAAGACAGGATACTGGTCAGTATTCAAAATGCCAAACACTGCTCTCATAATAATTTCACAATAAGTGTCCAAGAAGGCTGAAATCCTTGAGCCAAGAGACCTCAATCGTCGGGATGCCTTAGAATCACCTAAGAGGAACTTCTTAAAACACACATTCCCAGGCCTGTCCCCAGTCTTGATTCTATAGGGACAAGATGAGGCTCAGGAACTTGCATGTGGTTATTCTGATGAGAGAGGCCAAATACTCCATAGCCCTGGGCTCATCCCAGCCCATTCATCGCTGTGTGAGAGGCCCTTATGTGCAGAGCCCAGAGATGTGCCGGGCCAGGTCCCTGGCCGCGTGGGAGAAAGAAAACCAGCAGAACCACAGGAGAACAGACACAGGAACAGTGACTAGTCTGTGAGCTCCATGAGAGCTGGCTTGATTCTATCTCGTTCACTGCATTGTTCCCAGAGCCCAACACACAACCTGGCAGACGGCAGAAGCTTTAGAAACGTTTGCGGAGTAAATGAGTGAACGATCTCAGCTGAAGTGAGGAAGTCTCATGATCCAGCTTTGCAGAGGGCGCCGTGGGAACCCGAAGCAAGGAAGCAACTGACTGCCTGGGGTGCCTGAGAGGGTGAGAGGGTTCCCCAGGGTAGGTGGCAGGTCCTCGCAGGATGAGTAGGACCCGGGGAGAGGTTGCAAGCCTCGGGCGCCACACGCGCCTCAGATCAGGTGGCACGGAGGGCGCAGCACTCACTTGCCGGTGCAGGTCCCCTCCACCTCGGTGAAGAGCTTCTGCTTTACCGTGTTGAGCAGGTTGGGGCCGAAGTAGCGCGGATGCAACAGGATCTCGTGCTCCAGGGAGATCTGCAGGGAAAACGGGATGGAGACCAAGCAAGGCGCGGCAGCGACCCGGGGTGAGGAGCAACCTTTCGTCCCGGCGCCACGTTTCGCTCCTCTTCTCGACCCTGCCCTCGCCGCCACCCCGTGCTCTGCTCACGTGGTAGAACATCTTCCCACGGCGGACGGGACAGCAGCCAAATCCACTCCCGCCGGGACGGCGGCGCCTCTGGACCAACCGGAAGCACACAGCCGCAGCAACTCTGCTTCCGGGCCTGCCCCAGCGAAGTGGGCGGGACTCTGCCCTCTCCGCGGACTCAATTGGGCATCGCTGTCGTGGGTGGGAAATCCGCGAGGCCCCGCCCCCTCCTCCCCGCCCACCGGCGGTCGAACCGCGGGACTCCGGTAAAGCAAGTGTCTGGCCCAGAATGGGTGCCCAGTAAACTCTTTTAAACGGAATTAATGAGCTAATAAAAGATAACATAAATAAAGCGTTTTAGCAGAGTGCATTCGTATAGCAAATTTTTGAAGACTGTTTTCACATAGTAAGCATAGTAACTAGCTGTTCTCATCTCATTTAATCTCTACAGCAACCGCACCAAGCAAGATTTATTGTCCCCGTTGACAGATGAGGTTCCAGGCTCAGAAGGTTGAGGTCACTTCAGGGTCACTCACGGCCAGGATTCAAATTCAGGATGTCTGACCCCAAGACTTGCATATTCGGGCTTTCCAGATTTTCATGCAGCCATTCGTTCACCAAACATTAACGGAGGGGAACACCCACCCCATGCCGGCAGGTAGTTTGGAGATGAAGCAGCCAAAATCAGAGCCCAGAAGGCAGCGCTCCCTCCAGGTGTGAGAAAACAGATCACTGCACTCCTCCTTCCCATTTCCCCATTCCTTCCAACACACGCGCGCGCGCGCGCACACACACACACACACACACACACACACACACACACACACGCGGCTTAGAGAACCGGTGAGCCCCTGTGTGTTCCTTCAACTCTACCCACATCTTTGTAGACAGTCCCTTTATTAAACTCACCTCAATTAGCCAGAGTGAGCTTGCAATCTGTTCCCTGTGGAGACCCTGACTGATAAAAGGTCCATACAGAAAGAAGCAGAAACCATGAGCCACAGACCCATGAGAAAGGCTCAGCAGTTGACTCTAGATCCGCGACAGTCCTTGGGGCCTTCCTTGAGCAAACTCCCTGCTGCCTGTTTTTGTATGTTGTAAATAAGAGAGCCTGACCTATACCGTCCTGCAAGAATAAGGACATCCTGCTTCCTCGGAGCTGTCGCACATCAGTTCCCATTGACTCTGCCCATTTCCTAGAATGGCTGAACCCACCAGTCAGCCACTTAGACTCCATGCAGATCCCATTGACCACGGTCAGGCAAGGAAGCATATGAATGGGCCTCAGCAGTCCTGACTTCCTCCTGTCTCCTATTTTCTAGCGAGCCTCCCCTAAGGACAGCTGTGTGCTGGAAACAGCTGCAAGAGCCTTTTTTTTTTTTTTAAGTAATCTCTATACCCAACATGGGGCTGGAACTTACAACCCCAAGGTTGAGCCCCATGCTTTACCGCCTGAGCCAGCCAGGTGCCAACTGTTGATATTTCAGAAAACCTGCAAGCCAGTTTTTAAATACAGCCTTTATTAAACATTTAATGAAAAAAATTAATGATGTTTATTATGATGGCATACAATCAACTGAATTATACTAAAAAAAAGAAACAAAGGCAGAGGTATAGATGAAACAAGTTTGGCAATATATTGATAACTGTTGAAGCCAGATGATGGGTTAGAGTGGTTTCTTATATTTTTCTTACTACTTTTGTGTGTTTGACATTGTTCAAATAAAAAGTTAGAAAACATGGCACGCCTGGGTGGCTCAGTCTGTTCAGCATCTGATTCTTGATTTTGGCTCAGGTCATGATCTCAGGGTTCATGGGTTTGAGCCCCACATCGGGCTCCACACCCACAGTGGGAAGCCTGCTTAGGATTCTTTCTCTCTCCCTATCTGCCCCTCCCCCACTCATGCTCATGTGCTCTCTCTCTCAAAATGAACTTTTTAAAAAGTTAGAAAAAAAAAAACAAAGGTAGCTGTCATACTGTAACTTCTAATAAGAAAAACATAGGTGGTCTTCTCTGTTCCTGGCGCAGAGCTCCTAAAACCCTTTTCCTAAAGGGTAAGAGTGATGAAGGTCTCCATATTCATAACAAACCCTTTTCAATCACACCCAAGTTTATGTTAATGAGGTGATATTTGAAAGTCACCTCATAACAGGGGGCTGGTTGCTGGGGTACCCAATCTCGTGATTGGAGGGTTGGAACTCTCAACCCCCTGACCTCCAGGGAAGGAAGAGGGGCTGGAGGTTGAATCTTGGCCTATGGCCAATGATTTAATCCAGTGTGTGTGTGTGTGTGTGTGTGTGTGTGCGCGCGCGCACGTATAATGAAGCCTCCTAAAAACCGAAAAGGATGGGTTTCTGAGAGCTTCTGGGTTGGTGAACACCTGGAGATATGGGGAAGGTAGCACTCTAAGAGAGAGTATAGAAGTCCCATACCTTTTCCATACCTTGCCCTGTGCAGCGTTTTCACCTAGCTGTTCCTGAGTGACACATCCTTTTATAATAAACCAGTAATCTAGTAAGTGAAATGTGTCTGTGAATCACTCTAGCAAATTAACCAAACCCAAAAAGGTGAGTAGGGAAAGAGTTAACAGTAGGCGCGGCCAGATGAGGGACCCTAAGAGAGGCTGATTGCAGCTGGGAGGGCTCCACCAAGGGACCCCCGCCCTAGACTTCAAGGCTCACCATAGTGGCCCTTGGCCCTCCTACTCCTGGTGGTGTCCACAGTGCCCTGGTTGCATATGCGGGTGGGATGCTATAGCTGTGTGCTATAGCTAGGTTTGGGGGAAAAAGGGATAAAAGCATTCCAGACCTGCCCATGCTAGGTGTCATGAATAGAGTCTCACAAACTGTTATCTAGTTCCTGATAAAGTCCCAATAAAAAGTCAGAGACAAAAATCATACCCAGCAACCCAGTCGGCATCCCTCACACTCCTGAGAGCTTTGTACTTTCCCTCAATAAACCCTATCGCTTTGCTCACTCTCTGCTGTCTGCGAGATTCACTTTTCAACTAGGTGGGATAAGGACCAGCATCTCTCCAACCCACCTGCACCAAAGGGTTCTTTATAACCTCCAATCTATAGCTAGTAGATGAGAAGCATGCGTGACAACCTAGACTTTCAATTGGCATCTAAAGTTGGGGGTGGGGGAGAGGGAGCACTCTTAGAAGACTGAGCTCTCAACCTGTGGAACCCGATACTATTGCCAAGTAGATAGATTCAGAATTAAATTGAGTTGTAGGACATTCAGCCCGTGTCTGAGAATTACTTGATATGTGTGTGTGTGTGCTGGGGTTGGGGGGGGGGATACATTGTAATCAGAGTCAGAATTCTTAACAGATACTTAAAACTAGGGGCACTTGGATGGCTCAGTGGGTTAAGCATCCGACTTCGGCTTAGGTCATGATCTTGAGATTTGTGAGTTCAAACCGTGCATTGGTGTGGAGCCTGCTTGGGATTCTCTCTCCCTCTCTCTCTCTCTCTCTGTCCTCCCCTCTCTTCCTGCCCCTCTCTCACTTTGTAGTCTCTCTCAAAATAAATACTATTTTTTTAATTTTTAAGTTTATTTATTTACTTTTTAGAAAGAGAGTACGTAGGGGAGGGACGGGGGTGGGAGGGAGAGAATCCCAAGCAGGCTCCTCGCTGACAGTGCGGAGCTGGATATGGGCCTCGAACTCATGAACTGTGAGATCATGACTGACAAAGGAGCATGGGGCAAGCTGAGAACAAAGTGCAGGCTAACAGCACCCCCCCCCCCCACCTCCTCATGGGATATGGATGATATTCCTTGGACACTCCCGACTACCCCCAAACAGGAAAGGACAAAAACAAATGGTTAAACTGGATAAGAGTCTTCACCAGTTTACCAGAAAAAGGCAATCCCATCAACAGCCTAAAGTCTAGGAACTCCCTACTGTCTTAATGTTAATGCTTAATATTAATGCTTTACCAGAAAGAAAAACAACCTTAGCTTGACAGTAGCTAGGCCTTCAGTAAGTCTTTAGTATGTGAAAATCTCCTTGGAAACTCCCTCTGGACTTTATCTCCCCCAACTCCTTAAAAGATCCCCCCCCACCCCGACACTTACAGTGCACCTCTTCCTGCCCACAGGTCCTGTCCCCGTGCTTTAATAACATCACCGTTTTTGCACCAAAGACATCTTCAAGAATTCTTTCTTGGTCATTGGCTCCAGACCCCATGAACCCCCCATCACCCCAAAACTTCATCAATGACCTGAGCCGAGATCAAAAGTCAGACACTCAACCGACTGAGCCACCCAGGCACCCCTAAATAAAAACTTTTCTTTAAAAAAGGTCCTCACCCTCTTTATTTATTTATTTATTTAATGTTTATTTTTCAGAGAGAGAGAGAGAGAGACAGAGTGTGAGCTGGCGGAGGGGCAGAGAGAGAGAGGGGGAGACACAGAATCTGAAGCTGGCTCCAAGCTTGAACTCATAAACTGTGAGATCATGACCTGAGTCAGAGTCGGATGCTTAACCAACTGAGCCACCCCAGGTGTTGAGGTCCTAACCCTCTTTAAAAACAAATAGAGGGCGCCTGGGTGGCGCAGTCGGTTAAGCGTCCGACTTCAGCCAGGTCACGATCTCGCGGTCCGGGAGTTCGAGCCCCACATCGGGCTCTGGGCTGATGGCTCAGAGCCTGGAGCCTGTTTCTGATTCTGTGTCTCCCTCTCTCTCTGCCCCTCCCCCGTTCATGCTCTGTCTCTCTCTGTCCCAAAAAATAAATAAACGTTGAAAAAAAATAAAAAAATAAATAAATAAATAAAAATAAAAACAAATAGATACTGGGGTGCCTGGGTGGCTCAGTCGGTTGAGCACCTGACTTTGGCTCAGGTCATGATCTCGCGGTTTGTGAGTTTGAGCCCCGCATCGGGCTCTGTGCTGACAGCTCGGAACCTAGAGCCTGCTTCGGATTCTGTGTCTCCTTCTGTCTCTGCCCATCCACCACTTGTGCTCTGTCTCTCAAAAAAAAAAAAAAAAAAAAAAAAGAAATAGATACTTAAAGCTCACCACTTCCTGGGGTGCCTGGCTGGTTAATTTGGTAGAACATGTGACTCTTGATCGCAGGGTTGCGTGTTTGAGCCCCATATTGGGTATACAGATTACTTTAAAAAATTAAATTAAAAAAATAGAATCTTAAAAAAACAACAACTCATCTCTTCTTCCTCATTATTTCACCACAGTTTACTATTATCATTGCTCTTGACGTATTGTGTCTGCGTGGTATGGTAAAATATTAAATCATAATTGCATAAGCAGTTATAAGAATTCCAGTTGCTCTGATATCCTCACCAGCATTTGGTATTGTCAATAGGCTTTGTTCATTTAGCTATTCTAGTAACTGTGTGGTAGTATCTCACTGTGGTTTTAATTTCTATTTCCCTAATCACTAAAGATGTTCAGCATCTTTTTATGTGCTTATTTGTCCACAGTGATGTATTCAAAAATCTAGTCTAATCATGTCACTCCCCTTCTTAGAACCCATAAAAGATGGCATTGGCTGCCTCCATTTTGACCTCAAACTTTCCAGTTGGCTTTTTCATTCCAGCTTGTCTCTGGGCTCTAGGGAAAGACCCTGAAGGCAAAGCATCCCTTGAAGGACTCCAAAATTACCCCCCTCAAGCAATAAGTAGTGTCCCAAGCAAGCCAAACCCCTCCCATGACTGACTCCAAGACTTGGTCTTCACTGCCTACCCACCCACCCACCTTTGCCCTGAATTCTCCTCTTATAAACATGGGAATGTTTTCCATGCTTTGGAGATAGCCTTTGAGATGCTAATCCACTGACTTCCCAGATGTTGGTTTCCCTACCACAAGTTTATCTGCCTTTGGATTTTGTCAGCAATGAGTGGCTGTGCCTGGTCTGTCCCTGCACCCATGTACATATCTATGTTGCATCAGTGAGGAAGTCTCTAGCACCAAATGGCACTCTGCAAATACTGGAGTTTTTAAATATGGGTTGATTGAACCTCATCTCACAATGAACCTATTCCTATCTCTCTGAGCTCCCCAGGCATGGGTTGGCCATGATAAATTTTCCCCAAGCCCTGATCCCTTTACTTCCAAAGCTTCAAGATCAGAGATAAGCTAGAATAGAAAGAGAAAACAGCAATGGAGAACAATCAGCTGTATTGAGATTTGGCATACAAAGAAAGTCTATTGGAGGATTATTTCAGTTACCTTTTGCTATCTCTTTTTAGAGATGATGATGTCGGGGCACCTGGGTGGCGCAGTCGGTTAAGCTTCCGACTTCAGCCAGGTCACGATCTCGCGGTCTGTGGGTTCGAGCCCCGCGTCGGGCTCTGGGCGGATGGCTCAGAGCCTGGAGCCTGTTTCCGATTCTGTGTCTCCCTCTCTCTCTGCCCCTCCCCCGTTCATGCTCTGTCTCTTTCTGTCCCAAAAATAAATAAAAAACGTTGAGATGATGATGTCTGTCACCTGTTTCCTAAAAACAAACACAAGACCCAGGTCCTGCTGGAGGGCAATCTCTAAGCAAGGATCATCCATCCCAGCTGCCCCTCTTCCAGGTTCTGGGCTCTTCCTTCTGTGCCACAACCCTGAGATCAAGAATCAGATGTTTAACTGACTCAGCCACCCAGGCACCCCAGGCATATCTTACTTAAGAAAAAAAATTTAAGAAAATCTAGGTCCAGTATGCATGGCAATACCCCAGTGTGGCAAGCATTCAGTCTTTGTGCCCAAACTCTGACTCACCTTCAGTTTGATCTCTTCTGAACCTGTAGAAACAGGATTGCTTAAGCTTCCCAGCCTATGTTCTTCACTGCTTAGTAACTCTACCAGTCCTCTACTATACAAGGGATAATCCCTTTAGTCCTTTGGTTTTAAATAACATCTGTATGTTGATGATATTCCAAACATGTATCTCCAGACCCAAAATTACCCCTGATCTTCAGGCTCACAAGTCTAACTGGCTAAGAGGAAGCAGAACTCTCGGTTTCCCATTGTCTCTCTCTCCTCCAGGCAAATGGTTCTGTCAACCACACTATTGCTCATGCCAAAATTCTGGCTATCCTTGTCTCCTTTTTCTTCCTTCCTTCTTTCCTTCCTTCCTTCCTTCCTTCCTTCCTTCCTTCCTTCCTTCCTTCCTTCCTTCCTTCCTTCCTTTCAGAGTGTGTGAACAGGGGAGAGAGTCAGAGGGAGAGGGAGAAAGAAAATCTTAAGTAGGCTCCATGCCCAGTGTGGAGCCCAACGCGGGGCTCAATGAAGGGCTCAGCTGGGGACTTGATCCCACGACCATGAGATCACGACCTGAGCCGAAATCAAGAGTCCAAAACTTAACTGACTGAGTCACCCAGGTGCCCCCATTCCTTTTTTACTTGTCCTTAATTTCCTACCCTCATTTTAGCAAAATCTGTTGACCCAGCATTTCTACACCACCACTACCTTTGTCAGGGGACCATCATCATCACCTATAGGACCATTTCCACATCTTCCTCCCTGCTCCCACTTTAATCCCCTACTTCACAGAATAGCCAGGATAAGCCTCTAAAAACTAGAATCATGGGGCACCTGGGTGGCTTGGTTGATTAAGCATTTGACTTTTAAAAAAAATTTTTTTAATGTTTATTTATTTTTGAAGGAGAGAGAGAGAGAGAGAGAGAGACAGGGCATGAGTGGGGGAGGGGCAGAGAGAGAGGGAGACACAGAATCTGAAGCAGGCTCCAGGCTCTGAGCGGTCAGCACAGACCCTGACATGGGGCTCAAACTCACGGAGTGCAAGAGCATGACCTGAGCCAAGGTCAGACGTCCAACCAACTGCACCATCCAGGTGCCCCGAGCATTTGACTCTTTATCTCAGCTCAGATCTTGATCTAACGGTAGTGGGTTCAAGCCCCTCATTGGGCTCTGTGCTGGGTGTGAAGCCTATTTAAAAAAAAAAAAAAAAGAAAAGAAAAGAAATGAAAAAAAAAAGAAAATAAATGAAAAAAAAAAGAGAAAATAAATGAAAACTAGAATATCAGAACACTCCTCTGCTTAAAACTCATCAAGGGCTTCCCGTTACACTCAGAATAAAATACAAACTCCTCACCACGGGCAATGGAAATTCCATGCATTCATACTTGTGTGAGGTCAAATTTTCTTCACATAATCAAAACAATATCTCATAATAGCTTGAAAACACAAGCAGATATGAGAATCCATCTGTCTACAAGACATTAAAGAAAATTGAGAAAATATAAAACAATGTTACTAATATTACTGCATGTTTTGGGTTTTGAGTCTACGGCCATACCACCCTGAACGCGCCCGATCTCGTCTGGTCTTGGGTTTTGAAAATATAGATATTTTTTAGAAAATGAAAATGTTGCTCATGTTAGTTTTAATTCCTATACAATATTGTATGGCTTGGAAGGGTATCTTGAAAAGATGGGGTCTCAAGCTGAGGCCAGTATGGCCCACAGGTCTTTAGTACAAGGATGAAAGGTTGATGAATGTCCCTAATTCTGGTTCTGTCTCATTGGAGGGCTTAGCTACAGAACAAAGTTAAGATGCTTAGTGTGGTGGTGACCATGGTAACCCTGTAAACACATTGCCCTAGTCAGAGAAGAGGCAGGTATCATTGCCTCCCAACCTATAGCCCTTTCTTCTGGTTGCCTAGGTACCCTCAAAAAATTTCTTCAGAAGTAATCACGCTTTGGGGACAACTGGTTGGCTCAGTTGGTGGAGCATGCGACTCTTGATCTCAGTGTCCTGAGTTCAGGCCCTACGTGGGGCATAGAGCCTACTTAACAAAACAAAACAAAACAGAACTAACCACACTCTTTTTTTTCTCCTGTACTGGAAAATTTAAGGCCTTGAGCCCACTCCCTCCCTTCCATCAGCACCTCCCAGGCTGTTCCAGACACAGAGAAAGGCAATCTAATTACTCTTAATTGTAAATTGACTAGAGATCAGGCTAAGGATCTTACGAAAGCATTGGTGCAGCTGCCAGTTCTCAGACACCATCATTACTGAGCCAGGAGCCTGGAACCATCAGATTGGGGGTAGTGGAGCAAAAAGGCATCTTATCATTTTTTTGAGGATAGAAGGGACTTTCAAGAGACACCTGCAGTTCGGAGAGACGTAGCTAATGCCCACCGTTATGGCAGAGCCCGGTCAGGAGGCACGCCCCCTGGGTACTACACCAGCTCCTTGGTTCTCCCTTTCCCCATTGCCCTGAGCACAACACTCAGCGGGGTGTCGGGCCACGCGCCCCGCCCAGAGGGCGTCGCGCTCATCTCCATGGAGCCGGTCCCCGCCCTCCTGTTGCCGCAGGTAGATGGGAGAAGCTCAGCCAATCAAGAGGTCTCTGAGGCAAAGAAGGCGGGACGAAGAGGAAAAGTTTAGGACAGGAGCGCCAACCAATCCTGAGCCTAGCTGCCTGAGCAACGGCCACCAGCACCCACTTGCAGACGCCAGTCAGAGCGGGGGGATGGTCAGTGGACAATGAGCCAATCCGTGCCGAGGGAAGGCAAATTTGAGCCAATTAAAACTGAGAAGGTGGGAAGGGGCGGAGTTCGCCGGTGGCTGCTCGCTGGTGGGTGAAGGATCAGCTTTCTCTGCTAGTTCCCACCCTAGGACTTCTTAGCTCCTGGAATGCGAGAGACAGAGAGGCTCAGGGGAGTTCCTGGAGTGGGGCGTAGAGGCATCTCCCGGGAAGGCCTGGAAGCAAAAGAGACTCCTAGTTGGAGGAGCTGCTGGAAGCCGCCGGGTGGGCATCGAGGAAGCGGAGGCTGGTTAGGGGGCGGGACTTCCGGGGCGGTGCCTTTGCGAACGGGGGCGGGGCCTGCTGCTAAGGTTGGGCCGAGGGGGCGGAGCTAAAAGGAGACCCCCTGGGTGTGACCTAGGAGAAACAAGGGTAGCGATTCCAGCGGGCGTCTTGGGGTCAGGACGGTGTTGCCAGAGGCTTTGGAGGGGCAAGTGATAGCTCAGGATTGACGTTAAGGTTGCTGGGGAGGTTACCTGCCCTAACTTACTGTCCTTTCTTCCCAGGGAGCCACTGGTGGGGACCTTTCTAGGGTCCTTTTCCATCCGTGGGGTGCTATGGAGTTCCCAGAACACAGCCAGCAGCTGCTGCAGAGCCTCCGAGAGCAGCGGTCCCAGGGTTTCCTTTGTGACTGCACCGTAATGGTGGGTAGCACCCATTTCTTGGCCCATCGGGCTGTGCTGGCCTCCTGCAGCCCATTCTTCCAGCTTTTCTACAAGGAGCGGGAACTGGACAAGAGGGATCTGGTGTGCATCCACAATGAGATTGTCACAGCCCCAGCCTTTGGGCTGCTTCTGGATTTTATGTATGCTGGCCAGCTGGCCCTGAGGGGGGATACCCCCGTGGAGGATGTGCTGGCAGCTGCCAGCTACTTGCACATGAATGACATCGTTAAAGTGTGTAAGCGGCGGCTGCAAGCCCGGGCCCTGGCAGAGGCAGACAGTACCAAGAAGGAGGAGGAAACCAACTCACAGCCCCCTAGTTTGGAGTTTTTGTCCAACCCCTCCCGCGGCCCCCAGCCTTCACTGGCATCTGCTGAGACATCAGGCCACTGGGGCAAAGGGGAATGGAAGGGCCCTGCAGCTCCCTCACCAACTGTCTGTCCTCCAGATGAGCCACCAGTGTCCGGTGGGGCAGACACGACACAGCCTGGTGTGGAGGTTGACCTGCCACATCTACGCCCCCCCCCTCCACCAGTGGCTGATGTCTCCCTTGCCAGCCCTAGTAGCTCCACAGAGACCATTCCTGCAAACTACTTCTCTTCTGGCCTTCCAGCAGTTTCAGTGGAGCCGCTGGCTCCCCTTGATGTGGGTACCGAGAGTCTGAGGATGGTGGAACCAAGGGGTGCTGGAGCGCCATTGCAAGGCTTCTATCCTCCAGCTCCAGCCCCAACCCCAGCCCCAGCTCCATCCCAGGCTCCAGCACCAGCCGAAGCTGAGCTGGTCCAGGTGAAAGTGGAAGCTATTGTGATTTCGGATGAGGAGCCTGACGTGTCAGAGGAAACGCCTCAGGGTCCTGAGGGGTTCTTCCCTCCTGGAGGAGCCATGTTTGGCGCACAGCCCCCTCAGCCAGAGGCTTTTGAGGAGCCCAGGGCAGGACTGGAGGAGGTGGGACCAAGTGACCACTTCCTGCCCCCAGATCCTCATCTGCCCTACCATTTGCTGCCAGGTCCAGGGCAGTATCACCGAGGACTGGTGACCTCACCCCTGCCCGCCCCCCCGGCCCTGCATGAGCCACTTTACCTGCCTTCTGAGTATGAAGCAACCCCGGGAAGTTTTGGAGTTTTCACGGAGGATGTGCCCACTTGCAAGACATGTGGGAAGACCTTCTCTTGTTCTTACACACTCCGGCGCCACGCCACCGTGCACACACGCGAGCGACCCTATGAGTGCCGCTACTGCCTGCGCAGCTACACACAGTCAGGGGACCTATACCGCCACATCCGCAAGGCTCACAATGAGGACCTGGCCAAACGCAGCAAACCGGATCCAGAGGCTGGCCCCCTTCTGGGGGTGCAGCCCCTGCATGGCTCCCCCACAGAAGACAGACAGGACGGCGGTGGTGGAGGGCCACCCAAAGATTTTGTACTTGGCCCCAAAAACTGACATCGGCAGGAGCTGAGGCTAGGCCTGCTCTTGCCATCATCAGGGGACAGCACAGGTTGGAAGCCTCTCATTTCCCCTGCGAGGGGTGGGTTGTGCAGGGAGCAGAAGGAACGTTGTGCCCTGGGCTTAGGATTCCTCCCACTTTTCCTTTCCCCAGCCAGGCAGCAGGACTTTATGGGGCATTGCGACTCAATGAGCCCTTCTCCAAGGGCACTGGGAATTTTGCTGAGGTAATCACTTCTCACCCTGCATCCCGGACCATAAAGCTAGCAGTGAAAGTATCTCTTTGAACTGGTGTTGGCTGGTTTATTCCCCAAACCCGCATGCCTCCTGATTCTTTCGTAACTTTCCTGTGGATCTTTTAGGAATCTGATATCTGTACCTGGGGTAGGAGTCAGGATGCTTATGGGGGAAAAAGTGAGATGCGCAAAGGACAACATAGACTTGACTTAGGAGAAGTGTGCTAATTAGGGACTCTTACAGGATGATGGGTTATTGTAGTTGAGCTCCTGTGTCCTGGGCTGTATTGAGGACTTCATAAAAATACTCAGTTGTCAACAATTTTACGAGGTGTTAGCACCCCCTCCCCCGCCTCCCTTCTTCCACAGACAAGGACACTTGGGACTCAATATTTGTCTATTTTTTGGGGGGGGGAGGGACAGAGAGAGAGGGAGACACAAATCTGAAGCAGGCTCTAGGCTCAGAACTGTCAGCACGGAGCCCAATGTGGGGCTCGAACTCATGGACCACGAGATCATGCCCTGAGCAGAAGTTGGACGCTTAATTGACTGAGCCACCCAGGCGCCCTGACTTGAGACTCAAAAATCAAAGTTAACTTGTTCAAGGTCACAGGGCAAGTTAAGGGGCAAGCAGAATTTGAGTCATGGCTTCAAATGCCATGCACACGGCGCTGAGTTAGAACATGGTTGAAGACAGTTAACCAAGAGCTAGTTTTCTCTTTTGTCCTCTTAAGTGTTTGGCTTTGCTCCCTTACCACTTTACCTCTACTTCCAACATAGAAAGTCTTTGGCTGACTGTTTCAACAACAAGTACTGTATCCATTACTTGAAATTCTTGCCTGTGTGTCATAATATGAATTGAGGTCTCTGAAGATGGGGAACTGAAAGGCAGAAAGCACGAAGCTCCAGGGTGGTGGGCTTGTGGGGCAGGTGGAGGGCCTGTGGTATGGACAGGATGGGCACTTGGGAAAAACTAAAAGCAAGATACTCCGGAGAGAGAATCTTATCATTCCTCTGGTCCAACTCCCTCCCCTAGAAAGCACGAGGACAGCCTAGAGATGTCAGATTACTCAGCTGGGGTCACACAGGCAGTTTGTTACTGGCAGTAAAGACAGCAAAGAAATAAGGAGCCTGGGGTGTTGATGTGGGTTCTGGGAGTTCTGGGAATGTAAGAGAAGGGCCTACCCCGGTGTGTATGAAGAGTAGGGCCATGGGGTAAGAGGGCTCCCGAAAAACCCTCCTCTCTTCTGCACATAAGCAACTGAATGCAAAAAAGCAGGAAGGAAAATTTAGGAGAAGATGAAAATGAATAAATTTTCTGAATTTCTTTTCTTTTTGGATTTGTCTGTCATATCCAGCACTTGCTCTTGCGAGCAAGCTACTGTTTTTGAGTTAGAAGAAGGAGGTTTGGCCAAAGAAAAGCTCCTTCTCTGGGGCATTCAGGGACGCAAATGTTGATGCTTAATGTTTTCATGGCTGGATGAATTCTATGCCTTTCACTTTCCTTGTGTTGGAATAACTTCTTAGTTTGTCTTCCAGGGGGCTAATTTTATTTGTGCAAATACATTCCTACCTTGGCTCCTTGTTGTAACAATGCAAGATCTACATGCACACCCCGTAAGTTACTCTAAGTGGAGCACCTTTTCCAAAGTCTTTCCTAAAACAGTATCAAATCAAAATGCCTGAAAACAATGAGTTGCCTTTAAAAGGGTACCTTTTATTTATTTATTTTTTTTTTTAATTTTTTTTTTTCAACGTTTATTTATTTTTGGGACAGAGAGAGACAGAGCATGAACGGGGGAGGGGCAGAGAGAGAGGGAGACACAGAATCGGAAACAGGCTCCAGGCTCTGAGCCATCAGCCCAGAGCCCGACGCGGGGCTCGAACTCCCGGACCGCGAGATCGTGACCTGGCTGCAGTCGGACGCTTAACCGACTGCGCCACCCAGGCGCCCCAAAAGGGTACCTTTTATGGCATGTGAATTATATAAAAATTATACATATATGATTATATATGGAGAGACATAGAGAAAAAAATCAGCTGTCTCAGAACATCATTTCCTAAAAGCAAGGCATAATATCTGTGTCTGCATGTGTATGTAATGTACAGACCTTCTCCAGACAGTCTTGAGAACATAAACCATTGTTACTATCTCAGCCATGTGTTCTACCTAACTAAAAAAGGATCTGTTACTTGGTGAGATTCTCCTCAAGAGGGAGTATTTGCTTTCAGTTCCCAGCATGAGATGCATTTTTCATTGGCGATGGCAATTAGGAATCTGCAAGACGTTCAAAGCAGCAGCCAACACA
This sequence comes from Felis catus, assembly GCF_018350175.1. Taxonomy (NCBI): domain Eukaryota; kingdom Metazoa; phylum Chordata; class Mammalia; order Carnivora; family Felidae; genus Felis; species Felis catus. Next base: position 106,273,299 of record NC_058377.1, on the reverse strand, counting down.
AAAGGCCACGGTTGTCTTTTGTCTCACTTTATCTGCTGGACGCCAGGAACAGTTTCTGCCGGTCTGTAGAGGTGGGACCAATAGAGAATTTTCTCATTTCCACTCCTCTCCATGGTCTCGACCACGGATTCAAGGAACCACAGGTGAGCTCATCTAACCTCTGGTCCAACAATGGATCCTCCTTTTGCCGGTTGTGACACCCCTGCTTGAAAAAGAGCTCGGGGCACCTGTCTGGCTCAATCGGTAGAGCTTGTGACTCTTGATCTCTGGGTCGTGAGTTCAAGGCCCACCTTGGGTGTAGAGATTACTTAAATAACCTTTAAAAAGAACTTGCCATCCCCAAAGGAAACCTAGTCTATTATCGGACAGCCCTAGTTGTTGGATAAGGCTGCCTTCTACTGAGCCCAAATCAGCCTCATTTGAGGAGGGTATGGGCCAGGCCCCACCTATTAAAAGTTTCACCCTGAGGAGTTCTTTGTTTTTGAGCTATAAGCTGACTTAAGTTTTCAACCACCCTTTGCTCTCCAGCTTTAGAGATATATATTTCTAATTTAGGATTTCAATTCTTTTCTTGACTGGCAATTTTATAAGTGTATGGTTTCACTTGCCGTCTATTGCCTCTTCAATCACTGGACATTTTTGGCCAAGCTTAGCTTCACAGAAGTCACCATTTCAGTCCTTTGCATTGGATTTTGACTTTGTTTGTTTGTTTTTTTAATATTTTTATTTATTTTTGAGACAGAGAGAGACAGAGCATGAGCAGGGGAGGGGCAGAGAGAGAGGGAGACACAGAATCCGAAGCAGGCTCCAGGCTCTGAGCTGTCAGCACAGAGCCCGACGCGGGGCTGGAACTCACAGACTGTGAGATCATGACCTGAGCTGAAGTCGGACGCTTAACCAACTGAGCCACCCAGGTGTCCCGACTTTATTTGTTTTTAAGTAAACTCTATGCTCAATGTGGAGCTCAAACTCAACGCTGAGATCAAGAGTCACAGGATCTACCGACCGAACCAGCCAAGTGCCCCTGGATTTCAGTTTTAATTTCTCCAAAGCCAATGTTTCCAAAGATGATTTACCTGGTCATGTACTATTTTTACTGTAAAATATATTTACTTTTGTGGGGTTTTCTTCCTTTGGCAAATGATAGCAAGTGTTCCTAAGTCCCCTCCCCAATTATTAGTAAGCAATTTCAGTGTGCATCTCTATAAGAACCCTTGAAAAAAAAAAAAAGACCAAATACCATTAATCATATTCAACAAAACTGACAATAATTCTTTTTTTTTTTCCTCTCCCTGACAATAATTCTTTTCTTTCCCCCAGTAAGCTCTATGCCCAACATGGGGCTTGAACTCATGAGCCCGAGATCAAGAGTCACACATTCCACCAACTGAGCTGACCAGGCACCCCTCACTCCCAACAATTTTTATTCAAATTTCTCTGATTGTCTCATAACCTTTTATTTATTCACTTACTTATTTAAAGACTTCAGGTCATCTCTACACCCAACATGGGGCTCAAACCCACAACCCTGAGATCTAGAGTCATACACTCCAACAACTGAGCCAGTCAGGCGCCCCATCTCATAAACTTTGTTTTGTTTTCAAACCACAATCCAAAGTAGAGTCACATTTATTTGATGTCTCTTAAGCCTTTTTTAAAAAATGTATTTCAATATTCTTTTTAAAGGTTTTTCTTTTTTGTTTTTGTTTTTTTAAGTTTATTCAGTTTATTTTGAGAGGAATAAAACGTGTGTGTGTGTGAGGGGCAGAGGAATGAGGGAATTCCAAGCAGGCTCCATACTCAGTGCGGAGCCTGACTCAGGGCTCCAGCTCATGAACCATGAAATCATGACTTGAGCCAAAATCGACTTGGATGCTTAACCAACTGAGCCACCCAGGCACCTAAGATTTTCATTTTTAAGTAATTTCTACACCTAACGTGGGGCTTGAACTCACGACCCCAAGATCAAGAGTCACATGCCTTTCTGACTGAGCCAGCCAGATGCCCCTTAAGCCTTGTTTTGGTTTTTAATTTTAGAGAGAGTAAGTGCGCACAGGAGCGGTAGTGGGGGGAGAGGGACAGTGAGACAGAAAATTTTTTTTTTTTTAAGTTTATTTATTTTGAGAGTGTAAGAATGTGCACATGAGCAGGGGAGGGGCAGAGAGAGTGGGAGAATCTCAAGCAGGCTGCATGCTGTTAGTGGCAGAGCCCTACATGGGACTCGATCCCAGAAACTGAGAATGACCTGAGCTGAAATCAAGAGTCCCACATTCAACCGACTGAGCCTCCCAGGCACCCCAGGAGTGAGAATGTTAAGCAGGCTCCATGCTTAGTACAGAGGCTGACATGGGGCTTGATCTCATGACCCTGGGATCATGAGCTGATACACAATCAAGAGTCAGACACTCAACCAGGTACCCCAAAGCCTCTTTTAATCTGTAAGTGCCTCTCTCCTTTTCCCTGTAATTTATTTACTGAAGGAACTGGGTTACTTGTCTTCCCAGTTTCACAGTCTACAGTTTGCTGAGTAAACCCCCTTGGTATCATTAACATGTTCTTCTGTCCCAAGTTTTCTTTTAAAAATATATATTTAAATAAAATATTGAAAACAATAGTATAGGTAGTATGTGGTTTTGGCAAAATTGTAAAGGTAGTGGGTAGGAGTTCGGGAGACACTGCTCTCAACTGTCCGTTATGTGCCAAAGTATGGACCTTCACATCTACAATGCTTTCTCTTCAATCACACCCTGAAATTCTGCATGGAATCCATTAAGGACTGGTAAGGTGAGCACCCTCCTCTTCCAGAAACTTCTGAGTACTGACATTTAGGTGCCCTCTGGCTGTTTCCTTCAGGATGTGGGCTTGCCAGACCTCCTCCGCACCCACATCTGGCTGCCTATCTTTGTCCACTTTCCTGTTCATTAACATCTCCATTGGAAGCTGGCCTTCAAAATGAAGAATGAAATGCAACCTGACCACTTTGTCTCTTAACAGTGCTAATAAAAGGATCAGTGCAATACATTCCTAAAATATGTTTTTATTTTGTTATTTTTTTTTTAATTTTTAAATGCTTGTTTTTTTTTTAATTGCAAGGGAGTAGGCTTAAACTCAGGAAATAAAATATAGGTCAGTCCATTATCTACATACAAATGAAGGAATACTGCCTGATCTAAAATACAATTTTTGAATTATCAGTTTTATTTTTTCCTCATTGATGCAGAAGATAGCTTAGTCTTTGGGGGGGAAAAAAAACAAAGAGAAGAAAATCAGCAAAACTTGCCCAAAGCAAACATGCAACCATGACATAATTTTGTCAACCTAGGCTTAGAAATGTAAGCAGCTTGGGAAAGGAATGAAATATTCTATTTTTGTTAGTTCTGTCCTTAGACTCACAAGATTATTTGGTAGAAAAGCTTTTTATTGTAAGTTGTATTATTTAAGGGGTATGGGAGACACAGCGGAGCCTGGCTCATTGGGAGGGGGCATTACTGATAAATGGAAAACTCATGCACACTTGGCAATACAGAGGACTTGGGATTGTTTTTATTGTTCTTTCTGAAATCTGTCCTTATGTAATGGCTAGTGACACATGCTTACTACCTCTAGTCATAAAGGTAGAGGCAGTATACATTGTGAACGTTATTCACAACAAGCACACAAAATGGCAAAGGATCTCCTGGTTGATGGAACCTCCTACGGAGACATGACTGTACCAGGTCCACAGCCTGCACTGACAAAACTTCCAGAAAGTTCCATGGGGAGCTTAAGCACTAGGGAAGGAGAACTCTTCCTCATTTCCCTCCTCTGTAAGGAACTGAGCTTTTGCATAATACAAGGTGACGGGGAAAGAACAGACTGATGTTTTTATCCTGCTCTTTCATGGTATTGTTTCAAGAAGACACAGCAACCTGTCCATTCCGCCCCACCCTTTTTTTTAGAGAAATGAGCATACTATAGATATGCACCTGTTAAAAAAGAAAATGCTTACTTAGGTTTTGGGGGGTTTTTTGGCACGAGGCTGAAGAATTATTAAATACTTAAATGCTTGACTCAAGGTTTTAAGATAGAAGAGTTTAATGAAAAAAATAAATAAGCATATTGTATGAATGATCTGAGTATGAACAATACCAGGGACTAGAAATTATCACCAGAAAAAATAGGAACCAGATACTTTTGTGGGGGGGAAGGTCTGAATGTACATAAGGAATTTGATTTAATCAAAATGGTTAATTTCAAGTCGTTTAAGTCATGTGGGTCCAACTTGTAATTGTCTATTTTCACAAAAAAATATATTTCCCGGATTGTGGCCTATGTAACTTTGGCTTTGGGAAGCTGAGGAACCAAAGAAAAAACTTTGTGATCATGATTTCATCCTTATGAGCTTTTTCCTCTGTATATGGACACATCTAACAACATCTATCGTTAAAATCTATGCCATAGACAGGATTATTTCACATATAGCTGATTGTATTTCTCAAAGCAAACATCTCCAAGAATATCACGTATGGAAAGCTATACAAATACGTAGATGGACAGGCAAAAAAAAAAAAGACACAGCCTGCTTAAGTGCCAGAGAGTTTGTGCAGAGCTAGAAAGAAAACAGAAATCCACGTGGGTCAGAGGTATGGGGTTAATTTCTCTTGCTGAGGCTCAGGTTTCCCCTCGATGGGTCTTTAATGGTTCACCTAAGTTCAAGTAGAGGAGCGTCTTTCTTCTTTGTTAACCAAACATGCCCAGGTACAGCTGCTTCTCCTTCTGATGGTAGCTACTGAGTTCCGACTGAGTTAGCTGGAGGTACCGCCGGACATTGGCGTCTTAGAATAGGGCAAAGGAGGCAATTAGAGACACAGTTAGAACATGATCACACCTTGTGGTAGGAAAGGATTGTTCACACACTTCTTTCCCCGCCACAACTTCTGACTTTTAGAGAGTCAGATATTTTTTAGGCGTGGATAAAAATAATAAACAAGTCCCTTTAAAACGTTCAAAACAAACATACTGATTATGAATACTTAGGGAAAATACCAAGTTATTGTCACTGGTTTAAGCAAGTTAGCATTTTTACCCCCCACTTTAGGGATGAGGTTATTTTACAAAAATAGATCAGAGATAACCGCAAAGGACATTCCAAATAAACGATAAAAACCAGCACTATTATTTTGAATCAAGACTCCAATCTTTCGAAGGACTTCCTATAGAAAGTGGGTTTGAGGAGAACCAGATTACTGAATCTGGAATCATTTGAGCTTACTTATTACTGATTCTGTAAGTATCAGAATAAATATATTCTCTGGGAAAATAAGTTTGTTCCTATCTATAAAACATGCAGAGTATTGTTTACTCTCCAAAGTCCGGGAATCTTCCTGTGAAGAAATACACATAAGCATGGGTATATGACTTTAAATGCTATTTTGGCCCTTCTTTGATGTGACCTCTTCTCTATCTTTAGTTGCGGGGTTTGTTCTGCCAGGCCTCAGGTTGATTTCTGGGGTATTAAGGATGATTTGATAGTTCTCTAGCTGCATTCGTGGGACGAGGCGAGCCTAGGGTCGTCCTACCCTGCTGCCATCTCCCCAACCCCACACATACTTCTGATTTTAAAAATCTTTCTAAGATCTGAATAGATCACAACTATTCTTTGCAACAGTCAATCTCACTCATTAATACCACTTTGAATAAAAAAAAAAAAATCTCTGACCAGGGAGAAAAATCTCTGTACAGTCAGGGCTGGCTGGTTCTTAATCTGATAATGAAAAAGAGCTTGAAGAAACAGTTATTGTTACAGCAGAGCCTCTAAAATACTCTACATGGGTGCAGTTCATCTATGTACTTGAAGGTAAGAGACACGAACAAATGCCTCATGTTTTATGTCTTTATTAATTCACAGCGGCTTTCCCATTCATTCGTTTCAGTTTGATTTTAAAGATTTTAAAGGTTTTATTTTTAAGTAATCTCTACACCCACCATGGGGGCTCGAAACCCACATCCCTGAGATCAAGAGTCACCTGCTCCACCGACTGAGCTAGCCAGGTGTCTCCCCCTCTCCCAATCATTTAGAGAATTTTTGCTGCATCGTAACCCTGGGGGACCCTCTACCTCTAGCATCTAGTAGCCACTCTGAGCCAGAATGCAAAATGGGAGATCATTTTCAGTGCTGAACCACCAACACAGGAGTGAGTCTGTTATCCGCTTCGTGGTATCTCTGCCTTGGAAACAAGTAGCAAGTCTCAAATTCTCTCTAGGTAGGCCTGCCCCTTTTCTGGGTCATACCTGGGCTTAGCGGAGCTAAAAGAATAAAATCATAGCTAAAGCAAAGGCCAGACCCAGCTGGGGAACTGGCAGAAAGGAGGATCAACAAGTATATTGATTGGAATACAGATCCTATTTCAGTTACAATCTCGGAACAGAAACTTGAAAAACAATGCTTTACAATCTCTTTCACCGGGGGAAGGAAGGGAGATGGTGTGTATGCCTGTTGAAGCATAATACTTCTGGAGGGTGTATAATATTGCGTTCTTGTGGAGGCAAGAATACAGGAATAGAAGAAGGCCAGTTTCTCAAACACCTCTTCAGACTTTTTGAATTTTGAACTATATGAATATATTATTACCTAGTCGAAAAAATTTCAAGGGGCGCCTGGGTGGCTCAGTCAGTTAAGCACCCGGCTCTTGATTTTGGCTCAGGCCATCATCTCACAGTTCATGAGATAGAGCCCTGCATCGAGCTCTGCGCTAACAGCGTGGAGCCCGCTTGGGATTCTCCTTCTCCTTCCCCCTCTCTCTGCCCTGTACCCTGTTCGTGTGCATGCATGTGCTCGCTCGCTCTCTCGCAAAATAAATAAACTTTTTAAAAATTCAGTAAATTGAAAAAAGTAAAATAAATCCCCCCTTCCACCGACACCACCCCAGCAAGACAATTTCCTTTGTCCTTACCACTTCGGTCCCCTTCTCTCTCACCTTTTGGCTGCCTGTTGACAGCAGCCAGGAGGTAGTGCTGAGCCTGGTCATAGTCCTGCAGATGAAAAAAGGCCACTCCAGCCCGATACAAGGCCTTGGCATTATCAGGCTGTCGTTCCAGCACTTTCTGACTGTATTCTTTCACTCGTTCGTAGTTTACTGGCTCCATCTGAAGGAGACAGGCTAACAGGCCAAATGAAAAGAAGACAGAAGAGCAAAGAGGGACTTATTACATGAAGTTCTAGTGGCCAACTCAAGGCTGCATCAAACAGAGGACGATACCAACAACATTCACTCACCCAACTAATACATCCAAAGGTCTACCATGTGCCAGACTTTCTTCTAGGCACTGGGGATGCAACAGTGGACAAAAGCTTTACATGCCTTCTAATCAACTTTAATATCTACTGAACGCTTATTATGTGCCTACTGGTGGGTTAGGCCCAGCTATAAAACTGACAGGAACATACTTTAAAATGTATTTAAAATTCTTCTTCTCTGTTTCTCTTCTACCCAAGGCTCTCCATCTTGAGCCCTCCATCTAACCACAATTATCACACTGCAGCTTTACAAACAACAATGGCTGCCATCAATTGTGTGAGGAAATAGCACACGGTGCTTTGTGCTTTATCTCATTTAATCTTCTCATCCACGTTACGAAATTGGTTAAGTGTTACTATCTCCATTTAGTGGACAAAGAAATCAAGGCTCAGAGACGTAAAGGAACTTGTCGAAGATCCTACAGCTTCTGGGTGGAATAAGAAATTTGAACCAAGGACTCTCTAATTCCCAAATCGTCATTTTTAAAAAAAATTTTTAAATGTTTTTATTTACTTTTGAGACAGAGAGAGACAGAGCATGAGCAGGGGAGGGGCAGAGAGAGAGGGAGACACAGAATCCGAAGCAGGCTCCAGGCTCTGAGCTGTCAGCACAGAGCCTAACGCAGGGCGCGAACCCACAGACTGCAAGATCATGACCTGAGCCGAAGTCAGACGCCCAACCGACTGAGCCACCTAGGCGTCCCCATCATTAAAAATGATAATATATTACTTCACTATTCCCTTGGATTACATAATGGGACTTTGAAATCCAAATCTGTTTAGGAGACAATGCTCAGCCTTTCTATAATTAAGAAGGGAAACGTGCTCCCTATTTCATGACTGTAGGAATTAAACACAGTATTATTTAATCACGGTGCTGAGAAGAAAGGAGAATCAGGGCTTCCGAGGACATTAAAGGGCCTGGGCTTATGTCTGCATCCCTTCTACAACATCCCCACCAAGTGGTCATATGGTTTATACTCAGCTAACCCATTACTGTAGCTTCATTCATTATCTGACAACTGGTTCTGCAGCACCGACCACAGGCTAGGGAGAGCTAGGAGCAATGGGTAAGAGGAACAAGACAGACTTCTTGATGAGTAAACACCACTCGAATCCTAGTCCCCAAGTAGAAGGAGTACACAATAAACAAATGGATTTTCTAAATTGCTTTGAAAAAAAAAAAAAAAAACCCAAAAAACAAAAAAACAGAACTGTATTGGGATGAAGTGAATGAAGCCAGAGTCACGCTTGATTACAGAAGCCTCTTGAAGAAAGTGACTTTTGACCCAAGATCTGAATGACAAGGGTCATTCAAGGGACGGGGCCTTCTAGCTGAGAAAGAAGAAATTCTATAAAGCTGGAAGGTAGAAATGTGTTTTGCAAATTCCGTGTATTGGAGGAGCCAGACCATGTCAGGCCCTGAAGGTGAGGGTCAGAGTTTGGGTTTTTTCCCTAAGTCTAATGAAATGCCATTGGAGGATTTTCGGCAGCAAGCCCATCTCATTACCTTATCGGTAAAATGGGGATAATCACAAGTATCTTGTAGAATTTGAAGATGAGAGATATTGTACATAAACTGCCCCACGTGTTACAGGCACTCAATAAGTGAAAATGGCTAATCCAGTAAGTTCTTTATGGAGCATCTCCCAAGCACTCCCAAGTGGACGCTCTGTGGATGGCTAAGCCATAGGCTTTGACTTCAGGTCCACCTGGAGAGTGAAGACACTGGCTGATCACTCTCTTTAAAAGGGAACATTCCCATGCCTGTGGCACTCACTGTGCCCATCTGCTTTATTCCTTTCCACAGCACTTGCCATCTTCCGATATAATATGTATGTTACCTTTGTTAATTGTCCATCTCTCTTACTTGAATATATGTTCAAGAGAGCAGCACTCTTTACCTTATTATACTCCTATATCCTTAGTACCCAATAAGTAATTGAACTTAATGAATTGAAACATTAGCTACCATAATTACTTTTGTTACCTGAATCTGAGAGTAGCACTGGACTCACACTGTAAAAAAGCTAGATTTTCACCAAACCATAGCGGAAAACTACTGTAGTAAAAAAAAAAAAAAAAAAAAAAAAAAAAAAATCACTTTTAAACAACCATTACGAAGTATAAAAACTAACCCTAATCATTTCCATAGCCTCAGCTGGGGTCATTAGAACGCTTTAATATACTCCAAAATAATTTAATTAGCTCCATGATTATTTTGCCTGCCATAGAACAGACCTATGCGAAGTCTCCTTTCTTTTAGTAGATCAATCCTAGTGATACAGATTCTGGCATCCATCTCTTCACCCAAGTTCATATGGAGATGGGAGATCCTAGTTATCCAAGAACTGATTTAAAGGAAGGAGAAAAAAGAAGAAAAGCTGTCCAAACATCTAATAATGTCTCACACCACCCGCTGGAGCAAATGCCTTCTTTCCTCTATTATAAATATTAAAGAAACAATGCCCTAAACATAAGTTCAGTGTTTTTTCTAGAGCGTGCAAAATTCCCTAAACCTATCAGCATCACCTGGAAATTTGTTAGAAATGCAAATCGGTAGTGCCTCTCCCACTCAGCTCCATTGAATCGGAATCTCTAGGGGTGGGGCTGAGTTAACCGACTCTCCAGGTTAAGTTTGAGAAGCATGGCTCTATAGAAACTCATTTAGAGGCCCACAGGGTGGAAATGTATTTCGATTCATGGCAGAATAAGTACATGACAGCAGAAAAGCACACCCGTGCTTTTCCCTAATGTTCACAGATTTTCATGTGCCTGCCCTGATACTCTACCCACCCTTCAGCCCTGTTCTTACCAGCTAGATTGTTGTAGCAGTCTGTCTGGGTGGTGTGCAGTATGTTCTCTTGTTCAGGTGTGAGGGCCGGGCCCTGAGGTCCTAGATTAGGTATCGGGGAGGGCAGACTTGGATCCAGACCCCGCAGCTGAAGCAGAGCTCGATGGTACCTACTTACAGCATCTCGGTACTTCCCTTCTCGGTAACGTTGGTTCCCTTTCTCCTTGTACAGTTGAGCCTCCTGCAGGCGCTTCTCCATAACTCTTTGTCGCCCAGAGCTCTTGTGGAATTGGGACGCGAAAGAGCAATTGGAGCTCTGGAGATGGGAACAAAACAACTGATTTAGATAGCCGATTTAAGAAGGCAGGAAATTAGCCTTCTCCAGCACGCCCCCCGGGAATGAGTTTTACTTGTCTCTTCTCTGTAGTAATTTTCAATCTTTAAACGTACAGGACTAATCAGGGAGAGGATGTGGGTACAGCAAAGCCAGAGATTAAGTGATTTCATAAAGAGGAGACTCCGGGGTGAACAGACCCTCCCGAAAAAGGAAGGGCCGGACTAAGGAACTGTGGCAGGCGTGGGAATGCCGGCGGAATTTGCTTCCTCCTTTCTCTTGGACACACCTTCTTGACCCGGAAGTGGAAGGGAATAGGCGGGGACAACTGCTAAAAGAGGTCTACGGGGCTTGCCACCACTCCTGGTCTTTTTTTGCGCGTATTAAATAAACATTTGTTTATGTCGGCATCAGAAGCTGGGGACCGAGCTGAATGTGGTTTGTGCAACCAACTCACAGGCTTAAGCTGGCGCGGCCGCAGAGCAGCTCAGTTACAAGCACACCAAGCTCCGCGGCCAACCCCTCGCCCTCTGCAAATACCCAAGCACGGAAGTCTCCCCCTCGGCTTCGGTTTACGGGCGGAAGCACTTAGACGACCGGGACCGATGTCTCGGCAGTTTGGTATCTGAAGGGTCGCGCGCAATGCGCCACACCGTCCAATCAAAAGCGGCCCTGGAAAAATAATCCCGCAGAAGCGACCCCGCCTCTACAGCCCCCTGCAGATCAACCCGCGGCGGGGGGGGGGGGGGGGGCGGCGGGGAAATCTCCCGTCAGCTTCGCCAATTGGAAGAATCCGGCCGATCACGGATGACCAATCAGAATTGCAGATGACGATTCAAGTTGGCCAATAAGAAAGCTAAAAGGCGAGGTCCGGGCGTCTGTTGCTGGGTAGATAAGTTAAAGGATTCAGAGAAGAGGGCCGGGGTGGGGGGGAGGGTGTCACTGTATTCCTTAGTTCGAGGAAGCCCTTTGTTTACTAAACAGACAATTGCTAGGCGGCTTTCAAGTCTCCACAACATCCCTCCTGGGCTTTTTTTTTTTTTTTTTTAACTCTCAAGAAGCTGGGGGACGTATAGGCAGTAGGGAAGAAAGACTAGCAAGCAAGACTTTAGACGACAGCTCGATCGGAAGCCAGACGGGAGTAAGGGTGGTGACGGGGTGGGAGGGGCGTGTAGAAAGGGAGCTTCGGGCGTCTGCGCAGAGCCCATGGCTGGAAGTACGGAAGGCGGGCGCGCACACGCCGCCGTGCTACGAGGCACTTGAGCCGTAGCCAGTCCTTCCCGTCTCCGGCTCCGGTGCGGCTGCGCGGTGGAATCACTGGCGGCGATTGGCCCAGGGGTGAGAGGGGGCGGGAGGTAAGGGGAGGGAAATCGGTCGTCCTCGGCGCGCGCCCGCCCGCGGCAGGGGAACCGAGGGGGCAGGAAGGAAAGCTGTTCCCCGCTGCGTTGTTTTGGGCTCAGTGAGCCGAAAGGGGGAGGGGAGGAGAGGGAGAAACAAACACTACGTAGCGGAGGCTGCGCGCGGCCTTCGTGCCTGCGTGCGTACGTGCGTGCGCTCGCTCGCGCGGGCTCAGTGCTGGCGCGTGAGGCGGAGGCGGGCGGCGGCGGCGCCTGCGCGGTCGGGCTCGGTCGACGGTTCGCAGGGGAGGAGGCGGCGGGAGGCGGAGGAGGCGGCGGTGGCGATGGAGGTGAAGCGGCTGAAAGTGACCGAGCTGCGGTCTGAGCTGCAGCGGCGGGGCCTGGACTCGCGCGGCCTCAAGGTGGATCTGGCGCAGCGGCTGCAGGAGGCGCTGGACGCCGAGATGCTCGAGGACGAGGCCGGCGGTGGCGGGGCCGGGCCCGGCGGGGCCTGCAAGGCGGAGCCTCGGCCTGTGGCCGCGTCGGGCGGTGGCCCGGGCGGGGACGAGGAGGAGGACGAAGAAGAGGAGGAGGAGGACGAGGAGGCGCTGCTTGAGGACGAGGACGAAGAGCCACCTCCTGCCCAGGCCTCGGGCCAGGCCGCGCAGCCGCCGCCGGAGCCCCCGGAGGCGGCAGCCATGGAGGCCGCGGCCGAGCCCGATGCTTCCGAGAAGCCGGCAGAGGAGGCCACGGCCGGGTCAGGTGGGGTAAATGGTGGCGAAGAGCAGGGCACCGGCAAGGGGGAGGAAGACGAGCCGGAGGAGCGGAGCGGGGACGAGACACCAGGATCCGAAGCTCCGGGTGACAAGGCCGCAGAGGAACAGGGTGAGGAGCTGGTAGCGGAGCCCGGCTCCAAACTGCCCCGACCCAGCAGTCAGCCATGCACCGCGGGGTCCGTTTCCTTGTTCTCGCTTGCCCGAAAGCGCAAGATTCCCATCGCCTTTTGGTGGGACTCTCTCCCCAGGGGAGGTGGCTTTCATTCTCTACCCACCTTTCTGGAGGGTTTGACTGCCTCTGGCGGGCCCCCTCTCTGCAAGAGGGAGCTTCCTGCCTAACTTGGTTCCTTGGTGGTGGTGGATGGAAGTGAGCGATTTTGCATGCGAACTGCTTGTGAGCTACCTGTGGAGCAGTCTCCCGCCGTATTGGTTCTCTTTTCCTAAAGCGGGAATGCGATGAGAAATTGGCTATTGCAGGGACAGCCAGACAGGACTGTTGGAGGCTTTGGCCTTTGGGTTACCTATTGGTATTTCCGCCTTAAAAATATTAAGCAATAGGCTAAGTTCGCCAAAGTCCGCTCCATCACATTACTGGCGCTTGAGCCACACAGTGAATCTGAAAATCTAACCTTGCTCCTGCTTTAGCAGCCTGTGGTTTGAGGGTGTGGAGTTTAATAGTTAACTAGTGAAGGGAAAGTCTTAATCTAGTGCGTTTAGAGTAAGTTAGTTAACACCAGTTGGCTAGATGTTTTACCTTGCTTGAATTCATATGATTAAGTTTGAATTTTTCCACTGAGTCTGCCGATGGACAAATTTGTGGATTGGCTGTGCACTTAAAGCATTTTTAAGTTCTAGGTCCCTGACTTCCTGAATTGGAACTATTGAGGTGTTGGTGGGTTCACGGAATAACCTCGCGGAAGAGTGTGTAGAGTTGCCCAGGGAGTTAGTGACCTTTCTCTCTCTTCTTTTGAAGTGATTGGATGGTTAGACCAAATCCGTAATTATCTGTCAGAGTAGGCAGGAAAACTAGAGGTGCTTCCAAGTCTTGCTGTGTAGTGGGGTGCCTTAATTCTTCCAATACATTTTTTTAGGCTGCTATTAGTAATCATGGTATAATTGGAACCCTTTCTAAGACAGTCACATGCAAGTTGCAGATTGTTTGTTCTGTGTCCTGGAACAAAAATCCCATTACATAACCTTTGACTTCGTGTGTATCCCAAATAGAAGATAAAAAAGGTTGAGGGATAAAGGACTGCTTTAAGGAAATTATTGTTAAGAACCTGAATGTTGCAAACTACAAAAGCTTGAAGAAAAATTCCAGTTTTTTTTCCCTCTTGCAGAGAATGTTGCTAAATATACGACAACACCTTTCTACTCCAAATTATGTGCAGTAAAGATGCAGTATTATTTATGGGTCTCTTGTGACTTAATGGTTTGCTCTTGGCAACCTTCAGTTAAAAAAAAAAAAAAATTCCATGATAGAAATACAGCTGTGAATATGCACCTGAGTCTGTTTGCTGTACAAGTAAAAGCTGTGGATGGCTGTGCATTGTAAAGCTGGAAAGGCAAACTCTTTAAAAAAAGACACATACGCTCAGGCTTCTGTATCATGAAGCTGTGGGAAAATGTTGGAAAATGTGTATTAAGTGCCTAGTTTACATCCAAACCTGACAATCAAGAGTCAAAATTAAATTAACCTATGAAATTCTGTAAAGACTTAGAGGATTTTTTGAAACGTCGTATTGGTGGGAAAATCTGCAAGTTTGACCTGATTTAAGCAGATAAATTTAGAATGCAAAAATTGTCCAATTTTTATCTACTGCTTGACTGTAATTAGCCCATAATGTTCATTCTTTTCTTTTCTTTTCTTTTCTTTCCTTTTCTTTCTTTTCTTTTCTTTTCTTTTCTTTTCTTTCTTTTCTTTTCTTTTCTTTTCTTTTTTTTTTTTTTCTTTTCTTTTCTTTTCTTTTCTTTTCTTTTCTTTTCTTTTCTTTTCTTTTCTTTCTTATGAAATAATCAGCCAGTGACAGGAAGATGATCTTTGGAAATAAAACATTCTGTGGATGCAGTGGGAAGAACCTGGCTATTCTGATTAGACAGCTACTCAGCCCCTTTAGTTTCTATTGGTTCTGAGCTTATTCTACGCTCCAAGATGAAAACTGATTTTCTTTCCCTCCTTTTTGTAGGAGATGACCAAGATAGTGAAAAGTCAAAACCAGCAGGCTCAGATGGTGAGCGGCGGGGGGTAAAGAGACAGCGGGATGAGAAGGATGAACATGGCCGAGCTTACTATGAATTCCGAGAGGAGGCTTACCACAGCCGGTGAGGGAAACGGTCCCCTTCATTGAAAGGGGTGTCTGCTCTGATTTGTTATCTACCTGATGTTGATTGGAGAGTATGGAAAGAGGGGTGGCTTAAAAATGCAATAGGTTTTTCTAGGCGTAAGTTTCAGATTGAATCCACTCTGAAAGCTCCTGTTGCTCTTTTCTCATTTGCTGATAGAAGCTGTCTGCTGGAATTTTATATTCACTGATAGTTTAAGACTTGATACAGACACCCCTCAAAGAAGAGGGCTTTGGATACACCGTATTTGCTTTTCTCTCATACCTATAGCTCAAAGTCTCCACCACCCCCTGAAGAAGAGGCAAAAGATGAGGAGGAGGATCAAACTCTTGTGAACCTGGACACGTGTATGTATAAGGCAGACAGGTTGGGGTTTTCAACCAACCCAAAGTGATTTTGGAGATTAAAACTTCATGGCCTGCAATTTTTAAGAGATTTAGCAATAGGAGACTTTGTATCCGTTCTTGACACCTGGGTAGATTTGCGTTCTGTTGATGATTTTCAAGTGTTGGGCTTTGGAATAAACAGATTGTTTCTTTCTAACAGATACCTCGGATCTCCATTTTCAAGTGAGCAAAGACCGCTATGGAGGGCAGCCGCTTTTCTCAGAGAAGTTCCCCACCCTTTGGTCTGGGGCAAGGAGTACTTATGGTGTGACAAAGGGGAAAGTCTGCTTTGAGGCCAAGGTAGTGTATACAGCTCATTAAGACCATTTGTTTATTAAATTATTTATTAGACTGCTACGTACTCGTTCCTGCCCCCCAGTATTTTATTAATGCAGAAAAGGCACCACACTTGAATGATAACCTTAGCTTTGGCAACCGACAAATTGACCCCCGTGGCTTTGGTTTAAGTTCACTGATAGCTGGTATTCTGATGTTGAGTTGTGACAGTTGTTTTCAGTTGATACAAAAGTCTTGTCTTTCCAGCTCAGACTTTGCTCCTGAGTTGGTCAGAGTATCTGAGAGTTCCTTTTCTGACTTGGCCAGGTAACCCAGAATCTCCCAATGAAAGAAGGCTGCACAGAGGTTTCTCTGCTTCGAGTTGGATGGTCTGTTGATTTTTCCCGTCCACAGCTTGGTAACGTTCTTTTTAACTGAATCGTTAGTGTTTGCTGCCGTGTCGTTTATTCCGTGGGAAATTTGGGTATAGGTAACTAATTTGCTGTCTGTTCTAGGTGAGGATGAATTCTCTTATGGTTTCGATGGACGAGGACTCAAGGCAGAGAATGGGCAATTTGAGGAATTTGGCCAGAGTTTTGGGGAGAATGACGTCATTGGCTGCTTTGCTGTAAGTGCTCCTAAAAGTTGTGGATTCTTAGCGAGAAGTGAGTAGAGGGCACTGGGAATTCAACTTGCTTCCTAACAGCTGCTGTCTTCTATGCATTTAAAAAAAAACTTTTTTTTTAACGTTTACTTAACGTTAAACACAGAGCATGAGCAGGGGAGGGGCTGAGAGATGGAGAGAGACAGAATCTGAAGCACGCTCCAGGCTCTGAGCTGTCAGCACAGAGCCCGATGTGGGGCTCGAACTCACAAACCGCGAGATCATGACCTGAGCCGAAGTCAGACGCTTAACCGACTGAGCCACCCAGGCACCCCACTCTTCTATGCATTTGATGTATTGTTTGCTTAGTTGTGTTTAGCAGTCTGAGTTTTGTTGTCTTTTTTTTTAAAGGTTAAATTGCAAGATTTAATCAGTCTCAACTCCTGTAACGTCTTGAATGCTCTTGTTTGTTGTCACTGTAGAATTTTGAGGCTGAAGAAGTAGAACTTTCCTTTTCCAAGAATGGAGAAGACCTAGGTGTGGCATTCCGGATCAACAAGGAATCCCTGGCAGAACGGGCCCTCCTACCCCATGTCCTCTGCAAAAATTGTGTTGTAGAATTAAACTTTGGTCAGAAGGAGGAGCCCTTCTTCCCACCACCGGAAGAGTTTGTGTTCATCCATGCTGTGCCTGTCGAGGAGCGTGTGCGCACTGCAGTCCCTCCCAAGACAATAGATCAGTGTGAGGTATGCCAAACGGTGTGCAAAACTTATGCTTTGGAATGGTTGGCTTGAAGACTTTTCTTAAAGCTTCACCTGACTGGGCAGGTGATGATGTTCTTAAATTGGGCTTTATGAACCTGACCCTCACTTAGTTTTCATGGCATTCCTGGTTCTGTTTACTTGTAGGTGATTCTGATGGTTGGACTGCCTGGATCTGGAAAGACCCAGTGGGCACTAAAATACGCAAAAGAAAACCCTGAGAAAAGATACAATGTCCTGGGAGCTGAGACTGTGATCAGTCAAATGAGGGTGAGTTGCTGGGAGAGGTGAGCTGTGGTATTTGCTCTGGAGGTTCCAAGTAAATGCCTATAACCCTTTCCTGGTGGAGTTGGTCTTAATATATGTTTAGGGCTTTTTTTTTTTTTTTTTTTTTTTTGCTGTGTTGTCAGATTTCTCAAAGCAGATAAAACCTGGAACATATCCAGATCAAGATGGAAATGACTCTTAGTGGACAGCATGCGTTCACAGCATTGAGGAATAGGAATGATATGCTATGAATAGCTATGATAGCTTTGATCGCATTAAAAGAGGTGGCATTTACCAGTGACTCTTGGGTTTTAACTTGCTGCTTAACTTCTTGTGTTTCTCTTCACTTCCTCTCGAACTCATCAGATGAAGGGGCTTGAGGAGCCAGAGATGGACCCCAAAAGCAGAGACCTTTTAGTTCAGCAAGCCTCCCAGTGCCTTAGTAAGCTGGTCCAGATTGCTTCCCGGACAAAGAGGAACTTCATTCTTGATCAGGTATCGTTGAAAACATTGACAAGAAACCTGATTTTACAGACGGTCCAAAGATGAAAGATTTGGCATCTATTTAATCTGATAAAACGGCTTACAGTCCAAGCGGGGTGCGTATGTAGAGGGAGACAGAATTAAGGATCAGAAACAGGTTCCCTAAGTATGACCAAGTGGTTGTGTTATATGACTGAGTCATAATGTTTTTGGAATTCAGGGATACCTTTTTATTTGTGTTTTTACCAGAGAGTATATGGACCAGACTATAAAACACATAATAGAGGCAATGGGAACAGAGGTGGAGCTTGTGTGGATTCCTGGCTCCACCACTTAACTAGGTTTGTGGCCTTTGACGAGTCTTGGTCTCTGAGTCTCAGTTTTTTTGATGTGCAAAACGGAGTAGTACCTGTCATAAAGAGTTTGAAGAATTAGAGGAAATTGTGTCTATAAGACCCCTAATTTCTTGCTTCACTTGTAAAAGATGCTCAGTAAGTGAATATGAGTGGTAATTTTTATTCCTGAAACATCTGTTGTTCTTTCTGTCCCTAGTGTAACGTGTACAACTCTGGCCAACGGCGGAAGCTGTTGCTGTTCAAGACTTTCTGTCGAAAAGTGGTGGTGGTTGTTCCTAATGAGGAAGATTGGAAGAAGAGGCTGGAGTTGAGGAAGGAAGTGGAGGGAGATGATGTGCCTGAGTCTATAATGCTGGAGATGAAAGGTGGGCTAATGTTACACAAGTTAGGGAGCCTGTCCTTGGTCAGTGCACACCTTTCCAAGGCCTCTTAGCACTTGGAGCGATTCTCCCCATCTAAAGTGTAAATCTGGCGGCACCTACCTGGCTCAGTCGGTAGAGCATGCATCTCTTGATCTCAGGGTCACGAGTTCGAGTTCCGTGTGGGACATAGGGCTTACCTGAAAAATAAAAGTGTAATCCAAAGAGTAAACTAATGGTAAATTAAGAGTAAATCAAGGAAGCATTTGTAGGTAAATGAATGAGGAGAGTAACTGGAGAAGCAGTAACTCTTTTTTTTTTAATTTTTTTTTTTAATGTTTATTTATTTTTGACAGAGACAGAATGCGAGTGGGTTAGGGGCAGAGAGAGAGGGAGATGCAGAAGCAGTCTCCAGGCTCTGAGCTATTAGTACAGAGCCTGACACGGGGCTCGAACTCATGAGCTGTGAGATCATGACCTGAGCCGAAGTCGGACACTCAACCGACTGAGCCACCCAGGCGCCCCAGCAGTAACTCCTTGATTCATTCCAGAGAAGATACAAAAAGTGAGGTAGGGACTGACCACAGGGTGATTAAAACTCAAAGCTGAGGCTTTGTTGATTCCATTATTCATTTAGTAAAAGTTTCAAGGGTGTTCACTGTTTGTCCAGTACTCTTTTAGGCATAGGGGAATAGTGAATTAAATGAAGCTTTGTCTTCATTGAATTTATATCTTAAGGGGGGGGGGGGGTTTGGAGTGAACAATCTTACCAATATGTCTTGATTTCTAATACCACGTTAGGCTTGTTTGTTTCGGTTTTTGGTGTGTGCCTGAAGTTTTTAATATAATACAAAGCCTTATAGCAGCATTTCCATGAGGCAGAATTAACCATCTTGATTGATCCCACTTCCTGCTGTTCCCTTGTTCCCTCTAGAGTGTGATTTTTTTCCCCCTTTGCTGCCTTTAGCTTCTGTCATCCCACCTGTCTGCTCGGCTACTGGCTCTTTAACTTCTGATAATGCCCAGGCATGGGAGCTAGTTACACATCTAAGAGCTGGATTCTCCAAGTTGACTCAGGATGAACCATGCCAGTCCATAACTAATTCAGGTCCTTGGAGGAATTTAGTTCAGTTTTATAAAACTGAGGGCTGACTGGATTCATCTAAGGGTCAAGAGAGCCCCATAGAGCTGAATTCCACTGAGACTCACCCTCAGAACTTGATGTCTAGAGACTGGCTAATGTGCTGGCCCGTCATGCACAAGTAGTAAATGAGGCCGCTTGTACTCTTGTCTCCTGTGCTCTCCTCATATAGATGAGTAAATGCTTTTTGGTTTGGGTCACTTCTCATGGAGTCTCTCTTAGCATGTTATCTAACCGACACCAAAATTTCCTCGGTTATTTTTAGCCTCTAGCTATCTTCATCTGTCCTGATAAGAAACTTTCACCCAATTCACTGTTAATTTATTATGGATCACTTGAGAACTGGTAAATCTAATTTGCAAGTAGCCCTTTGCTTGGGACTGTTACAGTTCAGGGGAAACTTCTGATAAGCCAGTGGGTATGAACCCAGCACCTTCATGTGCATAGAAAATCCCATTCTTCCTACAGCGGGGTTTTCGGTTTTCGGGGTGAGATCTTGCATGTGTATGCGCTTTTCAGCTCCCACAAGCTTCTCCCTTCCTCTTGCAGCCAACTTCTCTCTGCCTGAAAAATGCGACTATATGGATGAGGTGACCTACGGGGAGCTGGAGAAGGAGGAAGCTCAGCCCATTGTCACTAAGTACAAGGAGGAGGCAAGGAA
Source organism: Felis catus (assembly GCF_018350175.1). Taxonomy (NCBI): domain Eukaryota; kingdom Metazoa; phylum Chordata; class Mammalia; order Carnivora; family Felidae; genus Felis; species Felis catus. The sequence goes on along the minus strand of NC_058377.1, from coordinate 106,253,145 downwards.
GCTGCTGCCCCCCTCCGAGAAGCGGACAAACCGCCGAAACAACCGAAACAAGCGCAACCGGCAGAACCGAAGCCGAGGCCAAGGCTATGGTGAGTCCCGGGGACCTGCCAGCCCCCTGCCTCAGTCTGTTCTTTGTGCTGCGCACGGCAGGAGCCACAAGGAAAGGCTAAGGAAACCAAGTCCAGTCCCAGACAATGAGGAAGTACCTTCTATATTATAGGAGCATATGCTTCCTGTGTCCTTCCCCCCCCCCCCCCACCAACCACCTTCTTGCACTTCTTCCATAATCCTTCAGCAAAAGGGAGTTACTTTTCAACAAAAATGTTTGTGTCCTCGAAAAGCGTTTGCGCAAGCTTCCCGTGCAGGTGTTTTTTCATTCTTAAATACGAGCCCCACACTTTACCTCATGCTTCGCTTTTCCAGTATGTCCTCAGGACTCACGCAGTGAGGTTAGGTTCCCAACCTGAATTTTCTTGCTGCTTTTGTCTGTTGGATCAAGCCCGCTGTGCAGACCAGAAAGTGAATGCATTATTCAGTAATTTGGGGGGGTTCCAAAGTAAGTTAAGCTAGTAGTAGAATTCACTTCTCTCCTGCATGTCTATCTAGTTTGTCAGTTAACCCCACAGTGTGCATTCACTTGACCTTAAAAATGTGTGTGTGTGTGTGTGTGTGTGTGTGTGTGTGTGTAAGTCAACAAAGCTTCTGAGTGTCTGCCGTGTGCCAGGCACTGGGAATACCAGGTTTCTGCCCTAAGGAGCTTGTTATTTAGACTTTGTTTTTCATTCGCATAAAATAACGGGTCTGGGGTACAGGATAGCTGGGGTCCCTTCCAAGACTGAAAGTCCGTGATTCTACGAATGGCAGTTTTTACTCCTGTTTCTAACTCTGCCATGTATCCTTTTGCCATCTTAAATGTTTTGCAGGAATTGGGCAGGTTCCAAAGCAAGGTGGCTTGGTTTTCTTGTGTCTCTATTTCTCTGCCCACCCCCCCCCCCTTCAGATTCTTTAAAAAGCTCCTGGCTGGTGCCTTAATTACCACCGTGTGAGCCTGACAGAAACAGGCTTCCTATTCCCCCAGAATTGCCTTTGGCTCCGACTTTTTGATTTCCACTCAGACGTGGAGCCAGGACCCCATGCCAGCTGTGTGAGCGCGCTCTCCATTTCTCTTCCAGTGGGCGGGCAGCGCCGAGGCTACGACAACCGGGCCTACGGGCAGCAGTACTGGGGGCAGTCTGGAAACAGAGGGGTGAGTGCAGCTCTCCTTCTGCTCCTCCCTCTGGGTTGTGATGGCCATTCCTACTGGCTTGGGGGAGCAGAGTGGTTTGGGCTGTTTTCTCAGGGCTTAGGGTTTTGCCCATTTAATGTGTTCCTCTGGAAGAATTTATTCTGGGAAGATTAAGCCTGTTGATAATGTCAAGCTCTGATGTGTGTCTCACTCAAAACGGGATGGCAGTGGATCCTGACGCCCAAAGCCCACCAGTCTTCACTTCTCCTTTCTCAGGGTTACCGTAATTTCTACGATCGATACAGGGGAGACTATGATCGATTCTACGGGCGGGATTATGAGTACAACAGATACAGAGACTATTACAGACAGTACAATCGGGATGTGAGTATCCTCTGGGGATGGGGGCGGGGGCGGCAGGACTAGAGGAATGAGTGTCCTGCCTCTCCGTGCTTGGCCAGCTGTGGCTCTGAGTGATGGGGTTTCCCCTCTCTTCTAGTGGCAGAATTACTACTACCACCCCCAGGACAGAGACCGATACTACAGGAACTACTACGGTTACCAAGGGTATCGGTGAAGCCCCTGTCATGCTCGCCTGTCAGCCATGAAGCTGAATCTCTAGGGGTGCCAGGCACCCCCCCAAAACACAACCAAGGAAAACAGGGGCTGTTCGGGTGGGGCTGAGCTGCCGGGGAGGGGCGGTGGGGGGGAGGGTGCGCAAGCAGGGGCAGGGGAGGGGGGAGGTGGAAACGACAAAACTGTACATTTTTTTTAAAAGTTTGTTGAAAAGAATATTGTCTTATTCTATAAAACATTTCAAACCTAGTTAGATATTTGTAATCAAAAAACATTTGTGCAGAAAGCGGCACTTAGGGCTGCCTGTCCTGTATCCTGCGGTTGGACAGGAAAAGAACTAAAAATGTCACCCTTCTGACATTCTAAGGCAGCTGGACTGGCAGCCAAGGAAGGGAGAGCGGAGGAGGTGGTGCGGAGAGGGCGGGGACGCCCATGAGGGCGCTCTCCCCGGAGCAGGCAGGAGTGGGGACAGAGGGAGCACTTGTGACCGGGGCAGTGAAAATAAACGATTGGCTCTTCTCAATCACTTGCACCAACTAACCGTTTGTATTTTCTTTACTGACCTTTCCCTCTTGGGATATCCGGTCTGGTGGGCTGGGAGGCCAAAGCGTCCCTGTCTCCCCTTTCCCGTGCCTTGTGCTGTTTGGCTGAGGCTTGGAAGACCACCCGTCGGGCGGCTCCGTTCTGGAGGCTTCCCAGGCCAAGGAGGCACGGGGACCGTTCGTGATTGCAGGGCAGAATAGCCGGCGCTCTCCATGTACCCGTTAATGAGTTTCCATAGACTCCTGGGGGAGAAGGGCATCGAAGCCCTCAGCCTGAAGATTGTGACTTGCCAGTCTCTACTCTGTCTTCCAAACTTGAGACAGGCGGGAAGTCCCTGAAATCATCTCTGTTAGAGCATCTGTCCTCTTATAGTGCAAGAGAAGGAGCGTTTCTCAGGGTTTCAGCTCACACAGAAACGAAGCAGGATTCTTTTCACTGCAGCAGGAGATGTATATAGGTGAATCCTGTGGTGTGGGCTACCAGGCCCAGGTGCTGAGAATAGCAACTATTTTATACAGTGTGGAGGGCATGAGCCCTACTGGTTTTTTTGATACACAGGTAGAGAGTGAATAGGAAAGGGGAGGGAGGGGGGCGGGGCGGGGGGGGGGGAGGCAGCTCGGAGTGGGGCTGCTGAACTTGGGGAAGAGCGAGAATGTGAGTGCGTGTAATGTGTGCATGAGAGGGAGCGCCCCCTCCCAGCATCTTGAAACAGGATTTGTCTGGGGGTGCTGTCCCTGCATGTCCCCACAGAGGCCTCTCGCCGAGAGACTTCTATTGGGATAGTGTTTGTTTGTAACTTTACCAACCCCCTCCCAGTTCTTGATGAACAGCTTCGGGTTGCTGGGCTCGAGAATATGGGTGGGACATGAGAATGCTCTTTCGACATTCAGCTTCAGTTTTCATTCATCTTCCTGCTCAGCATTCTGTCAGCCTAGAACTTACTCTGCACACACCATGTATTGCAGCACTTGCTAGTGAGGGAAGACCCAGGGTAGCGTTGTGTTACTTACCAGACGATGTGTCCATTTCCTCCCCTGGGCAGTTCTCTGCCGAAAATTCTGTGCTGAGATTTGACCTTTCCCTCCCTCCACTGATACCTCCATGCAGCCCTTCCCTAGGCAGGCAGGCCCACATCTGGTCCTCTGGTCACCCCCTGCCCGATACACCCTTCTGCCCTACAAGTACCTCTGACCCTGAGGCTGGAAGAGGGGTGCTGGCACGAAGGAAGTTTGCTTGCTCCTAACAATGTCCTTTCTCTTGGCGCCTGCTTCCTTGTGGTGCCATCATGGATCTGTGTGAGGCAGTGAGTGAAGTGATTGCCTGAACCTTTCTGTAACCCGCTCACTTTTTATCGTTAAGGGAGTTTGAGAGAGCTTTGCTCGTAGTGTCAAGGCAAGGAGGCAAAAACTGGAGCCCAAAGAAATTCCCTTAGGGCCAGATTATATCACAACAGTAAGTTGAATTTTGAGGCAGAAGTTGCCATCCCTTTTCAAATGTTCAGTCCTCCAGCGAATAGTATCTTTTTAGAGTCACATGGTTTGGGGGTGCTAGGCCCTCAGGGCCGGGGTGGGGGGCAAAGAGCTTAAGCCGATTGGGGGGGTTGGGGGAGTCAGGGGAAGGTACTTGCTGTTAATTTTTGACACCAGAAAGTCACCTTTAAAAAAAAAAAAACAAAAACGCTGTTTTTCTGATGGATGGAGAGTGAAACTGCCACATCCTTGTTGGTTTAGCCCAAGAGATCCCTTGCAGCAACTGTAGATGTCTGGGTTTTGTTTCTGTCTTTTTATTGTGAAAAAAAAAAAAAAAAAAATGTTACGGGGAAAATGTGGATTTACCAAGAGGGATCCCTAGCCTTGTTTTCCTTAGAAGACTTGTTTAGTGTTTTATCAGACGTCTTTTGTAGTTGTTGTAGATGGAAATGCTTGTGAGAAAAACAAACACCACATGGAGCCTGTAAATGTTTTTGCACAACCTGTAAAGCATTCTTGGAAGTGGCCAGTAAAAAAGGGTTTTACCGTTTAAAAAAAAATGTAACTGTGTCATTGTTTACATCTGTAACTTTTTCCTCCCCTGTTCTCATTACATCCTGGCAAAAATGTAGGCACCGTAGCTTCCAGTTTTAGAATAAATAACCATTTGGATTGAATTCACCCTATCTCCTGTGGCTGCACTGACTGGGGTGGAGTGTGTCATGGGGGGGGGGGGTGGATTGACCAATTTCTGGTGCTGCTTCCTCAAGTCGTACTGGGTCCAACCAAGGCTGGCTTTCCTCTTGCGTGGCTCTTACTCCCTTCTGATTCTACTATTCACTTGATGATTGTTAGCCTCCTTAGCGCCTGCTTCTGAGCGCCTGGGCCACTGGAGTAGAAGAAAATACATGATAAATCATGATCCATTTGGCCTGTACTAAAACCACTCAAATGCTTAAGGTTCAAGGTAAAGCCAGTTCCGTTTGGGAGCCAAGTAAGTTTATTAATGATTAGTTGCCACTTAGGAGGAAAAGCCTTCCTATACCATGGAAGATGTCAGATAGGGCTTATTTTGGGGAATAAGAATGTCACTTGAATTAACAAAAGCACCACTGCATTACTAGCACTAACTGATCCTAATTGTAATTCTAATACATGTTCAAGGACTCATTAAGGCTGAGATGCCTACAGGCTCACAACCCCAGTTTGGAAATGGTTGTGCTGTAATAGATATAGGTCCTGCTCTGTCTCCTCCCTCTGTACGAGACAGATGTTCAGACCCCAGGGACCTACTGATTTCAGTGTTCGAGCTAATTAGTAAGTTTTAGTGGTTAATTATAGTTAACGTCTGGTCTCTGGTAACCTCTTAAACCCCCTTTTTCCCCAGCTAGGGCTACAGCCATCACCCCCAATCTGAGGAGTATGAAAGTTGTGCAGAAAAATTAAGCAGAGGCTTAAAACAACACACACACAACTCCTATCAAGACTACCTTTATTGAGCACTTCTGGCTTTTTACCAATTCTGAACTTATGTGGAAATTTTCACTTACTCTTGTGGAGTTTGCCCAACACTTTGATGCAGTAGAAAAAGAGCAAGGTTCTTCTTAGTGACTGCTCTGCATTGCTTGCTACTTAAGCGTATATAGTACAATCACTCATTAAATATTTGAGTGCCAGCTATGTGCCAGACTCTTTCAGGATGCAGGGATTAAAATAGACTTGATCCTTTCAGGAGTTTTCATGAAACACCCAAGAAGAAACTAAAGCGGACTCCTGAACAGAATGAGGGTAGGGTCCCCACTGTAGGATGAGGTAATGAATTAGATTACCTCCAGGGCCTGTTAGGGCTCAGAAATTCAGCAGCAGCTGGAAAGCTGCTGTTCCTGAAGGTGCCCCAAGTTCATCCGGTGCCCCTGGACCTGTGGATACACCCGTAGGAGACTCAGTTCGGTTCCGGTAGAATGCCCTTTATTCCCTTGGTTTCCTCTCTGCATTCCTGTACAGCTTACTGTCTTACTGCGTGAAGGAAGTGGGGGTGTGGGGAAGCTGGGGGTGATGGCTATCCCTAAAACAGGTCACCCTTCTGTTACTTCAGGGTGGCTCCTCCCTTCGGCACTCCCCACCCCACCCCCGGAAAGTGTATTCCAGCAAGAAACATGACCTAGGCTTCCTACGGTTAGGATGTATTCCTGAATTTGGGGGATGTTGATAGTGCATAAGAAGCAGACACCCTCGGACTGTTACCTTACCTGCCTTGGCCCTGGTCCCACCTCCATATGTTCGCCCTTGGAAGGAAAAGGCTTTTTTCTAGAAGAGCATTCTGGGCTTCTAAACCTCCACCAAGTTTGAATCTGGGAGGCGCTCGTGAGACCTTAAGCCTTAGTTTTGGCATCTGGCCAGACAGCATGCTGGGACCACTACGAAGGCTGGTAGGCACACGAGGGGCGGGGACGTTGTTTCTAGCGGATGTGACCGAATGGGTCTGAGAGGGAAAGGGGAACATAGTAAGCTCTACCAGGAAGCCCAAACTGAAACCGTTTCGGGCTTATCCAGCTCCTAGGGACACCAGGAGGCAACCAAGGAAGGGCGCCTGAGAGGAACGGCGCCGGGCATTGACCTCACACTTCTGTTTACACTCCAAAGACATCCTCTGCTTGGCAAGCAGTAGAAACGAGATTCCCTCGCAAGATCCACGCTCCCAGCGCCTGCTACGCTGTGCTTGCCGGGGTCCCCTTGTCCCACGATCTTTGCTTATAGTCACCCGTGTGCCTTCACCTGGATTGGGGGGACGTCGACTTCGAGACTCCGGGGTGGGTAGGAATGGGCATCGAGTTGACGAGGGCAGGGGCAGCCATTTTGAGACCAGATGAACACAGAAGGGACCATATTGAGAACTCTAGATGCCTGGGGCCGCCATTTTAAGTATGGGGATAGCTCGGAAGCCCTGTACGGTGAAACTCAGTGACGTGGGGCCGCCATATTGGCGCGGATCCCATGGCGGTGGCCATCTTGGAAAGGGGCCCACTGTGGGCGCGGCCATCTTAGGAGCAAAACCTGCCCCTTCGCAGGAACTGGGGCCGAGCTCCTCCCCTCCGTTACTGAGTTCCTGCTGTCTGCGACTGCCCTCAAGATCCCTTCCTAAGAGCCGCCCTGTTCGGTCTGTTTTCATTTTCACTTGCGTTCAGTGCTTTCGCGCGCGCGCGGGGGTGTGAATGCTTTCCGTGGCCCCCTGAGTGTCTGTTGCAACTAAAATCCTTCCACTCGAGACGCTCTCTTGCGCCCGCCATCCCCCCAATCCAGGCGGTCCCCGATCCTAGACAGTGTCTAAACTGATTTGACTAACCCTATTCCTTGGGTATGGCAAGCCTCTCACCTGCCGTACACAGCCCCAGATCTACAGATTGATGATCCTCTCCCCAAGAACGCTAACACAGGAGCTTGTCCTCTGAGACTCTGGATGACTTTATTCTTCAAATGGCTTTACCCTTCTGATAGCTCCAGGTGAGACTGAGAGCAAGCACCCGGCCCATCCCTCTCTCCATTGTCTGAGCGGATCACAGAGAGAAGCCGGCAGGACGCTGGCAGTCGGACGGCCCTTCTGGGGACGGAGCTAAGGGGGCTCCCCTAGTCAGGGGGTACTTGGGGTCGGCCGAAGTGGGCGAGGAAATGGGGTCCACAGATAGGTGACGGAGAGCCTTGTGCTTCAGATAACCTCACAGGGTTGGACAAGGGCTAGGGATGGGATGCAGGGACCCTCAGGGGCTCACGACAGTTACTGACCTAAGGAAGGGCCTAGGAGGAGGAAAGGTGAAGAGCTTGTGGGGAGGGACGGGGCGACTCAGAGGAGGGCACAGAAGAACTTCTTCTCCCGGAAGGGGTTCTCCGAAGTGGGCACAGGGGTGATGAGGGGATCCTCGCAGGCGTGGGCATCACAGTAAGTCATCAAGTCCGCTGCTGCCTTGGACACCTGGGACACAGCCAGGAGGGGAATGGTTAGCCAGATCCCCTGAGAGGGGCTGCAGCCTCCCTCCCCAAATGGGTTATCTTTTGCCATCTCTAGGGCTCCTTAAGACAGTCTTCTCTTCCCTCATCCCTGGCAGCGGCCAGGGGACGGCTGCCCTTACAGAACCGGAGACTCCTCCCCTGATGGCAGGGAGTCAAGGAAAGAAAACATCTCTTAACCTGAGGTTTGGGGACCTACAGCACAAGTGGGCCAACTAATAGGATCCAGGGTCCACCCACCTTTATCCGGCACAAGCTGGCTTCAATCTTAAGCTGTTCCACCATCTTGCGGGCTTGCCCAATACTCATAGTGCTGTTCACAGGGGTCTCCCCTTTCATCCTGGAGAAAAGAGTGGGATAGCTCGGAGCATAATGAAGGTGGGTGGGTGCTGCCTAATCTTATCTGAAGACCACCCCCCCCCATGTTCATTTTTCATCTGTCTTTACAAGGCTGGGGTCATGTGGCCCAGTATTTTGTTTCTCGTATCTCCATCCTCCAGGGGCCTTTCCCATCCCTGTCTTCCCAGACTAAGGAAATGGAGAAGGTGGGATGAGATACCCCCCCAAATTCCCACACGACCTGGGCCACAGATCATTAAACATACAAACGATTTAAGGCTTTTTGGCTCTTCCAGCCATGTGTTCGCAGCTCTGGAAGCCTCAACCAGAAAGAGCCCCGCCCTGTTGAGGAGGGCACATAACCCCCACCTGCCCCCTTGAGCCCCAACGGGAGAAAAGCAGGATGCTCCCTACTCACCTGAAGCCACAGGCAGTGTGGCAGCCCTGGGGAGTAGTCAGTGGGGTGCACAAAACCTGCCTGAGATGGGTGCCCCACCTTGCAGGGAGTTGCCGCTGAAAGTATCTGCTGCAGCAGCCGAAGCAGCTGACACAAAGAAGGCCACTGGGGAGGGTCAGGGCAGAGGTCCGTCGAGGGCTGGACCCAGTTCCTGAAGCTCAAGCACTGCCCAGACGCTGGTACCTTAAGGATGAAGGATGCTAGAAGGAGCTGCTCGGATACTGGAGCATACCAACTGCCCGGCCAATGGGGGAGCCTGGCTGCTGACTGCAGCCCCTACGCACACCCCCACTGTTAACGGTCTCTCTTAGCTGCCCTTCCCCCATTGCAGGCATTCTGAGTCTGGGCTACGAAGGAGCTGGAAGGAGCTGAGGCCCAGGCCGACTCTCTTCCCCCCCCCCCCCCCCTTTAAATGGGGTGGTCTGGACCTGTGACATCCCCTGCAGTGGAGTCAGTACTGGCTGCGGGGGACCCTGCTCATTTGAAAATCTGACATCAGCTGGGCAGTCGCCCTCCCCTCCTCCCTCCTCCCTCCGCTCTGACATAGCATGTAGTACCTGAATCTTCTTGTCTTTCCCAGGGACCCTCCATTCCCTATGCCCAGGAAAATGTGATGAGCTACAGGTAACCAGCTTCTAGATCACCAACCAGTTCATATTCTAGCCACAAGTGATTCGAATGGAAGATCCAGGGGCGACAAGGGACGTCAGGAAGATGCCTAAAGAACAAGAAGCTGGGGGGAAAGAGGTGTGCAGATACCAGATCAAAGAATCGGACAAAGAAGAGGTAGGGGGAATTGTGGGGAGAGTCATTGGGTGTTTATTGAAACAGATGGGCTTCCTGGGTGGGTTTTGGGTGGGGGGAATTGGTTTGATAGAATACTTCCCAGACCTGCAGAGCTGTGCTTGGTGCTGTGTGGAATGCAAAGACCTACACTGACCTTACCCTCTGAGGGATGTTATTCGGGATGAAGAGTCATGTACAAAATAGAAGGTACCGTCTGCCAAGATCTAGTCGAGATTGGTGCGCTGTGGGGACTCTGAGGGAGTCTAGTTAGGGTCAGAGGAGGTCGATCCCAAATGCTGGAGACAAAACACGGAGCTGAAATACTATCACAGCTGTGAATAGGGGCCGGCCGGCAGTGCCCTCCGCCTAGGACGCCTACAGGTGCCAGGAGCTGTGGGCGACAAAAATCAGCGCCAGCTGGATAAACGCCTCTTTCCCCCTTTGCGGGGTTTAAATGGCCGGCGGTGAAGGTGGGCGGAGGGCCGGCCTGAGGGGGGATGCTGCTGACTCATAGCATGCCGTGGGGGCAAATCTTGAGGCCTGAAGGAAGGCGCTTGTCCTCTTTGGTTTGGGTAACCGACCGCAGGGAGGGACTCCGCGCGGAGCGCGAGGTGGGAAACCCGCCGCCCGGCAGACCCCGCCCCTTGCGCCGGGCTCCTCCCCTGAGTGAGGTCCCGCCTCCCGGGGCCAGCGGGAGGGGGCGGGGCTGCCACGGGAGGCGGAAGTCTCTGGTCGCCGTTGCCCCGGCAGCCGGCGAGCTGGTGAGTCTGCAGAGCTGCGGCGGCGGACGGGCTGGTTTCCCTGGGGGCGCGGTTAGGTGGGGGCTCCGGGCGCCGCGCCCACTGCCAGCCGGAAGGGGTGCTGGCGGGGAGCGGCCGTTGGCTGCAGGACTCCCGGCCCGGCGTGGAGGGCGGCCCTGTCCGGGAGCGAGCGCAGTTGTGCGCCCGGGAGAGGAGAGACTCGGGAGACAGTTCTGACGGCACTTAGGCAGCTGGCTCTCAGTGCGGCTGTACGACCTTAGGCAAGTCGCGCAGTCTCTCCGTGCAGCCACCTCGCAGTGTGGACTCCGTGTCATCACGTGTGTAAAAGCCTTTTAAGGTGCTCGTTTTATGTATATTATATATTGCTATGGATGAGTGTCAAGGTAGCCTGTCCCAGAATCAGGTGTCCAGGGGACAAATTCAGCGAAGTTGTTCTGGCACTGGGGGGGGCGAAGAAAGCACAGTGAAAGAAAGGGAAGGGATGATTGGTTGGGAAGCGTAGCCATTTGGAGAAAAGCCATATGAAACAAAGTCTATGCTGTGTCCAGCTATCTCTGGTTCCTCAAAGCCAGTCCAGTAAACTTGTCCTTGTTGTCTCCACCATCCCTGGGGAAAGAGCCATTTTTCCCCCCTCTCTGTCTTTTTCCAGGAACCACCAGCTTCTTCATCCCATGGCCAGGGGTGGCGTCCAAGTGACCGAGCAGCTAAGAACTCAAAGCCTGAACCTGGGGCCAGACACTCCGCACTCCCTGCCATGGTCAATGACCCACCAGTACCCGCCTTGCTGTGGGCCCAGGAGGTGGGCCACGTCTTGGCGGGTCGTGCCCGCAAGCTGCTGCTGCAGTTTGGGGTGCTCTTCTGTACCATCCTGCTCCTGCTCTGGGTGTCTGTCTTCCTCTACGGCTCTTTCTACTATTCCTACATGCCGACAGTCAGCCACCTCAGCCCTGTGCATTTCTACTACAGGTGAGAGGGGTCTTCTCCTGAAGGGGAGTCATCCTTTGAGAGAATTGCTGTTAGGGCCCGTAGAGCTTATTCAGTTCAACCCCCTCATTTACAGAGGAGAACATTGGAGCCCAGTGTGTTTATATGATTTCTTACCTTCCACAGGCCAAGGCTGAGGGAGCTCTGGGTTGGTAGCGCTCTGAGGTCCTAGCTCTACCTCTGGTTACTGAAATCTTTGATTAAAAAGAAGGGAAAAAAAAAATCCCTCTTTTAGGCTGTCACTGTGTGGGTCTGTTCTGTTTGGGTTGGATCAGACCTCTCTCAGGGCCGCTCTAGACCTCTTAGCCAACCGCATCCCTCGAGTCATCTCAGAACTAAGCTAGCCCTCAGTAAAGAACGTATTAGGAAAGCAACAAGTTGCCTGCCTCCCACTCCTGATAATCCTGCACAGTAGAGATTATGCAAACACAAAGTGACTAGGTACCTAAAGTCCCAGAGTCCTGCTTCTTGCCTGGGACTTCAGTTCCTTCTGATTTTACGGGCCTTAACCAAATTCTCTCCCCTTCTCTTAACACGGGCCATAGGACTAATCTAGAGATGCTGACGAGGACATTGTTATCAGTGGTCCAAAGTCATTTTCCCCCTCCCCCGTCTTGAGTCCCTGATCATGAACTGCAGTTTCTAAGTCAGAGCTGCTTAAACTTTTAGGAGGCATGGATCTCATGAAAGCTATGGCCCTTTCTGCTATGAAAACATGTATGCAAGGGAGTATCTGTCTGGCTCAGTCGGGAGGGCATGTGACCCTTGATCTCAGGGTCACGAATTCAAGCCTCATGTTGGGTGTAGAACTTACTTAAAGCTTATACAGACATCTGTATATATATATATACATATATACATATATATATATATGTATGTATATGTATATATATATGCGCATACACATATGTGTATATGTGTGTGTGTATATACATGTATATATACATACGCACACCCATGTATAATTTTGCTTACAAGTTGGAGAGGTGTGTCAGCCTCTTTAAGACCATCTGTGGATTCCTTGGGAGGACTTTCCTCAAACTGGGCCCCAGACCAGAACTACTAAATCAGACTCTGGGGCTAGGACCCAGGAATCCGCATTTTTATGAAGCTCGCCAAGTGAGTCTTTAGAAACATTTGAGTCTGAAACTATTCAACGAAGTGCCCATGGAGTCCTGCTTAAGAATTTCCACTCCAATGAGAGGAGATGAGCTGAGGTGGCAGGAAGCGAATGAAAGAATCATTCGGGTGTCTTGAATCTCCTGGCTGCATTTCTTCTCCATCTCTCTCTGACAGAGAGAAGGGTGCCTGTTCTGGAAGAAGGGATGGGGGACAAGAGGGAGCCCTAGGGGCCCAAGGAAGTGTACAGACAGGTAAGGCAGACCCTCTTAACTTAGCAGAGTATCATCCCCATTCTCATCTAGGACTGACTGTGATTCCTCCACCTCCTTACTCTGCTCCTTCCCTGTTGCCAATGTCTCGCTGGCTAAGGGTGGACGTGATCGGGTGAGTATGGGAGCTGAAGAGAGGTTTCATTAGAGCTCTGAAGACTTGAAATCGGAGGGCTTGAGAAAGACCTGGTGAGCAGGGATGGAGTAATGGAGACTAAGAGGAAGGCTCTCAAGGAAAAGGAGGTTAAAGAAAAAGTAAAATCTGAAGCGTGTGGATTTTCCTGCTGCAGATGTTAGCGATGCTCTCTCAGGTTATTTCAGACAAGCTATAGCTATTAGAGGTGTTTTAGACCTCAGTGAATGTGAATCAACCAATCAGCTATGTCACTGGACTGGGATGGAAACCACCCAAGCGTTTTGAAAGCCTGTATGTGAGATTATGAAACTGTTGACAAATATGTGTAACCTGCCATTACAAAGGGTACTGTGCCAGGAGATGGGCCACATGCCAGTATGACTCCAACAAACCCAGAATCCCTGGGAAATGCAGAATGGGGGCCCATCTATTTCTATTAGGCAAGCTGGTGGAGGCTCTGGAAAGGGTAGGATCCCTGAACACTTCAAAAGGACCTTTGGAGCATCAACATTGTTTTTGATGACCAGAGTGTTTTGAGTCGTTAGCAACATAATTAGTAATAATCAGTGGTCAAAGTTAATAAGAACTTTATTTAATGTTTATTTATTTTGAGAGAGCAAGCCAGGGAGGGACAGAAAGGGAAGGAGGGAGGGAGGGAGGAGGAGGAGAGAGAATATATGAATCCGGAGAGAGAGAGAGAGAGAGAGAGAGAGAAAGAGAAAGAATGAATATGAATCCCAAGCAGGCTCCACGCTCAGCACGGAGCCCAACCCAGGGCTCAATCTCATGAACCGTGAAATCATGACCTGAGCCAAAATCAAGAATCAACTGCGTGCCTGATTGACTGAGCCACCCAGGTGCCCCTGGAAAGTGTCTTTCAAAAGTGGTTCTTGAGAGGACACTGACTTACACAGGATAGAAATAAATGGTCACTCTGAAGGGAGGAGTGTAAGCATTAGCATCTGGGGTCCCCTGAGATTGGTGTTTAGCCTGGACTTGTTTGACAATACAATAACCTGGGAGATTGCATATCCTTTCCCTCCTTCCAGTCAACCCCCCAGGTAGCCATACACTATCAAGAACACTTACCTTGGGTCCCAGGTGAGTGGGTCCCAAATGGAAGATTTCAAAGTAGTGAGGTAGAATGTTGGATATTGCAAGGCAGAGATTTCTCATTTTAATCCTGCCAGGAAAGGAGTTTGGAGATCATGACAGAGTCGTCTGTGAAGGCATTGATTCAGTGTGCTTTTGTGGCTCAAAATAATAATAAATGGAATACATTGAGAAGGAATTAGAAACAAAGCCACAGAACATCTGCACCTGAAATGGTGCATACAGTTGTGTGGCTGTCCATTGTGGAGATCTGCATGGTGGCTCAGACGGCCTAAAACAATTGTGTGTAAGGCTGCTGGATGAGGAAGGAAGGGAAAGATGAAGGGTGAGGGGATGTCAATATCAGGGACTCCAATCAGGGTAAGTCCCTGGTAATTAAAGCGGGTTGATCGTTTCGTTCATTATATAAAGTAGCAGAGTGTAAGATGCAGATTCTGCATTTCAGAAGAAGTTGTGAAGGATTGGAGGGAGAGGCTCAAAGTATACCTTTTAAGGAAGGGTGAATGTTGGGTGGGAAAGGAGGAACAGGAGGGGAATCTGCCCATCAGACAGACAGATGTGAACAAAGGTGTGGAGTCATTCTCAAGATTCTAACATTCAATTCCGTGGATCGATCCCATTGGAGGAGATGATGTTTATTTAGATGGAATTACTAGTTTAAAAACATCTATATGGGACTCCTGGGTGGCTCAGTCGGTTAGGCGTCTGACTTCAGCTCGGGTCTGATCTCACCGTTTGTGAGTTCAGGCCCCACGTCGGGCTCTGTGCTGACAGCTCAGAGCCTGGAGCCTGCTTCGGGTTCTATGTCTCCCTCTCTCTCTGACCCTCCCCCATTCACACTCTGTGTGTCTCTTTCTCTCAAAAATAAATAAGCTTTAAAAAAATAATAAAAAATAACATATATGAAACAGCTTTATTGAGGTATAACTCACATACTATACAGTTCACCCATTTAAAATCTATAGTTCTATCGTTTCTAGTGTATGCAGACTTTAAGCAACCAGCACAATTTTAGAGCATTTTAATCACCCCAAAAAGAAACTCCTACCCATAAGCTAGGAGTCACTCTATTTCCCTCCAACCCACCCTGAGAACTACGTACTATAATGTTGCAAAGAATTCAGTGAAGCAGCTGGCTTCATCAGGCCTCTTCTGGGGGGCTAGGAATGTCATGGAATCCATTTTTTTTTTTCCAACAGATAGTACTTCATTCTGAAAAGCAGAATCTGTATAAAAAAGGACTTTGAGAAGTAGTTTTCCACGTTTTACCTTAGTGATAGTGCTCAACACACCCTCAATCATATCTGGATTTTGGAGGTGATTCACTATGGGTTGGGTTTTGGTTTTGGTTTTTTTAAATTCATTCCCTTTGGGGGCCCCTGGATGGCTCAGTCGGTTAAGTGTGCGACTTCGGCTCAGGTCATAGTCTCACGGTTTGTGAGTTCAAGCCCCACATCAGGCTGTCTGCTGTCAGCACAGAGCCTGCTTCAGATCCTCTCTCTCTTTCTGCCCCTCCCCCGTGCTCTCTCTCTCTCAAAAAAAAAAAAAAAAATCCGTTCCCTTAAATACAGACACTTTACTCTTGCCCCTGTGATTCTTGTATATGCACCCTGAGGTCATGCTACAGATGAGAGCTGAATAAAGGGTTAGAAGAGTACAGGAATGGTCAGGAAAAACTAGGGTATGTTTGGTGGCAAATCTTTAGCTTTTTGAGGTTAATCCCAATGAAGACGCCTTCCCACTGTGAGTCTCAGGGTTCTACCAAAAGAAGCCAGGTAAGGACCCAGAGTGACACAAAGATGATCTGGAGTGACAGAGACTGAGAGGTGGTTCGGGAGTTGGTGCTTGGTTAATTAATAATATAAGTGAAGGCGGGCTGGGCCCAGGGGGATGGCCTCACGGGGACAGAGGCCTGAGTCACAGATGGCCCAGTTGGCAACAGGATGGTTCACTTTTGGAAAAGAAATGTGTGACGCAGCCTTTCTCAGAACAGCAGAGAGCGGTTTAGCCAAAGCATAAGATGCCGAAGCTCTCCGAAGTAGGAGGGACCTGGCCACCACAAGGGGGCAGCACCCTCCTGGGATGAGAGCCCTGAGAGGCCTGCTCTGCTAACCAGGGAGATTGTGGCCCTATTCGGAGGGATGGGGGGAGGTGGAACAGAGACCGTACAATTAAAAACAAATTTTTTTGAAGAGAGATGGGGGCTACCTTGGGCAGGTGCTGATGTATGGACAGCCGTACCGCGTCACCTTAGAGCTTGAGCTGCCAGAGTCCCCTGTGAATCAAGACTTGGGCATGTTCTTAGTCACCATTTCATGCTACACCAGAGGTGGCCGAATCATCTCCACTTCTTCACGCTCCGTAAGTGTCCGTGGCCTATCTGGGAGGGTGTGGTGATGACAACGGATGGCAGAATATCTGGGTAGGGTTCCAGGAGAAAACATCCTAGCTCTGGAGGTCACAGACACATCAGGATCGGGAAGAGGAGTCAGTTTACCAAGCCAGACAGACACCCCAGGTATCTGATGAGCACGTCCAGCTTTGGGGCAAAGCCTGAAGAGGGGAGCCGAAATGGGCTTCTTTAGAGCCCGGCGGATGTCTGCTGGCATTCTGTCTCAGAAACCTACTAGCTGAGAGACTACTTCTTTAACTCCTTGGTTACAAAGCCTTATTAACTGGGTATGAAAGTAATGGTCCCATAGCGAGACCAGTTAGGGTCCGCTAAAGAAATGTACCATGCTTGTTAGCACATGGTGGGCATGCAATAAATATTAGACTCCATTCTTTTTTTTTTTTTTTTAATGTTTAGTTTTGAGAGAGAGAGAGAGAGCAAGTGGGGGAGGGGCAGAGAGAAAGGGAGACACAGACTCCAAATTAGGCTCCAGGCTCTGAGCTGTCAGCACAGAGCCCGACACGAGGCTCGAACTCATGAACCGTGATATCATGACCTGAGCTGAAGTCGGCTGCTTAACCGACTGAGCCACCCAGGCCCCAAGACTCCATTCTTACATGAATTGTCAACAGAGCCACGTGATGAAGCGTATCTCTGAATGTCTACACGGGGAAAAATGCTTCAGCTGGAGCGCTGGAACTTAGGGTCTATGCTGGATCGTAGAACTGCGTGGGGGAAAGATCAGAGACAGGGTTGGGCTTAACCCATGAAGTTCTTAGAAGAGGGACCTTTGTTGCGCTGGAATGGAGACGTGGATTGAGGAGAGGAGGGATGTTACTTAGGCAGTTGGAATGATTGGGCCAAGGCTTGTTTGGGGCGTGGAGGCATGGTAGGAAGTGAAAATGAGGGAGCAGGGGACCCGAGGAAGGTTGAGGGGTTGGTAGGGCGGCGGCAGTCTGGGGGTACCCATCCCCAACCTCTCCCCTCCTCGCCCTGGCTCCGGCAGGTGATGTTGCATTACCGCTCAAACCTGCTCCAGATGCTTGACACACTGGTCTTCTCTAGCCTCCTGCTGTTTGGCTTTGCAGAGCAGAAGCAGCTCCTGGAGGTGGAGCTCTACCCGGAATACAGAGAGAACTCGGTAAGGGGGGCGAAGGAAGACTAGAGACTGCTCTCCCCAGGAGCTCAGAGTGCTACCTGAGGAGCCTCTGGGCTCCATCAGCAGGGGCGGCCACAGACGCTGCAAGTGGGGCTCAGATGGGGCTGGGAAGAGTGACAGCAGCAGGACCCTGGCCTGACGCTCGCTGCCCCGCCCTCCGCAGTATGTGCCGACCACCGGCGCGATCATCGAGATCCACAGCAAGCGCGTCCAGATGTACGGAGCCTACCTCCGCATCCACGCCCACTTCACCGGGCTCAGGTGAGGAGCCGCTCGAGTGGGGCGTCCGCAGCTCCCCTGGGGGCTGTCTTGAAGGGAAACTGCCTTGAACTTCCCCAGAAATGATTTCTGGGAAGTGGGGAGGCTGGTGCTTTCCAGTAACCGCTGCCCACTTCCTGCCTCAGGTACTTGCTGTACAACTTCCCGATGACCTGTGCCTTCATCGGCATCGCCAGCAACTTCACGTTCCTCAGCGTCATCGTGCTCTTCAGCTACATGCAGTGGGTGTGGGGGGGCATCTGGCCCCGCCACCGCTTGTCTCTGCAGGTCACAAAGGACCTCCTCTCCCCCCTCCCCCGCCCCCCAACTTCATGATCCTTCTTTAACTGAGGGACGGGCTGGGGCGTGTCATGGGGCTCGGGCGTTAGGGCCCAGATCACTGCGTGGGAAGCACACCCTTGCTGCTCACTAATTTCTCCTCCACAGGCAAACGTCCGGAAAAGAGACAGTTCCCGGAAGGCAGTGCAGCGAAGAATCTCTGCCCACCCTCCAGGTGGGCATGACGGTTGGGGAGCTGGGTGAGAGGGGACTCCCGTGTTATCCAGTGTGAAGCTTTAGGCCCTCCACAGCTGGGCTGAGGGTCAGAGGACAGGCTGGAGGAGGCGTCGCCTGGGTGCAGCCACCCTAGCCCTCCCCTGCCCTCTCCCCACTCTGGAGGCACAGGGCCCCAAGGCCAGGAGGAGTCAACGCAGCTGTCAGACATCACAGAGGACGTTGGTGAGAGCCCCGAAGACCCCCCAGGGGCAGGTATGGTGCCGCAGCTCTCCCATCCTCCTTCCTAACACCTCCTCAGGTGTCCCCTTCAGCCTCTTCCAGTCTGACCTCTGCATTCCCCTTGTGGCTGCAGAGGGTCAGCTCTTGGAGGAGGAGAAACCCGATCAGCAGCCCTTGACTGGAGAGGAGGAGCTGGAGCCAGAGGCCAGTGATGGTGAGGGGCACTCGGCACAGGGGCCCAGGCGGAGTGGGGTGGCATGTGGGTAGGGGGGACATTATATTGGTTGGGGGAGAAGGGCCCCTGGTTGGTTAATTTCCGATTTAACTTTGTTTCTCCCTCCCCTGGCCCAGGTTCAGGCTCTTGGGAAGATGCAGCTTTGCTGACGGAGGCCAACCTGCCTGCCCCTGCCTCTGCCTCTGCCTCTGCCTCTGCCTCTGCCCCTGCCCCTGCCCCTGCCCCGGAGACTCTGGGCAGCTCTGAACCCTCTGTGGGCAATCTCCGACAGCGGCCCACCTGCTCTAGTTCCTGAAGAGAACGAGGCAGAGTCCCCACATTCCAGCCCTTTCCCACCTGACTCCCTTCCCTTTCCTGTGTCTTCCCCCCAATAAACTATTTTCATGCCAGCTGCTTCTCTGACTCCTCGAAATGGATTCAAGGCCATTGGAAATGCTGTGTTCCCCAGGCATCCTCCTTGCCACCCCGAATTGGAGGAGGTTGTCTTGTTGGGGGCTGCCGGTGGGAAAGGCCTCCGGACCGTGGACTGTTTTGGGTACAGCTGTTCCCGTTCACAAACCTAGGAAGTCCAAGGAGAGAAAACCTATCCTGCCCACTCCATCCACGTGATTCTTTCATCTCCCTCTGGGGAGGGGGATCGTGTAGGGCGGGTCTGGAGAGCTGGGCTACATCATTCTGGCCTGTGCACCCCTCCCTTTCTCCGTCCATTGGGAGGCAGAAGACAGGAAATGACTGCCATGGATGTGGTATGATTTTTACCGAAACAGCATTTTGTAGCCCAGGCCCCATGCTGCCCACAGCTGTTTTCCTCTCTGATTCCAGCCAGGTGGCCCTCTGTTTCATGCTCCCCTCCTCACCCCTCCACATAACTTCAGCCTTTTGATTCTCAGCTCCTGGCTGCTTTCCACATTCCAATCCCCTTTCAGAACCCAGGCATCCCGGCCTCCAGATGAAACAGCTGCATGTGGCTCCCCCCCCCCCACCCCCTTCCCTGGCCCCGTGACTCAGGCCCTCTGAAGGGACCAGCCCGCTTCTTGGCATTCACGGGGATAGAGGGGGGGCCGGGGGAGGGGGGCTACGTGGTGACATCATAGTTGAAGGGTATAAAAGCTTCGAGCCAAAAGAGAATTGAAATTGAAGAGAAGACACTGACAAAACCTGACTGCGCAGCCTGTGCGCCTGGGGGCTCAGCCTCAGACCCAAAGACATCTGCTTGAAGATTTGAGCTGCCGCAAGACCCACCCACTGGTGAGGGGCTGCTGGGGGCCAGGGAAGAGTGGTGGGAGGTGGGGAGGGGGGGAGCAGGCAGGGACTGGAACTCCCTTGACAGGTGGAGAGGGTTCCAAGGTCCTTGGTTTCCCCTTCTGTTCCCTCTCCTCTCTCATTTCGGTCTCCTTTTGGGTTTTTGTGTCTGTCTCCCACCGATGATTGTTTTACTCAGATCTTTTCTCTGGGTGGCAGCTGGGAAATATTCCACCTTTCTTCCCCAGGCTGAATAAATCATTTCCTCTTCTTTTCCCCTCCAGCACTTTGCTTATTCATTAACTGTTTCTGGTACTTCACACATGGCTGGTCACACACCCATGTGTCAGACTACATTTGGGGTGGTTTTTGTTTTTGTTTTGTTGTGTTTTTTTTGCCCCAAACCAAGTACATATCGCCTATTCAGAAGTTGGTTGACAAATTAAGAGTGTCAGTCTCCTTTCCTCCTCTCTCTTGGTCTCCTCCTGGCCCTCAGCTGTGTTCCCCGTCCCCGGAGATTTTGTTGAGGGAAGGGCCCTAGAAGGCATGGCGTCTGGGCAGTCTTGACCTATCCACCTCCTTCCCTTGCAGGCCCCATGCTGGGCTCTCCCTGTCTTCTGTGGCTCCTGGCTGTCACCCTCTCCTTGGTTCCCGGAACGCAGTCCTTGGCCCCTCAAGACCTTAAGGAAGAGGACAAAGATGAGACACCCCGGCCACAGCCTCCTTTGCGGGCCGTCCCCTGTGACTATGACCATTGCCGTCACCTGCAGGTGCCGTGCAAGGAGCTGCAGAGGGCTGGACCCACGGCCTGCCTGTGCCCTGGGCTCTCCAGCCCCACGCAGCCGCCTGACCCTCCGCGCCTGGGAGAGGTGCACGTGGTGGCCGAGGATGGCAGCGCCGCGGTGCACTGGTGCGCCCCCTTCTCTCCGGTCCACCAATACTGGCTGCTGCTATGGGAGGGCAACGAGGCTCCCCAGAAGGGTCCCCCCCTCAACTCTACTGTCCGCAGAGCGGAACTGAAGGGCCTGAAGTCCGGGGGCGCTTACGTCGTTTGCGTGGTGGCTGCAAATGGGGCTGGAGAAAGCAGCGTGCCGCAGGCAGGGGGGGAGGGCCTCGAGGAGGTGGGTGGCCCTCCCTTCGGGCCCTGCAGGAGGCTGGCCGTGCCCCCCAGACCGCTTACCCTGGTCCACGTGGCTATCGGGGTGGGCACAGCGCTGGCCCTGCTGAGCTGCTCTGCTCTGGTCTGGCATTTCTGGCTGCGAGAGCGCTGGGGCTGCCCCCGCCGCCGGGTGGCCTCCCGACCCACAGCAGGGCTCTGAAGCAGCCTGGGGGCCTCTCAGGCCCAGCGGAGCCCGGGCTTAGGGAGCAGAGCTCGGCCTGGACTCCCTGGGAGGAGGCGGTTCCCACTGCTGCCCTGAGCAGCCTGGACAGCAGAGTCAGGGTGGCCAGGCACTCGGGCCCCAGCTGAGTCTCAGTGCTCAACCTGAGAGCTTGTTCAGGTCCCAGACTTTCTGTCCTGCTCCAGGCCGAGGTTTGGAACGGAGCAGAAGGCATTGGGAACTTTTTACTTAAAGGACCAGATAGTAAATGATTTAGGCTTTGCAGGTCCAGAGGACCAAAGCAAAGGTATTGCATAGGTACTTCCTTAGCCGTGCGACAGTGTAAAAATGGAGAAACCATTCTTAGCTCATGGGTCTGAGGAATCAGGCCCCAGCCACATTAGACCCGTTGGCTGTAGTTAGCCAATCGCAACCCCTGTCATACACCCTCAAAAGGGCTCTGGCGCATTGGTGGCCTCAATGGGATTTTGAGAACAAGCTGCTGCAGGATGGGAGTTTGGGGCAAGGCTGTTCCCGCTGTTGCCTTTTGTTTAGATATCAAAGATGGGCACACCGGGGTCAGAATTCACCTGTGTCTGAAGTGGGTGAAAATGAATGGCTGATACGGGATGGAAAGAGGGACCTGCCTGAGCTGTTGTCTGGGACCCCCAAATCCCAGGGATGTCCCCCACTTCCCCTCAATTTGTGTTTATTGCACATCCATGTACCAACATTAAAGGATATGTTAAAGGAAGACATTTGCATTTTTCATGATCCTTTTCATTTCCCTGTCCACACACCTATTTTTCAGCGTCGTGTGTCCTTTTTCCCCCCAGAGTAGTGTGTATTTTCGAATTTCTCTTTCACTTAACTGGATGTAGAAAAGTCTGGGATGGCTACAGAGTATAATCCTCGTTTTTGCTGGTCTTATAACTTTTAATTATAGAAATAACATTTCTGTGAGTTTCAAGCACTACTGAAGAATATAAAGGAAAGTTCCCCTTTTTCTCGGGAGGTAATCACCCCCTAGCAGAGCAGTGCTTTGTTCAGTGCAAATGTTTTCTTTATTCACTAAAGGGATGACGGATAATGTTCCACAATGTTCCATGATTTGTGGCAAATTGTAACCTCCTTAGTTATGTCAAAGGCTGCATAACTTTCCATAGGACGATGCTCCTTAACTGACAGAAGTTGTCGCCCTTTAATGGAACATTTGTCTTCAGTGTTTGTTGTGATGTCTCTGTGTATCCTCATATGTTTGCATTTCTATAGGGTACTGACCTGGAAGTAGATGAAAGAACACAGTCCTATATAATTATGGATTAAAAAAAAATTACTGGACCTCTAGGATAAATTTAGAATACATTTGTTATCTATAATGCACTTGCCACACTGTAGTGAATACTTTGTCCCTTTTTAAATTTGCTTCCTGTATTTCCTCAGCATTTATTCATTTACAAATAACGAGGACCCACTCTCTCCTTATTCAAGACGTGCTTTGCAAGCATTCTTATTTACTCTTCACCGCAATTATTACAAAAGACAGTGTCCCCTTTGAGGAGATGAGAAATTTGAGGTTCTAAACGGTTTGAGGCTACAGGTAAGGAGTTAGGATGCCCAGCTCCAAAGCTGATGTTCCCTCCACTATGGAGAGGCAACATAGCATAGTGGTGTAGTGAATGCGTACTGCATGGGTTTGGATCCTAGCTTAGCTATTTACCAGCTTTATGACATTTTTTCTGTGTGTGTTCCCTGTGACTAGTAGTAGTATGATCATATAGATTGTTGTGATGATTAAATATACATTAATTCTATAAAAGTCCAGGGCATATACTATCAATGTTAGTAACTTAGTATGACTCTGCCTCCTTATAAACATTCAAAGTGAGTTTACCTTAAGGGATCTAACAGCCTGGGCCTAGCGGTGTAGGGCTAAGTAATCAACGAGGACTACACAGGGGAATAAATGCTTAAGGGGGTAAATGCTGGAGCTGGGAGGTGGATGGGGGTTGCTCAAAGCAGGATTCCCTTAGAAAGCAAACCTAGGGTCCAGTCTGAAAATTGGGAATTAACCAGTCCCACCAAAGAGGCAGGACATCCCAGGCGGAGGGACTCGTAGGTGCAGGCGCCTGGAAAAGCAAGACGGCCTGTTTTGCAATCTGCACAAATTACCAGCAAGTGGTGGGAGATGACGCTGCGCACTACCAACATTTACACAGCGCACTCCTGCCAGGTACCTAAGGGAAGGGCTTATTGTTGTTGTTCTCACTTTACAGAGGCCTCTAAACAAACAACAACAAGAACAAAAAACGGAGGAAGCCAGACTACTAAGCACTTGTTTCGTTCTAAGTGACTGGAGTTGTCATGGAGAACATTTAAGCAGGGAGGTGATGACAGGATCACGGAGTTATGTTTTGCAAAAGATCCCTCTGGCAGGCGAGCGGAGGATGGCTCAATTCCCCGGAGAGGATGAGTGGGTCAAAGAGTAGGAACATGTCTATGGCTCCCGATCAACAAGCCAAGTAACTTTCCAATTGGTTGCGCTCAGAGCTTGCCTCATTCCGCCCTTGGGTTTCAAAGCCGCACCACCCTTCTTCCCCACCGCTGCCGGCGTCCCAGTCTTGGGGGGGGGAGGGGGTATCGCCTCCCCCGTCAGCGTCCTCGGATGCGCCGCCCTTCCCCGCCCTCACGGGGCCCGGGCAGCCGGGCCGGGCCTGTGTTTTCTGGCTCTCGGCGGCACCCGTCCACGTCCGCCCCCACGTGACCCAAACAGATCCGGGCACTTCCGCTTCCCCTCGGCTTTCTTCTCGTCAGTGTCCGCGGCGGGTCTAGAGCCGGGTAAGTAAGAGAACGCCCGGCTGGGACGTCGGGGGGCGGCACCGTGCGGCGGCTCGGGGGCGCCCCAGCGCTGACCTTCCTGCGCCCTCCTTCTCGCCCTCCTCCAGGTCCCCGCGGAAGCGGCGGTGGTGGCGCCATGGCGGAGCTGACGGCTCTGGAGAGTCTCATCGAGATGGGCTTCCCTAGGGGACGCGCGTAAGGGAGTCCCCTAACCCTGGCCCGCGGGGATCGCGGACCTGTCTGCGCCTTTCCCCCAGCCTGGTCTCAGGCTCCACGCCCCAGCCTGACCCACACCATGGCTCGCGGGCGCTATTCACGGTGTTTCTGCCCCCAGGGAGAAGGCTCTGGCCCTCACGGGGAACCAGGGCATCGAGGCTGCAATGGACTGGTGAGCGCTCAGACCGGGTGGCAGGGGACTGGGGACTGCTGGAAGGGGCAGCCTCATTGTTAACGTCCCTCCCGACTTCCCTTGCCAGGTTGATGGAGCACGAAGACGACCCCGATGTAGACGAGCCTCTACCGACCCCCCTTGGACACGTCCTGGGACGGGAACCCACCTCCTCGGAGCCAGGCGGCCCTGAAGGTCCTGACTGAGGGACACAGTGTGATTATTCACGAGAGCTCGAGGAGCATGAACGGCCAGTAACACTGATTGCTTGTTTGTAGGAACCAGCTCTAACGCCGGAGAAGGCAAACCCGTTTTGAGTGAAGAGGAGAGACAGGAACAGACTAAAAGGTATAGTCACGAACAGTGTCACATTTCTGAGGGTCACCTTCCACTTTTCCATGATGCACAAGTCTGATCAAAGAACCTGGAACTTCCCGTGTTCCCTCCATCCTTACTTGGCGGCTTCCTCTTTGTTTCTCTCACCTCTTTTGGGACGCGTGTTCCCTGATTTCATTTTGAATCCGTTATGAACTCACCTTCCCAATCTGTGTCCGTTTCTCTTGAGCTCTTTCCTTTCTGCCACACAGGATGTTGGAGCTGGTGGCCCAGAAGCAGCGGGAGCGGGAAGAAAGAGAGGAGCGAGAGGCATTAGAACGGGAACGGCAGCGCAGGAAACAAGGGCAAGAGTTATCAGCTGCCCGGCAGCGGCTACAGGAAGATGAGATGCGGCGGGCTGCTGAAGAGCGGAGGAGGGAAAAGGCTGAAGAGTTAGCAGCCAGGTCTGGGTGATGGGGATATTGGATACGAGAGGAGAAAGGAATCTAGATTTGCTTTGTCAGTGTCCGACCTACTTTCTTCTTGTCTGCATTCCAGACAAAGAGTCCGAGAAAAGATTGAAAGAGACAAAGCAGAGAGAGCCAAGAAGGTAGGTGATTGGGAAGACACTGGGGTCATGAAGTAGGTAGGCTAGTAGAAACCCTTTTGTAGCTTCAGAGGAAAAGGATGGGCGTAGTGTGTTTCTCTTAAGAGTGGGTGAGCCTGATCAGTGTTTTCCTTTGTCCTCCAGTATGGTGGTAGCGTGGGTTCTCGGCCGTCACCACCAACAGAGCCAGGCCCTGTTCCCTCCTCTCCCAGCCAGGAGCCTCCCACCAAGCGGGAATATGACCAGTGTCGCATACAGGTACTGATTCTAATTCCTGTCTTGCTTCTGGGATCCCTTTGTCCACCTGGCTCAGAGCTTTTTTCAGTTATGTTCCCTTTGCCAAACCTCTCCCTTCTTTGTAAGTGACTTTTGAAATCCTACCTCCTCTACTCTTAGGAAAGATATCGCATTTCACTTGCTCCAGTCTTATTTAAATCCATACTTCCGTCTTACTCAGCAATTACCTTTTTAGTTGATCGTGTTTTCATTTCGTTTATTACACAGCAACCTGCATGACGTGGTGTTTATCTAGAGGTTTTTGGATGGTCTTGTCTTTGTTAAAATGTGAGGAAGCTGGGAGCCTTTCTTCAGTGCTTAGTAAACCACAGCATAAGTGGTTGTTCATGAGGTGCTTTGAAGAGTAATTACACCGGTCCAGTCTAACAGGAAGCAGGAGCCAACTTTGCAACTCTTCTTTTCCTTACTTGAGCACCTCACTCAGTTCTGACGCTCACAATACTGTGTTTCACGCTTGCCCTCTAGGTCAGGCTGCCAGATGGGACCTCACTGACCCAGACGTTCCGGGCACGGGAACAGCTGGCAGCTGTGAGGCTCTATGTGGAGCTCCACCGTGGAGAAGAGCCTGGAGGGGACCAGGACCCCGTGCAGTTGCTCAGTGGCTTCCCCCGGCGGGCCTTCTCAGAGGCTGACATGGAACGGCCTCTGCAGGAGCTGGGTATGACACGTGCGATCAGAAACAGGACTTGGGGGAGGGGAGGGGATGCCTGAGAAAGGAAGGAATGCCAGGGGAAGAGACTTTGTGGAGATGGTATGAAGCCAGAAATTTTGGGGGGCAAAGAGCAAGGATCTTTGAGGTCAAAGCTGTTTTCTCCCATCTTTAGGACTTGTGCCTTCTGCTGTCCTCATTGTGGCCAAGAAATGTCCCAGCTGAGAGGCCTTTATCCCACCATCCCTCTCTGACATCTTCATGTTTGATAGAGCACTGACATCTCCTTCCTAATAAATAGACCCTCTGAGTTCTGTATGTGCCTGACTCCTTCCTGAGTGGCTGGGAGGGACAAAACTGAGGCAGAGGGAGAAGTTACAGGGAAGGCATTTAAAACAGACCTTATTTTTCATCTTCAGTTTCCATACAGAAACTTGATTACAATCTCTGGATCTTTCTTTTTGGGAAGTTAAGAGAAGTGTTGGGGGTAGAGTACGACGAGCAGCACAATTTGCTCCTATGGGTAAGGTAGTGCATAAGCCTGAGATCCTTACTTGTGTGCCTGCCTTTTTTTTTTTTTTTGGCACCCCCCCCTCCCCCGACTTCTTGAAGCCAGCCTAGTTGCTTCCTGTAAAATAAGGATGATAGTACCTGTTAATTCATTGTTATGGGTATTACATAACGCTGATACAGGTGCTTTAGTGTAGCTCCCTGGCACTTAATAAGTTCCCAGTAAGTATTAGCTATTAAAGAGTAATTTTGGGGGCACCTGGGTGGCTCAGTCAGTTAAGCGTCTGACTTCAGCTCAGGTCATGATCTCACGGTTCATGGGTTCAGGCCCCACATCAGGCTCTGTGCAGACAGCATGGAACCTGCTTGGGATTCTCTCCCCCTCTGCATCTCCTCAACTCGTGCTTGCTCGCTCGCTCTCAAAATAAATATATGTGTTAACAGAGATACGAAGGCAGTTATCTGGGGTTGGTACAGTCATGCCATCTTTATTTGTATAAAAGTTTTTATTTAATCTCTGCACCCAGTGTGAGGCTTGAACTCACAACCCTGAGACTGAATGTCGTGGTCTCTTTCTGCCTGCCAAGCCTGCCAGGTGCCCCCAATTATCCCATTTTAGAGACTGGGACACCAAAGCATGTGACTTACGGAAACCAACCCACCTGAGGAGCTTGACTCTAGGGCTCAGGCTCTGAACCTCCCAAGTTCCTTCATCGTAGCCTCTCACTGCCGCTCTCATCCTCGTACTCCCTCAAACAGCTGCTGACCTTTTCCCTCTCATTCCCCTGCTAGAAAGAGGCCACGGTTAAACCAAAGATCACACATAACAAGTGCATTTGGCTTGGGACTTCATCCATCGGGTGAAAACAGCACCAGTGCACCATCTGGGTTTACACCTCAGTGTTAACCAAGCTTTATTTATTGTCCTGGCTTTATTTAAATAAAAGCAGGGGTACCTGGGTGGCTCAGTCCGTTGAGCATCCCACTCTTGATTTCAGCTCAGGTCATGATCCCAGGTTCTTGGGCTTGAAACCTGTGTGGGGCTCCATGCTGAGCGTGGAAGCTGCTTACGATTCTCTCTCTCTTGAGGAAGCCTGGGTGACTCAGTTGGTTAAGTGTCTGACTTCGGCTCAGGTCATGATCTCGCAGTTCGTGGGTTTGATCCCTGCATTGGGCTCTGTGCCGTCAGCTCGGAGCCTGGAGCCTGCTTTGGATTCTGTGTCTCCCTCTCTCTCTGCCCTTCCCCCACTTGCACTCCGTATCTCTCTCTCTCAAAAATAAATAACACACTCTCATAAATAATAAATAAAAGCAAGCTTTCCCCCCTCCCCTTCAATTGCTATCTTCTTTGGAACCACCGGATGTGAGGCAGACCACAGGGAAATTATCTCGCTCCTTCAGAGATTCCCAAGAAATCCCATGACTGGATTCGGGGATTACAGACTACTACAGTGAAAACCTGGAAGGGGAAAAACCCCACTACCTATATCAAAGGCTGCTCTGTGCCAAGCACTGCACTTTACATTTCTAAGTTAATTTTTTCCCAACAACCCTCAAGATAATTACCACCTTTTATGTAACAGGACTGAGGCTCCAAGAGGTTTTGTAACATGCAGGACTTTCATCAAGATCTGTCTTACTGAACGCATGCTCCTTTCACTCCTAGCAGATTGACCTCCAAAGGTTCAATAGCCCCAGAAAGCATCATAGCGTATGTTAAATGCTAGAAGCCCCTCTCCAACCTCACAGGACAGGAAACCCAAAGTGTCCTCCATGGGCACCAATTGCTACAGGATTTTCCAGCATTAGTTCTGATTTCGAGAATGTCACTTGGTTATCAAAAGTACACTTGAACAACCACATGACATTGTGTTTTGGTCGCTGCGGGGCACATGGGAGCCACAGTCATCCGCTTCCCCAGCACGGGCCCCCCAGAACACTCTAGACATTTAGAGGCGCCAGACTGCAGGGCTCACAGACTGGACGGAGGAACGTGATTTATTGGTTCCTTCGGGTTCACCATATCCGACGCCCCCGCCCGCGACGTAGGATGTTAAAGTGCAGTCAGTGCATCTTTTGATAGGGGACGTGCTCACCCTGCAGCGGCTCCCAGGGCCTCAGGGAGGCCTGGGCGCGGCATCCTCAATCGGGTCTCCCCGCTGGGCGTACGGAGGAGAAAGGCCGCCTCCGACTCTTGCGCGGGAGCAAGGTCCCAGTGCCCACGATGGAAGTTCCAGCTCACGCTGACTTCCCGCCGCCGCCGCCCATCCAGTTCTTCCTCCAGGCCACGTTCTCTTGCGTGGCCGCTGCCTCCTGCAGAGTGGCTAGCACTAACTCTTTGGTCCTGACCGCCTCCTCCCTGCGCCGCGGGTCTTGCTCGGGCATCTCCTGCGGGCGGGAAGGGAGGTTCGCAGTCCTGACCCCCAGCCCGGGGGCTCTCCGCCCGCCCACCCCACGTCGGACTTCCAGTCGCCCCCACCTTCAGCATCTCCTGCTTCCGCTGCTCTCCCGGAGCCACGAGGACAAAGAGCGCGGAGCCCACGCCAGCCCCGGCGCCCAGAAGGGCACCCACGATTAGCGCTTTGCGCAAGGTCTCCATGGCCGACCGCGCGACCGGCGAGGCGCTCTCCGGGGCCTCCCGCAGCCTAGAAGGCGAGCCACGACGTCTCACTGCTCCCCGCGCAGGCTAGAGCGGCCCACGGAGAAAACCATAGAGATGGGGCCGGGCTAGAGGGCCTGATCAGCGAAACGTTCGAATCTAGAGCACCTGGGTCTTAAAAGCCTGGTTTTAACTGAGAAGCTTGAGCGCGTCCAAAAGCGTTGGACTTGAGGGCCGAGCACCGGACCCATTGCCATGAAGTCCAGAGTGGGATTGCTAAAGGGAGCGTGCGTGTCGGAGTGCGTGTCTTCATGGTTGCTGTGGGTTTTACGGCTGCCCAGTTCCGAAATTTCCTGGTCGATACAGGGCTAGGGCTGTGCTCTGTAGTTTCCTACAATAACTTGTGGTTTTTCAGTAGTACAGCACAAACCGGACATCCGGATACTTAACATCAGTCTATTGATCCACTCCAAATCTCAACTTCTGAACAAAAACTCAAAGCCAAATGTACTGGGTGGGGGGAAAGGTATACATATGTTATTATTTTTCTTTATTTTACTCGTTAAGTTAACGTATTGAACGTAAATTTGTTTTGTTTTGTTTTCATCATGGGAAACCCTTGGCTCCCCCACCCCACCCCTGGCATGAAAACTCTGGGTTTGGAGTAACATACCGAGTTCTAGTTTGGAGAAGAAAGCACCTTTTAGTTGTGTGACTCTGGGCAAATCATTTAAGTTCTTTGTGCCTCGGCTTCTGCATCAGAAAATAGGGCTAATGACCGTATCTTTCTCATAGTTTTAGGATAATTAAATGAGTTGATATATAAAGCATTTAAAAACAGTTACTGGTAAATAGTAAACACCCTATAAATATTCATTAAGACACAAAGAAACTTGTCAAATTGGGAGACCCAGTGAGCAAAGGAATCAGGAAATTCCAAGTTTGTTTGCAAAGCTCTTCACTCCCAGGGCTTTAATCCAGATGCCCTTGTTGACTCCTACCCTCCTGCCTTTCCCAGTGACACTGGGGAGTGAGACATAAAGCTCCTATCCCATCTCTTGGGATTTTCCCCTCCCCTGGAAGGCCCATAATCTCCTAGCTTGTCATTCTCTTCTCAGAAGTGATTAGGGGCCAGGCTCCAAGGATTAAAGGAGCAGTCTGTGGAGTGTCTGAGTAGGGGTACTCCACTTTGAGTTCAACCACTCTGCCCTCTAAGAATTAGAACCCATGGCCCTTGTGCCAGGGAGCAGCGAGGATGGGCCTTGGCCTAGAGATAGCCCAGGCTCCTCCCAGCACCCAGAAAGTCCTAGGCTGACCAGCCCCCTGTGGATGGACAGAGGAGAAATTGGCAGGGTTGAAGGTCACCAGGATGTTCAGGTTAGTACTCCCCTACCCTGTGTCTTGCTGCGGACTCATCTTCCAGTTTGGTCCAAGCACCCTGCTTATCCTGATTCAGGTGGTCTCTCAAAAGACTCGCCTGCCCTCCATTGTGGTGGAAGCTTCTGAGGGGAGTGAAGAGAGCGGGGAGCTGGGTTGGCCACAAGAGGAGCTGCTGCTGCTCACTGATGAGGAAGAGGAGGCTGAGGTCTTCTTCCAGGACCAAAGTGAAGAGGCAGGTGAGGGAGGCGGCTGCTTCAGTGGGGCCGTTGCGACCTGGATATTCTTCTGGGCAGGGCCCAGATGGAAAACTCAGTTGTGTCCCCTGCATTAAGCAGTACCAGGCACACAGCAGGTGCTTAGTTCATGTAGTGAAGAATAACAGAGGTGGAGAGAAAAGTCAAAGTGTTTGGCAAAGTTGAACGTTAGAGGGAAGTTGTAATGTCAGATGGGTGATGCCTTTTAATTATTTTTAAAATATACTTAATATTTTAAAATACATTGTTTTTAAAATATTCTAAAACAATGTTTTAAAATATTTACGTCATTTGTTGTGTGTGTGTGTGGAATGTAATAAAATCATCCCAAATCGA
This sequence comes from Felis catus, assembly GCF_018350175.1. Taxonomy (NCBI): domain Eukaryota; kingdom Metazoa; phylum Chordata; class Mammalia; order Carnivora; family Felidae; genus Felis; species Felis catus. The sequence continues at coordinate 106,221,850 of NC_058377.1, read as the reverse complement.
CTACCCAGAGGGAAGTTGTATTTTGGGTGCCTTTTCTTCCAGAATTTTCCCCATGTCTGATACTGTTATAAAAGCTTATTTATTAGGACTTACAGTGTGCCAGGAACTGTGCTAAACACTTTTATCCCATGATTTTCAGAACTCAGTGGGGGAGACCCTTTTATCCTCATGAGAAAACTGAGGCCATGAAATTAGGCTCTTAATTACAATTGCTGTATTACTTTTTTATAAGCAAAAGAAAAAAACATCAAACTAATTTGCTTCATCTTTCAAAAAGTCAGTAATGTATCAGGAATACTTTTCACTTTTTTTAATTTAATGTTTATTTTTTAGAGAGAGAGACAGAGTGTGAGCATGGGAGGGGCAGAGAGGGAGACACAATCTGAAGCAGGATCCGGGCTCTGAGCTGTCAGCACAGAGCTGAAGTGAGGGTCAAACTCAAGGACCTGATATCATGACCTGAGGCGAAGTAGGACACTTAACCGACTAAGCCACCCAAACGCCCCCAGGAATACTTTTCACTTTTAATGGGCTCTTCAACTCTCCTCTCCCCCAGGCTGGACTTGGAGCCCACTGGACCCCAGATCTCCCTTAAGAACCTTTAACCCAGAACTCAGCTGGGGACAGGAACAGGTAGAACAAGAGGTCTCCTGGATTCCTGAGGACACAGAGTATCAGGAAGCCTCCAACCCCTGTCCTCTCTGGAACCCAGCAACAGGCTCCCATGTGTGTAGAAGCTGCTTTGTGGAATATTCACACCTCCTGCCTCCCAGGAGCTTTGAGGGTAAGTATCTGTTCTCTCTCCTTCAACATTTCAGTGAAGTTTGTTAGGAGGCCCTTCTGGCTGTCCTATCAATCTTCCCCTTTTCACAGGTAGAGGACACTGAGGCTTAGAGGTTGGGCCACTGGCTCACATCAGTCAGTCAGTGCTGGGATTTGGATTAAGAACTCCTCTCTTTAAACAAAAAACCCCCAGAAACTCTATCTGTGCCCATAGGTATTCCAGTTAGTAGGGGTTAGAAGCCTTCTCTAGTTAGCACTCATCTTGTGCCTGGCATTGCTAAGTGCTAAATGTTTCACCTGACATTGTATGTAATCCCAACTCCACCTATTATTATTTCTACCTTGCCGAGGTGTAAACTGGGGCATGGAGACATTCAAATATGTGCACGCGGCTAGAAAATATGGAGGCCAGCCCTAAGATCCTCACTTCCCAGCCATCATACAAAGAAGAAAAAAATTCTCTTCACCTCTTTCCTCACCCAACAGAAAAATGAGAGTTAGAACTAAAGTCTTTAATGAGAGACTTGAACCAAGTAAGCAAAGTAGGGGATGCCCCTGAAAGGGCCTAGCTCCTGCACAGTCACAGTCCAGCCTTGGGACCCTTGCTCCAGGCAGGGTAGCCGCACATCAGGGTCCTCATCGGAGAACTGAATCAGGGTCCCCCGGGGGCTTAGGACCCTTAGGCATTCTGACAGAAGCTGGTAAGCCCCAGGCAGACCACCCCGGGCAACAGCATCCCAGGTGCCCTTATCCAGCACTAGCTGGAAGGAGCCTGAGGGAGCCACGGGCTCCAGGTTCTGGGCATCAGCCTGTATGAACTGTAGTCGAGAGGCAGGGTGCCCAGGGTACAGGGGTATTTGGTCTTGGCCACCTTCCAGGAGGCTGTTCATGTGGGCCACGGCCACAGGAGAGAAGTCCACCCCCAGCACATCCACGGGAACTGGACACTTGGTGTAGAGACCTGTACATAGGCTGGAGGTCCCACAGCCCACGTCCAACACCCGCAGTGGATAGGCAGCCCGTGCCTCCTGCAGCAGCGGCAGTAGGAACCCCTGGGCTTCCTCATACCCAAAGAACCAGTCGAACGTGGGGACGCTGCCGACTCGGGGACCGCTGTGGAGCTTATCCCAGAGGCGACGGTGGGCCAGGCAGTTACCAGCCAGGGAGCCTGTGGACACGAGTGGGGCACATGTGTCACCCAGCGCCCAAGTTTCATCAGATTGCTGCAAAACAAACAAACAAACAAACAAAACAAAACAAAACAAAAAAAAAAAACCGGCGCAATATACCCTGGGGTTTGAAGAATCACAATTTCAGGGATTAGGGTCACTAAGAACCCGCCTTGCCCTCCCACTCTGCCTACCTTCCCTACCCAACAAAGCTCGGCGCGCCCCAGCCGCCAGGGTCGCCACGTGGAGAGTTGCTCGCAGCGCGGCCATCTGGAGATCCCGGCAAGGTCGGCCAGAGAACCTTCTGCGAAATGTCGCCCGCACTCCCGAAGGAGCCTGAGGTCCAAGACAAAGGTTGCAAATTCCGCTTTGTGGGATAACGCGAACAGCCTAATGACAACCATGGAAAAAACGCGGACACACACTTACTACGGCAGGAAAGGCCTTTATTGTTGGCAACGGTAAATTAAAAGAGGAGGGGGACACGACAGCTCCGGTTCCAGGGGCGGCTCCCCAAACCTGAAATAAAAGGAGAAGTCGTGAGCACCCCAAGGAGGAGCCTGCAGAACCTCGGTTCCGCTGGGCTCCTTGGAGCCGGTGTCCCGGCGGTTGAGGATAGAACCCGCGGACCGGAAGCCGCGGGCACCGAAGACATGACGCCGAGGGGCCAGAGCCCTTTCCCTCTGCCTCCGTACATTACGGGGGCCGGGACCTTACACCCGGCCCCCGCCAAGAAAAGGAGGGTGCGCAGGCCCCGCCCAGAACCCCCGCCGGGCCTCGTAGCTCCGAAACCTACCTACGCACCTACTTTTTCGCCGTCCGGGGAGAGAACTAGGACGCCGCCGAGCTGCTTTATATACCCTCAGTACCCGCCCCTGGGCTGCGATTGGCTCGCGGAGGCCGAGGGGCGGGGCCTACGCTGACTCTGCGCAGAGCCAAAACGCCGGCCGCGAACCACAGTCGTTGCGCAGCCATGGGGGCTCCCGGGGGAAAGATCAACCGGCCCCGAACGGTGATTGTGTGGGAGCCCCGACTTCGTTTCCCCACGCGTCTTGGAGCCCTCTAATCTCGCCAGAGATGAGATCTATGGGCCGGAGTCGCCGGGTGCGGGGTCCTGGGTCGCGGTGCGCGGCTTCCGTCTGATTAGCATCTTCCTCCCCTTCAGGAACTGAAGAAGAAGCTGTTCAAGAGACGGCGGGTGTTGAACCGGGAGAGGCGACTGAAGCACCGGGTGGTGGGAGCTGTAATGGACGAAGGCCTGATTACGCGGCACCACCTCAAGAAGCGGGCGTGAGTGCCAGACTCTCTTCCCTTTGCCCTGCCCCCTCCCGCCCCGAGTCCCCTTTCTCCTCCGTGTCGATCTCCACAGCAGGTATCACCTCCGCTTTTCTTGTGCACTGACTTTATACAAGGCACGTTTGTCAGCTGTGTTTGTGCCTACACCCTGCTAGCGTGCGGACAACACTGGTAGCTCACAACCTCTTTGGGTCTTGGACCCGACTAAGAATCTAAGAACTGTCGACTCACCCACCTCCCCAGATAACATTGTACCTTCACATAAATTTTTATAAGTAAACTTAAATTTTTTTATTAAAAATTTTTTTTAACATTTTAAATTTATTTTTGAGAGACAGCATGAGCAGGGAAGGGGCAGAGAGAGAGACACACACAGAATCCGAAGCAGGCTCCAGGCTCTGAGCTGTCAGCACAGAGCCGGATGCGGGGCTCAAACCCACGAACTGTGAGATCATGACCTGAGCCCAAGTCGGAAGCTTAACCAACTGAGCCACCCAGCTGCCCCTAAATATTTTTATTTCTGAGAGAGAGAGTGTGAGTGGAGGAGAGGGGCAGAGGGAAAGAGAATCCCAAACAGGCTCCATGCTCAGCGCAGAGCTCCACACAGGGCTCCATCCCACGATCCTGGTATGGTGAACTGAGTCAAAACCAAGAGTCAGACACTCAACCAACTGGGTGTCAGAAATATTGAAAATAGGGGCGCCTGGCTGGCTCACTTGGTAGGGTGTGCCATTCTTGATCCTTGCAGTTCATGAGTTCAAGCCCCACATTGTGCATGGAGACTACTTAAAATAAAATAAAATTAAATTAAAAAGTATTGAAGATAGAAGGAAAAATAGTTTTCCCTTACAAATTCTTGCTATATACCAAGTTTTAACACTTAATGTTAAGTACTCTCTATATATGTATGGGAGTAGTGTTAAGCATGTTAATGGCTAAATGTTGGAAAGATTTAACTCAGAGCCTAGATTTTCAAGGTCTTTCTACTTGAGTCCAAAGACATTTTCTTTTCTTTTTTTTTTTAGTTTTTCATGTTTTATTTATTTTACAGAGAGAGAGAGAGCAGGGGAGGGGCAGAGAGAGAGGGAGACACAGAATCCGAAGCAGGCTCCAGGCTCTGAGCTGTCAGCACAGAGCCCGACGTGGGGCTGGAACTCACAGACTGTGAGATCATGACCTGAGCCGAAGTCAGATGCTTACCCTACTGAGCCACCCAGGCGCCCAAGGGCGTTTTCAATAGCCAGAACCAGCCTGCGGTGGTTCCGGTTAACCTGGACATCTTTGCTCTTACCAACCCTTCAGGTCCAGTGCACGTGCCAACATTACTCTCTCTGGGAAGAAGCGCAGAAAACTCCTCCAGCAGATCCGGCTGGCCCAGAAAGAGAAAGCAGCCATGGAAGGTGAGGCTGGGGCAAAGAGGCGAGGTGAGGGGGCAGCCTGGATTCACTGGGGGTCTTTCATGCTTCCTCTTTCCTTTTGCTCAGTGGAAGCCCCCACGAGGCAAGCCAGGACTAGTGAACTGCAGCCCAAACGGCAAAAGAAGACAAAAGCCCCCCAAGATGTAGACATGGAGGACCTTGAAGATAAGAGCTAAATCCCCACGCCTCCCACTGGAAGATTCTCAGCTGGAGCCAGGAGGACTCTGGTTATTTCGGAGGACTTTGGAGAAGGCATTGCCCCTTTTCACTCTTCTCAGATTCCTTTTCCTTAATGGCCTAGGGAGCTGCCCTGTAGGAATGCATCGAGAGGAAGAGAGTGGAGAAGGAAGTTGGGAGACGGGGGTCCTTAACAGTCAGCTCAATTTGTAATAAAGCCCTAGACTTCTCACTGAGATGTGTGTGATTAAATGTAGGAACGGGCGGGGTCTGTGAGTGGGGAAACAAGACAGGAAATAGGACCCACGGAGCTTACTTGAGCAAAGGCAACGAGAAGCCAGCCTCTGTGCCTGGCTGGCTCAGTCAGTAGAACATGCGACTCTAGATCTCAGGTTGTGAGTACGAACCCCAATTGGGTGTAGAGATTACTTAAAAAAAAAAAAAAAAAAAAGTCAGAGGCACCTAGGTAGCTCAGTTGGTTAAGCATCTGACTTCAGCCCAGCTCACGATATCACCTTTATGAGTTTGAGCCCCACATCGGGCTTTGTACTGACAGTGTGGAGCCTGCTTGGAATTCTCTCTCCCTCTCTCTGTCTCCATCACTCGTGCTTTCTCTCTCAAAATAAATAAGTAAACTTAAAAAAAAAATCCACTGTTATTTAAAAAAAATTTTGGGGGGGGGGCACTTGGGTGGCTCAGTCGGTTAAGCATCTGACTCACAGTTTGTGAGTTCAAGCCCCGTGGGCTCTGTGCGGACATCTCGGAACCTGGAGCCTGCTTCAGATTCCGTGTCTACCTCTCTTGGCCCCTCCCCTGTTCTCTCTCTCTCTCTCTGTCTCTCCCTCTCTCTCTCCCTCTCAAAAATAAATTAACATTAAAAAAAATTTGCTTGAAGTAAATAAAAATAAATTCTTGTTTTAAAGTAAGTTCTACGCAGGGCTTGAACTCATGACCTTGAGATCAAGACTTGCGTGCTCTACCGACTCAGCCAGCCAGCCGCTGAGGATTATATTTTTAATAAAGTGAAGACCGAGCATTATTTTTCCCATTTAACATTCAGAACTTCTGTCGGATGAGAGGACTGGGGGTGTTTAATTAAAGTGAAAAGCTGCCTGTGTGGAGGTGTGTTCAACAGGGGGGAAAAAACATCTCTCTGTCCTGTTTTATCTGTGTAAGCTTCTTTGGAAGAGGGAGGGTTTGGGTCCAGCGTTGCACCTCCTTTCTCCCTGCCACAGCCCATCCCACCTCACCCCTCTGCCAACTACATATTTTGAATTTCAAATTCAGTAAAGAATCTGTACAGTGAACCTTCATAAATGCACTCTACTTAAATTTGCCAATTTTTAGCATTTTCCAACAGTTGTTTTATCTGTATGCACTTGCAAATATGTATGCATGTGTCTTTGTTGACTCATTGGAAAGTCAACTGCAGATGAGATTTTTACCCCAGAGAACATTCCTTCTTCTTTTTTTTTTTTTTTTTAAGGTTTTTTTGTTGTGTTGTGTTGTGTTAGTGTTGTGTTTTGTGGTTTTTTTGAGAGAGAGCCAGCAGGGGAAGAAGCAGAGAGGAGAGAGAGAATCCCAAGCAGGCTTTGCACTGTCAGTAAGGAGTCCCACTTGGGACTCAAACTCACCAACTGTGAGATCGTGACCTGAGAGGAAATCAAAATCAAGAACTGGCCGCTGAACTGACTGAGCCACCCAGGTGGCCCAGAACATTATTTTATATAGCCAAAATACTCTTATCACACCTAAGACACTTAACATTAGCTAATACTGACTTTTTCATATTTGAATTTCCTTAATTGTTCCAATAATATCCTTTTGTTGTTGTTGTTGTTGAGAGAGAGGGAGCGTGAGCAGGGGAGAGGGGCAGAGGGAGAGAGAGAGAATCTAGGACGCCATACTCAGTGAGGCTCAACACAGCCCAATCCCACAACCCTGTGACTACAACCTGAGTGGAAATGAAAAGTGGGACCTCAGCCTACTGAGCCAACTAGGAGCCCCTCCAATAATATTTTTATATATTTTATATATTTTTAATTTTATATATTTTTAAATATTTTTTTATTTTTTATATTTTATAATATTTTTATAGCTGTTTTCCCCCTCAATCCAGGAGTTAATCAGGGATCATGTACTTCATTTAATTGTCCTATCTCTTTTGTCTCATTCAACAGTGCTTTTTTTTTAAATGTTTATTTTTGAGAGAGCGCAAGTGGGGGTGGGGCATAGAAAAGGGGACAGAGGATCAGAAGTAGGCTCTTCACTGACAGTAGCAAGCCCGATGTGGGGCTTGAACTCATGAACCACAAGATCGTGACCTGAGCAGAAGTTGGACGCTCAAACAATTGAGCCACCCGGGTGCCCCTCACTCCACAGCACTTCTACCTATTTTAGGTAAACTTGACATTTTTGAAGAGCCCAGTGTAATTTTATTTATCTATTTAGGAATAATCCATTTCCCGTCGCTTACATCAATTTGTCTCACGATTAGTGCTTCTAAGTGTAGAAACTTGGTTAAGTGGGTGTCTGTCAGATTTCTCCATTGTTAAAGTATACTTTCCCTTTGTAATTCATAAGTAACCTTTGGGGCTGCTACTTTGAGATTGCATGAATACCCTATTCCCCAAAATCCTTTCACCCCGTGATTTTAGCACCCATGATAATCTTTACCTAATAACTTACTGCACAAAATGGTAATTTTCTAATTTTAGCCTTCAGTCACTGATATTATTCATGTGATATATTCTGTAAAGAAAACCCCTTCCTCTATAAAAATATCACTATGGATTCTGATTGTTTCTCAGTGTGTCATAATCTGTGACTATTGCTTTTACAGGCTTGAAGTCATGGCCAAAATTTGGCCAACAGGAGCCTTTTCAAGGTGGTCTCTGTGTCCTTTTGACACAACACCATCAGTATTTGAGCACTTCCTTGTTTTCTGACATGATGATCTGTTCCAAGCTCACCTGCTGCTTCCCCTGGCCTAAGACTGGGATCAGCCAATTTTCCAGGGAAACAGAATTATGTCCAGTTTGAACACAGAAAGGAAAAGCGGTTGTTTGAAAATGTATTCAGATGCAGTAAAGAGAGGAGGGGAGGCAATAGGAAGGAGAAGGAAAGACATTTTTTTTTTAATTTATGTTTTTTTGAAGTAGGCTCTACATCCAATATGGGGCTTGAACTCATGACCCTGAGACTAAGTGTTACACACTCTACTGACTGAGCCAGCCAGGTGCCTCAGGAAAGACATTGTTAATATTTTGAGACAGAGAGAGAGAGAGAGAGAGAGGGAGACAGAGCCTGAGTGGGGGAAGGGCAGAGAGGGAGGGAGACATAGAATCTGAGGCAGACTCCAGGCTCTGAGCTGACAGAGCTTCATGAGGGGCTCAAACTCGTGAACCACAAGATCATGACCTGAGCTGAAGTTGGACGCTTAACTGACTGAGCCACCCAGGTGCCCCATCTTCTTTTTTTAATTAAAAAAATTATTTTAAATCTTTTTTAATTTTTATTTATTTATTTATTTATTTATTTATTTTTTCAACGTTTTTTTAATTTATTTTTGGGACAGAGAGAGAGCATGAACGGGGGAGGGGCAGAGAGAGAGGGAGACACAGAATCGGAAACAGGCTCCAGGCTCTGAGCCATCAGCCCAGAGCCCGATGCGGGGCTCGAACTCACGGACCGCGAGATCGTGACCTGGCTGAAGTTGGACGCTTAACCAACTGCGCCACCCAGGCGCCCCAATCTTTTTTTATTTTTGACAGAGGGAGTCAGAGTGTGAGCAGGGGAGGGGCAGAGAGAGAGGGAGACATGGAATCTGAAGCATGCTCCAGGCTCTGAACTGTCAGCACAGAACTGGAAGCAGGTCTTTAACTCAGGAGCTGTGAGATGGTGACCTGAGCTGAAGTCAGACACTTAACTGGCTGAGCCACCCAGGCGCCCTTTAATAAGTGATCTTAAGTGATGTTTGCAAAAATCCGTCAGATAGGAGACATACGCATTTTACAGATAAGGAAATGGGCTTCAAACAGTTGGGTCAATTGCTCAGGGTTACACTGCTGATAAATTGCAGACATGAATCTAGATCTGTCCAACACCAAAACAGGCACCTTTGGATTATGAAATCCTTAAGAGCAAGGACCACATAATAGTCTTATTCCTGGAGAACTTACATGTTTCAAAAGTCTCCTTACATTTTTTTTTTTTTTACATTTATTTATTTTTGAGAGATAGTGAGACAGGGTGTGAGCAGGGGAGGGGCAGAGAGAGAAGGAGACACAGAATCCAAAGCAGGCTCTAGGCTCTGAGCAAGCTGTCAGCACAGAGCCCAAGGCAGGGCTTGAACCCACAAAGCGTGAGATCATGACCTGAGCCGATGTTGGACGCTCAATGGACTGAGCCACCCAGGCACCCCAAAAATCTCCTTTTACAGATCATAAGTTGAGGCTCTCAGATGGTAAGTATTGGCTCCCAGTTGGAGACAGTGTTAGGAGCAGAAATATTTATTGTTCTAGAACAGATCTTGCTAGTAGGTAGTATATGATAGGGAGAACAAAGACAAAAGGAAAAAAAAATAAACTTCCTTACAACTTATAGCCTATTGACAAGTACTTGAGACAAGCAGAGTGGCCTTCCTCTGGAAGCTTAGCTGCCTCAATGTTAATATGTTGCAAGAGGCAAAAGACAACCTTAGGGTGACATTAGTGGGACCTCCAGGATCCTGTAATAAATTCCTTTGGAAACTTCCTTTATCTCTACCTGCCCAAGATACATGTTAGCAATCATTGCCTAAACACATGACCCACTGATACACATTTAAGGGGGCTCACACTGAGAGTTTACTAGGTTGTAGTAAATGATCTTTTTCTAACAACAGCGAGCCCCTCAAGATCCTAGAAACCTCTCTTCCAAATTCCTTAGAGACCTAATGCTCTTCCTAACCCCCTCCCCAACCTGAAAGTTTATAATCAGCGCCTCCGTACAAACCAATAGCAGCTCTTTTTGCCCACAGGTCCTGTTCCCTTTTTAGCATCGAAGATGTCTCAAGAATTCTTTCTTGACCATTCACTCGTGAATCCCAACATTTAGGATCAGTGAACATATTCCCTGGTTTCAATTTTCACAACACCCTAGGAGGTAGTTGTACTGTTACCATTCTCATTTCCCAAGGAGGAAGCAGGCATAGGGAGGATAAGAAGAGTATACAGCCAGTAAGTGGAAGAGCTGAAGCTTAAGCTAGACAGACTGGCCATTTTGGGGGCTATTGATGAATGCATAGGAGTTCGTCATACAGTTTCCAGGCTCCCTCTCGGCAAGGGAGAGGAAGGGCCCTGAGTTGGTAGGTTGGGGAGAGAGAGCAAAGCCTAAAGAACGGAGACTAACATGACTGTAGAGCCAGCCTGTGACTGGAAGAACACCTACAACCCAATTTATTTCGGACTTCCTCTTCCTCCCTCTCTTTCCTTTTCCTCTCGGGAATTTTCTCTCCCTTCTTTCGTTCTCCACCCCCACCCCCCGCCCCCCGCCTCGCTTTTCCCTTCCCTTCTCTCCTTTAACTGCTTTCTCCATTGTCACGGTCTGTTTACTTATCTACTTGCTTATTCGTTTAATATTGTCACTGTTTGTTGATTAAAATATTTCCCAGTGCTTCCTTTTTTAAAAACCTCGCGAGTTGAATATTTTGTATTTTTGGCTTTAGACAAAAATAATTAAATCCAGTGTGAATAGCCGCAGCCTGCTTTAGTTTGTGTGTCAAAGGCCCTTTGGGGGGGAAATGGTTTTGTTGCGGGCGGGTCGGCTTCTTGCTGTCACAGTCGCAGTCCTGCTCCGGGGATCCCGACTCCGGTCCGGAACCAACATATGAGGGTCGCGGACGTCGCCGGACCGGTTTTCCTGCGAAGCCTAGTCGCTGGTTCCTTTCAGGGTTCCCGTCAGCGCGCATGCGCTACCTGCGCTTCGCCGCTCCCGCCTCGGGCTCGGGCTAGGGCTCCGGGATGTCCGCGTTGTGCGACCCTCCCGGGGCCCCAGGGCCTCCCGGGCCTGCCCCGGCCACCCACGGTCCCGCGCCGCTCAGGTAGTCAGAGCCCCTGGCATCTTCCCCCACCGCGCGGCCCTGCGCCGATCCCCAGCCTTCTCGGCAGAAACCCGGATCCTACCTCGAGAACTCGCGTCAGGGTTCTCAGAGATTCCTGGTCCGGTCTTCCCAGAACTCAAGGGGCTGCCGCGCCAAAACTCTGGGCTCCAGTGCCCGCCCTTCTAAGATCTCGGTCGTGCCTCCCCCTAACCCGCAGCGCCCCGTTACCCCAGATCCCGGCCTTGTTCTCACAGGAGTTGGGGATATCAGAACTCTTGGGAACCCAGCTGTCCTGCCCCTTTTAGAGCCGAGAGAACCCGGAGTCCCCTGACTTCATGGAGTCTCCCTGAGAACCCAGGCCCACAAAATGCTTCCCTCTAGCCTTTCCCTTGTCCTGCAACTAAGATACTCCCCCTTACCTTAGGGTGGTTTATTTATTTATTTAAGAAATCAAGGCACAGTCGGAGCCCTAGAGGATGCGGTCTTTGGCAGAAAAGGCAGTAAGAGGAAGGGGACTTTGCCTCTTCCCATAACACTGGCTTCTGAACCTCTACCACTGAAGCCATATGTTTTGGGAGGGGAAGGGGCTGAAAGGCAGACATTATTACCTTGTATGAACCCTGGGGATACCGTGGTTCCAAGGCACACTGGGAATGCTGGGAAGGTGGTGGTTGTTGATGTGGGGTCCAAGTGGTGTGTGCTTAGGATGCTTGCAGAATATGGGAGGAAACAGGTACTAGGAGGCCTTAACGAGGGTGCTTGTGTTTTGGGGGAAGGGCAGTAAAGTTGGAAAGGTGTTTTTAAAGCAGATGTTGCCACACAAGGTATACTTACTTGATTCAACAAATACTTAATGGAGTGCTTTCCATATACCAGGCACCTCAGTAGAAGAGTATTCGGTGTTGAAGAGCACAGAAATGTTTACTGCCCTCTTGGAGCTTATAGTCTGATTACTTAACCTTGGTTTCTTTATCTGTAAAGTGGGAACATAATAGTACCTACCTTATCGGGCTGTTGTCTGGATTGAAATAATACATATAGAGTACTTCAAGAGTACCTGAGATGAGTTATCTAACATAGGCATTATTGTTATTATTGAAAGAAAAATAGGTAGCATTTAGTGGGTGATTAGTGGAAACTTGATATGGTGCATTAGTGCTTCACTTACATTATCTTTTGAAGCACAGTTATCCCTGTTTTATGTGGAGAAAACCCGAAGCTCACAGAGGGAATGTAATGTGCCCACCATCTCCCAACACTCTAAGTCTGCTTCTCTTGCTTTTCAGCGCTCAAGAGCTGTCCCAGGAAATCAAGGCTTTTCTGACTGGCGTGGACCCTATTCTGGGCCACCAACTCTCGGCCCGGGAACATGCTCGCTGTGGCCTTCTCCTGCTCCGCTCTTTGCCACCGGCTCGGGCCGCCGTGCTTGACCACTTGCGAGGCGTCTTTGATGAGAGCGTCCGGGCCCACCTGGCTGCCTTGGACGAAAGCCCTGTGGCTGGCCCCCCTCACCTCCGTCCACCCCCACCCTCCCACGTCCCTGCGGGGGGACCTGGTCTAGAAGATGTGGTGCAGGAAGTGCAGCAGGTGCTGTCTGAGTTTATCCGGGCCAACCCGAAGGCCTGGGCACCTGTGATTAGCGCGTGGTCCATTGACCTCATGGGGCAGCTGAGCAGCACATACTCAGGCCAGCACCAGCGTGTGCCCCATGCCACTGGCTCCCTCAACGAATTGCTGCAGCTGTGGATGGGCTGCCGGGCCACCCGCACATTAATGGACATCTATGTTCAGTGTCTCTCAGCTCTCATTGGTAGTTGCCCAGATGCCTGCGTGGATGCCTTGCTGGATACCTCTGTCCAGCATTCCCCACACTTCGACTGGGTTGTGGCCCATATTGGCTCCTCTTTTCCTGGCACCATCATCTCCCGAGTTCTCTCCTGTGGCCTTAAGGATTTCTGTGTTCACGGTGGGGCTGGAGGTGGAGCTGGTGGCAGTGGTGGAAGCTCTTCGCAAACCCCCTCTATAGACCCCTTTCCTGGATCTCCTGCTATCCCTGGGGAGAAACGGGTGCCCAAGATTGCCTCAGTTGTAGGCATCCTAGGGCACCTGGCCTCCCGCCACGGAGACAGCATCCGACGGGAGCTTCTGCGAATGTTCCATGATAGCCTGGCAGGGGGCACTGGGGGCCGGAGTGGGGACCCCTCCCTTCAGGCCACAGTTCCCTTCCTACTGCAGCTGGCGGTCATGTCACCAGCTTTGCTGGGCACGGTCTCTGGAGAGCTGGTGGACTGCCTTAAGCCCCCGGCCGTGCTGAGCCAGCTGCAGCAGCACCTGCAGGGATTCCCCCGAGAGGAGCTGGACAACATGCTGAACCTGGCTGTGCACCTGGTGAGCCAGGCCTCTGGGGCAGGTGCCTACCGCCTGTTGCAGTTCCTGGTGGACACAGCCATGCCTGCCTCAGTCATTACCACCCAAGGCCTGGCTGTGCCAGACACTGTGCGTGAGGCCTGTGACCGGCTGATCCAGCTGCTGCTTCTGCACTTGCAAAAACTGGTTCATCACCGGGGAGGGTCTCCTGGGGAAGGGGTGCTGGGTCCGCCCCCACCCCCCCGCCCTGTGCCCTTTCTAGATGCGCTAAGAAACCACGTCGGAGAGCTGTGTGGAGAGACATTACGATTGGAACGGAAGCGCTTCCTCTGGCAACACCAGCTCCTGGGCCTGCTCTCTGTCTATACTCGGCCTAGCTGTGGACCTGAGGCCTTAGGCCATCTCCTGAGCCGGGCCCGAAGCCCTGAAGAATTGAGTCTGGCCACCCAATTATATGCGGGGCTGGTGGTCAGTCTGTCTGGCCTCCTGCCTCTGGCTTTCCGAAGCTGCCTGGCTCGGGTGCATGCAGGGACTTTGCAGCCTCCCTTCACTGCCCGGTTCCTGCGCAACTTGGCACTGCTAGTCGGGTGGGAACAGCAGGGTGGTGAGGGCCCTGCAGCCCTAGGGGCCCGGTTTGGGGAGTCTGCGTCAGCCCATTTGTCTGACCTGGGTCCTCTCCTGCTACATCCTGAGGAGGAAGTAGCTGAAGCTGCTGCCTCCCTCCTGGCCATTTGTCCCTTTCCTCAAGAAGCCCTGTCCCCCTCCCAACTCCTGGGACTGGTGAGAGCTGGAGTGCATCGCTTCTTTGCCTCTCTGAGGCTGCATGGCCCCCCAGGTGTGGCTTCGGCCTCTCAGCTTCTTACCCGCCTCTCTCAGACCTCTCCAGCTGGGCTCAAGGCTGTCTTGCAGCTGCTAGTCGAGGGAGCCTTGCATCGGGGCAACACAGAACTGTTTGGAGGGGAAGTGGACAGGGACAACGAGACTCTTTCAGTTGTCTCCGCTCCTTTGGCTTCTGCCTCCCTGTTGGACACAAACCGGCGGCACACTGCAGCCGTGCCAGGTCCTGGAGGGATTTGGTCAGTTTTCCACGCTGGAGTCATCGGTCGTGGCCTAAAGCCACCCAAGTTTGTGCAGTCGCGAGATCAGCAGGAAGTGATCTATAACACCCAGAGCCTCCTCAGCCTCCTGGTGCACTGCTGCAGTGCCCCCGGGGGGACTGAATGTGGGGGCTGCTGGGGGACTCCCACCCTGAGCCCGGAGGCAGCCAAAGCAGTGGCAGTGACGTTAGTGGAGAGTGTGTGTCCTGATGCAGCTGGTGCTGAGCTAGCCTGGCCCCCTGAGGAGCATGCCCGGGCCACCGTGGAGCGGGATCTCCGCATTGGCCGGCGCTTCCGGGAACAGCCCCTGCTCTTCGAGCTGTTAAAGCTGGTAGCAGCTGCTCCCCCAGCCCTGTGCTACTGCTCCGTGCTCCTGCGGGGGCTACTGGCCGCCCTCTTGGGTCATTGGGAAGCCTCTCGCCACCCTGATACAGCTCACTCCCCTTGGCACCTGGAGGCATCCTGCACCCTGGTAGCAGTCATGGCTGAGGGAAGCCTCCTGCCACCAGCCCTGGGGAATATGCACGAGGTATTTAGCCAACTGGCACCTTTCGAAGTGCGTCTGCTGCTGCTCAGTGTCTGGGGCTTTCTCCGGGAGCATGGGCCATTGCCCCAGAAATTCATCTTCCAGTCAGAGCGTGGTCGCTTCATCCGGGACTTCTCCAGGGAGGGTGGGGGTGAGGGTGGACCCCATCTCGCGGTTCTGCACAGTGTCCTCCACCGCAACATTGACCGCTTGGGGCTTTTCTCTGGCCGTTTCCAGGCACCTTCACCGTCCACTCTCCTTCGGCAGGGGACATAGCCTTTTCCATGATTCGGAAGCCAAGGGACGTTAAGCAGTGAGAGAGAGGGGGGGCTAAGGTGCTGCAGAAAGGTGGAGGTTTCTCTTCTAAACCTTGGCCTAAAGAGCGGTGTCACTTTTTTCCTCCCCCGCCTTTTTTTTCTAAATAAAATTTACCGAGTTGAGAAAAGCAGAGTCCAGTGCCTCTGTCTGATGCTTAAGAGCTGGCAAAGTCGGACAGCGCCTGGCTCTGAACAGTCCCGCCCCCGCCATCAGGCCACGCCCCTGGCCCCGCCTTCCGCGGGCATTTATTGTGTGCGCTCTGCCAATGGGGTAGCCGCCCGGCCGTTGTGTGGCCGGGCCAATCAGAAGGCCGGAAGGGGCGGGCGCTAAGATACGTGGCTCAACGCGCGCGGGGGGAGGGGAGGCTCGGGGTCAAGGAGCAAACCCGGCACAAGATGGCGGCGGTAGCGGCAGTGGCGGCGCGTAGGAGGCGGTGAGGAGCCCGGAATCCCGGGGCACGCCCGGGACGCCCCCAGGCCCCCCAAGCCCCGTATCTCTCTTTCCTGTATCTCCTCCTAAAACTCTGTCACTCACGGCCTCGTGAGCACCCTTTGTCTCTCTGGAGGCGGCCTCAGGCGCCCCCAGTTTCCTCGCGGTAGATCCGCGCGGCGTTGGGGGCCCTTGCTTCTGGGGCTTCCCGCTCCAGCCCGGTGGCTCAAGAGGGCTGCAGCCGTTTGCTCTTCTTGGCTTTGGCCGCTCGCAGCCGTCCCCCCTCGCTTGGCGGCTCGCGGCGGTTAACGCTGCCGCCTCCTTCCTGCAGTGCGCGGGGCCATCGGGGCGGGGGACGAGACGCGGCCCGGCCTCCGGGAACGCAGCCTGCTGCCCCGCGGGCCCCTCAGCCGGGAAGCACCGCGGCTTGCTGTCCGGCCTGCACTACCTTTCTTGCCCTACCCCCCAGAGTCCCGGACCCTGCCCTGCCCTTGTCTTCACGTGGACACCAACCCTGGCTTGCTCGGTATCCACTGTCGCTGGGCACGTTAACTTCACGGCCTGCCTGGATGATGGTGCTCAAACACAACATGCAATCGAATGGTTTGGTCTGCGCTCTCGAGTTTATATTACAAAAAAAACCAAAAAACAAAAACGGTTCAAAACAATCACCAGCGCCACAAAGCGTTTACCCGGACCTAACGGATATACCGGGGTGGGAGAGGCATGTACTGTCAACCAGCAGTGAAAAAAAGATTGGACTGTAAACTCAACTCTCTGGAAGCCTGTGATCTGAAACAATAAACGGGTGCATCTTACCCTGTGGCTCATTCCTGACTTTGGCTTGTGACCGCCTCTTGCTCTGGGGCGTTCAAGGCATCCCTGAGTACATAGAGCCTTCCAACAGGTCACATTTGAAAGATCTTTTAGAAATCGTATCCTCATTGGCATTTCTCCAAGCCCATTTTATAGATTGTGCAAATAGTACTCCAGAGGGTATTTAAGTCTGATTACTGCTGCTCTGGGCAGGTAGACCTGGGGTCAGTGGTGTCGTGTGCCTGCTGCAGTCACTCCTCAAGACTTGGGCCCCAAACCTTGCTATTGAATTTTCTGGTAGCATTTCTTCTGCTGGTTTTGCTACTGATTATTCCTGGTTGGCCTATCAAACCACAGTGCCTGGTGTTTTCCTCACTTTTCTGTGTGGCCTGACTTCCTTTGCATATTCTTCTGGAACTGGAGGGCTTACTGTGTTGGGTGATTTCCTTTCTGGTGATTTTCCTTAGTTTAGGTTTCAAGCCAATATTGAGGCTACTGCTGGATACAATGTATATAGTAAGCCCTACTCTTTAGCTACCTTGTTAGCTAGTAGGTTGCCAACTTTTAAGGCTGAGAAGAAAGGGAATCATGTGTTGTGTTTTCTCCCCTATTTGGAACACCTGCATCAGTCCCTGGAAAGGATGTTTAAAATGCAGATTCCCGAACTCCCGGGATATGCACTTAATAAGTCCTGCAGGTAATTCTTAAGAGACAATAAAGTTTGAGAACCTCTGTTTAGGGTTTACTCAGAATGGGCGAACATATCTTTCAAACTAACTTGTTCAAATAAGCCTAATTAGTCCCTTTTCTGTCATTTGAGAGCACATTGGGGAAGTGACAGTTTGTGGTGACCTTGGGGTAATGGTCCTTAATGACGCAGGCACTTTTCATAGGTTGTGTGCTGTATTGTGTATCGTGAAGTATGTGGGCCCCGGAGTCAGGCAGAGCTGAGTTCAGTCTCAATGTCACCCCTTATTAGCTTTTCAGTTTTGGATGGATCATTGAACCTATTATGCCTCAATTTTCCCATCTGGGAAAAACCCCAACCCTACATTCACAAAGAAAATAACGAAAAAAATGAAAAAGAGGGAGTGTGCATAAAGAAGTGGTTTTGAATGGTGGTTGCCCATTAGAGTCGTTTTGGGAAATTTAAAAAAACTGACGCCCCGCTTCGTGCCACTTCGGCCAGAATCGCTGGGAGCAAGACCCAGGTGTTGGCACTTTTAAAGACTGCAGGGAAAATTGAAAACGAGGGATATAGGCAGTTAGCCAGGCCCCTGGAGGAACATTAGGGCTCCGTACATGTAGCCGTTATTTTTTGTTTTTCAGGCTTAGGTAGTGGTAGTGGTGACTTATTTTGAAGATACAGGAGTAGACATCAGAGGACCAGTATGCCTAGGGTGCTGGGGATGTTAGGACTCTATTGTGATAGCAGGCTAGCTGAGGGTACACCCTTAACATTTTCACCCTAGCTCCCCCTGAGGTCTTGCCCGTGGGAAGGCCGGGCTCGCTTTGCTTCTCTTTTCCTCACCCGGTACCACCGCTTCCCCCGGGACTGGCTGTTACTGCTCCTTTCCTCTGAGAGGCTGATGTAACCAGAGTCAACACCAGGGCCTCTGAAGGCCAAAGATCCTTTGTCCACTTCCTGTGCCTTTTGAAGGGAAGGTGTGAGCGAGCCAGCTCCTCACGCCTGACGCTTCACCCCATGTCCCGTCTGCCTTCTTTTCTATTTAACCAGACTCTGTCTTTCTCCCCTTTTAGGGTTGTGGTGGGAAGGGGCCTTTACCTCGGGAGGTGGAGCCCTTTCTGACCTCTGTGCTGATCGTTCCCTCTTTGTCTTTTTTCTCCTCAGGTCTTGGACGGGTTTGGTACTCGCTTGTTTAGGTGTCTGTCTGGGAGTTACCCTTGCTGTGGATAGAAGCAACTTTAAGACCTGTGAAGAGAGTTCCTTCTGCAAGTATGATATTTCTTAGAGAGTGGGATGGAAACGGGGGTAATGTGGGAGGTGCTGTGGCAGATTGGGTAGCCTGGGGACACTTGAGGTGGTAGAGGGACCTAGGAACATCGGGGAACCCTGCCACCTTCCCATTTCGCTTGGCAGGAGGCAACGGAGCATACGGCCAGGCCTCTCTCCGTACCGAGCCTTGCTGGATTCTCTGCAACTTGGTCCTGATGCCCTCACAGTCCATCTGATCAACGAGGTCACCAAGGTCAGGGGAGAAAAGGAGGAGTCTGGTGGGGGTGGAGAAATGGCTAAGGGGTAATTTGGGAAAGGTGAACCTGTAGCCAGCCAACATCCTTTCCCGGCTATCTTGGGATTTTATGAGGAATAAGGAGGAGACCCCTCAGGAGGGAGTGAGTTCTGAGGGCATTCTGTGGTGTAGCCCTCTCCCTTCCCCACATCCAGACCTCTGCCCCCACAGGTGTTGCTGGTGCTGGAGCTCCAAGGGCTTCAAAAGAACATGACTCGGATCAGGATTGATGAACTGGAGCCCCGGCGGCCCCGATACCGGGTGTCAGATGTGTTGGTGGCTGATCCCCCTACAGCTCGGTAAATTTTTCCTGAGAAACCTATCCATTTCCGCAGCCTCTTTCTCCTTCTTGATGCAACTTTATTTGACTGACTTTCTTTTCTGCTTTTGGGTAACAGCTGACTGGCATCTTGCCACTCTCCTCAACCTTGCTCCATTTCTCCCTCTGCTTTATGTATTTTCTCTTTCACTTTTTGTCTTCTTTCATCCTGCAAACAGCTATTGCCTCCGTTTCTGTGCCAGGCCCGGGCTAGGTGCTGACGATGGGAGAGGAAATAAACAAGGCCCCAGGTCTTGCCCTCCAGCATCATGTCTGTGTGGTTGGTTCCTCCCTTACCTCTCCTTCCGATCACTTTTCTTTTTTCTTTCTTTCTCCTCAGATACTCAGGATAGGATTACTCAAATTCTTGAGTCATGCCACACAGTCATTATGAGTATTCCGTGTATGGCTCTCTCTTTTTTTTAAGTTTGCTTATTTACTTTTTTCAGTAATCTCTGTGCCCAGTGTGGGGCTCAAAACCATGACCCCGAGATCAAAAGTCCCATGCTTTTCTGACGGAGCCAGTCAGGCACCCTGTGCATGGCTTTCTATTAAGTACTTAATTTACAATTCGATATGATGAACCCTCCACGTTGTATACCCTTTACCTAACCCAACCATATACTTCTCCCTGTCCTGTGCCCTTGATCACCCCCACAGGTGATTGTTATTCTCAAGTTTATCATTCCCTTGTTTTTTTGTTCTTACAGTTGTACCGTGTATGTGTAAGAACATATGTACACAAACATATTTGTATTTACATGCCTAAGCCATAAATAACGTAGTTGTGTTTGGTTTTGAGTGTTACAGGGCAAGTAACTTAGTGAATGTGGGCTTCTGGAATTTCCTTTTTTTTTTTTTTTTTTTTTTTTTTGACATTTATTTATTTATTTTTGGGGAGAGAGGGAGCAAGTGCACATGTGCAGGAGAAGGGGCAGAAAGAAAGGGAGAGAGAGAATCCCAAGCAGGCTCTGTGCTGCCAGTACGGAGCCTCGCTTGGGGCTTGATCTTACAAACTGTGAGATCATGACCCGAGCCAAAATCAAGAGTCGGGTGCTCAACTGACTGATCCACCCAGCTGCCCCTGGAATTTCCACTTTTTGCGTAACTTTATATAGCTCTGTTGCATGTAGCTTTAGAAATTCATGTTTACTGCTGTAGACTATTAACGTATGAATATATCCCACCTCATTGATCCCTTTCTACATTAAGGGGCACTTGGGTTGTTCCCAGTATTTCTGCTATTCAGAGTGTTGGCGTGAGCACTCTTGTCCATGTCTCCTGTGTCCGTGTGCACGAGTTTCTCTTTGGGGCAGAGCTAGGAAAGGAGCCACAGAGTTGTAGAATGTGGAAACACTGTTTTCCAAGGTAGAGCCGGAGCAACTGACAATTTACACTTCCACCAGCAGTATAGAAAAGGCCTCTTTGACCCACGTCTTCTGCAACCCTTAATACTATTGGACTGAATTTTGGTTGATAGAATGGCTATAGAATGATGCTGTGTGGTTTTCTTGGCTTCGTTGTCTTTCCCAGTTTTTTAGTGAGACTGAGCACCTCTGCACATGTCTATCTGTTCTGGTTCATAATTCTGTGAAACGCTAGTTCATAGTTCTGCTCATTCTCCTGTTGTTCATCCTTACTGATTTGTAGAAATTCATTAGTCTTTTTTTTTTTTTTTTTTTTTTTTTTTTTTTTTTAAGTAATCTCTGCACCCAACATGGGCTCAAACTCATAACCCCAAGATCAAGAGTCGCATACTCCACTGACTGAGCCAGCCGGGTGCCCCAGAAATTCATTAGTTGTTTTTTTTTTTCTTTTTATGCTTATTTATTTATTTTGAGAGAGAGAGAGTGTGTGTGTATGTGCACGAAAGTGGGGAAGGAGAACAGAGAGAGGGAGAGGGACAATCTTAAGCAGGCTCTACGATGTCAGCATAGAGCTTGATGTGGGGCTCGATCCCATGAGCCATGAGATCATCCCCTGAGCCGAAATCAAGAATTGGATGCTTAACTGACAAAGTCACCCAGGTGCCCCATTCATTAGTCTTGATCCTTTCTCACTTACCTGTATTGTAGCTCTATCCTTTTCCAGTTTGTAGCTTATCTTTTTACTCTCTTAAAGATGTCTTGAAAAAATTTTTTTATTTTAGAATAGTTTTAGATCTGTAGTGCAAGGATCTTATGAGAGTTCTTGTATACCCTGCACTCCTCTTCCCCTGTTGTTAGTATTAATGCAGTACATTTGTCATCCCTGATGGCTTGATATCATTGTTACTAACTAAAGTCCATGTTTTATTCAGATTTCCCTAGTTTTTATCTAATAAAAGTTTATCTAACAGTTTTTATCCTTTTTCCAGGATCCCACCTAGGATAACGTATTTAGTTGTCAAGTCTCCTTAGGCTTCTCTAGACTGGGACAGTTTTTCAAACTTTTCTTGGTTTGATGACATCTGAATGAGAAAATTTGGATTTGATAAGCAGGAATTCTGGATTTGAAATGTTGTCATGCATATCAATCTTTACTTTCTGATGTTAGCACTTTCTAAGTTGTGTTTTCTGTTTTTTAATGTTTATTTTTGAGAGAGAGCGTGTGCAAGCAGGGGAGGGGCAGAGAGAGAGGGGGACAGAGGATCTGAAGTGGGCTCTTTGAGATCATGACCTGAGCCGAAGTCGGACGCATAACTGATTGAGCCACCCAGGTGCCCTCTAAGTTGTGTTTATTTTTTATTTGTTTATTTTTTTGAGCGAGAGAGGGCTCAAGTGAGTGAGGGGCAGAGAGAGAAGGAGGGAGAGGGAAGTGGGGCTCACCCAAAGCGGGGCTCGAGCTTGCCCAATGCAGGGCTCGACCTCACCTGAAGCAGGGCTCAAGCTCACCTAGTGAGGTGCTCACGCTCATGAACTGTGAGATCATGACCTGAGCCAAGGTTAGATGCTTAACCAACTGAGCCACCCAGGTGCCCCTAAGGTATGTTTAAATAATTCTCTATTTCAAAGTCAGAAAAAAAAATTTTTCAAGTTTGCATCTTCTAAAAATCTTACCTCAGGGGTGCCTGGCGAGCTCAGTCAGTAGAGCATGTGACTCTTGATCTCAGAGTCATGAGATCAAGCCCCACGTTGGGTGTAGGGATTACTTTAAAAAAAAAGTTAAAGAATCATAACCTGTCTGGAGTTGATATTAGTATCTAGTATGAGGTAGGAATATAGATAGTACCATTTTCTTCCTATTCCCAAAATGTTTTTCCTCCTTCACTATCGGATAGTCCTTTCCTCACCGAACTGCCATGCTACCTCTGTTACATTTGGAACTTCTACGTATGCTTGGGTCCGTTGCCCAGCGCTTACTTGATTCCTTTGATTTGTCCATCCTTGGCACTGTCCCCACACGCCTATAGCCCTTCGCAGGTCCCCTCTCTTCTGAAGTGTTGTGACTACTTTTGATCCTTTGCACTTCCTTGTATCCCTTCTGATCTCTTTCCCAGGCTTTCTGTCTCTGGCCGTGATGACAACAGCGTGGAGCTTACTGTGGCTGAGGGACCCTATAAAATCATCTTGACGGCGCGGCCGTTCCGCCTTGACCTGCTGGAGGACCGCAGCCTTCTGCTCAGTGTCAATGCCCGAGGACTCTTGGATTTTGAGCACCAGAGGGCCCCCAGGGTCCCGTGAGTACGGGGCCTGGGACCGGAAGGGACCTGGTGTAAAAGAGCTTAGGGGTGTGGTGGGTTTGGCACTGGTTCCCTGGGAGGGGACAGGGTGGCAGGACCACCAGGTAGGGGGTGGGGGCTGGGAGAAGCTGACTCTCAGAGAGGGTAGGAAGCAGACCCGGGTCACAGTTTTCTCCGTTTCCTGTACAGACCAGGAGGCAAGTCAGTTTTGTCCCTGAGCTGTACCCTGGGCACCTCCTCTGGGAGGCCTGCCTGGGTCTGCCTTTTCCTCCTTCCCCTCTCACACCATCACATTTCCCAGATTTATTTTCTTCCTTTTTTTGTTTTTTTTTGTTTTTGTTTTTGTTTTGTTTTGTTTTGTTTTGTTTCTTTTCCCCCCACCCCCCCATCTCTGGAAGTTTGTCGACTGAAACTCACTTTTATGTTTCTGTTTTTGTGTTGGTTTTGTGCCTCCTTTCCCCCTTCCCTACCCATCTCCTCCTGCCCCAGTTTCTCGGATAAAGTTAGTGTCACGCTCGGTAGCATTTGGGATAAGATCAAGAACCTTTTCTCTAGGTAAATCCATGGCCACTGGTACTGTATCTGTTCCTCTGCCCTTACCTGCCCTTTACTCTGGCCCCCAAGGGAAGGTGCCCCAGACCTTCCCATGCCCCACCCTGCCCTCACCCTTCTTTCCCCAGGTATGTGGGTATCTGGTCACTCTTCCCTGTTCCCTTGGCTGGGAGCCCCCTGGGAGAAGGAAGATGAAATGCTGGAAGTCCTTGAGGAATGTAGGCAGTTTCTTGCTTTGCCAAGGGGTGGAGAGATACTGCCTGTTGCTGGGGTTTCTGGCTCTCAGCTGGGGCGCACTGAGGCTCTAGGTAGAGCTGCTTGCCAGCTGCCCTTGAAAGCATTCTTTGGCAGAACCTCTTGTTTGAGTCCCTGCATATATCCGTAGAGGCTTGACCATGGTATGACCCACTTGCCTTTGTAAAACCCTGGTGTCAGGCCAAGAGGTCCGGTGACGGTAGTTGGGGCCAGAGTCTCGGAGGCAGCAGAGCCAGCACTGGCATTCCCAATGCAGGCACTGGAGCCATCCTGCCTGTCTCTTCTGGAAGTGGGCAGAGGCTGGGGATTTGGTCCTGTGTGTGGAAGGCCCCTCCTGGTGGCATTTACTCATCTCCCTTCCTCATTTCTCTCCCCGTCCTTGGCACATTTATCTGCTCTCTGGGGTCCCTCACCAAGCTTTAACGTTCAGTCCCTTCCTCCAATGCCTTCGTTCCTTTGGACCCTTGGCTCTCTATTCCCTTACCCCTCCTTCCACTAGCCCCTCGTCCCTGCCCCCTCTGGATTGGAGCAGACAGCTCTCCTACCTTCCAGGCAAGGATCAAAAGACCCAGCTGAGGGTGGTGGGGACCAGCCTGAGGAAACGCCTGGGGACGGTGACAAGGCAAGTCAGTGGGCCAGGTGGTTGGGGCACAGGGCTGGCCGGGAGGCTGGAGGGGAAAGGCCCACAGGAAATTTGAGCTCAGTCTCCTCATCGGAGATGGAATTTAGAAAAGGGTGGGGGAAGAGAGAGCTATGTGTGATTGGAGGTGGTCTGCTTTCCTCCTCACAGCCAGAGGAGACCCAGGGGAAGGCAGAGAAAGATGAGCCAGGAGCCTGGGAGGAGACATTCAAAACCCACTCTGACAGCAAGCCATATGGTGAGGGACTGCAAGAGCCTTGGGCAGGGATGCAGGGACTCCTTGTCAAACGGAAGCTCTGGAGCCCAGTTTTTGCTTTCCTTCCAGGCCCCACGTCTGTGGGTTTGGACTTCTCTCTGCCAGGCATGGAGCATGTGTATGGGATCCCTGAGCATGCTGAAAACCTGCGGCTGAAGGTCACTGAGTGAGTCCCATGGTGACACCAGGACATGGAGGGGAGGGGAGAGAGAGGTCGGAAGTTGAGGCTGTGGGGTGGTGTCCATGCAGTTTGGATACTCCAGACAAGCATGAACCACTTGCTGAGGCCAGATCTCCTTGGTGATCAGAAAATTCTTCAAGTAAGGGTAGAGGAACGAGTTCTTATTACTCACCTATGTCTGTGGGGTGGAGGTTGTGGGTGCCATAGCCTAAGGCCGGTCTGTCTGTCTGCCTTCAGGGGTGGGGAGCCGTATCGCCTCTACAATTTGGATGTATTCCAGTATGAGCTCTACAACCCCATGGCCTTGTATGGGTCTGTGCCTGTGCTCCTGGCACACAGCCCTCATCGAGACTTGGGCATCTTCTGGCTCAATGCCGCAGAGACCTGGGTTGACATATCTTCTAACACTGCAGGGAAGGTGAGCGTGCAGGCGGGGAGCAATGAGTGCATCATCAGGCCTGAGACAAACGAGTGTGCTAGGGCATTTGCTTTAAAGAGGCTGGCGGGAGGCCCACAGGGGTACCCGTTTGGGGACTGCAACGGAGAAGAGGCCCTTGGCCTTGGGAGCAGCATGTGAATTCCCCAGTAATTTCCAGAAAACACATACTAATGGGGAAGGTATTGCCCTTTCTGCACTTATTGTTGGTACATTTCTTATTGACTCCACATCACGTACTTGATACTTTTCTAGGTGCTGGGAATGTATTGCTCATTGAGGTAGGAAAGGTCCTCGCTGTCAGGGTGGAAGACAGATGTTAGACATGTAACAAGGCAGGGGAGTTCAGTGGTGGTAAGTGCTGAGAAAGAAATGCAGTGGTCACATGCTGGGGATGGGGACAGTGCTGCTTTTATGGTGTGGTCCGGGAAAGCCTTACTGAGGAGGTGACCCTTCACCTCAGCCCAGAGTGACTTGTTAGGAGCCAGCTGTGTGAGGATTCTGAGAACATTGGCTTTGTCGCCGGGTCAAGGAAGAAGAGGGTAGGTGTTAGACCTGTGTCTGTGGTTCCCTCTGTAGACCCTGTTTGGGAAGATGCTAGACTACCTGCAGGGCTCTGGAGAGACCCCGCAGACAGATGTCCGCTGGATGTCAGAGAGTGGCATCATTGATGTCTTCCTGCTGCTTGGGCCCTCTGTGTCTGATGTGTTCCGGCAGTATGCCAGCCTCACAGGTACGCGCGTCCCCTCTCTGCCAGCCAGCAGCCTCCTTTGCTGGCCCTTGTCTTCTTGAAAGGGATGACTGCGTTTTCAAAAATCCTGTGCCTCAGCCTACTTCCTAGCTCCACACCCTTCGCTTTCTGTCTAGTTGACAAACTTCCCTCGATTTCTGGGTGTTCCCATTGGCCTCGGGTTGGGCCTGACCCCACTGTGACCCCCATGCCTGCAGGGACCCAGGCATTGCCCCCGCTCTTCTCCCTCGGCTACCACCAGAGCCGCTGGAACTATCGGGATGAGGCCGATGTGCTGGAAGTCGATCAGGGCTTCGATGATCACAACCTGCCCTGTGATGTCATTTGGCTGGACATCGAGCATGCTGATGGCAAGCGGTACTTCACCTGGGATCCCAGCCGTTTCCCCCAGCCCCTTACCATGCTCGAACACTTGGCCTCCAAGAGGCGGAAGGTAAGAGGACTGTGGCCATGCTTAGTCTTCTCAGGCACAGCAGCCCTGGAGAGTTCTGAGCGCCCATGTTCCTTGCCCGCAGCTGGTGACCATTGTGGACCCCCACATCAAGGTGGACTCCGGCTACCGCGTACACGAAGAGTTGCAGAACCGGGGTCTGTATGTTAAAACCCGGGATGGCTCTGACTACGAGGGCTGGTGCTGGCCAGGTAGGTGGGCCTAGAGTTGAGGGAGAGGCTGTCACGAAACCAGGGAGTTAGGATGGTAGCCATTTTGCTCCTGGGAGGTTGACAGCCACCCTTAACTTGTCCTAGGCGCAGCTGGTTACCCTGACTTTACCAATCCCACGATGAGGGCCTGGTGGGCTAACATGTTCAGCTTTGACAATTATGAGGTACGCCAGCCCCTCCCCTCCCCGCGTCTGTCTTTCCCACCCTGCCTCCGTGAGTCTTGTCATTCTCCGCTGGCCAGCCCTGCTGTGGTTGGCTGCCTATATTTATCCCGAGGCTTGATCCTGGGAGGACCCTGAGAAGGGCTTCTTTCTGCATTCCTAGGAGTTCTTTGATAGTTTGTCATCTTTCTCTCCTTTGTCATTCTGACCCTATTTCTGCCTTGTGTACTTAGGGCTCAGCTCCCAACCTCTATGTCTGGAATGATATGAATGAACCATCTGTGTTCAATGGTCCTGAGGTTACCATGCTCAAAGATGCGCAACATTATGGGGGCTGGGAGCACCGAGACGTGCATAACATCTATGGCTTCTATGTGGTAAGAGGCTGAGTGAGGAGGGCCTGAGGGTCGGGGAACTCGCACCAGATGACGGCAGGCTTTTTGCTCCTCACCACCCGTCCTCTTCTGTCTCCACCCAGCACATGGCGACTGCAGAGGGGCTTGTGCTGCGCTCTGGGGGCCTAGAGCGCCCCTTTGTCCTGAGCAGGGCTTTCTTCGCCGGCTCCCAGCGTTTCGGTAAGACTTGGAGAACAGAGCTGTGGCAGAGGGTGTGAAGGCCAGATCGGAAGAGTGACGCGCCAAGGCCTGCTTCTCCGAGCAGTCCGTCCACACAGCTGTCCTCTGAGAACAGCGCACCGCATCCCCCACCCCGCTGTCCCCGGCACTCAAAGGGAACCAGGGATCGGGGGTCCTGTCCCCTTTCAAGTGCTTTTGTGCATTTTGCCGTGCCTTCCTCAACAGGACCCTGGGGGCCCTAGAGCGGACGTGGCAGGTCGGAGGAGTCAGCTGTATGAGAAGCGGAGCCCTTCACTGTCTGCAAACTCCATCTCCCTGTCTTCCTTAGGAGCTGTGTGGACAGGGGACAACACTGCTGAATGGGACCATTTGAAGATCTCTATCCCTATGTGTCTCAGCTTGGGGCTGGTGGGACTTTCCTTCTGCGGAGGTGAGAGGGGGAGGAATTGGGGGTCTTGGTCTGGTGGGAGAGGAGCAAGTAGAGGGCGCGGGACCCAGGCGTGAACAGAGCAAGCTGAGGGTCCAGGGTGGGGCCTGGGGGAGCTCCTTAGGCAGCAGCCCTCCTTCACCCACTTTTCCAACCTGCTTCCTCCCTCCCCTCTCTTAGCGGATGTGGGCGGTTTCTTCAAAAATCCAGAGCCAGAGCTCCTTGTGCGCTGGTACCAGATGGGTGCCTACCAGCCATTCTTCCGGGCACACGCACACTTGGACACTGGGCGGCGAGAGCCCTGGCTCTTACCTACTCAGTACCATGACATAATCCGAGATGCCTTGGGCCAGCGGTATTCCTTGCTGCCCTTCTGGTACACTCTCTTCTATCAGGCTCATCGTGAAGGCATTCCTGTCATGAGGTAAGGCATTCAGCTGGGTCTGTGTAGAGTGGGCCGAGGTGGCTGAGGGACAGTGGGGACTGGGTTCCATCTCTGGGCCTCTCTTGTCACCCACCAGGGCCTTATAAAAGAGGGAAACTCTGGTTTCAAGGTCAAGAGTAAGAGAAGAATAAAGGGGATGAGTAGCAGTAAACATTACTGCCAGGCGTTGTTCATCGCTATCCCCAGAGGCTGAACCAAGGCAGACGAGTCCTTCTGTCCTTGGGAGCAAGACAGACGGACGTATGCAAATATACAAATAAGAAAATTGCCAACAGTGCTCTTTGAAAAAAATAGAACAGGGATATGGAATTAATTTCTACAAATGGCCTTCTTAAGAAGAAGGGCATGTGAGAGGTGGCCTGACTAATGAAGAAGATGGCCTGTGACCTCAAGGAAGAATGTTCCCACAGAGGAGGCTGCAAGTGCAGAAATTGTACAGTGGCAATGAGTTTGTTGTGTTCCAGGAATAGAAAGCCTTGTGTGTTTCAGGGTAAGGAACCGGAGGGAGAGGTAGAAGATGATATGGGAGAGGAAAATTTCACCTGACCCAGGACGACAAAATGGCCACTGGAGAGTTGCGTGGAGAATGTTTTAAGATGGGACAGGGGAGGAGGAGGCAAGGAGATGGGTTAGCAAGTTCAATGACTAGCCCCAGGGTAGGGCGCATAGCTGAGGCCTTCAGGTCAGTTGGGCTGTCTGGTTGCAAGCTCCTGGGTTGTGCTGTTCTTTCCTCCAGTTCCTGGGGCAGCATCTTTGACATCTGCCAAGACAGCAGGTGTCTTCCTTTCTTGTCTTGCTTCCTCCCTAGGCCCCTGTGGGTGCATTATCCTCAGGATGTGACCACCTTCAGTATAGATGATCAGTTCCTGCTTGGTAAGAAACGGGGAGGGCAGATGATGGTGGGTTGGGATAGGGCTGAGCAGTGAGCACCTGTGGTGGGGCGGGGGGCTGGGGGGGTGGCTGTAGACGCCCAGGGAGGGAGGAGTGAGTGAGGCTGGGCAGGTGTTCTGGTGCTCCCTGTCTGGGAACCGACCCCCTCAGTTCACAGTTGATTCTGGTGTGTCTTAGGGGATGCGTTACTGGTTCACCCCGTATCAGACTCCGGGGCTCATGGCGTGCAGGTCTATCTGCCTGGCCAAGGGGAGGTGAGTTAAGGAAGAAAGGGTGTGGTGGGGAAAGGTGGTAGAGGCCAAAGAGGGTAAATGGGATGGGGGCCCTGTGTGGTGAGTGACCAAGTATCTCTCCTGCCACCCACAGGTGTGGTATGACACTCAGAGCTACCAGAAGCACTATGGTCCCCAGACCCTGTACCTGCCTGTCACTCTAAGCAGTGTGAGTATGCCCAGCCCAGCTGCCAGCTCCATCTGTCTGTAAGTTTCCAGAAGGAGAGAGTGTGTGCTTCAGGGTCTAGGACTTAAGCGGGCACAGATGGGGAAGAGCAAGAGACACTGCAGTGCCCGACACACTGCAGGGCCCAAGATTGGACAGTGGGGCAACTTTATCCCAGCGCTGCTCTCGCCCTAGATCCCCGTGTTCCAGCGTGGAGGGACCATTATCCCCCGATGGATGCGGGTGCGGCGCTCTTCCGACTGCATGAAGGATGACCCCATCACTCTTTTCGTTGCTCTCAGTCCCCAGGTGAGCACACGGACAGGGAGCCCCCTCAGCCCTCTGCTCCCTTACTGGGCTTCAGTCCCCCGGGGAGTGCCCCTCACTCGCTCTTGGGCCCAGGCTTTCATCCATCCTACCCCCTGCTCAGGGTACCGCCCAAGGAGAGCTGTTTCTAGATGATGGGCACACGTTCAACTATCAGACTCGCCATGAGTTCCTGCTACGTCGGTTCTCCTTCTCTGGCAACACCCTGGTCTCCAGGTAACGAAGTGCCCATTCTTCCTTGGTAGCCTCGGGGATGCTCACCGCACATTGTACTCTTCTCTTGTATTATGACCTTGCGTATGACCTTGTTTAAGGTCTCGTCCTTCCTTCTGCTCTGACATCTTTCTCCCTGATGGGCATTTGCTTTTGCTCCCTCTAGCTCAGCAGACCCCAGAGGCCACTTTGAGACACCCATCTGGATTGAGCGGGTGGTGATAATAGGGGCCGGAAAGCCAGCAGCCGTGGTCCTCCAGACAAAAGGTGAAGAGCAAGGCTGGCCCCTGGGGTGGGGACAGAGGGGATGTAGGGGCAGGGCCAGGGACACCTTGCCCATAGCAAAGTAGTTGCTGTGCCATAACCTGTTGCTATAAGTGTGGAACTTTCTTTTTTTTCCACCAGGATCTCCCGAAAGCCGCCTGTCCTTCCAGCATGACCCTGAGACCTCTGTGTTGATCCTGCGCAAGCCTGGCATCAACGTGGCATCTGACTGGAGTATTCACCTGCGATAACCCAAGGGATGCCGGGGGGTGGGAGGGGTGCGGCGGTGATAAGAGTTCCTCTTCCTCCTGCCTTGGAGTGTGACCCTCCCCACACTTCACCTTTCTTATCTGAAGACCCAGATTCTGCCAACATCTGGGCAGGATGAGAAGCTGTCCCTGGGCTCTAACTTCCTCTTGTGATCTTCCGACCTCTCCCACCCCGCTGACGCCGTCTCCCTCCATTCCCCCAACACTCTGTTGCTCTAACTGGAGCACATTCACCTGTGAAGACCTGGGGACCACGAGGCCCTTGCTTTCTCTTTTCTTCCTTTCTTTTGGGGGCCCTGAATCCCCTCCAGACCCTCTTCATTCATACCTCTTGTGTGTTGATGCCGTTTCTTGGAAGAAGATGAGGGCAGTGAGCTTTAGGGCTCCTTTTCTCCTTCCCCTCCTCTCCCCACCAAACTGCTCTCCCTCCTTTTATTTCTTCCTCCTGATTCTTCTCTGTCAGCGCTCCCCTTTTTATGCCCCATTGATACACTGGGACCACCCCTTACCTGATAAGGGATGAATGGATCAAAGGAGTGAGGTTGCTGGAGAACATCCTCTTCCCTGTCACCCCAACCTTTCCTCTCCCTGGTTGCTTCTAGAGCTGCTGCAGTTCTGACAGGGGCAGTTCTGTCTCCCCTGTCCCGTGGGGGAAAGAAGTTTCCACTCTTCTTCAAGAGGGGATGGGCATTAAACTTCTTTTGCCCCCTTTTTGTCCCCTTGAGGGGCATTCAAGATGGAGAAATCAGTTGTGGTTTCATTGAATCACGGTCACCTGTATTTATTGTTCCGAGAAGGCTGAGGGTGGGGGCAGATGATCATGTGTGCCCAGGGTTGGCCCGAAGCCCTGGGCGGGGGGTGGGACAGGACTAACTGGGGACAAGGGGGAATATTTGTGGCAATTTTTTTTACTTCCTCTTGGCCCCCAGCTGTGACAGGTTTTGATAAAAGGAGAAACAATAAAGAGATAAACCATAAATAACTGTTGGTGTCTGGATTCTAGTTCTGGCCTGAACCACAGACCCTTAGAAGAAGCCTGAGGGCCTGAGATTTTCATCTAGCTTCAGCATAAGCCTCATCAGTTCAGCAAAATGAGCAAGTGCAAGTGGTCTTCAACTTGCTAGAGGCCAGTATTTTCATAGAGGAGTCCGGCAAGGTCATCAGATTTTAGTAGGCCTAGTTAATAGTGGTGACCAGAGGGGCGCCTGGGTGGCTTCTTCGGTTAAGCATCTGACTTCCTCTCAGGTCATGATCTTGCGGTTCATGGGTTTGAGCCCCGTGTCAGGCTCTTGTGCTGACAGCTCAGACTGGAGCCTGCTTCAGATTCTGTGTCCCTCTCTCTGCCCCTCCCCCACTCGCACTCTTTCACTCAAACATTAAAAATATTTTTTTTAATGGCGTCTGGGTGGTTCGGTTGAGGGTCCGACTTGATTTTGGCTCAGGTCATTATCTGGTTTGTGAATTCGAGCCCCGCGTCGGGCTCAGCTCTGGCACTACAGAGCCTCTTTGAGATCTCCCTCTCTGCCCCTCCCTTGCTCACACTCTCTCAAAAATAAATAATAAATAATAATAATAAAAAAAAAATAGTGGTGACCAGAGCTGATAGGGTCCCTCTTGAATAGAAACAGCTATTTAGTCTGATGCTCTCACGAATTCCCCATTGTTTCAGCGATGGGAAATAGTTCTCTCCATTTTGTAGACTGACGACCAGTCTCAGATTATTTTATAAGAAACTATAGGATTTTTTTTTTTTTTTTCAGGGAAAATGACTCCTCAGGAAGGCTTGTGCCTATGAATAGTTAGGGGATGTGTCCTTGGAATGCTCAGTTCAAGAAATACATGTATTTTTATTTATTTTGAGAGCGCAAGTGGGACAGGGGCAGAGAGGGAGAGAATCCCAAGCAGCCCACACTGTCAGCCCAGAGCCCATGGCAGGGCTCAAACCACCAACTGTGAGATCACGACTTGAGCCAAAGTTGGACGCTTAACCATCAAGAACTATTTCCAGTTTTTTGGGAGGTGGCCCACTGCCTTGCACCCCACTCCCTACTCCCCCCTACCCTGCCCCCTATTGTCACCTGTTTAAGAAATGGTCAGAGCAAACAGTACAGATCTAGAAGGGGCAGCATACTGCATCATGGCAATTTCGCAGTTTTTGCCAACCTTGGTTACTTGTCTGTAAAATGGGGACAATACCACCTATGTCAGGATTCTAGTGAGGAATGCATGACAGACACCCAGAGCACAGGCCTGGCACGTGAGAAGTCCCAGATTTCATTCATTCGTGTGACGAGTGTTTGTTAAACTATTACTGGGTGCTGTGACTGATGAATGAATGAAAATAAGGAGGAAGTCTAGACACAGGGACGGGCGCTCAAGGGGAAGGTTTCAACGTCGCTCCCACCAGGCTTCTGACTGCCCGCCACGCGAGCGCGACACGCCGGATATGACGTCACCCACTCCCGTGGTTCCCAGAACTAGGCTGTGGGACCGGAAATTAACCCGGGGGGCGGTGTGCAGACTGACCGGAAGTGGGCACGGGCGGGCGCTGTCGGCCCCAGCTCCCGGGAGCCGGTGGAGACGAGCGTGAGGAAGGCGGGACGCGGGGCGGGGCCGCTGCAGGGGCGGGGTCTGCAGGCTGGCGGGTGGGGGGCGGGGACCCCTCGTGTCCCCGGGACCCCGCCTGCCCGGGCGCCGGCGGCGGCACGGCCATGAAGCTGAAGCTGAAGAACGTGTTTCTCGCCTACTTCCTGGTGTCGATCGCCGGCCTCCTCTACGCGCTGGTGCAGCTCGGTGAGCGGGGCGGGGCGGGGGTGCGGCGGGCCCGTCCGAGGGCGCCAGCCGCCTTGCATCCCGCCCTGGGGATGAGCCCCCGCGCAGACACCATTCAGCCGGCTCGGCCCTCCGACAGCCCTCTGCGGCCGCCGGGCGCACTCCCCTCTCTAGAACGCACCGCGGCTTCCCACCGCACCTCGGATGAGATGCAGACTCCTTCCCAGAGTCCGCAAGGCCCCGCATGATCTGTTGCCGTCCTCCTTTCCAACCCCATCTCCTTCCCCACTCGCTCGCTCTGCTCCGGCCACACAAGCTGCATGACAGTTTCTCGAAAAGCCCACGCTCATTGCTGCCTCAAGCTCTTAACCTGTGCCTTCTGGCTGCAGTGCTTTTCTCCCAGCTCTTTCCTGGCCGCCTCTTTCTCATCCTTCAGGTCTCAGCTCAAATGTCACCGCCTCAGAGAGGCCTTCCCTGACCACCTTAGCTAGATTAACTCTTCTTTTTTCTGGATTCTCTTTTATTCTCTATCTTAACTGTTTCCTTCGTGGCCCTTATCACAATTTGTAATGATTTTACTAATGTGTTTCTTTGCTCGGTGTCTGCCTCCTCCACTAAACTGAAAGCTCCGCGAAGGCAGGGACCATGTCTGCTTTACTCCCTGCTGTATCCCCAGCACCTAAGGCTGTGCCTTCTACGAGGAGCATTCAATAAATATTTATCCAATAACGGAATCAATGAATTTTATGAGTCTTTGGTTACATAGCCAAGGGAACAGATTGAATGTTGCCTCTTACTCGGAGATTTAGAGACCAGGCTTTGATCCTCAGGTATTTAAAAGACTGCCCTGTTTCAGGAGATTGGCTTCTTTATGGCTCCAGAAGGCAACATTAGGACCAGCAGGTAGAAGGGATGGAGGCAGATGATCAGCTCGATATCGGAATGAAAGCTGCAACAGATGGAATGTATTGAAGTTGGAGAGGGCTGCTGATTGAGACCACCAGGGAGGGATGTAGAAGAGGCTGTCGGGGAAGTTGTCAGGAGATGACTGCACTGGCTAGGAGTTGAACGAGAAGGTTATGCCCCTCTGGGATGCTCAACGTGCTGTGTGTGGTTCTCTGCCCCCATCCCTGCTTCCTGGGACCAGGCCAGCCATGTGACTGCCTCCCTCCCCTGCGGGCAGCAGCAGAACAGCTTCGGCAGAAGGATCTGAGGATTTCCCAGCTGCAGGCTGATCTCCGTCGCCCACCCCCTGCCCCTGCCCAGCCCCCCGAACCTGAGGCCCTGCCTACTATCTATGTTGTTACCCCCACCTACGCCAGGTACGGGCTCTGGTAGGCCCAGGAGGCCTGGCACTGGCCAGGAGGTGGGGGTTGGGGAGGAGTCTGGGGAGTCACCGGGCCAGGGGGTGTTTC
Source organism: Felis catus (assembly GCF_018350175.1). NCBI lineage: Eukaryota > Metazoa > Chordata > Mammalia > Carnivora > Felidae > Felis > Felis catus. Next base: position 106,187,209 of record NC_058377.1, on the reverse strand, counting down.
TCAAACTAGGGCATGCCAAGTGACAGGATAAATGAGCCACATCTTTCCTCAAAGGTGTGTGAGAAAATGGTTGTTTTTCCATTGAAATGGACAGGGGTACACTGTGAAATCGAATACACAGCTCCTGCCAAAGTTTAAGGTAGAGCCAGATAGTTTCAAAGAGACGTTGAGCTTGCCCGAGTTCACTCTCTCTCAGGGATCCTTTGGGGAGAAAGCTTGAGCTCCCCTGACTCAATTGAAATAGAAAAGGCCTTGGCCTTATGTCACACCAGTTACGCCAGCTGTGATTTACAGTGTGTTTACTCTCTACCAGGCACTGTGCTAAGGGCTCTCCTTTCTTTCTTTTTTTTTTTTAATTTTTAATGTTTATTTATTTCTGAGACAGAGAGAGACAGAGCATGAGTGGGGGAAGGGCAGAGAGAGAGAGAGAGGGAGACACAGAATCCGAAGCAGGCTCCAGGCTCTGAGCTGTCAGCGCAGGGCCCAACGCGGGGCTCGAACTCACAAACCGTGAGATCATGACCCGAGCCAAAGTCAGTCGCTCAACCGACTGAGCCACCCAGGCACTCCTACTTTTTTTTTTTTTTTAATTTTTTTTTATTAAAATATAGCTTTATTATTGATACAAACCAACTGGGGAACATGGTTTTGGGTCCGTCGCTAAAGAGCCTACTAACTCCTCCCTGGAATCAGATGGCTGACCCATCTAGGCACAGCCAGCTGTCAACCCCGTCCCCTTACACACATGCAGCACCAACCCTGGGACAGACAGACTGATCTGAAGAAGGATCAAGAAGCCTAGAAGGATAAACTGGGCCACACCTTCCCAGTTTCTTGTCTAAACTCTGGAAAATTCCCTGGAGAGGAAGGAGGCAAAGGACTCCTCTAAATACCTCTATCTGGAAACCCAAGCACAGGAGGAAGAGGACCTGGTCCTAAGGGTATTTTAGAAAGTCATTATAATTTAATCTTCAAGATGACATTGTTGTAAAGTACCGTTCATCCCATTTGATAGCAGAGGAAACAGGTTTGGGGAGATCTGACCCATTTCCCCCCAGTGTCTTACGTAATAAGTAACAGAACTGGCATTCAAACCCAGAGCTGTCTGATTCCAAAGCCTGTGCCCCTTAACGTGTAGTCTCTCACAGCCAGAGCCCTTGGGTTGAGGTGAGTGACAGACACGGGCTGTACGAACAGGGGAGGTGAATGAATGCAGTGTGAAATTGACAAGCGAGAAAAGGAGTTTGGATATTGGCTGGGGAAAGACCACGGGGGATACTAGAAGGGGCTCAGGAGAAGCTATGCATACTGGCTGGAGTGAGTAAACGGTGCCCACCCCTCGCCCTCCTCTTCGTCTCTCCCCCTGCAGGCTGGTGCAAAAAGCAGAGCTTGTGCGGCTGTCCCAGACGCTGAGCCTGGTGCCCCGGCTGCACTGGCTGCTGGTGGAGGATGCTGAAGGCCCCACCCCATTGGTCTCTGGGCTGCTGGCGGCCTCGGGCCTCCTCTTCACACACCTGGCAGTCCTCACCCCCAAGGCCCAGCGGCTCAGGGAGGGTGAGCCAGGCTGGGTTCGGCCCCGTGGTGTAGAACAACGGAACAGGGCCCTGGACTGGCTCCGGAGAGGAGGGGGCGCCGTCGGGGGAGAGAAGGACCCCCCCCCAGCCGGCACCCGGGGAGTCGTATACTTTGCTGATGATGACAACACCTACAGCCGGGAGCTCTTTGAAGAGGTGAGCACCGGAGGTGGAGGTTTGGGGGGGGGGGCAGATCGGGAGAGAGGCCAGGCGGGGCCAGCTTTGCCTGTTGCCCTGGTTACCAGTGTTGCTCTAGGCTGCTGTGTGAGGAGGGGGAGCAGTGGGCCAGAGTGACCCCAGCGGTCCTTCCTGCTGCTCCCTTGTCCCTGGGCCACCCCGTGTCTGTTTCGTCTCTTCTGACCTCTCATAGATGCGCTGGACCCGTGGTGTCTCGGTGTGGCCTGTGGGGCTGGTAGGCGGCCTGCGATTTGAGGGCCCTCGGGTACAGGATGGCCGGGTTGTGGGCTTCCACACGGCATGGGAGCCCAACAGGCCCTTTCCAGTGGATATGGCAGGATTCGCTGTTGCCCTGCCCTTGCTGTTGGCAAAGCCCAACGCCCAGTTTGATGCTACTGCTCCCCGGGGCCACCTGGAGAGCAGTCTCCTGAGCCACCTCGTGGATCCCAAGGACCTGGAGCCGCGAGCTGCTAACTGCACTCGGGTAAGGGATGAAGGTGGGCAGAACTCCGGCTTTGGGATACGGCAAGGTGATGGGGGGAAAGTGGAGTAAGGCCTTGGGGAGGAGGATCACAGGGTGGGTGTTTGAACCACAAGGGACCTTCCAGGGCCCGGACTCAACCTTGCCGCCAGCACTACTGCAGGGGAAGCTGGGAGCCAGGGAAGGAAAGTGGTCCCCTGGGCACCCATGTAGCACAGAGCGGGTGAGGGGCCTCTATTTTAGAGGCACTAAAGCCTCCTGCCATTCACGCTTTGGAGCCAACGCTGTGTGTGTAGAGGGGGTGAGTGGGTCCACTCTACACAGAGGGCCCAGTTCTAACCGAAAGCCTCCTGGGACAGGTTCTGGTGTGGCATACGCGGACGGAGAAGCCCAAGATGAAGCAGGAGGAGCAGTTGCAGCGGCAGGGCCGAGGCTCAGACCCAGCTGTCGAGGTGTGATGGCAGGCCCCACCCTGACTACCACCTCCTCAGGCACAGACCTGGCGGACTGGGCCCCTGGCCTGCCCAGGATCCGGTTTTCCTAGTCCTGACCCCTCAGAGCCGGGGCGGTGGCCCCTCTGCCCCCTCAGCCCCAGGGCATGGCCCAGCTGCTTCGCCCCTCCCCCAGCCCTGCCATGTGGCACTGCCCACAGGCTGGGGACAAGCAGCCCTTGTATTGAGCCAGGTCAGCCCTGTCTGGGGCGGAGCAGGACAGGCACTCAGGAGGGAGGGCTGCTGAGCAACCGGGCAACTCACTGGGGCTGGGCATGCCCTGGGGGGCTGGAGGAGCTGGGCTGGACCCTCCCCACCTGAGCATGCTGACCCCCTCTCCTACCTCCAGAATAAAAGATCTCAAGCTGGAGGGGCCTGTGGTTTCCTTCATTCCACACATTCTGGCTCTTGCATTTGAGATCCTTCCCAGAGTCGAAACCCAGGAGTCCTGGCTTCTCTACCAGACAGAAATCAATTCTCCCAGGGCCCCCCAACCCCCTCGAAAGGAAGATCGGTGGCTTCAGTGCAAAAAGCTTTATTGAGTCTCTGTGCCAGGAGCAGTCGCCAGCCCTTCCCGTGTCGCTTTCCCATCACCCTGTGTTTTCTCTGTTCCCCGCTGGTTCCAGCCGCAGGGGCTAAGCCCCGGCCACCTAGTTTTCCTGCCGCCCCCAGTCCAGCTCGGTGACTATCCTGAACCCCTCTAATCCCAGGGACCCCCCCTCCCCCACCTGGAGCCTTGGTATGGAGTTGTGAGGTTTTCAGTGTTTGTCCATCCCTCCCCTTCCCCCCTCCCATTCCCCATCAGGCCACTAGGCCTCAGGTGGACCCTCCTTAGGAGGTGCCTCTTCCGGTGGGGTCTCCTCAGGTGCCGGCCTGTGAGCAACCCCTCCCTGTCGCCACGCTGTTTGCAGCATGTCCTTCAGCCCGCTGGGAAAGAGGTAGCCCTGGGTCTCTCCCTCCCCATCGATGACTCCTCCGAGCCCTTCCAGTGCTGTCTGCAGGTACCGCAGGCCCAGGAGCACCAGAGTCTGGGGGAAAAGCAAAGGGAAAGAGGTCAGTGAGGGTCCACCGCCCCAGGGGCCAGAGCTGGAGGCAGCGAGGAGGCCCAGGTGGAGGCAGCCCTCAGACACTTTGCTGACTCACCTGCAGCAGGAAGGTGACAGCCAGCATGCTGCCCAGCGTGCTCGCCAAACCCTGCAGGTGCCCCAGCAGCACCCCGTGGCATCCTTGCGCCCAGAGGTTTAGGTTGGGCTGACGGGGATCAAAGAGCGGGTGGGCATGGGGGTCTGAGAGCCGGTTTTGCAGGCAAGGTCTGGGTGAGTGGGGGTTGCAGCAGGAGAAAGGGACACCGTCGATCAGATACAGGCCCTCCACGTTGCTCTGGATGCGGCTGCAAAGGGAGGGGGCAGGGGAGTTAGGGCGTCTGGAAGTCGAGATCTGGAGGAAAGGTTGCCGGGCACAGGAATGGAGAAGGGAGACAGGAAAAAGACCTTCACTGACTGGTTTGCTGTGTGCCGGGCGTGCATAATTCATTTATCCTCACAATAAGTCTGTAAGATCGGTCCCATTAGCTCCATTCTACAAATGAGGAAATGGGCCCAGAGCTGTTTGGTAACATGCCCTGGGTCACACACCTGATAGAATAGCAGATCTGTAACCCATTCTCTCGATCACTAGGCTCTATTTACTTCCTATCTGGGTAAGGTGGGTTTCAAGGGATGGGGAGGAGGAAAAGGAGGGGAAGGAGGCCAGGAGGAGGGGGGCAGGGGAATAAGACACTCACTCCACCACGTCCTGGTCATTGGGATCCAAGTAACGGCTGCTGACCCACTGGACCCCAAACCAATCCTTGTACCCGTGGCGCCCGCAGCAGTGGTGCCTCAGCTGCAGCTCATCCAACAGCCGTTTGGCATGACAGTGTCCGGGCACCTCTGTGTCTTTGTAGTGAACCAAGGCAGTCCCCAGGCCCTCCTCCAGCCCTGTGTCCAGACTCCCAGGTAAAGCCAGGGCCAGTCCCAGGGCCAGGACCAGAAGACCCCCGCCCCCAGCAGTGCCAACCACGAGCAGCGGGCCTAGGACCTTCCGCCAGGGAGGGTATTGAGCTGCGTCCAGACTGGCCCTGCTGGTCCCTGCACCCACCAGTCCTGTGCCCAAAGCCACCGCACCAGCTGCCAGGGCAACCCGGGGCAGGGCAGCAAATGGGCAGGAGGGAGCCAAGAAGGTGCTGAGGTGCCACAGCTGGACCTGGAGGTGCCCGCTATAGAGGAGGGTGAGGCCACCGGCCAGCGCCAGCAGCCAGGAGAGGAGCCAGAGCCCCTGTGCCAGACGGATGCGGGGCTGGAGGGGCAGCACCAGGGGCAACACCGGCGCCATCTCCCATCTCTGCCCAAGGGAAAGCAGAGCTCTCAGGGACTAGGGTTGGCCGGCGCAGGGTGCTGAGTCAGCCCAGCCCGGCTTGAGCTGGGCTAATGCCATCCTGACCCCAATACCCTGGGAATCCTCCCACCCCCATCCTTAATAACCCGCTGCCCTGGCCCCTGCCAGCCCCAATTCGAGATGCCTTGGCCTTGCCCCTTAGGAAAAGCCCCGCCCCCGGGCTAAGGGCCCATTTCATGACCCCGCCCCTGCCCCCTCGCGGAAGTGGGGAGGGGCCGGTCGGCTCTGCCCCTAGGGGCTAGGGGCAGGGACTCCGGGACCAGAGAGGACCCCAGGGATTCAGGGGGCGGGGATCCCGGAAGGGCCTGGAGGGCGGAGGCCCAGAGGGGGTCCGGGGGTCAGCGGGTTAGCCCTGCCCGGGGACTGAGCCGCGAGGCCCGGACAGGGAGGGGTTACCAGGCGGCCCGGCCCCCCCCCCTCGTCCCGCCCCCCCTCCCGCGCTTCCTGGCGGCTCCGCGTCCGGCGCCTGTTTGTGCCGCGGCGCTGGGGCCCCGGACGGCCCCGCCACCCCACCCCCGGGAGCCGAGAGCGGCCCCGGGAGAGTCCGAGGCCCCGGCGGGTCCTGGAGCCTGCCGCCCCCGCTCCACAGCGCCCCCTCCAGGCCCTTTCCCCGCGCCCGACAGCGCCCCCGGGGGGTGGCACGGCACCCTTGCGCGCGCGCCCCGGGGTGCTTCCCCTTCCCCTCTCCCTGGCCATGGCCCCGGCGGCTTAGAAGCCTCCTCCGCCGCCGCCGCTCGGAGCAAGCCGGGGGCCGGATGGACGGGGCCGGGGGGCCCGGTGAGTACGGGGCGGGGCGGGCGGCGTGCCCCTTCCCGGAGCGCCGGCCGGTCGGCCGCTGCCAGTGCCCGACGGCTGTCTGGCGGCGTCCCCGCGTGCTCCTCGGCCTCAGGGGTTCTGAGCATCCTCCACTGTTCCTCAGGTCGCTCTCCCTAGTTATTTGGATCTCCTACTGTCATTTCGAACTTCCTCAACGTCATCCTATTCCCCATGCTATTCTGGGCCCCTCGATGTTTCTCTGCCCCCTATGTTATTCCGGGCCTCTTCTCATGGTCTTTCGGGTCGTTTTACTTCTGACCCGTTACCCTGGGACCTTCACTATGACTCCGTCTCCACTGATACCCTCTCCTGTCATTCTCGATCTCTCCTCCTGGTCCTGTGAGCCCTCAGATGACTGTACTCTTCGGGGCGCCCTCTTCTTTTCGCGCCCCCCTTCTCAGTTTCTCTGCCTGCCTTGGAGACCTGAGCTTTGCTCTGGGGTGGGCCGGCATCCCGCGCCGGCGCTGCGCCTCCCTCTGTGGTTCCCACGTTCCTGGGCAGTACTCCATATTTTCCCCCTGGTACTCCATGGTACTCCCTGTCTTTGCGGAGGTTGAGACAGCAGCAGGAAGGGAGCCTTGCCAGGCTCCTCGCCTGCCCTGCCAGAAGGAGGCCCTTGATTCTCTACCACCCGCCTCCTCCCCTCCGGGCCAGCCTCCAAGCCCGGGGCTGCTTGAAGGGGGTAGTCCTATCGGACGAATGCAAGGTCGGAGGGGAGTCAGAATCCCCTCAACCCTTTTCTTCAGGTGGTGGGTACATTCTGAGTGCTTCTTGCCCTTTTCCCAGGTGAGGGCCCTGCTCAGGAGGCCCTGCAGTCCTTGAGCCGGCGGCTTCAGGTGCAGGAGAAGGAGATGGAGCTGGTTAAGGCGGCCCTGGCAGAAGCCCTCCGCCTGCTGCGGCTGCAGGCGCCCCCCAACTCCCTGCAGGACCCTGGCGCCCCAGCTCCTACAAGGGACAGGTAGGCAGGTTGTCACGCCCTCTTCTTCCGAGGGCCTCTGGGGGCATCAGGTTGACTCACTGTCTCCCCAGCAGCCCTGCAGCCCCCCCAGGACTGCCACCCACGTGCAGCCCCTCCTTGGTGAGCCGGGGCACCCAGACGGAGACAGAGGTTGAGATGCAGCCGTCCCCTGGACCCCCTGGCCTGAGCAATGGGCCCCCAGCCCCACAGGGGGGCAGTGAAGAGCCTAGTGGGACCCAGTCTGAAGGAGGGGGCAGCAGCAGCAGTGGTTCCCCTGGCCCCCCAGGGATCCTCAGGCTTGTGCAGCCCCCACAGCGCGCTGACACGTAAGTGTCCTGTGGCAGGGGCCAGGAGGGCCGGCGGAGGGACTGGGAAGCGTGAGGAGAGGGACCGATCTTTACCAGCTCCCTATGCTCCTACCAGGCCACGGAGAAATTCTTCCTCCTCCTCATCCCCCTCAGAGCGGCCTCGGCAGAAACTCTCCCGGAAGGCAGCTTCCTCGGCCAACCTGTTATTGCGGTCAGGGAGCACAGAGAGGTGGGCGAGGCTCCCGCCACCCCCAACCCGCCCCACCCCACGCTCAGGCTCTTGACTTTCCACATCCCTCACCTCACTTCCCTGGGTGGGGTGGGGGGACCTCATCGCCCAACAGGAAGAAAGGAACAAGCCCCCCAGGGGCGCCTGCTGTGTACCCGGCACTGTGCTAAACCCTCGACCTCCTCCGTCTCATTCAGTTCCCACGACACCCTTGGGGGGTAGGTGGTCTCATGCTGTTCATTGTCCAGGCGAGGAAGCAGGCTCAGAGAGGCTAAGTCATTTGTCTCAGGTCACACAGCCAGAACTAGGATCTGAACCCTCCTCTCCCTGACTTCGGTTCCATCGTATCACCACATACCTTCCAGGATTCCGAGAGGTACCAGAAAGCTCTCGCGATTTTCCGGGATGACCGTTTTCGGAGCTTTCCCCCCACTGCCCCTCACCGCCCCCCACCCCACCCCCAACCAGGCTTTATTTCTACAGAGCAAGGGGAAATTCTAGTGGCTGAACATAGTTGTCTCAGAGTCTGTACAGGCCCCAGGACACCTGAGTGTTCATTCTAGCCATGTCCTCGGTTTCCCCTGTATTCTCAGAAGAGAAGTCACTACGTTTTTGATCTAATGACAGCTATCTGTGGAATTCACCTGTTACTTTCCCCTTGAGAGATAAAGACTTCCTTGCTGATCTCCCAGATCCCTGAAAGGCAGGGCTGGTGTACATTCTGGATTCACTTTGGTCCCATTTTACCGATAGAGAAATGAAAAGGTCAACCAGAAGCCTGGTAGTCTAGAGGAAAGGGCTCCCCCCCTGTCATGCTGCCGCACTGGCTCTTACAAGCTTTATGGCCTGAGTCTTCTCATCTCTTACATGGAGCTGAGAGTCCCCATCTACTCTGGGGCCCCGAATGCTCCGAATGCAAACTAAAAGCCTGCAGAGATGACTCTGTAGGTCTCTGGAGTAACCTCCTTTCTTGTGTCCTGCCCTTCCCCACTTAGGTCTTGGGCCCTGACCCCATCCCTATGCTTTTCTCTCTTCCCAACAGCCGTGGGGGGAAAGACCCCCTCTCCAGCCCCGGGGGTCCTGGGTCTCGGAGAAGCAACTACAATTTGGGTACGTACAGAGGAGTGAATAACTTGGATGACAGTGTTAGGGTTTGGGCGACAGCCCTGAGAGCTATTTTGGGGGACCTGTGAGGTGTGGTGGGTAGAGTTCTGCTCTGGCTTTCCTGGAAGGGAGGCTGCAGGGTGGTGGTTGACACCCCCCTTTTCTCTGTAGAAGGCATCTCAGTGAAGATGTTCCTTCGCGGCCGCCCCATTACCATGTACATCCCGTCTGGCATCCGCAGCCTTGAGGAGCTGCCCAGCGGCCCACCCCCGGAGACCCTCAGCCTTGACTGGGTGTATCCTGCCCCCTCCAATCCCCCAGGAACCACCTTAATCATCTTGGGAACCCCCCCTTCTTTATGGTTTCCCCCTGGACCTGCGGGATCAGGGAGCCCTCTGAATCCTCCCCTCCCATCCTCTGCCGATGGTGCTGCCAGCCAGAAGGTCTTCCGTTGCCCCCTCTTCCTCATTCTGCCCTTGATCTGACCCTTTCCTTGACTGTGATCCCCACTCCAGTTACGGGTACAGGGGTCGTGACTCCCGCTCTAATCTGTTTGTGCTGCGCTCTGGGGAGGTGGTCTACTTTATCGCCTGTGTGGTGGTGCTGTACCGGCCCGAGGGAGGCCCAGGGGGTCCTGGAGGTGGCGGCCAGCGACATTACCGGGGCCACACGGACTGTGTTCGATGGTGAGGGGCCTGGGACCTGGGAGTGGGCGGGCGGCTCTAGGCGTGGGGACGGTGGGCTTGGCAGGAGCAGGGTCTGGGTGGGTGTGGAGGAGCAGGAGAGTAGAGTCGCCTTGCTGCTCTGCAAGCATGGAGAAGGTGTCCTGAGGGGTCTTGAGAGACCGACCCCCTTCCCTAGAGTGTCTCCTCCCCCCACTTAGTCTGGCCGTCCACCCCGATGGTGTTCGTGTAGCCTCAGGACAGACAGCTGGAGTGGATAAAGATGGAAAGGTAAGACCAAAGCCCAACACCAGGCAGCCAGGATGAAATTCCAGCCTGCCTTTCCTTCATACCCCTGACCCCCTTCTCCTCTCCCAGCCCCTGCAGCCTGTGGTTCACGTCTGGGACTCAGAGACACTGCTGAAGCTGCAGGAGATTGGACTGGGGGCCTTCGAGCGGGGCGTGGGAGCCCTGGCCTTTTCAGTTGCGGTGAGCTGACCCCAAAGCCTCTAGGCCCCCATCTTCCTTGCCCAGGAACCTCATTCTTGCACTTCCCCGGGAAGCCTCAGAAGTTCTGGCCTTCCTGAACCTGACTCCGCCGGTTCTCCTGAGAAAGGAGCAGGTGTCCCCTTCTCCTGCCCGCTCAACTTGTGATGGCAGCCCTTGCCTAATGACCATGAACCCACAGACTTCTAGGCCTCACTCGGCCCCTCCGATGTGTCCCCCATTCTCAGGATCAGGGTGCTTTTCTTTGTGTGGTGGATGATTCCAATGAGCACATGCTGTCCGTGTGGGACTGCAGCCGGGGCACAAAGCTGGCTGAGATCAAGGTGAGGAGTCCAGGCGGCCTGGCGGGGCACCGTGGTTAGGGACCTGAGGGCAGTGAAGTATAGAGAGCTGCAGACTTACCCATACGTTGACTTCCTTTCTGGCCGGGTCACCTGGAGGAAGCCCCCTAGCCTCTCTGAGGCTGTAAATGGGGATTTCAGAAGTTCTGGCTTCCTGAGGGATAATGTCTTAGGCATCAGGGTGGTTCTGGCATTGTGAGTGACAGGGAGGGGTGCCCTGAGGGGACCAGGGTCTGGGTCCAGAAGGAAGGCTTGTCCTCGGGTTTCAGGATATCAGCAGACCGGCTGTCAGGCTGCAAACTGGAGTCAAGTCAAGTGAAGGTGCTCAGGGCCTGGGGTGGCTGAATCTGGTATCTTCCCTTCAGAGTACAAATGACTCAGTCTTGGCCGTTGGCTTCAGCCCTCGCGACAGCAGCTGCATTGTCACCAGTGGGAAATCGCATGTCCACTTCTGGAACTGGAGTGGAGGAGCAGGGGTTCCTGGGAACGGGACTCTCACCCGGAAACAGGGTGTCTTTGGGGTGAGGCGTGGATGGGTGTGGGGTGGGGGGGGGGGAGGACAGAGTGGAGATGGAAGTATTGGTCTGAATACCTTAGACCCTGATACCACCCAGCTGGCAAGGGTCTGTGACTTTCAGTCTTTGGCCTTCCCTTTGATCTCTGCTCTCTCCCCTAGAAATACAAGAAACCCAAGTTTGTCCCTTGCTTTGTGTTCCTCCCGGATGGGGACATTCTTACGGGGGACTCAGAGGGGAACATTCTCACCTGGGGACGGAGCCTCTCAGATGCCAGGACCCCAGGCAGGGGTGGGGCCAAAGGTATGTGGTTGGGGGTGGCACCTGGGAAGTCTAGTGCCCCAGAGGGTGTCTGTGGGAAACAGAGGATTTTCCTTTTCCTTTTTTTTTTTTTAACCATGAGAATTGATAGATCTCTGTGGACCCTCTAGAAAGGCCGGCTGGCAGGGTAGGGGCGACACGGCTGGGGCTTTGGAGTCTGCCAGATCCTGGGTTCAGATTCCAGTTTTGCCACTAGTTGTGTGGCCTTTAGGAAGTTACCTCGCTTCTTTGAGCCTCGGTTGTTCAGTCTGTAAACTGGGTAAAATAATAGCTGAGGATCAGAGATCACATTCAGTAGGTGCTCAGCGGCTAGGAGTTATTATTGTGTTGTGACGGCCAAGGCTGCCTCTGTTCCCCACTTCCCTGTACCCCCACAGCATGACCCACTCGTGACTTTGCCAACAGAGACCTATGGGATTGTGGCCCAGGCCCATGCTCACGAAGGTTCCATCTTTGCCCTGTGTCTCCGGCGGGATGGGACTGTACTGAGTGGTGGCGGACGGGACCGCCGGCTGGTCCAGTGGGGGCCGGGATTGGTGGCTCTCCAGGAGGCTGAGGTGAGGGCTAGCCTGGGGTCGAAGGAGGGAGTGGGGAGAGGAATGGCCAGGGGGCCCCTGACTTCATGCCACTGTTCTGCAGATTCCTGAACACTTTGGGGCTGTGCGGGCCATTGCTGAGGGGCTGGGCTCCGAGCTGCTGGTGGGAACCACGAAGAATGCATTGCTGAGGGGAGATCTGGCGCAGGGCTTCTCCCCTGTAATCCAGGTTGGAGGGCCAAGGGCTCCAGGGAGGAGGGTGGGAAGTGCTACTGAGGAGGGGCAGAGGTAACAGCCCGTGATCTGCTGCAGGGTCACACGGATGAGCTCTGGGGGCTCTGCACACATCCCTTCCAGAACCGTTTTCTCACCTGTGGCCATGACCGACAACTCTGCCTGTGGGATGGGGAGGGCCATGCGCTGGCCTGGAGCATTGACCTCAAGGTAGAGCCCCGTGTCCCTGGATCCCCAGTGCCACACCCACCATGGCTTTCTGTGGACCCCACTCCTTCCCCAGCATCCCTCTTCCTTCTCCCCAGGGGCAGCCGCTTTGTACTGGTATGGCTGTGTTGGCTACCAAAATCTGCATTCTTCTGTGCGGATGCCTCCAGTGTCCCCTAGGCACTGTCCCCTCCCCCTTGCCCCCAAACCCCCAGACCTCCCTTTGGTCCAGCAACAAATGGTTAATCTCTGGCACAGCCTCCTAGCTCAGTTCTGGTTGTTAAATATGTTGAGTATCGCCTAGTTTAGGCTCCAGTGACACCCTGCCTCCACCCCAGGTCTACTGTCCCTCTCCTCCCTGTCTCATCCTTGGGAGGAGAAGGCTTTGGTGTTACCAACATGACGAGGTGTCTGTCCGGGAACCTTCACTAGGAAGGCATCTTCCTGAATTCACCTTCTCCCCCCTCCCAGGAGACTGGTCTCTGTGCTGACTTCCACCCCAGCGGGGCAGTTGTGGCCGTAGGACTGAACACAGGGAGGTGAGAGGAGCCAGGATTCCTGGGAGGGGAAAGCAGGAGCTTTGGGAAGGGCCCCGGTAATGGGGTGGCAGGGGAGGAGTGTGGCTCAGGAGCCCCAACCGCACCTTCTCGTTTCTCATTGCTTTTCTCTGCAGCCCAGGCCTCCCCTGCTCTGCTTGTGGCAACTGTCATCACACCCAGCCACTCTCCCCTCTGAGCCTTAGGATAGAAAAGCTGTGGGGGATAGGAGGGACATGGGAGAGACTGACACAGGGAAGCGACAGGCTTACAGACTCCATAAGGTTCCTGTATTCTTTTCTTAGAGGCATCAGAAGCCCCTCACCCTTTCTCTCTCCTTAGCGTCTTCCGATCTCCTGGCATAAGAATGCAGCGGCAACCCGTCTACACCACAGCCTTTCTGTTGGCGTCTCTGACGCTCTCCAACTTGCCAACCCCGTTGCCCGGGATGGGTAACCTCACACCTGCTTTCCGCCCCCTCCCTTCCAGGTGGCTGGTTTTGGACACAGAGACCAGAGAGATCGTGTCTGATGTCACTGATGGCAATGAGCAGCTCTCAGTGGTCCGGTACAGCCCAGGTGGGAGCCACCCCCACCCTGGACCCAGACCTGTCCCTGGCCCTTCCCTCTCTGAGTGACTGTCTTTATAGATGGGTTGTACCTGGCCATCGGTTCCCATGACAACATGATCTACATCTATAGCGTTTCCAGTGAGGGTGCCAAGTCCAGCCGCTTTGGCCGCTGTGTGGTGAGGAAGCCGGGGTGGAGGGTGGGGCATTGCCATAGCAGGTAAACTGGAAGGGCTCTCATGCACTAAGGGGGACCTGGGGATGGGAAATGGTAGCTACATTTTTAGTCTCTTGACCCTTGCTCCCAGGGTCACTCCAGCTTCATCACTCACCTTGACTGGTCCAAAGATGGGAATTTCATCATGTCCAATTCTGGGGACTATGAGATCCTTTACTGTGAGTGGCTGTAGGGGAAAGCATGGGGAATGGGTAATCGGCTGGGTTTTGTTTCGGGGTGGGAGGCTCCTGGTTGGGAGGGGACGAAGAGTATGTAGGCAGCTCCAGGTAGAGATGGGGCTGAAGTGGAGTTGGAATTGTTCAGGTAGGAGAAATATTGTGAATTGAAAAACCCTGCACAGTTTTACACCATGCCTTTCCCCACGAGGACTTGAGGGAGTTGAGGAACGTGCTAGGAAAAGATTGTTTTAGGACAAGTTTCTCAGCAGGTGTGGAGGAATTGACTTAGCCAGGGAGGAAGAACTGATGAGAAGCTGTTAGGGGAACTTCAGAACTTCAGGATTCAGGAAGTGCATGGGGCTGGGTTTTGCCCTGGGCTGAGGGCTACCAAGGTGACCAGATCTCATGCCATTACCTCAAGTTAGTCCTTCCAACCTACCCTTCCCGGTCAGTGGGTCGGTGGGTCGGTGTCTTGGCAACCGAGGGCAGGGGGAGAGCTGAGTTGGGTGGGTTCCCTCCCCCCAGGGGACGTGGCTGGAGGCTGCAAGCTGCTGAGAAATCGCTATGAGAGCCGAGACCGGGAGTGGGCCACCTACACGTGCGTGCTGGGCTTCCATGTCTATGGTGAGCAGGGCCTCTGAACCTTGCGGGTGGGGTGGGGTGGGGTGGGGTGTGCGGGGTAAGGTGGAGCCCGCACTGGGCTCGGAATGCTGGGCATGTGGCAGAGGGGTGGGTGTCAAGAAACCGGCAGATCCAGCCCAGGAGGCCCCTCTGGCCCTCGGTGGCTGCCGGGACCGGGAAGGATTGCCTGGAACGCGGCCGGTGGGCGGCCTCGGCTGCCTGACCGCCGGAAACGGTGCGGAGCCTGGGCCGTGGGTGGCCGCGGGGAGGAGGCCATACTGAGGCCGGCTGCTGTGCTAGGCGTGTGGCCAGACGGCTCGGATGGCACCGACATCAACTCCCTGTGCCGCTCCCACAACGAGCGAGTGGTGGCCGTGGCCGACGACTTCTGCAAAGTGCACCTGTTCCAGTACCCGTGCGCGCGCGCCAAGGTGAGGCCTCCAGGGGCCTCTGGGGCCTGGCGGGCGGGGGCCGGGTCCAGGGCTCCCCGGCCACCGCAGCTCGGTCTTCTTTCCCGCCCAGGCTCCGAGCCTCGTGTACGGCGGCCACGGCAGCCACGTGACCAGCGTCCGGTTCACGCACGACGACTCGCACCTCATCTCGCTGGGCGGCAAGGACGCCAGCATCTTCCAGTGGCGAGTGCTGGGCGCTGGGGGCGCGGGGCCGGCGCCCGCCACGCCCTCTCGAACCCCCTCCCTGTCCCCCGCCTCCTCTCTCGATGTCTGACCGCTGCCGGAGGGGAGCCACCGGCCCTGCGGCGCGGCCCCGCCCACCCGAAACCCCCAGGACCAGGGGCCGACTTTTCCTCGACTTCGAGACATTCCCGATCGCGCGTTTCCCTGGAGGGGGCGAACGGCACCCCGCACACACTGTAGAGACCCGCTGGCTGAGCCGGGCAGCCCCAGCCTGGGCCCTGACTCCTGCCGCCTGCTGAGGGGCAATAAACCAAAAGCAAAGTCGCCTCCCAGTCCTTTTGTGGGGCGCGGCTGGGCGCCTCCGGGGCCCTGTGGGGGTGGCGATGAAGGAAAAGAGGAGTTTGGAAGGAGTAGGGGAGCGTAGGCCACTCATGCAAATAACAGGCAAAGCCGCTTGCAAATAACCCGGCGGAGCGCAAAGGCGCGCGAGTCTTTTCGCGGCCGCAGGCGGAGTTGAGGGGCTCCGGCGAGGAGAGAGTTAAGCCCAACACCTCTCCCGCCCTCGGAGGAGGGGCCGAGCTGCAACGGAAATAACCGAGCGCCGGGCCGCGGTTGGCCGGAGGGAGCCGAACCTTTTCCGGAAGTAGCCGATCTCTGGGGTCTCGCTCTCCGACCTGAGCCGAGCGCCGGGCCTTGTTCTCCGGATCGGCCGAAGGTGTTCCGGAAGGAGGCGAAACCCAAGGCGGGCAGGGCAAGCCTTCCCGGCGGCCGGCAGATCCCAACGTCTGGTGGGGCTCGGCGAGGGCGGGGAGAGTCAGAACCTGGCTCCGGTCCGGCGGGAGCCGAGCTTGTTCCGGAAGAGGCCGAGCGGACCGGCGCTGGCCTCGGCGTCCCGGGCGTGAGGCGGTAGCTGCGGCGGCGACAGCGCGGGCCGGGATGAACCGCGACGGCTGAGGCAGCGGAGGTGCCGGCTGCGCGGGCCCGACCGAGACTTCCGCGAAGCGCCAGCCCCGCGCTCGGGGCTTCGCCTCGAGCCGAGCCCTGCCCCCGCGAGCCTCCCGGACCCCTTTGTGCGGCCGGAGGCGGCGGCGGGAACGGCCATGGCGGCCAACATGTACCGGGTGGGGGGTGAGTACCGGGGAAGGGGCTGCGGGGCCCGGGGCGGGAGAAGTCGGGGACCGGGGCTGGAGAGGCTCGGCACCCGGCAGCGCGAGGAGCCGCGTCCGGGGCGGCGTGGTCCCGAGCGCGGACCGGAACCGGAACCGGGAGCACGGGGAGCGAGGGTGCGGGGACCGCGACGCGGCCGGGCGCCGAGGCCCCCTGGAGAGCCTGCGGGCTGCCCCGACGGCACTCTCGGGGCCGCGTCTGGGGCCCCGGGTCGGAAGTGGGGCCTGGGAAAGTGGTGCGGAAGGAGCTGACAGGGCAGGCAGGGGGCACCAAGGGCCGAGGCGTCCGCTCTGCCGCCTGAGCGGGACCGTCGGGAGGTTTCCTCTCCCCCGGGGCGTTATTTATTGTGCGCCTGGGTTCGAAAAGGCGAGGGCACTAGAGCGAACAATTGCCGATGCCGGGGTGCAACTCCATCGCTGAATTGTGGGGACTGCAGGGGGACCCCCTGTTTCTTGTCTCTTCGTTGAGGCTCACTTTTGAGAGAAAGATCTGATATTAGAACTCGGTGGTCAGGGGTGGTGGTGGTGGCGGGGGGGGGGGAATCCCTCATTTTCTCGTAGTCTCTCTACTTCCACATTTCAGCGTTCTCTCTACCTGGTGCTACCTATTCTTTTGGTCCCCTCAGGCCTCTTTTCTCTCTGACCCTGGTGCTCTGGCTTTCCCATCTCCTCCTCTGATCTTCCCGGTGCTTCCCCACCCCCTCCTACAGATTACGTCTATTTTGAGAACTCTTCCAGCAATCCTTACCTGGTTAGACGGATTGAGGAGCTCAACAAGGTGAGTGGAGCATAGTCCCACCCCTGCCCCTTCGGGTACCTCCCTCCCTCCAGGGGGTCTTTTTTTTTTCTGAGGTCACTAACTTCAGATGGAAGAGAGAGAGATCCAGAGAAAAACCAGCCCTAATCCTAAGTGCCCATTCATATTCATTCATTCATTCATTTATTCATTCAGTGTATTCAGGAAAGGCTTTTGAGAGCTAGGTGGGAGCTTTCCTATTCCTTCTCTTGGGGGCTAAGGAAAGGGAAAGTCTAGGGGAAAGAAGTTTGGAAGTTGTCCTTAAATGTGAGTCTCTTTATTTGTAATTTCTTTGGGTGTCTGGGTGGCTCAGTGGGTTGAGGGTCCGACTCAGTTTTGGCTCAGGTCATGATTCCAGGGTTGTGGGATGGAGACTTGAGTTGGGCTCCATGCTGAGCGTGGAGTCTGCTTGAGATTCTCATTCTCTCTCTCTCTCTCTCTCTCTCTCCCTCCCTCCCTCCGTCCCTCCCCACCTCCCCTCTCCCCAGATCATGCTCTCTCTCTCTCTTAAAAAAGAAAGTTATAAAAAAAACCAAAACCCTCATAGTTTCTTGGGTTTTTCTATTTACACCCCTTAGAAACTACTTCATGCTTAGTTTCTTCTTCGTGTGTTTCCACTTTAAAACAACCCATTTTAACTGCAGTTTTCCCCCCCTTAGACAGCAAATGGAAACGTGGAGGCAAAGGTTGTGTGCCTTTTTCGGCGAAGGGACATTTCTAGTAGCCTCAACAGCCTGGCTGATAGCAATGCCAGTGAGTGTCTTCGTACCCCCACCCCACCCCCACCCTCCCTGTCTCCCCCTTCCCATGATCTGAGGTCTGGGCATGTCCCTGCAGGTGTTTCCCCTGGTAGCATGCCCAAAGCCCGGGTGTGAGTTTGGGGGTGGGAAATGCCTGGTCTACAGAAGGAGGCCTGTTTTTACACGTTGGGGTTGGAAGCAGGGTGGAGAGACGATGATAAGGAAAGCCAGAATATGACTTGTGTGGGAGTGTGTGTATCTGAACGATAGGTGGAAAAGAGATGATAGTATTTAAATAGGGGAGGAAGAAGAGCTGTAGAGAAGCAGGACCCTTGAGGGACGGTTTGGGGTACATTGGGACAATGGGTGGTGATTGCAAAGGTCAAGGTGAAGAGGAAGAGGTGGTACTTAGAAGCTTGCAGGACAGGGAAGCAGCCTCATTTTGTGGTCGCGAGGTAGCGAGAATACATTGAAAGGGCAGAATAGGAAGCTCGGAAAGTTATCTTGCCCTTTTTGCTCTTTCCCACCTCTTCTGTCCTTCTCCAATCCATTTTATATCTTTCCCTTTTGCCTTGTCTTCCTTCTCTTTATGATTTTATCTTTTTTAAAAAAAATTATCTCCTGTTTTCCTTAGTTGATTTTCCCTTTCCTGCTTTGGCTTTCTTTCCTCTTTCTCTTGTTCCTCCTTCTTAAATTATTTTCCTTATTTCAGGCTGCTTTGAGCACGAAGGGGTTAACAAGGAGCTAGGCCTACCAAGTTCCCTGGCCCTCTGGGGTTTCCAGCTCCATCTGGCAGGGGCTGACCTTGGCCTTGTCCAATCAGAAGGGGTGGGGGGTGTGGTCCCCCCCTTGCCTTAGCACAGGGTTTCGCACAGGGTTTCCGGAGCACACAGGCGGAGCACACAGGCGAGGGGTGGAGCCCGATGCACCCCCACCCCCCTTCTCCCTGAGGTTGGGAACAATGCACCAATGAGCCTGGGCCTGTGGCTCTCCTGCCCCCTCCCACTTTGGGTGGCACTCAGCCAAGTTAACCCTTCTCACCAGGGTTTCAGGGCAAGTCGCAGCTCCTGGGAAGGAAGGTGTTGGCACTGGCTTGGGAAATACTGTCCTCAGAAGCCCCACAAACTTAGTAGTCAAGTGGACAGCCAAGGATTGTTACGGTTGCCTGATGTTTAAGAGCAAAGAGTCTCCTGAACTCTGAAAAGAAAAACTAGTAAACACGACCTTATGTGACAGTTGTTCACCAGATTGGGTTTCTGAACCTCAGGCTGGTTTCGCAGGAGAGACGAGTGTGATGTTCCTGCTGGGCCTAGTGTGGGCAGATTTGTGCTTTATGAGTGGCATCTGAGCATTGGTACCTGGGTTTGGGATGGGTTTCTGTGGCATTCTTTGTACTCTCAGCAGCTGTTCCCAAGGCACTGGTGATGGGGAGCTGGGAGGACCGGAACAGCGGAGAGGGCTAGGAGGAGAGGGCTCAGTGGGAAAGCTGGTGGCTGTAGGTATAAACGGCAGATGCCTGGGGAATGTGAAAAAAAAACAGCTGAGATAGGAAGTGTTTTCCCCGGGTCAGAGTTTCCAAGGTGGCTTCTTGCTGAATTAGTTTCTGACTTGACGTCTTCCTCCTTAATCTCCCAGGGGAGTTTGAGGAGGAATCAAAGCAGCCAGGGGTGTCAGAGCAGCAGCGACATCAACTGAAGCACCGGGAGCTTTTTCTTTCTCGGCAATTTGAATCGTTACCAGCCACCCACATAAGGTATAGGACAATCGGGGCCACTGTGGCCGGTGTGCACTTCTTTAGAAGATGGAGCGGAGGGGCGTGGTGGCATAATGGAAGTACTGTGGAGAAGGAATGAGGAGCTAACCTAGGGTTTTCGGACCTCTCTCCTGTAGGGGGAAATGCAGCGTGACCCTCTTGAATGAGACCGACATCTTGAGCCAATACTTGGAAAAGGAGGTGAGAAAGAGGTGTGGGGGGAAAGAAGGAGGGGAGTGGGTGTGCCCAGAAGGCCAGAGGAGAGTAGGACTGGAATGAGGTTCAGGTCCACGGACCGCCTGTCATGGGAACGCTGGATGCTCCCCACCGCCCGCTTACCTTTTCTTCCTGGCTCCAGGACTGCTTTTTTTACTCACTGGTGTTCGACCCCGTGCAGAAGACGCTTTTAGCCGATCAGGGGGAGATCCGAGTTGGTTGCAAATACCAAGCCGAGATCCCAGATCGTCTGGCAGAGGGTAAGCAACAGGACGGAGCGTGCGGCCCCTGAGTCACGTAACGTCGTAGTCGCTGTGAATGGCGTGCTGCGGAGTCATAGGCTCCACGGCCTTCACGGCTCTGTGCCATCGCCCTGACAAGCTGGGACCTTGGGAACCTGCAAGGGGCCAATGGGCACAGTCGGGAAGAAAAGTCCGAGAGTTGAGGTGGCTGATAGAATCCACGCCAGAGGCATGGGGGGAGCGAGGTGCTGTTGTGTCAAGGCACCTATTGTTCTCCTTTCCCTCTCCCTGATGTTGCCATTGCCCTGTTGCCCAGGAGAATCTGATAATCGGAACCAACAGAAGATGGAGATGAAGGTCTGGGACCCGGACAACCCTCTCACAGACCGGCAGATTGATCAGTTTCTCGTGGTGGCCCGGTGAGGGGTGGGTGGACGGGCAAGACGGGCTGGGGGCGGTGTGGACGCTCTGCATCGAATTCTCAGAGCTGGACTAGACTGGTTGTTTTGGCCTGCGTGGTTTTCCTTATCTGGCTTAGTTCCTCAGCTCACTCATGCTTTCTTGTCTCTCTCTTGACTTCTTAATATCTCCCTTAGGGCCGTGGGGACCTTCGCAAGAGCCCTAGATTGCAGCAGCTCCATTCGGCAGCCGAGCCTGCACATGAGTGCAGCTGCTGCCTCTCGAGATATCACGCTGGTGAGCAGAGGTTGCTGGGAAGTCGGGCAGGCTGGGCTCTGTGGGGACCTGCAGAGCCTGGGGACAGAGGAAGGGTCTCTGAGAAGCCCGGTGTGGAGGGTCTCAGGGCATCCGCATTGTTTCCCACCTTCCCGGTAGTTTCATGCCATGGATACGTTGCAGAGGAACGGCTACGACTTGGCTAAGGCCATGTCGACCCTGGTGCCCCAGGGAGGCCCGGTGCTGTGTCGGGACGAGATGGAGGAGTGGTCGGCCTCGGAGGCCATGCTGTTTGAGGAGGCCCTGGAGAAGTACGGCAAGGATTTCAATGATATTCGCCAGGATTTTGTAAGTGGACAGGGCTGGGAGGAGAGGTGGAAGAGACGACAGGTGAGGGAACGGGGACCCGGAGCCAGATGCCAGCTCAGCTTCCTTCCCTCTGCCTCCTTAGCTGCCTTGGAAGTCACTCGCCAGCATAGTCCAGTTTTATTACATGTGGAAAACCACAGACCGCTATATTCAGCAGGTATGGGCTGGGCTGGGAAGGCTGGACCAGGGGCCTCCTGCTCACCCCTGCCTTTGAAGTTGATGACATCGTCCTGTGGAGGTGCTCTGATCCTTCTCTTTCTTCCTTTTTTCCCCTTCTTGCAGAAAAGATTGAAAGCTGCTGAAGCAGACAGCAAACTGAAACAAGTCTATATCCCCACCTAGTAAGTGTGGTAGGTGGGGGAGGCTGGCATGTTTTCTTTTTCTCCCTCCCCCCCCTCCCCCCCCCCCCCCCGCCCCCCCCCCCCCCTGCAATGCTTTTCTCAGTGATTGGTGGTGACCACGGCAGGAGTCAGGGTCAGAGGGTCAAATGATCCGGGAGGAGGTGGACGTGGATTCTCTTTCTTGACCGGTTCCTGGTTTCTCCCCACACTGTTCCTGTCAGTACTAAGCCAAATCCTAACCAGATCATCTCTGTGGGCTCGAAACCTGGCATGAATGGGGCTGGATTCCAGAAGGGCCTGACTTGCGAGAGCTGCCACAGTGAGTTTCAGGGAGGGGCAGGGATGTTGAGGGGGGTGAGGTCTTCTCTGGGCCAAGGACCTAAGGGGCTCAGGTGGCATATTTGTCCCAAACTCCCTCTTTTCTCCATGTTCCTACAGCCACACAGTCTGCCCAGTGGTACGCCTGGGGCCCACCCAACATGCAGTGCCGCCTCTGTGCTTCCTGTTGGATCTACTGGAAGAAGTATGGGGGACTGAAGACCCCGACCCAGCTTGAGGGGGCTGCCCGGGGCACAACAGTAAGGACTGATGGGGAATAGGCAGGGGAGAGCAGTAAGCATAGTGATGTGAGCTTCAGGTGAAGGCCAGAACCTTAAAAGGTGGTTTGATGTGTGTGGGGTTGGGGAGGTGGTGCTTAGTGGTGGTTGGGGAGACGGGTGGTTGGGACGGTAGTAAAAAGATCAGGCGGGAATAAACTGCTTTTTGCAGAGAAGGAAGGAAACAAGGGAGCCTCAGTGCCCATCCGTGTTCTCTCTTTTTCCAATGTCTTTCTTCCAGGAGCCACACTCGAGGGGTCATTTGTCTCGACCTGAAGCCCAGAGTCTCTCCCCCTATACGACCAGCGCCAACCGGGCCAAGCTACTGGCTAAGAACAGGCAAACATTCCTGCTTCAGACCACAAAGCTGACCCGTCTTGCCAGACGCATGTGCAGGGACCTGTTACAGCCGAGGAGGGCTGCCCGACGACCCTATGCCCCTATCAATGCCAATGCCATCAAGGCAGAGTGTAAGGGCAGGAGCGGTGGGGCTAGTGGCAGGCCTGGGTGCTCTGGCCAGAAAGCAGAGCAGAGACCAGTGTTTCTCTGGAGGTTTAATGACCACAGGGACAGCAGGCCACAGCGGTTTGGTAGGAGATTAGATGTGGCTCCTGGCCGTAGGAGAGGCCTGAGTAGTGAAGCCCCTTCAAAAGCTTTCATCTTTGCTCTCCAGGCTCCATTCGACTTCCTAAGGCTGCGAAAACTCCACTGAAGATTCACCCTCTGGTGCGGCTGCCCCTGGCAACTATTGTCAAAGATTTGGGTATGGGATGGGGAAACCAGACTGTGGGTATGGGATGGGGAACCAGTTAGATGGTTTCAGGGTCTCTGTCATCCTTTTACTATCATAGTCCAAAGAGATTTAGTTTAACCAACTGTACTCCTGTAGGTTAATAATGGTTTTCATAGGCTGTCCAATATTACCATGGTGAGCTAAGGCCACATTCCTGTGGTAATTGCCAGACTGCTTTTGGGGATGCCCAGGGAAACTACATACAGAACAGAAAACACGAAATTTCTCCAAGTTTTTTCCTGTTTTTTTTTCTTGGCAGTGGCCCAGGCACCTCTGAAACCAAAAACACCTCGGGGTACCAAGACACCGATCAACAGAAACCAGCTGACCCAGAACCGGGGTCTGGGGGGCATTATGGTGAAACGGGCCTATGAGACTGTGAGTTGACAGCTGGAGTGGGCCAGGCCGATTGGGTGGGCTTTTTTTTCTGATAGGGATCTGTGAGCCCTCTCTCATTGTGCTGCCTGCGCCCACCCCTCCTCTCCAGATGTCAGGAGCCGGGGTCCCCTTCTCTGCCAATGGAAGGCCTCTGGCCTCAGGGATTCGTTCAAGCTCACAGCCAGCAGCCAAGCGTCAGAAACTAAACCCGGCTGATGCTCCCAATCCTGTGGTGTTTGTGGCCACAAAGGATACCAGGTAGGGAGCCCACCCACTGTAGGAGGGGCTGAGAGGTTGATAACCCAGGTTGGTGGGTAAGGACAATAGGAATTCTGAACAAGACCAGCTCCAGAAGACTGGGCACGGGGTGGGGGTGCCAGGAAAGAATGGGCCAGAAGGCACACTATGGCATGGAATGGGGAAGGGGGTTTACCTTGAGGGTCCTAGCCTTCATTCCACTCTTCTTTTCCTGGCCAGGGCCCTGCGGAAGGCTCTGACCCATCTGGAAATGCGGCGAGCTGCTCGCCGGCCCAATTTGCCCCTGAAGGTGAAGCCACCACTGATTGCAGTGCGGCCCCCGGTCCCACTATCTGCACCGTCACATCCTGCCAGCACCAATGAGCCTATTGTCCTGGAGGATTGAGCGTCTGCGGGGAGGGAGGGAGGTGGGCTGAAAGCTAGAGGGTGGGTGCCCAGGGCACCCACCCTCCCTTCCCTCTAGTATCAAAGGGAATGAGGAGTGAGGGAGGGAGGGAGCAAGTGTGTGTCCTTGGAGGGGTCGGGCGCCCTCTGGTGTTACCACTTGCGAGGCTCGTCCCCTTCCCATGCTTCTCCATGCCTGGTGGTGGAGGACACACTGCAGGAACTTGGTCCATTGTGGGAACCTAGCCTGTTTTGGGGGGTAGGACCCACAGTTGTCTTGGACAGTTTTGGGGGGAGGGTTTTTTAATTTTTTAAAAATTTTGCCTCCCTTTTTGAAAGGGGATGGGGGAGGGGAAGAGTAAATTGATAGGAGGTGGTGGTACCTGGTTGGGGGAGGGGGGCGTGCACTGCCATGACTGCCATGTCTATATCTTTTTTTTTTTTCTAATGGGGGTTTCTCTTCCTGTCCGGTGTCCGGACTTTCCTAATTGGAGTTTGAGGCCCCTAAGCTGGCATCAGCCCCAGCCCATGCTCTCTCTTTTCCTTCCCTCGCCTTGTCCCCTCTGCCTTTTGTACGCCAATTCTCAGAAATAAAGATCTTTTGTCCGTTTTTTTAACCTCGGATTCTGTAATTGGTTCTTATAGTAACAAATAAAAAGCTGTTTTCTTCAGCTTCTCCCGGCTCAGCTGTTCTCTGCCATGGGTGGGTGGGGGGGCGGGGGGGAGGGTGGTGTCTTCAGTTGGAATAAAGGACAAAGGGATAAGAAAGAAGATACAGATGGTGCTTGCCCTGGGAGCAGCTTTCTGAGATAGGCAGCATGGACAGGCAGACTGTTCCTGCTAGCTTTCTTGGAGGACCCAAACTGCTCCCCAGCTCCCGGTGGTGCTGGAACTCGAGCTCCATCTTGGTACAGATTCACTCAAAACAGAATTATCTCTCTGGTTGGTGGCTTCCACAGGAAGGGAGGCGTGAAGGTGCTTTTTCTTCTATTTCCCAACCCTTAGCTCTCAGGAAATTCTGGGAGTTGCTGGAAGCCAGGGCCAAGATGTAGCCTACCTTGCGGGGGGGGGGGGTACTGCAGTATCTTCCCACCCAGCTCTGTGGTTTATTTGCACAAGTTGCCACTTCAAGGATTCCCAAGACCAGCCTCAGTAACTGCCTTGGCCTGAGGTCCACTCTGGTGCTGTCTCTTGCCTTTTTGGGTTTGGGAAGCAAGCCTGAGCAGGGCCCAACAGGAGGAGCACCTTCGGAGAGTGAATAAGAGGTTAAGCCTGTTGTACGTGTTCCTTCCACACTTTAGAGATAGATAGGGGAACAGATTCAGCAGTTGGGACTTTGCTTAAGGTTTCGGATCTTGAGATGTCTGCTTCAGGTCCAGGGCGCTTTCCGCAGTCCGAAGCTGTGCGCTGACAGCCGCAGCAGGAACTGCTTAGCCCATCTGAGAGTCTTCTCCATGTCATGTTCTCTGTCCCCAGGGCCTCCCCAGCTCCTTTACTCTCCCCATTCTGAGCTTACACCCCGGCAGTATCGGGAGGAACTGACCACTCTACCAGTCCGGGGAAAGAAGCATTTTTTCCCTCCAATGTCTCCACTCAGCTGTCACATGGTAGGTTCCATCGCCTGCCTTGAAGGGGGCCGGTGGCTCTGGCGCCTCGTGAGTACACTTCACGCAGCCCACTATTGCGGAAGGAAAGCCTGACTCACCGGGACCGCAGCGATCTGGCTGTGGCTGAGTGGAGTCTAGAGGGTGCCCACAGGGGCAGAGCTCCCCAACCAGGGCTAGGAAGTGGTCCCTGAACGCCCGTTTTAGGGAAGGACAGAGGGCAGAAGGAGAGAGTAACAGCCCTAAGGAACTTGGGAGTCCAGGGGCAGCCTTGAGTTTTGTGAAGTCGGCTCATCCTCTGCCTTTATTCGCCAGGTGAATAAGGAGAGAGGATGCAGCGCCGCGGGTCTCTAACCGCCTCTTGAAAGAAGGTACAAACAGCACACTCCCGAACTCCCGGCAAGGATAGAGCACTCAGGCTTCAAACCCCCGCCGGCGCCGGTTTTTGTGGCCACTGCTATGAATATTCATGAAGCCTTGGGCCAATCAACGCCTAAGTGGCTCAGAGCACACCAATCGGCTTACCGCATGCAGATAAGTATCAAAGATGGGCGGCTTTTCCAGAAGCTGGTGAGGACTTAAAGCCGGGTGGAAACGGAACCCGGAGCCTTAGGGACTCAGTTTCCGGAGGAGTGTGCCTGCGCGATTGGCCTTGCTACGTCATTTCCTATTGGACTGGCGGAAGTTGCTTCCAAGCGCGCTGCGATTTGTAGGCGTGAGTTCCGGTGGTGGCAGAAGTGGTTGTGTGTTGTCCGTACTGGAGAGTCGCGATGGCGGCAGTGGATTCGGATGTCCAATCGCTGCCTCGTGGGGGTTTCCGCTGCTGCCTCTGCCACGTTACTACAGCCAACCGTAAGCGGTGGCTTGTGAGGGGGTGGTCGTGAGTTTTCGTCTTCGGGTCCTAGTTTTTGTCAAGTCGGTTGGTAGGGTCACTCACCTCGGTTTTCACTCCGCCTGTACGAAGGGATTGGAGAGTGGGGAAAGCCCCACCACTTTGCCCCCTCATCCCTAGTACCCGAAATCTCTACAACTAAAGTGTCATGATCTTATTCCCTCTATCACCGTCATCTGTTGGACGCCCCCTTTGTGCCTGTTACTCGGCTGGGCTCTCGGGTGGGGTGAGGGGATTTAGAGGTGAAGGAGCTCACCATCTAGAGATGCAGACAATTCCAGAGCTCTAGAGATATGTTTAGACAGCTGGAGGATCACTGAGAAAGTAGCACTTAACTCAGGGTAGCCCTACGGAGGAGCTAGGCAAAGGCAGAGATGGGTGAAGTAGCAGGGTAGCAGGGCATGCGTGATGAGAAAGTGGATTTGGCAGAATCGACAGGATTCTTGTATGACAGCGCAGGGGACTCCATGAAACCTCAAATTCCACTTTTGAAGTCTGGAATCGCGATCTTTCCTAAACTGGAATCATGATCTTCCTTAAACAGATCTTCCATCCTTTTTCTTTGTGAATGACATTACCACTCTTTGTCCCCTAGGGCAAGCCAGAAATCCAAGATAGTCTTCCCTGGCCCCACATATACATTGGTCACAATAAGCAGCTGACCCAAAATTTAATTAAAAAAAAAATAATAATAATAGCAGCTAAACTTTTCCCGTGGTCCACATGTACCAGACTCTGCCAGGTACTCTTAGATGCGTAATACCTATGTGGTACTGTTAATATCTTCATTTTGTGTGTGCACAGAGATGCACAGAGAGGTTAAGTAACTTGCCCAAGATCTCACACAGCTTGCCCGAGCTGAGAATTAAACTTGGGCAGTGTGACTTCAGATCTTGCACTTTCAATCTCTATACCATACCTAGGGATGATTCATGAGGGAATAGTCTAGGGTCCTGTTTTATTTAGTTCCTCTGTATATGACCTGGATAAGCTTCCCGTTAATGTCTTTACAATTTGCAGGTGTTGCTCTAGCACTTAGAGATGGTTTAAGAAAAAGTGGTAGCTAGCTCTCTGGGGAACCACTTAGAATGCGTTATATAGACAAATGGACAAGAGAGGAAGGTGAAAAGAGCTAGGACTTTGTTTATTCAAAGATCACACTTCCTATGGCCTGGAAGGATTAGTAGGATTTAGGTATGCATTTAAGTCCACCGAAGAGTGATTTGGATGTTTTTGTCTCATGTTTATCTTTGCAGGACCCAGCCTAGATGCCCATTTGGGAGGCCGGAAGCACCGGCACCTGGTAGAACTACGAGCTGCCCGAAAGGCCCAGGGTCTTCGGAGTGTGTTTGTCAGTGGCTTTCCCCGGGATGTGGATTCTGCGCAGCTTTCTGAGTACTTCCAGGCATTCGGACCCGTGGCTAGTGTCGTCATGGACAAGGACAAGGTAGAGTGAATGGCTATTGGCGTAAAGAACGAGTCAGGTGTGCCACATACAAAAAGAAATGAGGGAGAAACCAGCAGCCCTGTTTCAGCTGGTGCCTCGTCCTTGGCGGGCTTGTCCTTGGTGGATACCACAGTACTTGGGCCAGTCCAGCTTTGTGAGCTTCCCCGCCCCAGCCCCTGCTTGGGTTTTATCAGTTCACCAGAGTTAGTCACTGGGGGACTTACTGGTCATTTATTTATTCAGTCAATCTTCATTTGACTTGCCAAGTATTAACTGCTGACTTTGTACTGGGCACCATGCGTAGAGCTGCATTTTCAGTCATGAATAGGATAGATCTGATCTCTGCAGGCACAGAGCTTACAGTTTTGTGAATAACGTAATTACAGCGAAGCAGGTGCTTTGAGGCCACACCATTGGGAGATCTGTCCTAACCCCACAAGAGACTGGTTGATAAAACAGCTAGCAGTTTATTAACTTCCAGTGAGAGATACTAATGTTAGCTGGCCAAAATATCCTGTTCTTTGGACAGTGCTAGACAAACAGGCTTATTCTTTGTGGTCCTTTTTGTCTTCCAGGCAGACCTTTTGTCAGTTTGTTAGTCCTTTGAAAAAAGTTCAGTATTGTACTGCTGTGTTGTGTCATCATATTATAGTTCTGAGGTTGTGCTCTCGTTATGCAGGCATGGCTTTGACTGCCCATGTCTCCTCTTAGGACGGGCTGGGGTGTGTTTTCCTTAGCGATTGTGTTCAGCAATGGACCCACAGTGGCTTAAACAAAAGGGGTTTAATAATAATTCTTCTTCTTCTTCTTCTTCTTCTTCTTCTTCTTCTTCTTCTTTAAGTTTATTTGAGAGAGACAGTGCAAGCAGGGGAGGGGCAGAGAGAGAGGGGGATAGAAGATCCATGGCGGGCTCTGTGCCAACAGCAGACAACAGAGAGCCTGATGCTGGGCTCGAACTCCTGAACTGTGAGATCATGACCTGAGCCAAAGTCAGATGCTCAACCGACTGAGCCACCCAGGTGCATCTAATTGTTCTTTGTAACAAGAAGTCCAGACCTGGGCAGTCTAGGACTGTACTGTTTTCCTGCTCTGTCGTTAATTGGCAAGTGGCTCTCACTTCTTAGTTGTGATAATGCTGCTTGCACATCTTCAGGTAAGGAAAAGGGGCAGGCTTGGGTGCCTGGGTGGCTCAGTTGGTGGTTCAACATCCGACTCTTGGTTTTGGTTCAAGTCATGATCCTAGGGTCATGGGGATTGAATTCTGCTTTGGGGTCCGAGCTGAGCATGGGGCCTGCTTAGGATTCTCCCTCTCTCTCTCTCTCTCTCTCAAAATGAATGAATGAATGAATGAATGAATGAATGAATGAAAGACTGAAGGACAGTTTAAAAAGGCTAGTGCCATATGAGCCTGACTTTATTCCCCTGCTTTTCTTTTATTTTTTTAATGCTTGCAAATTTACCTTGAGAGAGAGAGAGAGAGGAGAGAGAAAATCCCAAGTGGGCTCCGTGCTGACATGATCTTACAAATTGTGAGATCATGACCTGATCCGAAATCAAGAGTTGGAAGCTTAACCAACTGAGCCACCCAGGCTCCCCTCCTCTGATTTTCTTTATTTTCTAGGAAAAATTTTCCACACGCCTCTTCATTAGACTTTGTATATCTCATAGGCCTGAATTCTATCCCATGGTTACCCCTAGCTACAGGCAAGACTGGGAAATGTTTTTTTAGCTGGACGCCTTGCCCTTTTGAACAAGAATCAGGGTTCTGTTAGTAAGAAAGAAATGGAGAGGGCATCTGGGTGGCTCAGTTGTTAAGCATCTGACTTCGGCTAAGGTCATGATCTCACAGTTCCTGAGTTCGAGTCCCACATCAGGTGAGTCCTGCATTGGGTGAGCACAAGCCCCGCTTCAGGTGAACAGGAGCCCTCCTTTGGGTAGAAACTGGAGCCCCGCTTCTGGTGAGCCCTGCTTGTCTCTTGCGCTGTCTCTGCCCCTTGCTCACTTGCACCCTCTGTCTCTCAAAAAAAAAAAAAAAGGGAGAAGGTGTATTTATTGGGTGAGCACTTGGCAGTGTCTGCCCCAGACTACTTCCTCAGAAAACTCAGTACCTTCATTTTTGTTCATATTTGCTTCAGTTGTAAAGAATGACCTTTTTCTGAACTTAAACCTCAAGTTTCTGAGGCTTTTAATTATTATCAGAATAATGACTAAAGTTTTTATTGAATAATTATCATGCACCAATCATGTGCTAAGTAGTTTACAAACAATATCTCATTTAATTTCCACAACAGTTCCTTGAGGGAAATCATCACTGGGAAGTTGGAGATTTGGGGGATTAAGCCCCTTACTTGGAGGCAGTCACAAGTTACTTAACTTTTGAGTTTTAGTTTCTTAATTTCTAAAATGGAAATAATAATGTATACTGTGTAGGAGCCTTGTGAGACTTAGGGATAGTTCATGTGAACTGCTTGGTTTGTAATAAGCCCTCAGTATAATAAGCTCAGTAAGTGGTAGCACTAGCTTGGGGTGATGGTATTGAGAAGAGAAAAATAGCCAGGAGACAGCCTTCTGAACCTGCTAATCCTGTCCTCCCTGATGCCTTCAGTGGAGTTCTTGAGAAAAAATATGTGTGCAGACAAGGCCAAGCAAAGAGACACCTAATTCCTAGCTGGGGCTTTGATTGCAAACTTGGTATTGAACTGCAGTCTGGTGCGTAGTGTGATTCCTCAGAGTTGGAAGAGTGGCCTGGGCCGGTCCAAGTGGCTGCGTTTCTTCCTTGTTTCACATTTTTTGCTGTGTTTGGCATAGGGCAGAAGTGAGATGAGTGATAAAATTCACACCTTTGAAGTACACAATTCACTGGTTGCTAGTATATTTACAAGGTTCTTCACCCATCCTTCCAGAATGTTTTCATCACCCCTTGCCTCTGATTCAGGCCCGTGTGCTGGTGAGGCTGCTCCCCCTGTCCCACTGCTCCATTAATTTTAATTTGTGTATGTGGTGTGAGGTCCAATATCATTCTTTTGCATTTGGCTATCCAGTTGTCCCAGCCCCATGTCGAGACGATTAATCTTTCCTCATTGAATGGTGTTGACAACTTTGTTAAAAATCTGTTGATCATATGGGGCGCCTGGGTGACTCAGTCAGTTGAACATCCAGCTTCAGCTCAGGTTATGATCTCACAGCTTCTGAGTTTGAGCCCTGCGTCGGGCTCTGTGCTGACAGCTCAGAGTCTGGAGCCTGCTTCTGATTCTGTGTCTCCCTCTCTCTCTGCCCCTAACCCACTCGCATTCTATCTCTGTCTCTCTCAAAAATAAATAAACATTAAAAAAAAAATTAAAAAAATAATCAGTTGACCATAGAGGTATGGGTTTAATTTCTGGAGTGTCCGTTCCATTCCCTTCATCTTTTTTTTTCTTTTTGAAGTTTATTTGACAGAGAGAAAGAGAGAGCGCGTGCGTGCGCGCGAGTGGGGAAGGGGCAGAAAGAGAGGGAGACTGAGAATCCCAAGCAGGCTCTGCACTGTCAGTGCTGAGCCCTACATGGGGCTCAAGCCCATGAAACCATGAGATCATCACCTGAGCTGAAGTCGGATGCTTCACTGACTGGGCCACGCGGGTGCCCTGAGAATTGTTTATCTGAGTATATTCCCTGTTCAGAAACATTAAGCAGATATTCCTGATTTATAGGATGGTCCCAGTTTCAAAGAGTGTCACCCACTGTCAAATCACACGTTTGGATTCTTGGTTCCAAAACCATGATCACTGCCCCTGTTGTGATTTGCCAGGGAGTTTTTGCTATCGTGGAGATGGGGGACATAGGGACCCGAGAAGCTGTCTTGTCACAGCCCCAGCACAACCTGGGAGGACACCGCCTGCGGGTCCGGCCACGGGAGCAGAAAGAGTTCCAGAGCCCTGCCTCCAAATCCCCCAAAGGAGCGGCCCCTGACAGTCACCAGCTGGCCAAAGCACTAGCCGAGGCCCCCGACGTCGGGGCACAAATGATGAAGCTCGTGGGGCTGAGGGAGTTGTCCGAGGCTGAGCGGCAGCTTCGGAGCCTCGTCGTGGCCCTGATGCAGGAGGTCTTCACAGAGTTCTTCCCTGGTGAGTCCTCTCCCTTCCCGTGTCTCCCTGTTCTTCCCTCCCTCAAGTCCACACCCCCAGTTCTCCCTCAGCTAGAGGCATTTATCCGGCTGCTCTTCCTTCTTTGTGCCCCCGTGTCCTTCCACCCCATACTCCTCTCTAATGTTGCCCCGCCTTTATTTTCTGCCCGGCACCCAGGCTGTGTGGTCCATCCTTTTGGGTCTTCCATAAACAGTTTTGATGTCCATGGCTGTGATCTTGACCTCTTCCTGGATCTGGGTGACCTGGAAGACTCCCAGGTGAGTGACCAGGGAGGTAGCTAGGAAGAGTCAGCAGGGATGGTCCTCTCTCTCTCATGTTTAGTTCCTCATCTGTAAAATGGGGATAATAGAAGCTACCTGAAAGGGTTATTGAATTGGAGAAACGTGAATGTGGATGGGTATTAGGTAGAATGAATAGGAGTTGACATAGGATACATGGCATTTGTAACATGAAAAAGTCAGATTTCAAAACAGTGTATAGAATACCCTATTTGGGGAAAAAATATATAAAAGGACATACAATAATTTTGGGGTTATGTTTTTGCTTATCTATATTTTCTAATCTCTAATGTACAGTTTCTGTGTTTGGGATAGGAAAGGTTGTTAAGGAATAGGAAAGGTTGTCTTTTTGTAAAAGATTTTGTTTTTTAGAGCAGTTTTGGGTTCACAGGAAAACTTAGCAGAAAGTACAGAGTTTTCATATACTTCCTACTTTACAAAAAGGGTTATTTTAAACTAGTTTTTTTTTTTTTTTTTTTTTAAAGTCTATTTGAGAGAGAGAGAGCATAGGCAGTGGAGCAGCAGAGAGAGTGAGGAGGAGACGGAATCCAAAGCAGGCTCCAAGCTCTGAGCTGTGAGCACAGAGCCTGACATGGGGCTCGAACTCACAAACTGTGAGATTATGACCTGAGCCAAAGTCGGATGTTTAATGACTAAGCCACCCAGACGCCCCATAAAAATCTGAGAGCAAGTTGCATACATTGAATCCCATAATAGTCCAGCGTGTATCAGGGAAGCACAAAGGCGTCCTAGTGTGTAGCGGCAGGACAGTTAGCAAGTAGGGACATGTTAACCTGGTGCAGGTGTAAAATGTTATGAGACTTTAGTCTACAGCCTGTCCTCTACCTTCATCAGTTGCCCACCAGCAGGCTAGCGTTGTTTACTCGGTCTCCTTTACAGTTCCTCTGCCTTCTTTTGTCTTTCATGACCATGACATTTTGGTAGACTACAGACCATTTATTATGTGGCATTAAAAGTTATTTTTAATGTAATTAAATTGATCTTTTTTGAGTTTATGCATTTTGAGAAAGAGAGTGCACAAGCAGAGGAGGGCAGAGAGAGAGGGAGAGAGAGAATCCCAAGCAGGCTCTGCACTGTCAGCACCGAGCCCGATGTGGGGCTTGATCTCATGAACCATGAGATCATGACCTGAGCCGAAATCAAGAGTCGGATGCTTAACTGACTGAGCCACCCAGGCGCCCCAGGTTATTTTTAATTTTGAAAAGGGATTGTGAGGATTAAATGAGTTAATTTATATAAAACCCTGGGAGTGGGGCCTAACTCATAAGCAGTAATAGATAGGTTTTGAGGAATGTTGCCCACATGGGGAACAGCAAGAGAGGCGACTATTCATTCAACTCATTTCTATCTACAGCCAGCCCCAAAGGCTCCAGAGTCTCCATCTTTGGATTCAGCCCTTGCATCCCCACTGGATCCTCAAGCCCTGGCCTGTACCCCAGCTTCCCCTCCAGACTCACAGCCTCCTTCTCCCCAAGACTCGGAAGCCCTGGACTTTGAAACTCCTTCCTCTTCCCTGGCACCCCAGACTCCGGACTCTGCTTTGGCCTCTGAGACCCTTGCCTCTCCCCAGTCCCTGCCTCCAGCCTCCCCACTGCAGGAGGACCGGGGAGAGGGGGACCTGGGGAAGGCCCTGGAACTAGCAGAGGCCCTGAAAGAGGGGGAGAAAACAGACGGGGTGGCCATGCTGGAGTTGGTGGGATCCATTCTTCGGGGCTGTGTCCCTGGAGTGTACCGAGTCCAAACTGTGCCCTCTGCCCGACGCCCTGTGGTCAAGTTTTGCCATCGGCCTTCAGGTCTCCACGGTGACGTCTCCCTCAGTAACCGGTACCTTTGTCGTGGGGGTGGGGTGGTTGGGGAAGGGCAGCTGAGCACTCTGGGGTGGTGGAGAGGGAACCCCTGTGCAGAAAGCTCCTGCCTTGCTGAGCATTGAGGTTATCCTTGTTGGGTTCCATCCCCTCCTTCTGCCATTTGCCACCTGTCTGGCATCCGTTTTCACGAAAGTGAAGGGTGTTCCTTGAAATACTGTTTTTAGGGGATTCAGAAAAGAGTTCCAGGGTTGAATAAGTTTGGGAAATGCTAAGTTAAATGCAAATAGGTCTCCCTTTCCTCCCTCTCCTCCACTTCCTCTTTCCTTCTCTTTCTCCTTGCCTCTCCTTCTCCCTCCCTTCGTTTCTTTGCATATGAAAGGCTTTGAGCAGTCTTGTAACTACACGCTTCTGGAATATCCTATCCAGGAGGGGCACATAGGATGTAGTGTTTCCCCAGACACATTGATGGCTTTTTGTATACCCTTTCGCATGACCAGTGTGTTAGCAGACACTTGGGAAACCCTCTTTTGGCTTTCTTCCAGCTGGCCCCCGTTCCGCAAGCCGGGAATGAGAGCGGGGTTCCCCAGCACTGACACCCTGGTCTTTGTTCCAGGCTGGCCCTGCATAACTCTCGTTTCCTGAGTCTCTGCTCTGAGCTGGATGGGCGAGTACGGCCCCTCGTGTACACCCTCCGCTGCTGGGCTCAGGGTCGAGGGCTGTCAGGTGAGGATGAATCAGGACAGACTTGGGGTAAAGCTGCTGTTGGGGCAAAGGGAGGGAAGGGGGGAGGCAGGTACAGGAACCAGGGTTGAGAAAACCAGGGAGGGTGTCAGATGGCATCCCCAATCTAACTGGAATTATTATTTACCCAGGGAGTGGCCCCCTTCTCAGTAACTACGCCCTGACCTTGCTCGTGATCTATTTCCTTCAGACCAGGGACCCTCCTGTGTTGCCCACTGTATCCCAGCTCACCCAGAAAGCAGGTACGGCAGCCTGGCCTCCACCTTCTGTATCTTGGTAGCATCAGCTTTCCTCTTGTTTATCTCGTTTAGATGCACTAAATTTA
Organism: Felis catus; assembly: GCF_018350175.1. Classification (NCBI taxonomy): domain Eukaryota; kingdom Metazoa; phylum Chordata; class Mammalia; order Carnivora; family Felidae; genus Felis; species Felis catus. The sequence goes on along the minus strand of NC_058377.1, from coordinate 106,152,609 downwards.
CCCCAGGAAGGAGATCTCTGCTTATCACCCCCAAATCTTCCTGCTTCCAGGCTGACCCTCACCCTTTTCACTTTCACAGGTGAGGGCGAACAGGTGGAGGTTGATGGCTGGGACTGTAGTTTCCCCAGGGATGCCTCAAGACTGGAGCCCAGCACCAATAAGGAGCCCCTCAGTGAGTTTGGGGAGCCCGGTAAAGGATTCATAAATGATGTTAGTCACAAACGTAGATGTGACATAGCTCAGTTGCTGTTTGCCAGGCACGGTTCTCGCAACCACCTCGTGGGACAGCTAGTATTACTGCCATTTTACAGATGAAGAAACCATGCATTGGAGCAATGAAGTGGCCTGCTCAAGGTTACACTGCTAGCAAGGGGAGGGAGCAGCATCTGGGGAAGGATGTTGCTGGGGGCACGGGGAGAGAGGCTGGACCTCTTGTCTATGGAGACTAGAGGAGCCCGGCTTCTGACACTCTTCTGAGCTACTTGGAAGGGAAAAGAAAGTCCTTCTAACAGAATGCCTCTAGTGCAGGCCTGTCTCGGTTCTGGCCTCTAAGTAACCCTTTCTGCCTGGTCTTCCTCCTCTTCCAGGTTCTCTGCTAGCCCAGTTCTTCTCCTGCGTCTCGTGTTGGGATCTTCGTGGCTCACTGCTGTCCCTGCGGGAGGGTCAGGCACTGCCTGTGGCAGGGGGCCTGCCCTCTAATCGCTGGGAGGGTCTGCGCCTTGGCCCCATGAATCTCCAGGACCCCTTTGACCTGAGTCACAATGTGGCAGCCAATGTGACCAGCCGGGTGGCCGGGAGGCTACAGAACTGTTCCCGAGCGGCAGCCAATTACTGCCGAAGCCTACAGTACCAGCGCCGTTCCTCCCGGGGTCGGGACTGGGGGCTGCTCCCTCTTCTGCAGCCCAGCTCCCCCAGTGCTTTGCTGTCTGCAACGCCCATCCCCTTACCCCCTGCTCCCTTCACCCAGCTCACTGCTGCCCTGGCCCAGGTGTTCAGGGAAGCACTGGGATGCCATATGGAACAGGGAACCAAGAGACTGCGGTCAGAGGGAGGTGGGCCTGAGGAGTCTCCCCAGGGAGGGACAAGCAAAAGATTGAAACGAGATGGACAGGAAAAAAGCTGGGAGGAGGGATGGGAGGAGCAGCAGGGATGCACGGGAGACCCCAGCGAAGATGGGGTGGAGGAGATGGTTATAGAGGTTGGAGAGACGGTGCAGGACTGGGCCGTGCATAGCCCTGGGCGGCCAGGGGAGCCACCCCACGTGACCGGGCAGCATCTAGCCCCTGGAGAAGAGGGGCGGTCAGGCCATGCGGCACTGGCAGAGCAGGGGCCCAAAGGACCTGAGGCAGCAGGAGAAGGGGCTCGGGGTGAGGCAGGGAAGGGGATGTCCCTCTCCTTAGTGAGCTGGCGCTGTGCCTTGTGGCACCGAGTGTGGCAGGGGCGGCGGCGTGCCCGGCGACGCTTGCAGCAGCAAACCAAGGATAGAGACGGAGGCGGTGCCGGCGCTGCAGAGTGGCTGGCAACGGAGGCTCAGGTAACCCGGGAGCTGAGAGGACCCGGCAGTGCTGCACAGAAGCCAGCGGCTGAGCCGCTCCTGACTTTCGTGGCGTCGGCCTCCCAGGCCGGCCAGAATCTCACTGTGACCCCACTGCAGGATTCTCAAGGCCTGTTTCCTGACCTCCATCATTTCTTACAGGTTTTCCTCCCTCAAGCACTTCGAAACCTCCTCAAGTGAAGACAGGGACCCTAAGGGGCAATAAAGCTGCTAGTTAATAAGCACTAGAGTGTCCTCTCATTTCCACCCAGTACTTCCCCTCCCCAGACCTTACTGCCTCTTCTCAGAGGTGCCTTTGGCCACCCCAAAACGTGTGTCAGCCTGTTCCATCATACCATTTGTCACAACTTGCAGCGAGTGCCGGTGATGATGGTGTGTTCCTGCACCTGGGGCCCACTCAGCAGAGTTCCTGAAGGCTGGGGTGCTGGCTGGGGGGCTGGGGCAGTAGCTGTGAGAAGAACCAAGTTTGGCTCCACGTTTACCTTGCTGCCCAGATTTATATGGTGACGGCCTGAAATTGGGGTTCAGGGTTCTACAACCGTTCTCTCACTTTACAGAATTCATCCTGCTCTTATTAAAATGGGTGAAACATTCTCCGACCTGAGCGTGGGTAAAGGGCAGCCCATCATGGGTAAACTGCCCCTAAGGGTGACGAGCGGAAGGGATCCGCTGTGTTCTCTCTTGCCCCCCCCCCCCCCCCCCCCCCGCCCCTGCTGCAGGACCAGTACCAGAGCCATTCCTGCAGTAACTGCGTCCCGGAGCCGCAAGGTGATTTAATGCGAGGAAACCTCACTTCTGCAGAGGGTTTCTGACCTGGGCTCCGGATAGACATTCATCCTCTCTAGAAAACCAGAGCGGGAACAAATGGAATCCGCTCCAGTGAGTGTCCCACAATCCTGATGTTAGGGGGCTGGCAGGATCCCCGTCAAGTCACCGCGGGTTCCTGAGCTGGAGGGGAACGCTTCTGGGACCCCGCGCGGCGCGGAGTTGGCAGCGGTGCCACGTCGCCGCCCAGAGGAGGCCCTGGATTGCGGCCCATTCTCACAGTTTACCCTCCGCGCCTTCTACCTCCACGTCAGGACTCGGATTGGCCGTGCCTGAGGGGCGGGCCAGTCGAGAATCCCACTGCGCAGGCGCGGGCTTTTCCGCGCAGGCCGGCAGGCCCCACCCCTCTCTTTTCCCAATTCAGCGCCGCGGGATACCGAACTGTCGTGCGTATGCCTTCTATGCCGTCCTCGCTTTGCGGCTGCTGTTTCTCCACGGCTCTCCCCTTCCCCCCCTTCTCTCCCGGACGGCTTACTTTGCGGCAGCGCCGAGAGCCCCACCCCCTTTCTCTGCGGAATCACCATGGCGGCTGGGGTAAGTTTGCCGGCTCTGGCGATCCAGGTCACGGTATCCGACGCCATCCTCTGCCCGAGTGGGGCCCTCCGGCGTCAGAGGAGTTCTGGAGCCGAGTGGGGAACTGGTGGGGAGTCTAGAGATCGTACTGTTGGAGAGCAAGGCTTCCAGGCCCCGGAGGGGAACTGAGGCTGGGGCTCTCGGAGGCCAAAGAGGTGGAAGGGTCTGGGGTGGTGGAGAAAAGAGATGTCAGATCCTGGCCGTCTGGGGCCTGAGAAAAGGGTTCGGGTTCACTGCCGCTTCGAGACATGGTATCCGGGCAGGTTGACAACTTTTGTGACCGTTTTGTAGGGCAACAGCAGGGACTGGGTTAAGACGAGGGTCTTTGTGGGCAGGTACGGCTGTCTCCGGTTAAGGGTTCGTCATCGGGGAGGTTGGAGAGTGAGAGGAATTCCCGGACGGTGGAGTCAGCCCAGCTGGACCGTTAAGAGAAGGACTAAGAGAAGGAGAAGCTACTGCCGGGGAACTCACTGCGGGACGGGACGGGCGGGGGTGGGGGGGACGTTAGCGTGACAAGAAGGAACGGGCTTTGGGGAGACCGAGTTGATTTGGGAGGAGAGGATGCCATTCGGTTTCGCCTGGCTGTTCTGAAGGGAACTTGGAAACGGTCGGTGTGTGTGATAAACAGTGATGGTGCTTTAAAGGGATGAGCGGCTCAGCGGTGGAGTAGGCAGGTACTCGCCAACCATCAATGAATGAAACCAGGGAAAGGAGGAGTGTCTGTCTGTCGGCAGGTGGAGTCTGCGGGTGCTGGAAGTTCTGGGTTTCTTGAAGATACATTTGAGGGGGTGAGGGTGCTTCTAGAGCTGTCCTTAGGGAAGGTCAAACCTGTCAACAAGCTTTATTTAGCAGTTGGTGTGTAGTTCTGTCCCCGGTATTTCAGAGGACTCTGATTACACATGACAGATACCAGAGAATTTGGTTTACCAGAGGGAGTTGAACGGATTGGGAATAACTCAGGGAATTTATCCCCGGAGGTGACATTTAGAACTGAGACCCTTCTGTCATTAACATTCTCCATCTTCCCCCTCCCCCCACAGACCCTGTACACATATCCTGAAAACTGGAGGGCCTTCAAGGCTCTCATTGCTGCTCAGTACAGCGGGGCTCAGGTCCGCGTGCTCTCCGCACCACCCCACTTCCACTTTGGCCAAACCAACCGCACACCTGAATTTCTCCGTAAATTTCCTGCCGGCAAGGTGAGTAGGACGGTGGAGAGGGGTCTCGGGTCCTGAGAATCCAAGGAGGCCTGAAGATGGCCTCCATCTTTAAAAGGGCGCTTTCCATATTATAATTTATTTATTTTTTTTACATTTCATTGACTTAAAAATTTTTTCATTTTTTTTTTTTATTTTTTTTTTCAACGTTTATTTATTTTTGGGACAGAGAGAGACAGAGCATGAACGGGGGAGGGGCAGAGAGAGAGAGAGGGAGACACAGAATCGGAAACAGGCTCCAGGCTCTGAACCATCAGCCCAGAGCCTGACGCGGGGCTCGAACCCACGGACCGTGAGATCGTGACCTGGCTGAAGTCGGACGCTTTACCGACTGCGCCACCCAGGCGCCCCCCAAAATTTTTCATTTTAAGACAAGTGTGTATTTGCACATAGTTGGGAATAATGCAGAGCCTGTTCAGTGACCTGTTGTAAAATTCACAGGTTTCTTTTATTTGTGGGAGAGAGAATGAGTTTTGACTGTTTTTAGTGCAAATGTATCAGGTATCTGCCATGAGCTGACCGAGGGGCTTTTAGAGATGGGTAACTAACCATACTAAACAGAGAAGAGATCAGTGTAGTGTGGGGAGTACCACCCTGCTTTCAAGAATATGGAGAAAAGAGGCAACATTTAGTTTCTGGTCTTTTGCCTATTTGATTGAGGGATTTTACATAAGTATTTGATAATATCTAAATCTTTGGGTTTTCCATGTGAGTTCAGATACCAGGGATACCAGGTAACTTAAATATTTTTGGTTCCGGGGTTTCAGATAATATCAATAGTTTGTGTCAGTAGTTGCTTAGTAAGGGTCATCAGCCTTATAAAAGAACTTTCATCCAAAACAACTCTAGGGCCTGGGATTGGCTAGTGAGAAATTACTGTGTACTTTACTTACTTTTTTTTTTTCATTCCACTCCTCTTTCGACTGTTTTATCCCAGGTTCCAGCATTTGAGGGTGACGATGGATTCTGTGTGTTCGAGAGCAATGCCATTGCCTACTATGGTAATTTGCGGTGGGAGTGGGAATGGGAAGATCTGGAATGAAGGAGGTAGGAGAGGATAAGGGTGAGCTGGAGTGACAGGAGAGGAATTTTCACGGACTTGGGTTGGTGTTGGCATGACCCCAAAGTTCTGACCTTTGTGCTCTGCCTCTGCAGTGAGCAATGAGGAGCTGCGGGGAAGTACTCCTGAGGCCGCAGCCCAGGTGGTGCAGTGGGTGAGCTTTGCTGATAGCGACATAGTGCCCCCAGCCAGTACCTGGGTGTTCCCTACCTTGGGCATCATGCACCACAACAAGCAGGTAAGCCTTGGAACTTGGGGAGAAGCCAGGGGCAGGGATGGCATCAGCTCCTGAGTGTCGGGAGTAAGGAATTAAATAGATTGAGGAAAGGAGATGCTGAGAACATACGGATGATAAAAGACCTAATCTCTTGGGTGTGAGTTTGGAGCACTGGGCTGTTGATGGTATCCGGGTTGTTTTGTCACATAGACCCAGTGGAGGTGGTGCCTGTCATGAGTGGTCAGGGGAGAGATTTCTGCTGTAGAAAAGCTATACCCAATGGCAGGAGGGTGGTTAAACCGGGTGACCTCTGAGGTTCCTTCTCAAATCCAAAAATACAGGACTGTGGTCAGTATAGTGGGAAATTAAGCCAGACTGCACCATGAAGAAATTTGACATTGAGAGCTTCGATGTCTGATAACATTTGGAATGATCCTAGAGTCTGACTCCATTGCAAAAGGGTTGGGGATGAGCCAGAACTTAGTAAGTGAAATAGTTATCTTAGTTCAATCATTGGGGGAGGAGAGCAGGGAAGGGGGGGATACCCACTATTAAGTTTGGTCATTTGAAATCAATAGGCCACAGAGAATGCAAAGGAGGAGGTGAGGCGAATTCTGGGGCTGCTGGATGCTCACCTGAAGACGAGGACTTTCCTGGTGGGCGAACGTGTGACACTGGCTGACATCACAGTTGTCTGCACTCTGTTGTGGCTCTATAAACAGGTGACGTTTATAAAGAATCTGGGTCGGCAGAGGGTAGGTGGGGTTAGAAACTAAGGGATGAGTCTGATGAGTCATTTCAGGTAACAGCTCCGACTCTAGGAATTCCAGATTTGAGTACCATGCTGCTTTTTCCCCTTTCTGAGAAGTCTGGTAATGTTCTGTTGTCCTGATTTCTCTGTGGCAGCTAAGATGTTTCGTTTTGTTTCCATATTTCTTGGGAAAGCCAGCTGTGCTTGGTTGTAAAGACAGAGCTGGTCGCTTCATCAAGAAGATCTTGTGGAGGCAGAATTAGGTTCGGTTCTTGGCTTCGTTACTTACAAGTTGTAGGTAGAGGTGAGTGAGAGCGACTGAGAATTCATTTAGTCCTTTTTTTCTCTGTAAGCTATAAAACCAGGGTAGTAGTAATTACTCTTGAGGTTATCAGGTCAAAGAAAATGACATGTTGCTGGGTCCCGAGCAGCAGCTCTCGGACTGATGCTGGTCCAGAGCAGTAGTGTGGTAATTGTAAAGAAAAAAAGCACCTACTTTGTGTCAGACACGGTGCCAGGGGCCTTGCAGGCATCATCTTAGTCTTGCTCTGCTGTGCGGGTGAGGAGAAATTCGTACCTGGTCCAAGGGCACGTAGCTGATAAATGGTGAAGGATTTGAACCCAGCACTGCAGAACCAACACTGCTGGCTGCTATGCTCTATCTCTGTGCCAAGGTCACTTTCCCTCTGGTCTTAGCAAGCTACAAGATGGTAAATGAGTTGGTTTATGAAGCTGAGTTTAGTTTAAGGGACCGTGTGATGTATTGAAATACTTTTTTGCTTTTGAATTTTTATTTACTTACTTTTGTTATTGAACATTCTTTAGTTTCTGAAGTTTGGATCGTGTGGTTAACATAGATGGTATTTGTTAATCTTATTTATTTGGCAAAATGAGTAATTGATAGCTCTGTGTGTCTGCACTTTTTTTTTTTTTTTTTTTTTAATTTTTTAAATGTTTTTTACTTAGAGGTAGGGAGGGAGACACAGGATCTGAAGCAGGCTCCAGGCTCAGCTGTCAGCACAGAGCCCTACGCGGGGCTCGAACTCACACTGTGAGATCATGACCTGAGCCGAAGCTGGGAAGCTCAATTCCCAACTGATTGAACCACCCAGGCGCCCCACCTTTTTTTTGTTTGTTTATTTTTGAGAGAGAAAGACACACACACACACACAGACACACACACACACACACACAGCATGAGTGGGGGAGGAGCAGAGAGACAGAGACACAGGATCCGAAGCAGCCTCCAGGCTCTGAGCTGTCAGCAAGAACTATGCGGGGCTTGAACCCACAAACCAGAAGATCATGACCTCAGTCAAAGTCAGTTGCTCAGCCATTTGAGCCACCCAGGCATCCTCCCCTCCCCCCCTCCACCTACCTACCTTCCTTCCCTTCTTTCCCTTTCTTCCTTTCGTTTTTTTAAAAAAATTTATTGAATTGAAGATTGGAATATGTTGGTGTGAATTGGCTTTGGAAAAGAAGATGCCGGGGGCGCCTGGGTGGCTCAGTTTTTGTTAAGTGTCTGACTCTTAGGTTTCTTTTGTTGTTGTTGTTGTTGTTGTTATTATTTTGACTCCTAGTTTTTGTTCAGGTCATGATCTCTTGGTTCATGAGTTTGGTTTGTGAGTTCCAGCCCTCCATCAGGCTCTGCACTGAGAGTGCAGAGCCTGCTTGGGATTCTCTCACTCCCTCTTTCTCTGCCTCTCCCCTGCTAGTTCCTCTCTCTTGCTCCCTCTCAAAATAAATAAGCTTTAATAAAAAAAAAAAAAAAAAAAAGGAGTAATGTGCCGTGTAAACATTTGTGCTAAGTAGATTTGTAGTAAATGAGGGGTGGGATCAAGCACCCGTTAAATTGGACTGTACTGTGAAAAAGAGGAAGGTAAGCAGGAAGTAGCCCCCCAGGTAAGAGGGGACTCTAGGGAGCTGCCATCTGGGGGCTCGAGAGGAAGGTGGAGCTTTGATCTAGAAAGAAACAAGGGTCTCTGGCTTGACACTCTTCAGGACCTTTCTCTCCACTGACTCGGTTTCCACCCTTCTGTTCTGACAGGTCCTGGAGCCGTCTTTCCGCCAGGCCTTCCCTAATACCAACCGCTGGTTCCTCACCTGCATTAACCAG